>NC_065441.1:10000000-10633096 GCF_024364675.1 Aethina tumida
CCTAATAGCAAATTAGTTTGTTGGATAATTAATCACTCTGTGTTTGCTCTGTTTATGTTAAACCTTTGGTGTTCGCTATAACTAAAGTTGTATAATAATGTTATATTAATTATTATTTTTTACCGAGATATTGAAACTAATGTTTAATATTATTTATAATTTCATTGCGTGTTTACACAAATATCTTCATATTTAAAAATACAGACTGATTTTTCTATGTACAAATGTTTAGTCAAAAATTTTTAATTAATAATTTACTTTCCACATTTTCAATGTAACTAAAATAATGCTTGTGTTACCATTAACTAACTGACAATTTGAGCTACAATTAATTACACAATTTTACACATTTCTAAAGTATGCTCTGTTTGTGTCATACGTCATTCAGCTGCACATGCGTACACATTAATTTGTAGATACTACTAAAATAATGATATCCCCCCATTGTGCTCTCTCTAAAATTTCACATCCTGTATGTTTAATAAATCAATCAGTGGCACATGCGCACTGAACGCTAAATACTGAATAGCAAATTAGTATTTAGTTATATAATTGCTTGACCACACTTCAACTTTTATTCATCATTATGCTCACTTGCTTGCTTTTGTTATCAATAAGATTTTATAATATTTGTTTCACATATTCTTTTTACTGAATTCAGAATTTATTAAAACGATATAAATTTGTCTAATAATAATTTTTTAAATTACTTTAAATTATTTCAATGTTAATTTGAATTTTAATTTTATCAGATCATTTAATTTTTATGTTGAAATTAATATTCTGAATTATTTATTATTTTAAACTCACATTTTATAATTATTTAGAACACTTAAAAAGATTTTTATGTACATTTAAAAAAAAAAAAAACAAAAAATTAACATAAATTAATAATTATTAACAATTTTCTCTTAATAAATTCTTCTTATATTACAATTATCTAACTGACAACTGCGCTAAAATTAATTACCTAAATGGCCATTGGAATTGGCATGATGTATTTTAAATATTTACTCCAACTCTAAAATGTTATGGCTTCTGTTTATATGCTCATGCGCAATCGACTTGAACAAATTCGCTTGGACTTTAAATAGCTAATAACAATTTAGTTTTATATATTTTATATTTCAATTTGAGAATATTTGTAGTTGATTAGTAAATCTCTTGGAACTTGTTACTTATAAGAAATTTGTTAGTAGAAGTTGCCTTAATATTAATAATCGTTAAATTAAATCAAGATTTTAATTTGTATGTTGCATTTTTAGATTTTAAACTCACATTTTATTATTATTTAGAACACTGAAACAGATTTTTTATGTACAATTTTTTTTAAACAAAAGATATGTTTAATTAATAAGTATTGATAATTTACTCTTAATAAATTCTTCTTGTATTACAATTATCTAGCTGACAACTGCGCTAAAATTAATTACATAAATGGTCATTGGAATTGGGATAATGTATTTTAAATATTTACGCCATCTCAAAAATGTTATGACTTCTATGTTTATCTGCTCATGCGCAATCGACGGGAACAAATTCGCTTGGACTTTTTATATATCAGTCTTCGTAGTAGTTAATTAATAGTCCAGAGAGCACTTCATTTTATAGTAAAACTGTATAATAATACTTAAATTACATATTACAAATTATTTTATTGAAATTTTTTATGAAATTAGCAATTTCTTCATTTGAATTTAAATTTCACCAGAAACGAACTTTTATCGTAGTTATTTAATTCTTATGTTAAAAAACATGCAAATTTTTAATATTCAAAACACTTAATTAATAATTTCGTTCATATATATTTAATATTTAAAATAATTCTTGTGTTAGAATTATCTAACAGGTAAGACTACAAATGTAGTAAAATTAATTATACACCAATTTTGAGTTAGTTCACAATCCACTGAAATGTATTGAAATTTATTGTAAAGGTATTACTATCAAGTATTTTACTATTATTTTCACAATTCTTTTTTTACTAAATCGTTTATAATATTTAAAAATGTGAAGTGGATTTTTTATGTATAAATCACCCTTTGTTGCAATTAGTGATGTCTATTAGATATACACATATAAGATGTATATTAGATATTTAAATTTGCTTAAATAATTATTTTTTTATTTTAAAGAATTTAAAATTTTAATAATTTATACTGCTTTAAAAACATGCATTCAAGATAATCTATCATGAACAAACTAGTAGGATATGTTTTTGTTGACCCAACTACATTCATAAACCTCACTCAAAGAATGTATTACAGTACTGTCATATCTGTGTCATATTTCAATGGTGGTGTCATCCGAATGTAAGAAATCACCAACCATAATTTAAAAATATGATCAGAAAAAATAATTATGATCGCATATACACAAAGCATGAATAAATGCAGTTTATCGCAGACAAGATTTTATGGGCTATAATTATCTGTATTCCTTACTTTCATTTATTATTTAATAGCCGATAATGCAGTGTTACATATTTTGGAACAAAATGTATTTTAAACTCGCAATAAATTCTACTAACTGATAACATAACGTAACTTGATATTAATTTATTGTAAACTTCTAATAATATGTGTTATTATTGACCCTTGAAAAAAAATTAAGACTGATTATTTTTTTCCAGACTGCAGTTAAAAGGGCTGCATCGGAGGGGCGAAGAAGTTCACTTAACAAGCGGGCCAAACAAACAGAATCGCCTAGAGAAGAAAATGGCATTTCCACATCTTTTGTTGGAACTGAGCTACTAAACCTTCCCACAGTAATGAGCACACCTGTAAGTACTTTATTTATTGTTTTATTAGTTTATTTTTTATTTTAGTTAATATAAATACGCCACCTGTGATACCGCTAGTGGTATTACGGCTCTCATGTTGATTATTTTAAAATAGAATTATATAAAAAAAAAATATAATTATTGTTTAATTAATTGATCAAGTAAAGACAAAGACAAAAATGTTGCTGTAATTTAGTTTTTTTATACATAATTTTTTAAAACAAAACATATCGGGTTACTGATCGTAGTTTAGTTATTTATATTATACCATATATTCAACCAAAAACAAAAAATGAAATATATTAATTTTTTCACTCTTGATAAATTCGTATTCGTCATATTTACCTTAACACTTTAGAAATTACTACTCATTATTAAAATATCATTAAATTTACATTCATTTACAAGCAGAATATGAGAAATTAATCCATTTCTTATTATGGTCGTTTTTTAACAACAGAAGCTTTTCTCTATACTTTATGTCTATGTTAATAATTTATTATATAGGCATCTCGTTCGGGAAGAGTTAATTAATTGAACCGTTTAATGAATACATTGTTTGCTTAGTTTCCGTACACGCGGCATAGGTTGTAGGGTAGAGAAGCAATCAACAGGTACATTTGTTCAGGTTATTTGATCATACTGACCATGTTTCGGCCGAATAGTCATATTGTCTTCTCATGACAATGATGTACGATAATACATGGGAGAAATTCGTTGTTTCTAAACGACTTTTGATGGTCGTAACAAATAAATTCTTAAACAACAGCTAAAACCCTTTAACTATAAATATTTTTCGCATATAACAAATTAAGGCAATTGTTGCTTAAGGTCATAAAAATAGTTTTGTTCATAAGAAATAAAGTAAATGTTGGTTTATTAATTATAATTAACAGAAATCATTTGAAACCACAATTTTAGATGTTACTAGCAAAATTATTTTAGAATTTATTTAATACACGAAGACACCAAAATTGCTCATTGGAATATAATTAAAATAGATTTCAATTGACGTTATATTGCTAGTCTAACGAACTTCTTTTACCTTTTTAATGTGTATTAGGAGTCAAGCTCCAGCGTTATTTATAATTTCCTATGATTTCACCTTGCAAAATGAATGCTGACAAGTGTTAATTTATAAGTATACAGATATATAGGTTGGTAATTTTTATTCGTTAATTTAAAAACAAATACTTTATTTTGCCAAAATCAAAGGTGGAACTTCTTGTAATGGATGTAACAGGTAACAACATTCATTGGCAAGAGTCAATCAGTCGAATCTCTTTAATTGAGAGTTTATACGCTTGCTGTAGAAATAGAGGAGAAAAGCAAAAAGCCGCTAACACCTTTGACTATTTATTTTGTTAATTGATTTAATACTACTGTCAATGTAGGGCATATTTCCGTTGAATGCGTAAACTGTCTTCTTATGATGATTAATATTTATTGAAATAATTAATTAAAATTTAAAGTTGTGACTTCTCTTTCTAAGTATTAACTTAATTTCTTATATAAGGTGGAGAAGTCGTACCATGCAAAATAAATATTACTGTGGTATTATTTCTGATGTATTAAATTGCTTTATATTTTTACAGTATTCTCGAAAACTCCATATACTTCCATCATACTGACCAAAATCTGATAATTTGTCTCACATTTTATTCATTATGTATGTACAGTAAAAGTCAATTAAAAATTGATATTTCACTGTAAGAACGCGTCAGCACTTCGTATGAAATTTCTATAAATTGTATTCAAGATATTGTCATTCATTTGGTATTAGAAACCTATAAGCTAGAAATCAACCTAACCTAAGGCAACAGTCAAACTCTGGGTCCAACAAATATCTTAACATTTAAAGAGGGTAGTTATCGAGCTGAAATTGCACATTTTGTATCTTATCTAGAAGAAACCTGTCAAACACACAATAAAAAATTCACAAATTTTATGGGACCTTATAGATAACTCTCAAGATTACAAATTGGCGGGAGAACCAAAAATTTTATATTGTATAATATTCCACTCCGATTTAATGAAATGATTGGTTTAATTTATTTGTATCAAGTATCTTTATTTTACATGTATTATTTAGAAAATAAGAAAAGGCCGTATAAAAAATTGTGGAGGGTGGAAAAAATAAGATGAACGAACATAATACTTTTACTTACAACAATGTACTGCTATATTTTCAATACTATTCAACCTACCTAGTTCACAAGTAATACAACAATGTAGTAACTGCCGATTACTTCAACTTCCGATGACTTACTTTTTATCCCTATTGATTGATAAATTTTAATTAAAATAAATACCGGAACTACATATAAGTTTAGTGAAACTTGTGCAATTTGTAGGAAAATTTACATCGTGTGTATTATATAGACATAATAGTCGAAATTGTCCGTTTCGTTTTCTGTACACTACATATTTTGAGTTTCTTTTATAGAACGTTCTAAACAATATAATTTACATAGTCATAACGATTTTTGGTTAATTTATAATTATGAGGGGTAATGTTTAATTTCTTTTTTCTGATAATTATATTAAAAAATGTATTAAGTATTTTCTGTATCTTTTTGATAAAGATAAACATATACGCATGTACAAAATTAAAAAAAAAATTCATGGATATGAAGATTTTTTTTATGCAAAATGACAAAAGCTTTATTTCATGCTACATTTGTATACATATTATATAGAATTATTCAGAATAACAGTATAATTATTCTGTTTAAAATATTCATAGAGGATATTGAAATTTAGTTGCTTCTTTAGAAGTTGAATTGTTTGATGTTGTAGCTTTCAAATATATAATTTCCCAATTCAACTCAACATATGCTTATTAATGTCTAACATTGACTTTGTGAGAATTTACTAAATAAGACAATAAATTTTAAAATCTACAAAGAACGTAGTTTTCAATAAAAAACACTTTTCTCATTAAGCAAAATTGATCTTTTTAATTTTGATATTAATTTTTTAACATTTATTTATATATTGTAAAGACTAATTTGTGGAACTACTAAAATAAACATTGTGTCATTTTTAAAACTTTAAGAGCCTTTGGAGTTATCGTTTTCATAAACCCTCTCATTCCATATTTCTTAAGATATTCAAAAATTAATATTTATTAACAATATTATTTTAAATTAAAATTAAACTATTAAATAATTTAATTTATAAAACTCTTTAACGCAAAATACAATTAACAACTATACTTTCGTTGCATTTCTCGTTTTTATAGCAAATACTATAATTATAAAAGGCGGTTAAATTTGACCTTATTATCTTAACATGCTTAATTGAATTTTTAAATGAGAAATTATATTATTATATAGTATAGATTTTTTGTCAATCAATTACTTAAAACACGGCATGCTCTTTTATGTTTGTGTTATCATTTAGTCATTGTCAATTAATATTATTTATACTTTTTAGAACGTTAATATTAACCTAAATAAATAATGTAATTTCTTTGTTACAGGAATCTCCAACAGTAGACCTTTCAAATTTATCGGAGCTTCTGAAGAACAAAAATATTACACCGTCATCACTACGATTTGGGTTTTTGGGAGTTGGCAACATAGGTAGTGGAGTGGTGAAGAACCTTATCAATTCCGGTCATCGGGTCAACTTATGGAACAGGAATCCAAGAAAGGTATGTCAATTATTTATTATTAATTCCATTAATTTATTCTGAGGAAAAACGTAACAACATTATAAACGTAAAGTAATCTTACATCATTTTTTTTCTTATTTTGAAGAATACTGATTGATATAATATCTTGACATTAACATTTTACGTTATCTAACATATTTATGTTTTCTAACATTCTATAATTTTTTTTTCATTTTAGAAAAAAGAATTCCCAACAAATTATAAAGTATCTCATTTAAGTTTCTTCTTTTATTAGGAAGTCAAAACTAAAAAAGGGTTAAATAAAATTACAGTTAACTTCTTGATCTTATTTATTTTAGCATTAACAATGCTATTTGTATAGTAACATTATAAAGAAATCACATTCACATATTAACAAGAGAACAATTATTTCTTGATAATAAAATATTCATTTATCTTATTTGGTACCCGCTTATAGTATAAAATAAATGTCCCTATATCAGTGTAGAAATCTTTACATTAGACAGATAGGAAAGACAATGATCTAGAACTCATACACCGAAGTTATAGTCTACCATGTATTTAAATTTTAAATATAATAAAACATCTATTAGTTAATATGATTCAGCTTAAACCCTACACCTAAATTAAAAACGATGTATCATATACGACTTCAACTACTGACACTTATGTATGTTTTATTTATTTTCAAACTCAGTCTTTAATTTAAAATGACTAGGTTTCAACACTTATATTTTCGGTATAGTGAGTCTAGTAGTGTTATTATCCGTCTATTCATTCTCCATTATTTTATAGGAAATAATAATTCGTGTATAACTACTTGGAATGAAAAGGAAATTAGTAACATTTCACGATGGTGCAATTACCAGATCTTTCCGCTATTGTTGGCACTAAATGGAGCTGACTCTACACTGTGATAGTTATCACAGTTTTTATTCAAAATAGCCTATGCAAGCAATTTATAGCGCTGTTTCGTGTCTCTTGTCCATCTCGATATGTAAAAGGTCCTGCTTTGGTATATTTGGTTTGTCTTCGTGAATTATGGTGGCTGTGTGTGTGTTTATTAAATTTACGTGATTTTGTCCAAATGGAGCCTTTGATGTTGATGGTCCCTCAAAGAAATTCGGTGGCTCTGGCATATCTTCTATGTAATTTATATGTATTCCTTCCAGAGGACTTTTTGGTGTAGAAATGTCTGCATCCAAAGACCTTTCTGTTGGTGTGTAGTATAGGGACAATCTGCTCTGACTAATTTCGGAATTGGTAATATCATCTAAATTGGCAAGTTTTTCAATCTTCGATTTTAAATAGACATCGATGCTTTCTACGTCGTTTGAATCGAATACTATAGACTCCGCTTTGCCACAAGTGCCCGCTCTACAATTTTCAAAATATAAACTAGGCAAATTTTCTAATACCTTGTTCAAAGTTTGTTGTTGATATTTGTATGATTCTCGTAACTGAAGTACTTTGTGGGCACTGAACTTCCTAATCTTATTTCTCTGAAAAACATAATTTTCCCTAACCCAGTTGAGTTGATTGGTTGAATAATCTCGCACTTTTTTAACCTAAAAGAGACAAAAACGCTTAGCTAAAAAATATTAGGAGGAATTAGAATTTACCTGATCGTTGTACTGATCTTTAAGAGTTGTGAGATGCTGGGTACCGATGTCTCGGAAATCTTTAAGATGTTTTGCTTGAGACTGATAGCTATTTTGGATCCATTCCATTTGTTGGGCGCAGTTATCTCTTATCCGATGAACTTGTTGTGTGTAGTTATCCTTAAGTCTTTCCAATTGCTGACTCTTGTATTGCTCAATGTTGTCTAACATAGCAAATATTTGGCGCGCCCTTGGTGATACGCGATCGCGTTTGCAAAAACTGCAAAAGTTGTTTAATAGTCCAAATCTAAAAATAGAACGGCGCAGTTTAAAATACACTCTGATGCTCGCATACTTGGTACATTCAATTGATTAGCAAATATAGTATTTATTCTGTGTACGTATTTTAAATTACAGCACAGCAGAATTGGCCTAATAAAATAAACCAAATTATTTTTTTGATAAAAATTATGTACAAGATAACTTACCTATTAATTACATATCTGATGAATTGGACTAAAAGAGTGAGACTTAAAAAACCTGCGGCACTTTGAGTTCCGACGATGAGACTGATAATTCTTACGTGGTTCCAGTCGGTAGGATCGATGTGTAAAAGTACGTCTTCAGTCTTGTTCGCTACGGGATTGCTTGCATAACAGGTGTATCTACCACAGTCTTCTCGGGTCACATTCTTTATCCAAAGCGTGCCATTATCCAATACTTGGATTCTAGGTGGTATTACCCTTAGGGGTGTCATGAATTTATTGTGGGCATGTGGATGTTTATCAAAAACGCCCGGAATTGAAGGGTCTGGATTCCAATGGTAGACTTCGCGTTTAGGTGTGACCCACGTCAATGTAGGAGGGGGATATGCAGCGTATCTGCATTCTAGCAGAGCGTCCGATTTTAGGCGATACAATTTCGTTGGTGTTTTATATTCAATTCGAGGACTGGTACAGTTCAGATGGTGAAGAGTGGGTATCATGTCGTTGGGATAAGCGTACGGTCCACAGCTTAGATCGGACATCGTCACGTTTGATTTTTTTCGAGATTCAGCCCAAGAGGCAAACCAGTACATTCTGCAGTCACATGCCCAGGGATTGTTTGTAATGTTAAGTCTCTCTAACTTAGTCAGATTCTTCAAGGACAATGGCAAGAATGTTAAAGCGTTTCCGCTTATGTCAAGATCTATTAATTGAGCCGTATCACTTAGAACGTAGGCCTCTATCTCCTTCAACATTGTATTGTTTCTGATGCGTAGTGTTTTCAAATTTGGTACACCCAACAATTCGCTGTTGTGTATAGCCTCAATCCAAGTATTATCTATGGTTAGATGGAGTAATTTCGGGCTGAAGTGTAAGAGGCCGAACGTCAAGTGAATTAGTTTATTACCACTTATATCTAACTGCTCTAGGTTACTTAAGCCTCTGAATGTTCCACTTGCCAGATTTAATATAGGATTATTGGCAAGGTGTAAGTACTTTAAATTATTAAGGCGATCAAATAAACCCTTCGCAATGACTTCCAGCTGATTGTTAGAAAGGTCCAGTCTCACTAGTTCTGTTAAGTCGGCCAAAGCGTTTGATGTTAGTTTGGAAATTTTGTTATTGTTTAATAATAAAACTTCGATATACTTGTTCAACATGAAAAAATGATCCAAAATGGTAACAAGGAAGTTGTGAGATAAGTCTAAAGTGTGCATATATTGCATCGGTTTGAACACTTGAAACGGTATAGCTTGGAGAGAATTATGCGACAGGCACAATTTTGACAAATTTAGATTACTGAAAACATTTCTAGGAAGATCTGCGATTTGATTATACGAAATGTTTATTTCGGTTAAGCTGAAATAATCGTGGAATTGATTATTTTGAAGAAATGTGATGTTGTTGAAGGAGAGGTCTAACTTTCTCAATGTCTCTGGACTAATTATTGATTGGCTTAGGTTTGTTATATCACTGTTTGTCCATTTTAATTGATGTATATTGCTAACATTTAATTTTTCTCCGATTACACGGGTAAAGTCTATATGGGTCACCCCGGGTAATATGGTGAGTCCTTGTAAATTTCTGTCGTGGCATATTAGCAAATTTTTCTGGTAGTTACAACCTTGCGGAGGGGGGCCCGGCAAATCTCCGTGCCGAGTGTGACATTCAATAGAAGAGAATAATCCCAGGTACAATATTCCCAGGTAAACAGTTTTCAATCCAGCTACGTGTGGCTGGCTATCTTTTCCCATATTTTACAATGCATTGTTCAAATCCTTTGAAACTTTACCTGAAATCCAACATCACCGTCAATTTCTTTTATATAGAATTTCTTTGCATATATCTTGTTATATATATACAATACTGCGTTTTATGTTTTCAATGGCATTTTTATTCAAAATAATTGGAATTAATTAAACGTTCCGTAAATCAACTTTCAATTTGTAATGAGCAAGTTAGAACTGCATATGCTTATATAAAAACAACTGCTATTAAACATTGGAACAACACGTTCCAAATAGTTTAATGTGTATTGTTTTAATATCTCATATGATCATCTATATTAAAATGAATAAAATTAAGATAAATAGAACAATGCTGATTCTAATATAAAAATCACAAAACTTGATGGGAATAACCAAGTTAAAATACTCGCTATAAAATGGTTAATCTGTCTCACAAGATAACACCGTAATAAACAAAACCGGTGTACATTTAATAGGACTAACATAAATTCATACATTTTTGCAGACCTTGAGAACCCGCGATTAGTTTTCAATCGCTTAGGTATTCCATTAAACTGATCAATTCGAACATTAAACTTACGTACAATATGCCGTAGTATTTGCATTTTTATATAGTTCCACAGGAAAACATGATAAATTACACGTCTATAATAACTCCTTAGTTACATACCACGTTTCTAGCACTCTATTAATCATAATTCTCAAACTAGCAACCTCACATTAGAAACACAACTGAATTATTTATATTCGACTTGAGTTCACTGCGTGTTACGAATACGAGTAATATGGCTACCGCAAACGTCGATTCGGAAACCGTTTTCTCTCTGTTCTCTTGCGACACACTCCGTCAGAGTGCCCGGCCAGCTGTTCGGCGAGTTGATGAGGGCGGTGGTGGGGACGGAGACGGACGAAACCATTTCGGTCGATAGCGAAGGGGTGGCGGGTCGTTGGTTTCACGACGGAACAGCGTCGGTAAAGAAATGCCAGCTTGCCTACGCCACGCCGATTCCATAAACAATCCTATTGATATTTCAATCCTCCGTCCGTTTTGATTTTAATTATAACTAATTCATGCAGTCTCCGGCGATTATACCGCTTTTAGTTGTTGTTTTTTTGCATATGCCGTTACGGTTACGTAGATCGTAACGAATGACCTTCGAGTTTCGGTTTTCTCTTGCGTAACTTGTAACCTTTCTCCATTTTTGTAAATGTTGAAAACGAAGCGTTTTGTGAAGATGTTGGATGGAAAATGAAACGAGCATATTTTCAAAGCCTATAATTTAATTGAAAACATTTATGAGTGTGTTTCTGAGCTATATATATTTTATCAATTATCATCAATAGTTGCAAGTTGTCTTATATATTGTAACTCGTTGCCATTTTGATGAGAAAAAGTAACGTTAGGTTTATAAGGATTCTAAAGCTATTGTAGAACTGTGTCTATTTAGTAGGTAGGTAGGTAAGCATTGTAAAGAGACCCGACAATACCTAGAATTAGTCTAAAGAAAAGTTGTTTGTTGTTCATTGGCTACTTTATTTTAAAGGCATATTTATATAAAAGAAATAATTAGAAGAGAAAGAAGTACTCCAGATACGACAATTGTAATTCTCTAAAATCTATTGTTTTGATAACTTTTCTGTAATGTAGTAATTCAATAACGTTCTTTTTTATTCTTAAAATAAAATATTCTCAGTAAAAAGGCTGTTCATTTATTTATTCTTTTGTTATTAAATTTTCTTACATGAGATTGTAATTTTTTGAGTCTTGAAACTTAAAGATACTCTACAGCTAATATCAATAATTTATTGATTTCAACCTTTCGACGTTTGTCTTATTTGCACTACTTTTCTATAATATTTCGAATAATGTTCCTTTTTTGTTCTTAAATTTTACAAAATATTCTCAAAACTCTACAAATTAAACTACCTCAAAATATTAATAATTTATTTCAACCGGACGCCTTGTATGTCGTTACAAAAGTCTATTACAAATAACTTCACTGCTATACAGTATTTGGAGTGTGAGTAACACAGAATAACAAAATATATTATTCAAATAAATAACTTAATTTGATTTAATTGGTAACGTTTTGTGTGTATTCTTCTCAGCAGTAAGCGATTAATTATGAATAATTGTTTTCCCGCATTGCTGCTATAAAATACGCATAATAAGTTTTCTAGAATTGTTGTGAAATTGCGGCTACCGAGTAAATAGGTAAGCAAAGATGTCTGTCAGTACTTAGAAATATGCTAGAAAACAATTATTCCTCCAACTGCTAAAATGGACATTCAAAATGATTTATTGATTGACTAGAAAAGTATATTAAAAGAGAAAAAAGAATTTACGCTTAATTATGATTGACTAGGATTATGACCTTTGATAAATGTTACTTATCAAATTAGAAGAATTCAAGAATACACAAACATCACTTTCGTCAATATCTTTCCTATTTTCATCGATTGTAACGACAATTAGCAGTAAAAGAGAATATATAAGAATATATTATATTATTAAAACTTAAAGACGATATCTTTTGCCCACTCTCAGAAACTTTCTATGGACCATGAACGTGAAACACCCTGTATATTTAAAACTAAGCTATGTAGTTTAACACTCAAATATTTTTCCCCCATTCTTATATTTCCTCAGTTCATTCACAGATAAGTTTAATAAATATATGAAATTTTAATCCAATAAAATTCAGTATTAAAATTGGAAACGGAAATGGAATTTCCCATGTTAATTAGTTTTCATCAAACAGTACGTTAAAAATTTCCTCCGATAAGGTCGGTAATAAAATGGACAAGAAGAGAGTGATGGTTTCCATGAATATTTTGATAACACCTTTAATATACCCAATTAAACTATTACTTCCTACAGTTTACGATATCATAAATTAGATCCTTAAAGAGTGATAAGGGATTTGAACCGACAACGAATTCTCCTTTATTAGAAGCTTGGCTTACGTTCAAAAATGTTGTTTTTTTGGTTATCACAAACATATTGTCATACATATAAATGCAGCTTTGTTGGATAAATATAAAAAGTTGGGAAATTCCACTTTCTAGATACACACTTGGATTTTTTCCCTGAAAACTTTCGTGGTTGTAGTGGGGAACAAATTAACATAAATTTGGAAACAAATTGGTATTACATTAAAATATAATAAATAATTACAGTGATGTGTTTAATATTTAATATTTGTGAATACAGGTAATAAGAAAAAATAATTAATGAATAGAAAACATAATATTAAGCATAAAATTTTTTCTTTATTGTCAAACAGTTTTTAATCCAGCTACTTACAATTAGGTAACATCAATAATAAAGCAAGCGTGATTGATCCTGGTCGGTTTCGTTCTGTCACTACAAACCCCCGTCTACGTGCTCAAATGCACAATAACAACCGGGTCTTCAGGAATTGTTGAAGATTTTTTCTTCTATTCGTGAA
The DNA here is from genome assembly GCF_024364675.1 of Aethina tumida. NCBI lineage: Eukaryota > Metazoa > Arthropoda > Insecta > Coleoptera > Nitidulidae > Aethina > Aethina tumida. Next base: position 10,013,709 of record NC_065441.1, read on the forward strand.
GTCCATATAAAAGTTCCCTTATATCTTTGTTGTACAGTAAAACGTACAACAAACGTGATCAATAACCACAGAAAAACAAGTAGAATATGAACAACGATTTTATTCTTAGCTACCTTATGTCCTATCATTAGCCACATCCACTATGAAAATGTGGTGGAATAACTATAAGATATATATTTTCTTATCACTCACAGTTTAAAATTCACACAAAGTATGAACATATGAATGTTAATTAGGATTATAATAACTATTACTAATGAATGATTGATTAATTTTATGTATAAATGTTTAAATTCTTCATATATAATTCAAACAATGTTTTATGCAGTTGGCATCATCAGTCTGTGTTGAATTTTTTTGAAGACAATCATGATTTTCAAATTTTTAAATTAATTTTGTGCACCATTTTTATATTCTTCCACTTAACATAAATATGTGCTTATGATTGGTGTAGGTTTTCAATAAATATCAACCATTTTTGTTGTGCTCACTGCGTGGCTGTACAACAAACTTGCTTGTACAAGCATTATTGATATTCGAAGTTATGTGGTTCTATTTGTGTGACGCTTTTAAGCAAGATAAAGTACAATGAATGCATTGATATTTATTAAAATTCAAGAAAAAATTTTATGATTCCAAATTTAATTAATATTTTGAAAAGTATTTAAAATTAATTTTTTTAATTTTATTTAATATACATAGACATACAGGCTCGCTTTTTGATTCAAGGTTACATTTATAGCCATTCATATATCATACTTTCTTATCATGTTGACGAACCATAAAAGAATTATTTATATTTATTCTAAGATAAACTGTTTATTATTTAAAACTTGCATCACAAACAGTAATTTAGCTTAGTTCATATTGTGCTATTTCTTTTTAGGTATCTTAATATTGTTTTGATAAATACATAATATTACGTATATTAAACATAAAATTTATTTTAGGATTGTATTTCAGGATGTAATAATTCAAAAAAAAAAACTATTTATTAATTGAATATGCTTAATTTTACAAATTAATTGCCATATTCAATTTTCGTATTATTAATTTAAAATAATAATTAAACGCTGGTTGATTTCTGATAATTGAAAGAAAACGAAAGTTGTTTCCGTCTACTCTATAATTAAAATTACAATGTATTAGTTAAGTTAATTTCTGATTACGTTTACTTTTTTTACAGTGTGACGAAATTAAAGCTCAGGCTGATGCAAAAAAAGAGGGACAAGTGGAGACATACCAAACACCATGTGACGTTGTCCAAAATTCGGATATAATTTTCAGTTGTCTTTCAGATCCCAGAATCGCTAAAGAGGTAAGTGGCAGTCGCTTTAACAGTTCGCAATTTTATTAATATTATTGGGATTCAATACTTGTTTGTGAACTTTGGATAGGGACAGCGTTAACTACAAACATTCCGACAGTTCTAGTTTAAATATTTAATACTTAACACTTATATTGTAAACATATTTTAAATACTTCACAGTCATTGTATATTCAATAGTAATTGACAGCAGAAATTTAAAACATCTATATTATGCTTATGAGAATTCACAATCAAAAGCATGAAATACCAGAAGTAAATGATTGGAAATTATTAATTTTATATTTTACTTCCAGATTGTACATGGTAATTGTGGAGTTGTTCACTCCGCGGCAGATGGCGATGGCTTGGAAAATAAGGGGTATGTCGAGATGACTGGAGTCGACCCAGAAACTTCCAAAGATATTTGTGAAATAATTAAAAACAAAGGTGGTAGATATTTAGAAGCTCAAGTTCAAGGTAGCAAAACGGAAGCCGAAGAGGGAAGCTTGGTAATTTTAACGGCGGGCGATGAATCACTGTTCGTAGAATGTCAGTCATGTTTTAAAGCAATGGGAAAAGCATCGTTCTTCTTGGGCGAGGTTGGATATGCTACGCGAGTAAATCTGATATTGCATCAAATGAAAGGAATTGCTCTGGTGGGTCTTGCAGAGTCGCTAGCTTTAGCAGATCGATGTGGGATTTCGTCGAAGGATTTATTAAAAATATTTAATTTAACCAACCTTGCATGTCCCTATTTGTCATCAAAAGCGAATCAAATTGTAAATAAAGATTTCATTAGAGTGGAACAAGCAATTCAACATATGCAAAAGGATATGAAGCTAGCGCTAGATTTATCAAATACTTTAAAACAACCACTGCTAATGACTTCCACAGCTAATGAAGTTTTTAAACATGCAAGACGTCTTGGGTATGATGACCATGATGTCTCTTGTATTTACATGAGAACGAGACATTAAATAAATTCTGAACTAATTGAATTTATCAAGATTGCACATCGTGCAATATATTGTTTAGTTGAATGGATTCAAATACAAAAGTATCTTCTTTAGTTTACGTTTAATTCTGTTTTTATAAACAAGGTGTATTATGTAAGTTTATTGTGTGACCTTATTATTTGTATCATTATGACAGATTGATGAAAAACTGTTTTCATTTATATAGAAAATATATACAATGAACAGGACACAATATGTGCCTATTATATAGATAATACAAATAAATTTTCTAGTATTTCTAATACTACAGTCTTTGTTTTTTATATTTTAGATTTTTAAGAACTGTTCTTCTACCTTGTTTTCATTTTATATAATAATTTTAATAAAGTTTAATTTTAATTTATTTTTATTTTTACTTTGGTAATGATTTTGTTTTCTTTTTACTCATGATTAAATAATAAAACATGTTAAATATTTATATAATATAATTCTGGAATACAAGTTAATTATATTCTATTTATATTTGTGAATTTTATTAAAGCTTTGGTGTACATAATTCGAGTAGAAAATATTATTAGGTCTGGCTCCACGATTGTAATTTTATACACGCTTTATTATTTGGAAATTCACATTCAAAGGTTGTTAATAAATTTCTTTATTAATAATGACAACCAGAACATAAATTAATTTATCTAACTTTAATAAATTTTCAAATAATTTGTGAACTCCTTTCCCAAAATGATAGAAGTAGAAGGTAAGTATAATTCAAAATTCAGTCCTTAAATAATAATAAACACACTTCTGACATTTACCATGTTATTAAATTAAAAATTTTATACCCTTTAAATTAGTTTTTTAAATATTTCTTCCCTTCTGTTAAAAACGTGTAAAGATAATAAATTTAATAAAATTTTCAAATTCAATTTTTAAACAAATTTTTCGAATTTTTTTTTTTAATTTAGTGGTGTTGTACTTAAATAAAAAATACAAAATGTTGGGTGGATCAATAAAAGATTTCTGAATATTTTAAACATTTTAAAGATTTTATTAAATAATTTGATAATTCAGAACTTATTTACATTCAAGTATTACATTTCCACATATACAATGTATAGATACATCAACACAGATCACAAGTTATTACATCTGTAACAAAAATATTATAGTAAACTAAGAAGTATAATTTGATCGTTATCAATAATTAAGGGTATAAAAGAGGGCGTACAGTGATAGATTTAGTGAGTAGGTCAAGAAGACAACCCTCATACAATTTCGTATAGGCAACTTGAATTGAATTGTGTTTAAACAATTTCAAGTAACAAAACAAATATCATCTATATTCGATATTTTTGAAAATTTTATCAAATTGTCTACCGATAACACTACGACTACCGATAACCGTGTTTATAACATTTTAATAGTTTAGTTGCCCACTTTCTAAACATGAATCAATTATAATCCGACTTCGCGTTGATGGACACAACAAACTTTTTACATTGACTCAATTCAAGTTCAGAATATTTTATCCACAATATGATGTTTTAAAATACATTGCATAAGTCTTTAGACGACTAAATTTCACATCAGAATGATATTTAAAAATAAAATATTTAATTATTTTTACAATTGCCACAATTTTTGGTATAAATTTTAATTTAAGAATTTAATAAATTCTGTATACTATAGATGAATAAATCAATTTTGTCAGTATAAAAATAAAAATACTTGCATATAAACAGAGTCACGTTTCGACCGGTTCAAAAATTAAAAATTGTTGGAGCTTAATGCATTTTTAAATTTTTAATTAATTTTCCCAACATTTTTAGTATTGACGGTAGCAATATTTTGTTCTTAAAACTATAAAACTCGATTTGAATGGAATTGTCAATTAAATCATTCTTAAAATAAATATAATAATTTTGAAATAAAACATTAAAATTATTTTGAAAATTTTGAATTATAAAATAATTTTAATACTCCATCTTCTTAACTTACCTTTCTTTCTAAAATGGTGGAGTTTATAACATTTATAATTATTGGAGTTTGAAATTTTCCATGTGCCATCTTTTAGTGATATTCCAATATCTTCATGTCTACCTTACAGGCGAGTTACGATTATATCTTTGCTTGAATTATATAAAATAATATACACTTTACTTTTAGCACATTTTTCATAATGGTAATTGTTAATTTTATATAAAATTGATAAATATGAAACTATTATAAATAAAAACAGTACGGTTATCATCAATTGTAACTAATAAAATATTAGTTAAAAAAAATAAAATTTAATCCTAACCATCTAACAGCACTGTCTAATTTTAAAGGTTCCAGCAATTTTGTATTTTTTTTTTTTCTAACACAAAAACTTCACTTGTTCCAAATTCAGTTTAACAAAAACGTTTTTTATATACATCAAAAAGAAGCAAACATAATAAAACACGTTCGGAAAATTGGGCTCTCTAGACGTAATTGAAATTGAGTTCCTGCATTATGCAGATTGTAAAAGAAAGGACAACTTACTTCTATTTGGCTAGCTTGTGTTGCAATATTATATACTTCCTCTCGAATCGTGCGTACTAGTCTGATGCTCAGACTCTGAACCCTCTGTGGTTCAATCATGACCAGTGTGGCCGTTTCGGAAACGGACTTTCTGGGGTCTAAGACCATTTTGGAGTACTCGTTTTCGTATATACGTTCGGCACGCATCGGTTTCCGAATTGAAACACGACTGCCGTTGAACCGCTTGCAGTTATTTATGACCTGTTTTTTTGTTGAAGTTTTGTGTATTCAGCCGCAAAGCGTATTATATAAGAACAAGCGGGCTCGCATAAATTATCCCCAAATTTACATTTATCTGTATTTTAGTAAGAAACAATTTTGTGTGACCATCTCAACGCAATAATTGTAGAACACTTTTGTAATTTTAAAAATTTTTGAGTAGTAGTATATATTATTATAAAATTATTCTTTATACATTTACATCGTATTATATACAATACATTTTGTGCATTTATATATAGTCCGAGCCATTTTTCATAATTTAAAATGTTTCGCGTATTATGCAAAAAATGTATTAAAAAATTTGTTTATAAAAATCATACTTATTGAAAAGTACAACATATGTGTATTGAATTTAAATATTAAAAATTAAACATTTATTTTACTTCTCTTGATAATTCTGGAATGAAAAGGGAACGGGGGTACATTTATCGAGATCCACAAATAATCCTTTAAGGAGCCGCAGGTTGGCCACATCTGCTATATATTAATAAAATCATAAATATCTTAGTTTTTGTCAATAGAATTAATTTTAGTTCATAACAGATTAGGGAAAAATAAAGAAAATTTTTTCAAATAATCGGAAAAGATCGTGCCACATTACAAGATATGCGTATGGGTCGGACAAAATTAACAAATGTAATAACAAATGTTTTGGGGCCTTATGAAAAAGACGTGCATGTTCAAAAATTGCGTAATTGTAAATTTGGTTTACACATTGATGAGTTAACCGAGCCGATTCAACGACAAAAATGGATGACATTTCAAACACGATTTGTTGATGAAGAGACGATGAATGTTCGAACAGATCCGTTGACAGTTTTAAAACTTGACGCAAAAAACACGACAGCGGAAAATTTGTACAATCATTTTTTGTCGGAAATGAAAAAATGCCAGATTCCATTTTCCAATATCAACTCACTGTCTTCCGATAGTGCGTCGGTGATGATTGGAAGGAAAAATTCATTTTTTTCAAGGCTTAGTAAGGATTGTCCTAACGCCATTAAACTTCCTTGCCCTTCACATACATGCAATTTAATTGTAAAAACTGCTTGTAAACAAATGCCACCGTGGATTCATGAAGTAGTAACGTTTCTTATTAAATTTGTGCGTGACAGTCCGAAACGGGAGGCAGAATTTGAGTTTTTTTGCTAAGTTTGCAAAGGCTTGAATGCAAATTAATAAAAAATAATAATACACGATGGTTAACTCAACATCAAGCTATTGAACGTTTGTTGTTGTGTTGGCCGACCATAGTGGCTTATTTAGCTGATATTACAAGCAAAAAAGGAGAAACAAAAACACAAATTACAACTAACGTTGACCCTAAAGTAAAACAAAATTCTGAGAGAACTTTGCAAGACTGGTTTTCAATTATTATTTCTCACGATACTAAAGCCTATCTACATTTTTTGAAATTTATTTTAAATTATTTTAATATGCACAATGCCTTTTTTCAGTCATCGGAAACAAGAATTCATTTACTGTATAGTTTCACAGAAATGTTGCTTATCTCAATGCTGCGACGTTTCCTCAAACCTGGATTATTAAGGCATTTCGACTGTATAAGACAAATAAAACTCGATGTTTTGACCAACCATTTAGAAAATATCGATTGTGGTGAAGAATGTAATAACATCGTCAATAATTTGCTTGTTGGTTCTGAAGAACAACGAAAATTAGGAAAAGAGATTCAGTCGAATTGTTTGAAATTTTACATTTCAGCTGCTACAGCGATTTTGTCACATTTAGACACACTACGCGGCAATGATGACTTTTTGGCAAAATTAAAAATTTTTGATCCTGAGAAAATTATCGATAACGTTACTAACGATAATTTTAATACGTTGTTAGCTGTATCTAAAATATTGAATGTAGACATCGACAGAGAAGAGTTGTATAAAGAATGGTGCGATCTTCCTAAACATATTTCTCAAAAAATGGTAAAAGAACTAAAAGATACAAATTTCGATGAGGGATGGAAGCATATTTTGAACTTGGGTAATGAAAACAATCATGTTTATTTCAGTCATTTATTTAATATAATTAATGCGATTCGATCGTTACCTAACTCGAATGCTGATGCTGAAAGAACTTTTTCAGTTTTTCCTGATATTATTACAAAAAAAAAAAAAACCGATTGGGTAAAGAGACAATAGACGCATTAGTAACGTGTAAAATTAAATATCGGGGGAAACAACAAACTCAGAATTTGGATGTTAATGACAAGTTACTTGAACGAATGACAATTCAGTCTTATAAAAGGGCACGACATGAAGGGAAGCCCCTCGCCAGCTTTCATGTTGAGGAATCTGAATCTGAAGATTCCTCATGAAAATTGGTGGGCGGGTTTCACTTTATAGTTAGATCATTCGTGGAAGTAAATTGTCATTAACGTCCATTTTGTGTTTTTAGTTTGGTTTTTATTTAATTTTGCACGTTACTATCGGATTTGTTCCATTAACCCTTTCGGGACGCTATTCAAAAAATTGTTTAAAAAAAAACAGTTTGTATAATAATTTTAATATGTGGTAGAATAGAAATCATAAATAAAATATTTTAAAAAAATAGGGGGATAGTTGGGGAGACTGGTAAACCATTGTACCATCCGTACTTTTTGTTGGTACTTATTTGTACCAACTGTTCAGTAAAAATCATACAATTCAGCAAATTGTGAATTTATTTTATTGTACACTTCAAACTTATTTGGTACCTATGTGGATCAATTGTACCGAAAGGGTAAACCAATCGGTTTATTTTTTTTGTAATAAACTGTCAGCATTCGGGTTCGGTAATATAATCAAATCACATTAATGAAGAGTAAATTACTGAAATAAACATTATTCTTTTCATTCCTTAGAATTAAAATGTGTTTCTGTCTTTCATCTAAATTCTGTTTGTCATATGTTGTACTATTTTTTGAGTAATATGCTTAGGAGGATTATATATTTAAGTAATTCTTTAATAAAATACCACAAACCAGATCAGCCCTTTGAAAATAATAGCCACTCGTGCTAGAGAAACGTCAGGAAATAATTACAACAAACGTCGACCTATAACCGTTACATTACTTACATACAACTTTTAAACTCTTCGATGACAATATCTACCATTCAATATTTTAGATAAATCAGTTCAACATTATCGATAATTTTCCCCGAAAAGTCATCATTGTTAAAATGTGCAAAATCGCTTTTAGAAGATGCGAAAAAAATGAAAATGAAATGATTTGACTGATTTATTTTTCATTGTTCTTTGGAATTTACAAACAAATTCTTTAGGATGTATAGAATTTTCACCATAGTGATTATTTTCTATATATTTACGGTCATATTTGTATTATTAAGTCGAGATGTTCAAATGTCGCAGAATCAAGACAAGTAACATTTCTATGAAACTCGAGTAAATTAATTTTTTTTTCCTTTTGCTGAAAATAACTTAGGTATATAATTTAATAATAATAATTTCATTTAACTCAGGTAGACTTTTTTATCAGGAAAAATAATAAAACTAAATTGGTCAGTCAGTTTTCGCTCAGTTTATTTTACTCTAGGTGTAATTTATGTGTATTTTCTGTTTTGCTTGACATATTTTAAATAAGACACAACGTTGGCCAAGCACTCGATAACTTGATGTTGTTACGTTACATTTTTTATTAATTACTAATCTAGTCGTTGCAAGCTTCTTAAAAAATGTGGCCTTCCATTCGGAGTAATGTTCACTGCCAAATAGCTACAGTGGCATTTATTTGCAGGGAGTTTCTAAGAGAAGGGCAGTTTAATTATGCTAAGACCGCCTTGTAAGTTTTCTACAATACTAGATAATTCTTCCTACCATCATTTTTACATTATCGGTGAACTAAAAGGAAATATTGGCAAGCGGAATATGGTGTTAGAAAAGAGATTGTACAAACAAACTATCCGTTATGCTATCAAATTTTATTAATGTCAATAGTTCAGTTCGTATCTTCATCATCAGGAATGTCAACCCCAGTTGTCGTTGTACTGGGTTGTTTAAATCATCAATCTGTAGTCAAAATTTAATATTATATTATTATATATAATATTATTAAGTTCTTAAGATGTTTTTATATAACATTAAAAATTTTATTCCACATGGACGCATATCTTGTCTTGTCATGTTCTCTATGTGCCACCAGATTCTGCAAAGAATTTGTTTGTGACCGTTGTTTGAATATCTATATTAATTAGGGTTTAAAGATCGACATTGACTGAAATTATTAATTATTACACTCATTTCGGCATACTCTCATGTATATAAAAATTACTGCACAAAATAATGTCTTCGTTGCAAAATGGTCAATTTACATTTCGTCAAAAATACTTCGTCTTCGTTGCTGTTTATCATTTATATAATACGATGAAGTCAATATCGTTCACAATTTATTTTACATACATAATACATGAAAGAAAATTCTCATACTTTATATTTAAAAATATGAATATTGTCCACTTTAATTTGAACTTTACTGCTTATTGTTTAGTTGTTTATCAACAATTCCACATGCAATTTCTTTGTGTGTGATTCTGTACACCACTTTATATGACTCACAAACTATGAAAAAAATATTAATTCGGATCTTTCTCATTGTAACATTGAACTCATTAGCGTGCTTTTTATTAATGTTAGGTATAATAGTCTGATTTACCTCTTTTATGTGTTGTCCAGTATTAATTGATAGGGCCTAGTAGGTAGTTTTCATAGACAATTTTTTTATAATATAAATAACTATTTTATGGGAAGTTTTTAATTGTTACGATAACATACCAATCTTGAATACTGCGGAACAATTTGTTTGTCAGAAGTATTCGAAGAAATGAAGAAAACGTACCACCGAATGAGAATGATGCTACTTCATGACAATGTGAGTTCTCACACAACTGAGTTTTTGAACACACAAAACATCACACGGAATATTCTCCGGATAGCTTGTACCATGTTGGAGCAATGGTGGCAAAAGTGCTTTGGAAATTAATTCACATAAAAAATTGTGTTAATCTTCATGGAGAATATTTTGAAAAACACGAAACGATTAAAATTTGTTTATATACATGTATTTCAAAAGTGATCGAACATCCATATGTGAGAGCTTTTGTATCTTCTTACATACTTAGTTATCATATTTGTTCAATACTTTGATAGTATTTTTACTGTGTTTATATTAATTGATGTATTTGTAATATGAATATTCCGAATACAAAATTATATGTAATGTAATAAGAAAGTTTTATCATTAAATTAAATACCATGTAAGAGTTAGTTTTAATTCTAGTATTAAGGTAATTTCAAATTATATATGAACCGCAATGTTGGAGATTCGAACCGAATTTCATATATTCAAGTTTGTGTAACGCTTGCTATAAAACATTTTTTTACTTCGCGGCTAATGTAAACATAAGCAGGTCCCCTCCAGTAACGACCCGAACCCGGGGAACCGAATCTTGCCGAGTCCAAAGGCACCGAACTTGTCTAACGAAAATATAAAGTTCGCAGAAAGCCCGTTTCCGAAACGGCCACACTGATCATGACTGAAGGAATTGCTAGAATTTTCTGTGAGCATTACGGCACTACGGAGAAAATATTTAATATCTCTATCATGCACGGCGTATCTCTCAACATTCAGATGGATCAAATGCTCTTCAATCTGTATATATATATATACACACACATATACGAATTCGAAGAAATCGGATTTATTTCTATCGCACAATAGACCGGTTTGTTGAACAAATATATAAATAAAAATCCGTTTATTCAGTGACAAGAAGTATTTATAAGAAGTCTGGCTTTATTTAACATTTTTTATTAAACTTTTATGCAGAGAAAAACAAGCCAATATTTTTATTATAATGCCGTTGTATAAAAATAAAGATTTTCAGGAAGGTTATTAAACAACAAAAACAATATTATTTTAATATTAGCAATACATATCTAATGAACTTAAAATTTTACTGAATATTTAATTTGATGTTTTCTTAAAAACAATGCAAACTTAATGTTTGACACACAATATTCCATGGTGATTATGATCATTTTTAAAATTTTTTCAGGTACTTAATTTATCAGAAAAATACGAATAAGATTTCGACATCTTGTCATATTGCTTTTAGTGTGAAACTTTGCAAAGCTAAGCAACACTTTATATTGCAGTTATTTACAACTGAACATATTTTTGATTGACCGGAAAGTTGTCCAGATGTAAACGTTCACAACAAAGCAGGTAGATTTAGTGTGGTAACTGTTCAAGTTAGCCCCGTAGCAAGGGTCTTGTACTTTTTATTGCTCCAGCATTATATATATATGGGTTGATCCATAACTTTTCGAGGAAAGTGTGTGCGCGGGGGTAGATTAGGCCGATTTTTTCCATGACAGTGGATCAAAAATAAAGATGCTCCTGAAAATTTGGGTCAAATTCCATCAAATCTGGCCAATGGAGAATTTTTTGAAATTTGAAATGACAATTTTTTAGTCATTTTTAAAAATCTCAGCTTCTATATAACTTAGAGATTCCGTTCAAACGACAATCTCTGAGAAACCTCTACTTCCAAGACCATCAAGATATTAGCGTTAATCTCATTTCCAGCTTAGTTGGGAGCTTCCAACTGAACAACTGCATTAGCAAAATTTTACCTTTTTTCAAAATGCTCTCAAATCTTCAATGTCCAAATTATGGGGTTAAATAAATTCTGTTGATATCTGCCCATTTTTACCATAATTGTCTCTAATTCGTTATTATACGGCCATTCAAAGCTTATCAATTTTTCAAAAATAGATATCTTTTTTCTCGGAACGATTTGCTTAAAATTTTCAGGGAAAATAGTCTATTATGTTCCCAACAAGCCCTGAAAATTTCAACTATGGTATCAGGCTTGGATCTGACTTATAAAATTTCAAACATCTCAATAATTGTGTTGTATAAAATAATTTTTCATTTGTTTAATGAATTATTTATCTATTTTCTAGTTAGAAATCTATACCTAATTTAATTATTTCATTTTACTATTATTGCTGCTCAATTAAGTGCCGTATAAAATAAATATTTCACGTTTAAAAGCGCTGTAATCGTACCTATATTTTTTTTAACTCATATTGAAGATAACATATACAATTTCCAACATTTACAATTATTATAATTATTATTAGTCTTTGCAATGACGAAGATTTCTTTGTCGTGTACAGATATTTCTGTGACTACAGCCAAGCTATACAAGTATCCCGACCGTCTTAGTTTCATACATACACATGTTCACTATTGAGAGGCGAAAACTAATATTTATTTAAAAATATAGAAATACCTACGTGTGAAACGAAATCATTTGCTGTATACGCATTAAATTCAATGTTTGGCCGCTTGAGGGCGACACCGGATTGATAATCTTACAATATGGTCTCGCCTTGTGGCTTTGTATACGCAAGCTTGTTTGTTCCATTGATTAAAAACACTTACTTGTTCTCTTCAGAGAATTGTCTCCCTTTTTTTCGTATTTGCTGCACAATGTTAACACGAACTGCTTATTAACAATGAATTGAAAAATAACATCTGTATAAATTGCTGACTATTTAAGGTCTATATAGTCTTACTAAATAAATTCCACTGAACTTTCACTTTAGATTTCTAGAACTTTTAAAAATAAGATTGTATGTACGGGCTGTGGCGGACAAATTAAAAGTTTGATTTGTTGCATTATTTACCCTGGAAAATCCGACATAGAACAATCAACAGCTGCCGCCATGGAAGTTCGACGTGTCCAATCAATGTAGGCGTGTTTCACTTGCAGTGTGTTTGATTTATATAATTTTGTTTACTTCGTATGTAATAATTTGTTATAATTATATATTACTAATAAATATTACACTAATGCTGTTCAAAAATATGTATTTCATATAAATGCTTTATTATACGAATATGTAGCAGAGTATTGATAACTTCGTATGTTGTTTATATTCTACCGAATGATATTAAATAATTAACAGTTCAATAAAACACAAATTTATGACTATATCAAACATATATAAAATATATAAATAAAATGGTAAATAGCAAAACATGTAACATTAACGTTAACCTCAAACTTAAGTGATTAGGCAACCAATCTCTCAAGTTGTAAAAAATGGATAGAATACTTTTTCTAATTATGAATATAAAATACATAAAAATATAATGAAATTTATTGCATTAACAAAAGGATGAATGACAGTTATATTTGCAATAAAAACATTATAAACATTAATAACTTTTTTTAGAAAAAATCAAACATCTTGTGGTGTAAGTTTATCCAATATTATTTGCATAATATTGAACATGTACACTGGGAAATGTCATAAAAGTAAGATATTACGAAATGTATATTTTTAATAATAATATTGAGATATTGACAAAATTCTTTCAAGTTGTAATTATACTTTTAAATTTGTCTACTTACCTTGCCAAAGGAATATTCACTTTATTATTTATAGTAACTTGTAAATTACTTGTTGGAAATGGAAAATAATAAAGTTTTCAATGACAATGTCTGACGTTTCTAAAAATAAAAAAAGGTTAGTTGAATAAACATATATAAATTTTATGCAATATCTTAAAATTAACAATGAAAAATATATTAAAATGTGTGATAAAAGGAAAGAATTTAAAAATAGGTGGTGGTAAATCAATTCGTGATATTTAACGAAAGCTTCTATCAGCTGCATTTGTTAAAAATGTCACAAATCCATTGTCGTTTAAAAGTAAAAACATACCACCTAAACACAACTAAAAAATAAACAAATAGACAAGACTAATGGTAAAACCATAAACGTGTCTAGAAATTCGTCAGAAACTTTTCTTCTTATAATTAGTAAATGGGCCACTTTAGCACCATGGTAATTTTCTCAATGCTTTCATTTGTCGATCTCTGTCACCTTACCTTACTTTGTTCACTGTCTTCTATTTTAATTCCAGGCATTACAGACATTCTTCTATTTGCTGGCATAGTAGCCAGCATCCTAAAGAGATGAGCAGCTTCACTTTGCATAGCAGAATCGGGCATAAGACCAACGATTTTCTTTTCTCGTTTTTCCAATTCTTTCGTAGCTTGCACTTCTTCAAAGTTCATCTCATGGATGACTTCTAATGCCTACATTAAGAATGAATAATATGATAGATATTCTATATTAGTACTTACTTTGGTCATAAAAGCGGTTACAACGGGATCTACCATTTGAGTACTGATGTCAATAGCTCTTAATATTTCATTTTTAGCATCATTTTTATGAGACTGTTGAACGTGTGCCCTGATAATTAATGTGAGAGCATTTATTGCCCATTTGTTATTCTCGCATATTTGAGCTTCTGTAAGGCACTTTTTGGCGTACATTCTAGATATTTCATATTGTTTCGTTTCTGAATATAATCGTGATAATTCGTGATATATCCAAACTAATTCTTCATGTCCTTGAGCTTTTTTCATACGCTCCAAATACACATCAATTTGTTTACTAAAATGGGGTGTATTATATATATTTGTAAATATTTGAATACGTATGTAATTGAGGAAAGAGGTTTAAAGTATATTTTCAACTTTATATACTTACTTAAAATCTACTATATTATCTCTGAATTGTTGAATTACAGAATCTTTTGAAAGTGTCCTCGTTAAGGTCATTCCAAAAGTAACCATTATTCTCTTCTTTTGACTTTGATCAGATTTATTGGGGTTCAACCGTTTCATATCATAATGAGCGTTACAAACGGAGGTATAAACAGCGCTCATATACATGTCCCTATTCCTCAATAATTTCTTGGGAGTTTTTTCACAAAATATCATAAGATTTTCCGTATTATTTAGAACCAATTTCCAGTCTTTACTTGCCAAGGCATTATTGATCGTTCTCATTCTTTTATCTGCATATTTTGTTGCTTTATCTTGCAATAGTTCAAATTGCTTTTCTTGTCGAGATTTTAATTCGCCCGTAGATTGTACTTCATGATATTTCAAATAATAAAATGGTCGGCGGGTACGTAACAATTCCTAATTATAAATAAATTTATAGAGATATTTTTTAGTTTTTACAATAAAATTGATATTTTATACAGAATTTTTGAAAATAGCATGATTATTTACCTGTTTATAACATACAGTTTTGTATCCAATTTTTGCAAGACTTTTGATTTTAAGAGTGCCTTTATAATTAGGTGATTTGATTCCTTTTTCCATTCTGATTTTTTGCAAATAAATTTTATCTAAATACATGCAGTCTAAATATTTTTCGGCCATATAATTTTTTATATTTTTTGTATAATTTTGCAGAGGTTTATATGGAAATGGATTGGTAAATGGTGGAATATAATTATCTTCAGAATTTGTGCTGTGTAAACTGTCTAGAATTTCTACGAAAATATTAGTGTGATTGATTTACTTAATCAAATCAATAAATTTTATCTAATTATCTATTTTTCAAAAAATAAAAATTACCTGAGCATTTTTCTTCACCATCTACGGGTGTTGTTTTGCTCTTTCTATTGCGTAATTTATTTTCCGCTGCCAAATCCTTAAATTGCTTTTTTCTGTTATTTCTTTTAGGTTTTGCTAATTTAGCTTTTGCAGTATAGGGCTTTAGAGACTCAAAATGCTCTTTCCAGGCCAATCTTCTAATTATTTTAAAATGATCTCTTAATGGTCTACCACATCGTTCACCAAGACAATTTTGTATGGCCTCGGTACACTAAATGTGAAAAATGGTGTCTCATTTTAAAATAGAAATAATAAAAACTGTAGTTGTAGAATAAAAATATTATTAAAATTACTTACATGCATAACACCCATAACAAAGTTTTCGGGCTTCTTTCTAAGAGGAATTAAACGAGTATTTTGTACCAGTGCTTCCTCAAACTCACATGTCAAATATGTTATTAACGCCTTGTGAGCCCTAGCAATTAAATTATCGGGTGCAAGTTCAATTGCTTTATTTACATCTAATAGAGCTTCTTCATAACTAACCACCTTTGACAGGGCCCATGCTCTTCCAAGCAATGCGCGAGTATCAAGAGGATTCTTTTCATAAGATTTGTTGTAATAGGTTAATGCTATAAGAGCGACTTGTATATGTATCGCAGTTATTTTTATTTTTACATACCTCTAGAATATTGTTCAAGAATGATAGTGATATAGTTTCCCCATTCTCTATATAGTACTTGAACATTAGTGATATCTTTCTTCTCCATTTTAACTTAATGATTTTTTACTTGTTAAATTAATTTCTTTGACGTGTGGAAATGTTCTTGCCAAATGTCACATAGTTGACACGTATTAAAACAATCTTTTAGTTATTTGTTAAAACTCTCAAGTGACAAAAAAATAAAAACAAAGAACAAAATAAAATATATTTTTTGAAGCACTACTAATAATACTATAAAGCAGAAATAATAAAAAGTATTAATAATGAAATATTAACAATTTCTTCGTAATATTTTATATAACAATAATACAAAAAAAAACATGATGGAAATGAATAATAAATCTTGTGAACATGGAACCATCAAGAATTATTGAGTCTTGAGGTAATTTCACTACTGATCTAGTAGTATTAATCTCCGATTTATTAAAATAAGATTACTGTAATATATTAATAATAATTTGTTTGTTTTTTGTAGTTACTACCATTTATTTTTCTTATTCTTACCTTCATTACAATTAGGTTTGTTACTAAATAAAAAAAAATTGTATTTAATAAATTTAATATTAAACAATAAGCGGTAAATACTCTAAATAAATATCACACTAATCGACAAAGATAATAAAAACTTTGTCCTTATATCTTTGTCGGTTACTATAAGTTCAACAGTATGTATATGTTTATTTTCTCTATAACTTTATATTAATATCACAGGCACACAAAATAAAAACGTATTTATTTCTTAAACATAAGTCTGTTAAATACTAATTTCATATAAATTACATTATTATAGGTTTGAACCAAGAACACGACAATAAAAAGTGGATGATGGTTTACAACAAAGTTGTGAGACAAAAGTATATGGAAAATACCATAATTCCTTTTTTATATTGCATGCCTGTACAATTGAATTAAAATATGTATATACTTATAAATTGAGAACATAATAATATGATGACTAATATATAGTAGTAACATACCATTAAAGCATCAATATAATCAAATAGCGACACATAGTACCATATAAAATTGTTTGATCGTCACCATTCTTATTTTTACTTATACAGGCTTTATATAGATTAGTTTACAAATGTAGGCACCTATTACAAATTCATATTGCTTGAGATAAAATAGAGATAGACATTTTGGTGTTAACAATAATTAAGATCTATCTCTATTTTAAATAAATATCTGAAATACATTAATTTTTTTAAGACTATAGTATATTATACAATAAATATTTGATATAGTTGCAGTTGCAGACATACTTCTAATTTCTTCTACTAACTCAAACACTTTTGGTGTTATTTTGAAAGACTTATTGTTTCAGAAACTATAGGTATTTGAATACTTCCTGATTTATGTTTTCACAAAATCCTGAGGATTGATCTTAAATCTATTTTGATCATTTTAGAATTCTTACTATGTATTAGTTTGTACTGAATTGTGTAATTAAATTTGTTTAAATTTTATAATTTTAAATCACATTGATTATTTGAAGTTTTTTTTTAATAGAAAAGTGTTCAAGTACCCTTAAAATACCTATTCTTTAATGTAACGAGTATATGATATATTACTGATACAAAATTCATACATAGAACTATTTAAACTGAGTACCCATAAATTCTAGAAGAAACTAGAGAAAATTTAAATTGGTATAAAAAGAAAAATAAAAGTTTCGTGATGTTAGTTTTTGGGGAAAATTCAGAATCCCTAAGGTTAAAGTACCTACGTTATGATTTATTTTATTTATTTTGTTTTTTAGTGTAGCTCTAATATATCACGACAACTATTTTAATATTTTGTAGATGTTGAAACTTCATGAGTGACAAATATTATAATTTTATTAGATACTGTAAACTAGAACAAATTGTAAAATAGATTTTTTTATTTTCTAAAATTAAAGTAGACTAACACAGCAAATTATGATCATGTTTAGAAACTGCGTCTTCTTATCTGTGTAAAGAACGTACTAGTATCACACTCACATATAATATGAAATTCGCATGACGAAAATAAATTTACATAATTAAATAGGCTTGAACAAGTCCAATAAGCATTATTCAGTTGCGAAATCTTGCATTAGTTTTAGTGATTTACACTCAACAACTTACTTGTGACACATAAATTATGAAAAAATCTGTTAGGGATTTTTTATTCCTTATTTATTTATCTATAACTTTATGTACAAAATTGAAAATAACGTTGTGCGTATGCATTACTAGGTAAACTGTGGTCCATTTTACTGCAAATGTATACATTTGATATAAATTTATCACAAAATATTTATGGTTTTATTATATGTATTTAACTTACAACTTATATGTGTTGTTTTTATAGTACTGCATTGCATCTATACATTTATATGAAACTATGTTCTCAGTTAGTTTTATATTTATATTACAATAATTATCATTAATTTATAAAAGATGAATATTCATACAGATCTACTTTAATGCAGCTTTATCTATTTTAAGTACTTGTACGTTTTATAACTAAATATATATTTTTTATTTTACCGTTTTAAAATTAATAACAAACATTATAAAATAAACTAGGCATAATTCGAATGAAGGTATTACAATTACCTAATAAATACTTTAGAATATTTGCGCTTTATACTTTAAATAAATTAATGGAAGTACTAACGTACGTTGATATAAAAAATCTAACCTAATTTGTTGAATTTACAGTTTTTAAATTAACTGATGTGTATTTAAAGTATAAATGTAAATTTTAATTGTAATTTGTATACATATGTATATAAATATACATACATATGTATTATACAAACATTCATAATTTGCTGTGTCATATTCATATATTAATTCTTTTCATTTCATATCTACATACATATATAATTAAATAATACAATTTATTTAAGTTAAAAATTAACTGAACTTGCTCTAAAAACAATAATTTTTATATTGATGACGTCTATAAAATTTGAATGTAGTTTGATTCATTTCAAATATTCTCTACTCATTATATATACAATGAAAAAGGTACGAAACTTAAGAAAGTCTGATTTTCGGGTCCTACATTACATATCAGTAATTATAATTATTGATAATAAATATCGAAATTTTGCTTCTGTTTTGGAAACCTTTATAATCGTGGAAGTGGAACGCATATAAAATACAGGTATAAAAAAGGAAGATCTAATTACAGTAAAAAATTATTGTAGTTTCATTAAAACATTCACGAGTAAAAATCGATATAATATTTCGTTGATAGAGGTTTCGAGTAAATTATTTTATATTTTAAAATCTGTCATTTCATGAATCTTAAGGCACTAAAATGAACGGATAAAATGTTAAAATTAGATAGAGTTGCCATTATGAGAATCCTCGGAACAAAATGGATTGTATTCTGTTTATTTCAGAAGTGTTAATTTAAATATTTAAGTAAATCAAATTATAGCCATCCAGATGGTCCATTGTGTCCGCTTAGAGGTATAATACCTGGTAATTTTGGAAGGTTATAAGAACTTGGAGATTCTTCATACAACACTTCATTTTTTTCGTCGTCTGGAGTTTGAGATCCTGCTTGATTACTTGATGAAGAATTGTACAAAAGTGGTTCTTTAGATGACGATCCAGAAGGAACATTGTTAATTTCGACCGCAACAACGCTTTCCTCAGTTGTCGAAGGTGTGATGGTTCTGGCCATGGATTCATGATGCTTGCGAACAGTGTGGTCATTAGAATGTGATAATACTTGTACGATTTCCGGCACTCTGGTAGGAACACTTGAAGCTCGTTTTAATACTTGTGGCATCTGAGATAACATCTGTCAATAAAACTGTTGGTTTTCTATTACTTATTTTACCTTTTTACTCGTAGATTTTTTAGTCGAACTGTTTTCATTGGAAGGAACTATGGGGCTAGCGTTTCTGGAAGCTGAGAATTTTTTCCTTTTTCTTTTGAGTAAAGCTAAACCTTGAGCCAAGCCGTGGAGTTCGGGTTCTGCTTCGTGGCTTTCATTTATGTCCAAGCTAGGATTTGAATCTGACCGACTAACAGATCCATTTTCATCCGAAGCTGGACTGTGGCTTTGGGAATGATTGTTTCCATGTTCTCTGCAATTATTACACACGGAATCTTCAGAACGGGATCTTCCAATTAACCTGGACACCTTCCCAGTTTTTGCGGCTTCAATTAATGTTCCCCAACGACGTTTGTGGGAATGGCTTCGTTTAATGTGAAATCTGGAAACGAGAGTTGTTTAATTAATAATATAAAATTCAATCAGATTTATTTGTAAATTATGTAAGATGTTTTACTTTTTATCAATTTATTCAATTAACTAATATCACTCAATTATTAATATGTTATTATACTTTGATAATCCTTTATGATGATGTTGATTCGAATGTGATTCATTTATACTGCCTTGAGATGAAGATACTGTGCTGCTATGCTGGTGCAATTTTCTTGGAGTTGAGTTAAAGATTCCTGACAATGTGGAACCGAAAAAGTCGTGATGTTGCCCCTCATGTTGTTGTAAAGATGCTATAAATTCAGCTACGGGTGGAAGTGACCCAGAAGATGTTGACGGTTGTGGTCCTATATTAAATCCCTTCATTAATCGTCGCTCTTTTTGTCTGTTTTTCTTTCCACCCGTTCCTAAAGGAACATATAAAATCATAATAAATGAATGTATTATTTTATTAAACTTACCTAAGCCACTATGAGCAGTTAGCGTGTTCATTCCAGATTTTTTAAGGATCTCAATAAGCTCGAATCTAAATGCGGAAATATCTTGCTTAATTTCATTGACATCATCTTCCGTTACTCCTTGATTTTCCGCCTTTCGTTGTTCGACAGTTACGTAACGTCTGACTAAATTTCTCATGATGCTCTATAAATGCAAATTAGAATAATACGTTAATGGGTCAAAAATAGTATAATTATTTTTATCATCATTGATTCGAAATTTTTACTTCAATAAAGCTAATACTAACAACAACAAACAAGTACAAAATTCTTTGAACGTCGTCATAACCGGAGTGTGATTTGTAATAAGTTTCTTATTAATATAATATAAAGAATAAATGCAGTTTCCATTCCACCATTAATTGATGTAAAAATTTCATATTTTTCACATAAACTAAATTAAATTAATTTTTTTAAATAAAATGTGCAAAGCTTTTAAAATAATTTGTACATTTAAACAAAAGCTTAAAAGAGTCAAATCAAATTAGTTCACTGTGTTAAAACAGAGCTTCCTTAAGTTACCTTAAATATTTAAATATAAATTCAGGGTGTTGAAGATTCTAAGCCTTAGAAGTGGAAGTTTGGTTATTTAATAAGAAAAAAATATTAGAAAATCCTTGAAATATACTTACTTGATATCTGAAGTCTCGTTCACTAGCTTGTTTCACTTTCTTCTGAAAAGACATATCTCATTAGTTTTTTCAAGTAAATAGGGAATAAACTAATTATGTATAATAAACAATAAAGTGCAAATATTTACCCTAATTGTCCTCATATGTTCTTTCTTAGCTGCTCTAGACTGGCCACATAGTTTTCTTCTAAACCATTGTATTATATACCACAACGTTTTGGGGGTTGGAATAACATTGAAAGGAGGAGGAACGGTACCACCTTCTTCAAAATAGCTGATCCAGAGCTTACTTCGGGCAAATTTCCATTCAGTATCAGCTCGTTCCTGAAATATAATTTTGAATATGGTTTTATTTAATTAACTCTTTAATTTTAACGTAGATATAAAGCAGTATAGTAGAAGTTATAATTAGGACATATAATTTAGTGCGACATCGAAATAATGAAACAACATTTTATCACCACTTGGTATTAAGAAATATTGAAGTGACATAGTCGGACACGAAGGTTGGTAAGTATTATGAGAAACAGATATGTACTTACCGATATAAGTTGATAGGAGTGGTTCATCATAGCAATTAGCAGATTCAGCAGAACGACAATATTGATGACGGAGTATGTACCGAACATAAGCATACCCCAGAAACGTGTAAATATTTTGATTTCGTGAAGTTCGAAACTTTCTAAATCAATTAAGCCGAATACAGCCCAGAATAAAGTTTGGCTGGTTTCAAATAGGCTGAAATAAATATTATAATTTCATATTAACATTATTTTGTATCTTGAAAATATTTTACATGAAACACGTCAGTTTGAGCAATATTTTATTCTATGATACCAACCACTCTTTTTTAAGTTTTTAACTAGATTAGAGTTGAAGCGGGTGGAATAAATTATGCTCAAATTTTGTCATTTGTGTTATGAATGTACTTTTAGTTTTTTATAAAATTATGTTGTATAATTAAAATACACTTAAAAACTTACTTTGAGAATCGCCTCCATATCGTGCATGCGTTTGTGTCAGTCTGATTATTGCCAGTAGTGTTTCGTGACGTTTCGATGTTTTCAGATGGACAATGAAGTCTTTCAGCTTCAGCGTAATACCATAAGAGTTGATTTAGGCCTGTTATAAAAATCCAAGTTTATTACTTATGAAATTTTAACATAGATTTGCGGTACTTACCACATGAAAATGCAAATAAGACGAGCACGTACAAAAAAAAGAATTTCATTATATCCATAACCATTCTGGAGAGGGAAACTTGTAAGGGCCCCAAATGTGGATTTACGGAAAAAATGTATACTAGTTTCAACGAACTGAAAATTAAATTAAGTACATATTTACGAACTATATTTTTTGCAATAGTAAAAATATACAACATATATAAATCACAGAATCTATTATAAGAATTAAGAAGAGTTGTCGCTAGATAAAATATATTTGTATATTTATTTTCTCTCACATAGTTTATGTTTCGTGTTTATAGTTTCATGTCAAGGAACTGCCAAACATTTCTAAATAAACTTTGCTTCACTGAAAATTCGCATTAACTGAACACACTAAACAACTTGAATCTAAAATTGTATAACTTAATAAAACTGGGCTACGTTGAACAAGTCTAAACAAATTTTTTGTAAAACCACACAATATTTATCTATTTTAATATCATCATGTTCATTTCGAAAATTCCATTTGTAACAAGTAATCTCTGTTTTATTTATTAAAAAATTTACTGTCTGCACGATATGTATGATTTTATTTTATCTTCAATCAGTTTCAGCAATGTTTTGTTGCATTCGTGTCCATCATTGTAATAAACCCGGATTTTCAGTGTTTCATGTCTGTCAAATTTTAGTATAGAATTATGTGTTAATAACTTTATAACGCCAATATTAAAATTGTTTTTGAAAATATGTATATTAAAACCATTTCTAAATTTATGTGCGTACAAACTGTGCGAAATAACTCAAATGAAAAGTAATAAATTAAGCTGTCACACGCAATGTATTCACCAGTTCATCCCATTTTCGTTGGGCCTGGAATCTGTAAGTCGTATATCACATTTGGTTGTAGAATGTGATAATTTACGTAAAACACTTCATTATTTTGCAAGTATCTCAATTGTCTAAAATTATTATTATTGTTTATTTTTAAAATTATTACATATAATCTTCTAATTTTTTGATTTTGTTACATATTTCAGTGATATTAGACACTGAAACAAGTATAAAATTTAATTTAAAAATAATTGAAACAATATTTTGAAAGTTACGAAACCTGCTATTTATTTCTAATTAATGAGCAGCATATCTTGTTAAAAACAACATAAATCCTAATACAAAATTGTTTTCTGTCAAATTTAATCACTTTTAATTACTTTTAATAAAGCGGTGTGGTGAAAATATGTCATCCTAAAGCTTATTTGGAATTAACAACTAAATCTACAATAAAATTTAGTTAAGCTGTGATATTTGGATTAGAATATTAGAAAGTTAAATGAATTTGAGTTGAATGAAAACTTTTATTCAATTTTTTTTTTATTTCATAAGGATTTTAAATCTTTAAAAATGTAATTCTATTTTCGAGGAAGATATTTCAACATTTGATTTCAAACTTCAATGTACTCATAAGTTGCTTACATAAGAAGTTTTTAGTATTCTCGACAATGAAAATTCAAATTATTCAAATCTTCTATCCCCATTTATAAGAAGAACAAAATTCTAATTTATCATTAATGGTACTAAATTTTTTAACTGAAAAGTAATTGTTATATCTAATTACAACTTTAACTACTGTATATTAATTAACAAAATATTCAAAAAATGATGGAAAATAGTTTTACTATTAATAATTAATTAATAATATTCTTACCTGAATATATTAGCTGCAGAAAATAAACCTTCGGAGATCAACATTGGGTCCCACGCATCCCATTCTTCTCTATGTTTTGTTGCCAAAGTTGGTTGTTGATATACCTGTTAAAGATAAAAAACCAGGAATGATAATTTGGAAAATATTTTTAGTCCCTTATGAAATGTTTTAAATAATTAAATAATCTAGTAATTGAATTTATTAGGAAATTAAATGTAATTAATAATTAGTAACATACCTGATAAATTGAAACCACACGCAGCGCAACGGTGGCCACATACAACGAATTTGTTATAAAATCGATTACATTCCACATGTCTCGAACATACTCCTCCAGTCCAACATCCCATAATTGCTTTATTTCACTCCATATATAACCTAAATTAATTTGTGGCGTTTAAATTTGTATAAACATTGAGTTAAAATATTCGTAGTAAATATTGATCTTGTTAAGAAGTAGTGGTTGTCCACAGTTAAAAGTTCCTGAATGCTTCGGCTCGGTGAAGTTAAAGAGAAATTTATGCGTAGCTTTCACCCCACAGTTTCCCTCTGATTAATTAGTATGCCGAAGTTTAATTTTTATTTGAGTAAATAGCATTATAAAACTAAAAGACAATCAAATCAACTTTAACAACTTACCGCTTACATAAGCCAAAATTATCCATTCCACAAGAAACGGTTTTGCCCCTCTTTTAGTGTATTGATCAATGTCTTCAGATATGTAGAAAAGAGATTGTAGATATTGTCTTTGAGATGCAAGAATTAACATAACTAAAAAAAGAAATGAGATGTGATTTGAATTAAATAATTTTCACGTAAAAGTAATTTTGTTACGTCATGGAAAAATATTTTGTTGAATAACAACTTACATAAAAAAGTGAAGTAAGATGCTGAATGGCATATAAACTTGATAAAAGGCTTTCTCATTGTTTGCCCTACAACCGAGTGGGGTGCAATTATGTAAGCGATAGAAAACAGAGGGAAAAGCATGCCAATGCGCACGATTTCGATGCCTTGTAGGAACATGTTTTTTCTGCGGAATCCGGGTAAACCTTCATACCATATTGATGCCAGAAGCTGCTGAACATTAGAATGTGCCACAAACTGTAAAATAATATATTCAAATAATAACACACGAAAATAAAAATTTAAAACAAAATATTTCAATTCAATTAACCCTTCGATTGGAGTTGAAGAAAATTTGGAAGCTTTATCCTATTCTTTGTTAAATATTTTCTAAATATGGACTCATATCTTCATATGATCTATGATTTATCCCATTAGTAAGTAACTTTTGCTCATATTTATAATAAATTTAGTATTAATTGTGTTAATTTTATTGAAGAAAGTAAGCCATTCTCGCAAACTAATGGAGATTATAGTCGGCAAGAAGCTATCGATCAAGAAGTGCAATGACTCCTGTTGGGCGGGGATGAATGTTTACAATCGTTTCTTCTCCGAAAAGAGTAAATATTATTACAAAATATATTATTTTGATCGCCAAGAATTTATTTTATAAATTAATAAATGAAAATTGTTTTTCTTGTATAATGCCCATGAATTTGTAATTATAATAAGTTGTATCTTACCTTCTTTTGCCTTAATTTAATAGCTAATTTTAATCTATTAAGATGCATTCTATCTCCGTGTTCGAACGCTGGTCCCGTTGGGTCATGGTTTAATAGCACTTCTAATTCATACGAACTTCTAGTGTGGTCCAATAGTGCCGTTGCGAAGTCCTGACACTGTTTTCTAAGTTCTTGATATTCACTTTTGAATTCATGTTCCATGAAACTTAATCTATAACAATTTTTTACAAGACATTATGTTTTGCATAAATTGCATCAACTTATTATTCAGTGGATAGTATAAAACTTAAAAAAAAAAAGATTTACCTACGAAGTTCCCAAGATAGTTCAAACGCTGTTAAAATTGGATCCTTCGAGGATAAGGCGATCAATGAAGGAGACGCCAAGGCCCGATATGCGTTTATCCTGCTCCTGGAGTGCCTTAAGGAATCTTCGAAACGAGATGTCACACATTCGTCGCATCCGCATCTGATGTTAATACATTTATGGATAAAAAAATATTTATGGATACGCCCATAACTTGGGACCAAAAAGAATGCGTTATTTAATTTTTACGCATCATATATAAACCGCTTATCGATTATCACTCTACTACATCCTTTGACAACGCAGTTCCCACATCAAACTGTACAATTCAATTTGATTGATAGTCTAATTGATTAAATTACGTTCGTCGTCTGACTTTAATGAAATTTTCTGCTGCTTTTATCTGACAAAATTTACTTGATTATAAGGGGCTATGTTTCTTCACAGATTTCTTGTAACAAAGTTAATTTAGTTAGATCGAATCCACATTTTTTTCCACTGGATTACACAAAACAGATTACTTCAATAAATTAATACTTCAGTAAATAATGAATAATTTTCGTGTTATTACGTATTCTACAATATTTCGTTGGATATCTGATAAGATTAATTAACGGTAATTCTCCTTACATCATGTTCTTGTTTAAAAGATTGTTTTTACAACTTACTACAAAAATATAAATGTATATCTTTGAACTTTTCGCGTGACATATATCTGCACAAGACAAATAGTAAACATTTTGCAGCATATGGTTTAACTTATCATGCTGCTGGGAAACGTTATATGTAAGCTGTTACTTCGCGAATGAAGATGATGTGACTCTAGAGAAATGAGAAGTGTGAAAACCATCACAGCAGAGGGAAAACTGCTGTAGATATTAATAAAAACCAAAACGCTGTCTATAATCTTATATTCCATAGAGTTTCAGAACATTTGGATTCCACTATTATGGTTATACTGATTATGGTAAGATAAAAATAATTATCTACACGACAATTTAAGTCCACAAATTGAAGATTATTACAATATAAAAAATAAATTATATGGTAATGAATGAAGAGAGAATTATTAGGTGTGGTAACACCAAATTATTTTACCTGACATCATGTGGCATGGGAAGTGTAGCACCACGATCTAGAAGGATTTTAATAATTTCATAGTTGTCCCTATGTGCAGATAGAATTAAAGGGGTAATGTCCGGTGTAAACGTGGCTGTATCTGGTGGGAGAGCTTCCCAACTCTGAAAATAGTTTTTAAATTTTAATCCAATTTTATTGACAACCAATTCAATTTATTTTATGTAAGGTTTTGAGAGAAAATAATAATGAACACTCGTTAAAGTAAAGTAAATCGTTAAAGAAAAATGGGGATACGGAGAAATAAACATAAATCTGTGCACTGACACTGAGGATACCATGCTTTACTGTTAAGTCCTGGCGGATTTGGGGTGATTGATATGTTAGGAGGTTAGGAGGGAGAGTAATGGCTTTTGTTGTCGATATATATTTTACCATTATTTTAATATTTTTGGTTTTTCATATTTAAATAGAATGTTGAATATAAAATATGTAAAAACTAAATGTGAAAGTAAAATTTTGGTGAATGCGTTAAAATATTTTTTTTAATTTAATTAAAACAATAAAGAAAATTTATATTTTATTAATTTATATTACATTCAGATTGGATTTTTTTTTATATAAATTTAATTGCATAAATTTGGAATTTTTCTACAAATAAATCTAGTATTTTATAAATTTATTCGGTTTTGGATATTATGAGTACTTACGTGGGGCTCACCAGGCTTATGGATTGTCTCCTCGTGTTCTAAAAGCACTTCCACCGCTTCCACAAATTCTTCTGATATAGCGTGTAACAAGGCATCTTTAGTTTCTACTTTATGACCTATAAGCAACTCAACCATTTCTAAATTTTCATTATCTATTGCCATTAATAGTGCACTGCGACCTAATGGATCGACACAGTTGATGTTTATGTATCCAGTTTCTTCGGCTCTTTTCAACATACTGTAACAAGGGTGGAAACCATCATTTCACACATAAATGTTTGTGGCTTATGAATTATGCTACAGTCTTTGTAATACAAGTACGTAATCACGTGTTCAATGACGTACCCCACATAAATTCTTGGCAAAATCACAGAAACCCAATGTATTAAAACAAACAAGTAAGAAGAGTTATCTCACCCATATGACTTGACCATTCAGCACGCGTTAAATTTGTAATTTAAACGGGAAATACTGTTTGGCAATGCTGTTGTATCATATATCACAGATATTCATATCACAAAAAACAATTACCTTATTAATGTTATTATAATTATAATAATAATTTATGTTGGACTGGTAGTTCTTTATAAGGTGTACTTATTAATTTGATTTATTTGGTACCAAAAATGATGTTCTGTTTCCAAAGATCGTGGATAGTTTCAAAAACGGTGTAAAGATTTATATAATATAAATAAAAACTATATTAATATTCATGGAAAATATGTCAAAAATAATATACCACAGTATTAAATCTTATTTCAGTTCTTTTCTCACAAAACGTGAAAGGCAACTTTCGTGAACGTTACAAAGAAAACACAATGTAGGGAAGATAAATATGTTTATCTCTCATTAGGGAAACGAGAGCGATGGTTCAATCTGGTTAGGTAAATATCGATATTGTTCTGTTCTTTACGCAAATAAGAAATAAAGACTTAGATAGAAATAGATATATTATTTTCTAAATGATAAATCTTAATTTACAAAATATATAGTGTTCTTTTGTTTCTTTAATTATATTCATCATAAGTATATAAAAGAAAAAATAATGGAGGTTTGATAACATACATATTTGTTAATATGTATTTTGTATTTGCAAAAAGAGATGAATAAATCCTAAGAATATTATTGAACAAAACCAAGTCAGGTAAACGTAACTCACCGTCTTGTCGACGCAACATCACCCCTTTCCACTGCCAATAGGAATTTTTTCTCGTCCATTGACAATTGAGCGATTTCCTGGTGGGGTCTGATGACGTTTTCCTCCTCCATCATGCCATGAATACTGTGTCTCTGTCCAGCAAATAGAAAACACTCTCTCATTAGGGATTCAGACAAATTGACAGTGATGTACGACAAGGTATTATGTTTCTATGTAGGTAAAATGATCTAAACGACCTATTGCAATTAATTGGATGAAGCATTTTCCACGTTTTCACTCTTTTTAATTAGTTATTTTACTGTATACGCATATACAACGTAGTATTATGAAATGCATATTTCAAAAATATGCTGGAAAAAATTGATGTTTTTGCATTATTCATACAAACGAATAAATTTCCTTCCCATTGTATAATGATGATCAATCAATCAAAAGGCAGAATCTCGTGGTATTTACATGCTAATCACACAGATAGACCATACAGAACAACCGTTTTATGTTATCTCGTATTGTAGGCAAGATATTCAACATTTGTGTACATTGTAATTTATCTAATAAACAGCTATTCCTTGAGGATTAGATTGACGTTCAAAACAGTAAATTAATACCAATGTATTTGGTTTCTCAAATTACATGACTCAACTTTCTTTTGGAATTTGTTGTTAGGATGACCTGTGACTTAACTGACTTAACAGACACATTATATTACGTATACATTATATAATTATTACTTACTTTTACTTTTTTGTCAATAGGTGGCTTCTCCATCATATTTGTCGCTAACATATTGAGATCTTTAGGAATATCGATGCAGGTTTCAGTTCCTCCCACGGAACCGTGGGGTACCATCTTCGTACTCGCCGTTTCCTCATCTTCCGGTGCGGTATCTGGAACAAATTTTACGTATAGTACACACAAATCTATGAAAATAGATAATGTAATGTTAATTTGTCTTAAATTTTCGAAGAAGACCGATCGATTTTTCTATTGCAATAAAAATAATTAATTTTTTAAACATCGTTTACATCCGGAAGCTAAACAGGAAAAGAAGACTAAACTGTGATTTGATGAGTTTTGTTATGGAAAATTAACAATTAGCTTAATGCACAAATTGAATAATGAATAGCCACATAGTAAATACGAATTAATGTTTAATTGCTCCAATTCTATTTTGCTCATATAATGTGCTAAGAAACTATTAAACAAGTAATTTCCCTGATTGTCTCATTTATTGAGAATGTCTAGACGAGTCGTAATGTTCATTGTTTAACTACTTACTATTAAATTATGTACAAAAAAACCCTTCTCTGGAATCTAAAAAGAAGACTTTCAAAGATGCATTGCATGCTTGTTCGAGAAAACAACTAAATATATTATTTAAAATCTTTTCAGTGATGAATATTTAAAATGTAAAGCAAATTATTAGAACTAATATACTAAAACTAAAACACTATTTTAAGGATTCGAGTTTTCGAGGTTTAATCACAACTGGAGGCAGAGAATAAATAAAAAACTCTCCGTGTTCCATGAAAGTCGGACGCATCAAGTTACAAATTAACCACCACAGATGGACAAAATCAATACTCACAAGAGGATTATTAAACCATCAACCTAAAATGAATTAAATGAAATATTCCCACACAAATTTATTGCAAGATGGTTTAATTTATCGAAAGAAATACATTTTTTAGAAAATAGTTAACCTATCTCACACTTATTATTATGTCTTTTTTACGTTTCTGGTGTGTACTCATTTTGAAGGATACTAATTTTAGAGGAGAACATATTTTTTGTTAATTAATAATTATTTTGGTATTTAGGGAAAATAATTTTTATCGAATACAATAATAGCTTTTTAATGGCTTTTTTTTGAGTAGTTATTCATTAAAATAGTATTATGAATAAAAATGGTTTTATTTAAAATGGGACACTATTATTATTATATTATTTTATTCAAATTATTTTATCACCATTTTAATAAAAAATATTTTACTTGTTATTTACCTGATCTCCAACAATCCACTTTCAATTTAATTTATTATATGCAATATGTCACTCACACAAATATTTGTATCAATCAAATTTGATAAGCATAAATTTTTTGTCCGTCATTTTCACAATATTTCGCACATGAAGTTGAACACGGTAGTAAAACGCGATTGAATCTCAGCTCTATGTGCTGTTTATAGTAAAATAATACACAACCGAAAATAAATCGACCCGAATAACATCGAACTTGAACGTAGTAAATCTTCTAGATTTGATTAAGTTCAGGAAAAATTTATTTAATGTAACTTCAGCTGATTTTCAATTTCATTGACAATTCTATTTGGTTTAGAAGATTATAGTAAAATAAGTAACTGATTTAAATTAGGTCATGTATAAAATTATCAACTTTAATTTTACTTTTAATATAAACAAAGCACAACGAATGAAAATCTTTGAGAGTGAACCGTCAAGAACGTTAAGTTTATGCCTGAACTTGAGTGATTATTTATGTGATGTAATTATATTTATACACACGATTAAATTCTAAGATGTTGGTGATTAAATGTAAATTTTAAATTTTTGTCCACAATGATAAAAATAAATAGAATATTAAGAATTAAGAATATATTTTATTTTTAAGATCACCGAGTTCCTATAAATAATATATAGGATTTTTAATGTATATCAGACAGGTCAGAATTAAAAATATTGGTTTACTGCCTTCTGGTGATATGAGAATTAATTGGGTCTGATATATTGCAACGACATTTCATTGATTATTATTCTCTTGCCACTTACGTTAATTAAATTCGATTATCCCAATATGATCTTTTTCCAATTTCATGATATATGGTTTACGCTTTTATGT
Source organism: Aethina tumida (assembly GCF_024364675.1). Taxonomy (NCBI): domain Eukaryota; kingdom Metazoa; phylum Arthropoda; class Insecta; order Coleoptera; family Nitidulidae; genus Aethina; species Aethina tumida. The sequence goes on from NC_065441.1 coordinate 10,045,845, forward strand.
TTCTTAATTTTAAGTCTGTTACCGGATATGCTGAATATAGTTAAATAAAACGAATGTGTTTATTATTGCACATTAAAGTTTTATATAGATTCTAAGTGCTACGTTGTTCTAAGGAAAATAAAGGTTGTTACTTTTATAATATATCCATAATCTTGTATTATAGTTTATAAAATTATATTAAAAGCCTCTAGCAAATGAGTTACAAGCTGTCAAAATTACTTATCATCTATGGTAAGAATACTTTTAAATTTAACTTAAGTTTTTCACATCTGTAATAAATTAAGTGGATACTTATTAAGAGCATATTAAGCGAAAGAAAAATTATAAATAAAATTCTATAAAAATCCGAAATAGATTTAAAAATAATATTTAACACAAATACTGTTCAAATTAACATTATGACGCATATTTCAATTATTGTTGTTAGTTTCCCCCAACAGTTTAAATCAGAAAGCAAACGTACTTACTGAACCATACATACATAAAGCTTGCCACCCACCAGCCTTTAAAATATTTTTTTCTTTGTATAAATTGCTTGAAAAATATTTTTATATAATATATTATTATAAGTTACTATCAAGACATGTAAAATATTATTCTAAATAAATTAATTATGTACAACTCACCTTGTTTAGTATAATCTTAAGTTATTATAATTTATTTATTTTTAATGTCCATTTAAGAATTATTATAAATAAAAAATAATTACTTTCCTGACAACTGTTTTGGTTGCTAATGTTGAGTATGTCTGTTCTTCTCGATCAAGTGTCAGTAAACTTTAGACCTACATAAATTCAATGTCACTAAACAATACTAGCTGTTTTACAGTAGTTTCCAAAGAACGTAGTGATTAGTATTATAATATTGTGTTATGCATTTTATAATATTCTTGTGTCAATTTATATATTAAATAAATGTTTGAAATGAATAATCTTTTATATGTGTATGTAGTGATTGTGCTACTTGCAAATGTTGAGTGTAGGAGAGCTGGTGGCCGAAAACCAGGTTTGTAAACACTTATGCTATTTTTGCATTAGTAGATAGTTACCATAAAGTTCCTAATTATAAATATTTTTATGTAACAATAATTTTAATTAAATAATGTTAATGACTTAGAATTTTGCAGATAAACATTTTCGTAAATGATTTATAATAAGAAATATGATTGTAATAAATACTATACTTTCCTTTGTTAATAATTTTTAACTTTACTTAAGGAAAAAACCTTAAAACCTTACAAAAGCGACTGCGATCAAAGAGTGATATAAATTTTGTTTTGATTAAAACCTTTTCTTTTTTTTGAAAATATTTATCAATGTGTTTGTAATCAGATAAATAGGTTATGTACATAAAAAAGTATATAAAAAATCCTTTGGACTATAACAAGCATTCAATATTTAATAAAATTCAATGTTATGAAGGTGCTTTTGAGTAATTAAATAAATTTTCATGCTGACCATAATCATTAAATTGTAATTTCATTTTTACGTATTGAAATACAATACTAAATAAAGTATGTATTATCTGTAAAATTTTAATTTTATACATTAATACTTATTGTTTTATAATTGTAACCTATGTAATTAAATATATGCTCAATTCTAAAATTTACTTAATTCTTCACAGATTATTTTTTTTTATTATTAACACGATATTTTATGGACGAATAATTATATTTTTTTTATTTTTAAAAAGAAATGAATAAATAAACTACTTTTTAAAGATTTTCTAAATTATCAGGTATTCTTTCAAAATTTCATTAAATTATTTAACGCATATTAAAATTATAAATAAATTTAATTTTTATATAATCAATATCCTTCAAAGATCATATCAACAAAGATTAAGGCGCTAATTTATATAATTAAATTTTATTTTAATTATACAGATTTTGATGTAAACTGTTGTATAAACTTTTTAACACCATTTATATAATTTCCAGGTAATTCCAATTCCAGACCAAAAACAACATCCCAGCCTAAATACCAAACTGAAAATACAGGATTTAAGGAAAATGGGGAAACAGTGAATACCCAAATTAACACGAAATCACGTAAGTTGACTCCGGAATTTACTTAATAACCTTTCTCTGCTAAAATACTGCTGCTGCTGAATTTACAAACGTAATCGTGTTTACATACACATTTATTGCCTAAAATTAACATGCTGTTTCTGTAAATGATTTAAATAATATCTATAACATTTAGTTTAATATTTTATTGAAACATACGAAATTTTAAAATAAACTTTTAGAGTATAAATTTTGTAGAAAATGTGCGGAAAAGGAAATTACAAACGGTAGAGGAAATAAATAATAAACGCCGTCAACTGTATTCCACAAGTTTACTTATATTTTCTTATTCTTTTACAGAGTATCAAAATCCACTTCCCTCAGCCCCCAAGCAAACTGATTATAATCCATCTCAAGGATCTCAAGGAAATTGTACGTAATTTGGTTGGTTATTTGAATTGAATTTTAAGTGTTTTGTATTCACAAAATATAATAATAATATTTTATGTCAACACACTATTAGTTCCCTATATCGTATAACATGTTTAATTGTGTTATTTTTGTTAATAGCACCACCTCCATATGGATTTCATCAATCCGTCCATGGTCAAGGGCAAGTGCCAGGAAATAATGCTCCATCAAATGGAGGATTACATCCTCCACCTTATTCCCAGTATCCTCAACAGGGACATCCTCAACAGAATTATCCTCAACAGGGATATCATCCTCAACAGGGATATCACCCACAACAGGGATATCATCCACAACCCAACGGAGTTACGATTATAAATAATAACGGATATGGTGGACCGATGTCTTCACCTTATGTATATCATTCACATGACACCGGAAGTGGAGCCTTGGGCTTTTTCTTGGGATATTCTTTAGCGAAAATAACAACTCCCACGTTTTATTCATCTAATCAGTTTTATGACGGTTATAGCCCCAGATATGACCACTATGAAGTCCACCATTATTACCACAATAGCGACACAGTTGAAAAGGAAAAGGTTATACAATCAAACGTCATAGTTACATGTGTAGGTGATAGTGGGAGTATTTGTCCAGTTAACACGACATCACTATGTACTAATAACGGGGCTATTATGTGTGTCGCCAGTGCCTTATCAACAGTCCCTTGTAAAGATGAGAAAGACACAAATTGCATAAAAAGCACGATCCCATGCCTAGGCTCAAATGACACGAAATGTAAAGACACTAATCAGAATGTTACCACAGTAAATATACCTTGTTTATCGTCGGTCCAAGTTATTGGTAAAATTTCGTATGCCAACAACTCTATTGTAAACAATTCAACTGATACAAATTCCACAGAGGTAAACAATATTGAAAAGTCAATCAATGTAACAAGCACTTCGGCAAATGAAACAATGAAAGACGTAACGACTCCTTCATCAACCACAACAACTACAGAGACTGTTAATAATCAGACTCAAAACTTTTGTGTTACAGTTTTGGCTTTGCCTGCCACAAGAAAACAAACTGAAGGCGAAAAAATATTTGATGAGGCAGAAAACATTTTTAATAACTTTATTGAAAAAGCATTTGGGTTATAATCATATGAGATTAGTGTATCTAAAACTTAATTTATGTCAGCGAGGATATAAAAATTATTTGTTTGTAATTGACATAGAGAGGCAATTAATATTGTTTTTAATTATACTGATTGTGATAATTAGTACTATTATTTTTGAACTCATACATCTACATATATTGTGGTCCATTGAAGATGGCTAACATTTTTATTTATCACTCGATTTTAATGGATTGTTAAATTCAAAATACAAATAAAAAAAACTACTTGGATGTGTTTATCTTTAATGGACCACACTGTAAGTTTATATCTACATTAACCTTTATTAGTATAAAAGTTCAGTAGTGCAGTTATTGATGTAATGACAAAGTGATAATTTTATTAAATATTATTTACCTTGTTCCTGCAGTTCATTGTCATTTTCTGTCCATTCGGAAAACTGAAACAAAAATGATATTTAACTAATTAATTATTAACGGTATATGTAACAGGCAAATTTGGTGCTCTCAAATAAATTTATTTTACAAAATCCGCTCTTAACGACCCTTCTAACTTGTTTTGATATTTTTTGAGTATCTATCAAATCCCCTTCTTCCGCCTGAAATGTTATGAAATGGAACTCAAACTTGTACACTGGAAAACTAAGTAAAATATTTTTCCGCTACTTGAACTCAGGTAATTATATTTAAATTAAAATTTTTGTTTACAACCTTACTTATCTTGTAAAAAATTAAATAATTATTAATATAATATATATTTCTAAATTACATTAATAATTACAAGATTTTACAAGGTTTACCAAGAGCAAAAGAATACATTTCAATTTATGTAAAGACCTTTGAATTTTTAGTGTGTGCATCCACCAAAATTTTAATTCATTGTGATTTTGTTTAAAGATAAAATGCACTGTAAAGGTTTACACTAGTAAAAATGCATATTAGTCTTTTCGTTCTATACACAATTGAAAATTGTTTGCTCAATATTTATACAATATGGCAACGTTGCTATTCACTAGGGTAGGTTTATGGGCAATCGTGTCGATGTGGCCATTACTGGGTCATCGTGTCAAAGACCCTAAGGGCCATGAAAGAGTTAGTTACTCGGTCTTGGACCTTTTAGTGGAAATGCTTTGCGCTGATTAATTTCACCTGCACGCAATAACTACAATAATTGAATTTCGATATTTATGTGTACAATTGTTTAAATTGCATATATTATTTATAAATCTAAGGCCTCTTTTGTATAAAAATTGCCTTCGGTATTTTGTAATTGTTGTTCAACACAGACATTAAATTTTTATATGATTTTATCAGGCAAATGCATTATTGTTTTTTATTATCAGAAATTCTTTTGTTCTTTGTTTATCACGAGCTATTCAAATTGAATATATAAATTTGGTCCCTATATAAAATTTAATCGTTTAAACAAAATCTTTTTTATATGTTTATAAAACATAAATAAGTACAAATTTTTAATTTATTTTTTACAAAAATATTGACATAATATTTAATTTTTTATGGAAAGTATTGTATTGATATGTATTATTTCGTATTGTTTTCTTTTTAATTTTAATAATTTTTTTGTTTATATTTATTTCCACATTTCTTGTTTTTTATATTTTTTTATGTATTATCTTTTTTATGTTCATATTGATTCGCCGATTTATGATCAGTAGAGTCTTTAATTTTTTTTTAATTCTGTTTTTTAATATTTAGATTTCGAGACGACATTGGCTACATATAAAAAATTACGTTGTTTCCATCTTAAATGGGTATTTTTATTAATTATTTTTATTGTTTTTATTAAATTATTAACCGAAGTGGCGTTTTGGCATAACTTCTGACAACACTGCTCCAAATATTGCATAAGAAAACGTATTATGTTAGCGTGCTTTTCGATCGCGTGTTCCGGCCCATTGAACCATGCAAGACTCCATTAACCCCGTTCATACGAACTATCGGAATGGTTTACTATATTTTATTATATTAGCAAAATTAAATAACTTTTAATTGGAATTTAAAAATGGTTACATAATAAATTAAATTAATAAATGCTCATTATTAGAAAAATTTATTAATTCATAATTTTATAAAAATTATATAAAATTAATATTATTTATGTGCTGCGTCCCATAAATCTTGTAGTTCCTTACATTTATTTGTATTACCAATTTCAGTTACGGATACCGTACATAAAACTGATTTCTGACAATTTTCGTCACAGTCTTGAGCCACTGAGGTATCTGAATTTCTGTATGTATAGCTAAAAAAAGATCTCGTTAACTAACTTGTTTTTTCAATGGTAAAGTAAAGAATGTGTTAGAAATACTCACGTGTTAAATTGTTTAATAATTGTTTCATTAGTTGCCATTCTGTGTAAAAGATCATTTAGGTCAGATGGCTCTAAACTATTTAAGTTATATGCAGTTTTGAACGAGTATAGTTCATACCAGTTTGGCCTTTCTTCTGGTTGTAGATTTGCTTCAGTTAAATTAAAAGTCCATTCACAAATATCATTAATCGCCTAGAATCAAAAAGAATTTTTCTTGAGCAATAATTAATGAAGATGTCTTTATATTTAATTGCACCTATGTTTTTAAATCTTATTTTTTAATGATAATATAAAGAGTGCATTAAATCTAGAGATATTTCTATTAATTACATGAAAATTGATAAGTTAATCACTGAATGTACAATAATAAAATTTATAAGTACTTACAAATGTTTCATTATTTACGTGGATAACTTTATAACTAGGATTGTTATCTGTGTATGTAACCACGGATGCTCCGTTGTATGCTACATTTATAGCTTGATCCGGATTTGAGTTGTTATAATAAACATAAAATTCATCAGTATGAGTATGTCCATTAAATATACCGGTTATTGTATTGGCAAATCTACAAAAAGAAACATTTTCCGGTACTTTTTTCATAAAAAAATAATTGAACGTACCTGTTGATAATTTTATTAAACTCTCTACTCCATACAGATACACAACTTTGGGAACCTGATGGGATATGAGACAAAATGTGCACAGACTCGCCGTTCTGCTCAGCCTCCAATAAAACGTTTACAAGCCAATTAAGTTGCCCATAAGGATCATAATCATCCCAAATGAGCCACCAATTAACAGTATAACAAACATTACTGTTTAGAGCAACTATTCTGAAACCTGGCCTAGGTGAGACTGTATAAAATCCTCCTTTTAGGATTGTTTGTTGCGTCTCCAAAGGTAGCCATGTCGACCACTCATTAGCAACTAATTCATACAACCAGCTTGTTGATAAGTTTGGATCAGAAATATTTTCTGCCCATCTACAATGAAAATTTTGGTTGGTTTATGCAGTTACTCATATATTATTGGAGTATTACTGATTCATAGGATTGGGCTCGTGATTACCCAAAATCGGATATACCGGAACATCAAACACTTCTCTGAAATGGTCAAATACTTTTTTAATGTCCCGAGTATTATTTTCAACAGATGTCGACCAAACTCTATGACTAATTATATCTCCTGTGTAATATACATAGTCGAATTTCTAAAATAAAAATATATAATTCATTTGTCTTAGAAAATACTTACTTACACGCTTACATGTTCATTAACCCGCTCAACCGTTTCTTCTATTAAATGCCACGGAATATCTGCGTTATTGTAATCTGACCAGTAACCACAGGCATCATTTTCATTTTCTGGGTCAATAGAATCTGATTGGCAACATAAAGGTTCGGCACATTTAGAGCTTTTACCAACTGTGTATAGTGGATCATAATGAAAATCAGACAGTTGAATTATATTAAATTGTCCTGAACTTTCTGAAGGCTAATAAAAATAAATTAAAATGTTTTCTAATTAAGATATGATTGCATCTACCTTAGGTCTTTCAATAGAATTGCCCAACGGAATTTCAATCTCCCATTCAAAATTATCACCTTTGCTACATTCGTATTTTTGCAAAACCAATGAACATACTCTTTTGCTAGTCAGGTTTTGCATGTTGTCAAAAATGTATGTCAATGGATCCTATAAATATCAATGTTTTTAATAATTAATCTTTATAAATATCAAAAATAGTTTATATTTTGTAGGCATGAAAAAAATATATTATTAGGATTCTTACACAGTGGCTATCATCTGTTTACTAATATAATCTGATTACTGTTAAATTCATCTGTAGATGGCGATTATGATTATATTTTATATTTATATTTATAAGTAGTAAACAACATAAAATAACTAACAAAGTCATTGAGATTAATAAAAATATTTTCACTTACCGCATTAAGTTCAATTGTACCTCGACAAACGCTATCGGGTTCTACATTCAAAATAGTGCACAATCCAGATACAGTATCTATAAGTTGTTCCTTGCTTGCGCCGTTTTTTCGTTCGTTAATAAGAAGGTCTATAGCTAGTTCACAAGCACCACAAACTAGTATATTAGGAGCAGTAACTTTTGTGTTTTTCCTGAATAAATGTGTCAAATTAAAACCTTTGGTGGCTTCTAGTAAATATGCTGGTTTCGTCTTCTGTTGGATGTATTCAGTAATTCCTTCCCTGACTTTAAGGTAGTCGTCTGAGATGAAAATATTGTTTATAAAAATTATATGTATTGTATGGTTTAGTTTTTATCATCATTTTACATAAAAATAAACTGTTTTAAATTTTATATATATTTATAATTTTTCAATAATCAGGTATTTTATTTGAATCAAGGAAAGATTTTTCTAAATGTATCAAATATCTTAGTAACTTTTGTTACTATATCTGAATAACTTAAAAGTACGAAAATATGATTGGTAGCAATCGATATTTTATAATTAGAAAAGTTTCCCCAGTCCTTTACTATCTTGCAAATGGCCGAAACTAGTTGAACATATCAGCAAAGTAAATAGAAAATATTGATACTTTTTCCTAATGTTTTTGGTTTTCTCTTTGCTGTTGTCATAAAATATTATATTAATATATAAAAATTAATTGAGTGTCTTCTGGAGGGTGCATAATATGTTCACACTGATGGGGGATAAATACTCCTACGGCACAACTCCGGCGAGTAAACACTACCTACGCCTACTCTCTCGAGATTATATGAAAGTCAAATATTAAAGTGCGTATTTTTTACCAATCGGCTACTAGACAGTAGGCGTGGCGTTCATAAACACCCTGGATGATAAACAGTATTCATGTGAAATAGATAAATAATTAAATAAAATATATGTTATAAATAGATATAATAAACATAAAAAACAACTGAATAATGTAATTCTTTTTTATTGCAACTTTTGCCAAACAAAATTGACATTATAAAACTATCGGTAAAATTGTATACTTTGCTTTTAAGACCGATTTATTGATTTCAATTTAATACACAACCTCTCAGTTATTTAGAATATGCATTTTGATTGCCCTAAGGAATTAATTAAATTACTTTTTAATATTTTTAATTAAAATATTTATAATTAATTAAGTAGATATTTAAAAAATTGTAAAGGAAATTTTGCATTTTCACAATAGAACTTAGAAACAATAAAATTTATAATTAAAAATCTCTCTTCTTTTATTATCTAAATTGACTATAATTTGTTATTAAGAAACTATATTTGTATATAAATGTATATTTATTTTAAAAACAATATAAAATTATTTTAATAATTTTGAATATATCACAATAAAATGAATATAGAAAGTATAAAAAAAATCTGTCAGTATTTTAAAAGTTATGCCCTATTTACAGTTTCTGAATTAACAAACTCATAAAGGTTTTTGTAACAAAATATTAGAAAATAATAGAGCAATATGTTACTTACCATATTGACTACAAAGTACGGTACTGGAAACAATAAGTAACAAGAGTAACCGCAACATATTGGTAGTACAAATTGACCAATACCTGCTCTAAATTCTGTAACTACAAATATTTATACCAGGCCAATATCTTATCTTAAGGAAATTTAAAACTGATTGTATTAAAGAATAATGTAGATTAAATCATTTCAATATCTTAATTACACAATCTTATATATATCTACAATAGAATATTTAAATAATGTTAACAAATTTATTGAACAAATAATAAATATAAAAATGAAGTATTAATATTCAAAGAATATATGTCTTTATATGCTAATAATGTTCATTTTTGAAAAGAATTTACTCAACACAACTATTAACTTTTATTGAGATAGTTGTACGAAAATTGTTATTAATACATATAATAAATTTCGATTAGAAGACTCAAGGGATATTTTAAAATACTCAAAACTTTTAGAATAAGATAAAATTATGAATTAATTAATTTATATTTATATTATTTATACGGAATGTTTCATAATTTTTTAAAAATATTAACATTTTTTATTTTTGTTTTCGTTTTCTGTTGGACTTTTATTAGATTTTTTTTAAGAAATCGGCTTATTATTTAGAAGTGCATATTTGGTTAAAAAATTTTGGATAAGTTATGAAACACGCTGTATATTTATATCTATAATTCTTCTTAAAATTAATAAACGACAATATTATTGGGTAATATATGTAAAATATATTTCAATTCAAAATTCACAAATAATTTAATAGGGGAAATAAAATTAATTGAATTATCCACTTCAATTTTTAAGCAGCTCATCCAGTACGTTATTTGGTAATAATATCCTAGATTGCATTTGTCAACACTTACGTATAAAGTGATCAATTAAAAGATTAGTTTCAATTTTGTCGTATCTTAAGATCTAATTTACGAAATAGAATATATCTTATATATCTTTTAAAATTCAGTCTTTTTGATTTATCCTTTAATAAATTGTCTAGTACAGACAATTATTTTTACAATATAATTTTGAAATTTGATTAGACATCTACTTAATCTTGAAGTGTTTTTGAACAGGTGTTAGCGATACTTAATAATTGTATTAAACATGATTAGGGTAATATATTAATAAATATATTCTTAAATAGTATCAAATCACCATTTTAACAAATATTAAAGTTATTACAAATATATTTACAATAATAGTTATATTTCTGTTTTAACTTGTTAAATATGGTTAATAATTGATAATCTGTTCTTATATTCCAAAATATTGATATTGAATTGGAATTATTGTACTCAAATACTTTTACCCACTTATATTCACTTAACTTAAATTGAAATACTTGATTCTTTGAATTTGTAAAATTCTTGAATTTATAACTTAAATAAACTTTTATCTGAGTGTATTTTTACCTGTTAGTTTTCTTTCTGATAAAATTTGTCTTCTAGAGGTTTAATATCAAATAAATATTTTGGCACACCATTTCCAGTAGATCTCTTGAGTACAGGATCTATATTAGCAAAACATAAAAGTATTTTATTTTGGCATGAAGCCGGATACATTCAATTCACAGCAAAGTACTTGAATACGTAAAATAATCCAAATGAAAGTATCGAGCTTGAGAGATTTGCGTGTCGTTGCGTGTCGAAGAACGAATTGGATAATAATGAATAATTGTCAAACGTAGTTTGTTGATTAAATATTTACCCAATTCAGTTGTAGTTATTTTGTTATTTTTAGGTTTATAATAAAATTTTGAATTTTTCTTAAATATTATAATAAAATGTGTCAATTTTAGTAAATAAGTTTTGCTAAAAAATAATTTGAAAATCATTACTAGAACAGAATGAATGATGGGCTTGATATGGAGTAAGTCGTCAAGTCAAGAGCACTTGAGAGGGTGAATCGCTCTGATCGAACAATTTGCGATATCACGAACATGGACTTTGAATCGAAACAAACAATTAGATTTTGGGTATTCGAATTATTCAAAATAACATAAAATAATCAGCCGATTCTCTCTACCCTATTCTAGACTCTAGACTAAACTTTAGTTAATAAAGGTAGAGTGCACTAAACAGCACCAGCAATGTCAGAGTGCATATCGCCTTTTCATAAATTAGACATTAGTAATTTAACTTGGCAGCAGCTCGCGAACGGACGACTGAAGTTCTAACAAAGGACCAACAACTTGATGGCATCAAGTAGCAATCACAGAACGTTATAAAGGTTTTGTTCGCAAAAAGGAACATTTAAAGAAAAAATTAATTTAAATTGAAAATGTTCAATAATTAATTGATAAATAATGACAAAATTTAAGAGGTAAGATTTAATTGGTATACTCTTAATTTAAATGTTTTAATTCATGGGTCTCCATCAGAATTACACCAATGGTTAAAAATACATATTTTTAAATAACTTGAAACAAAACAATGTTAATTTTTTAAACATTTCAGTAACGGAAACCATTCTCTTTACCTAGAGACTGAAATCTCAGAGAAATTAAATTAACTTTTATAATTATCAGTACTTTGCTATGAATATGCACTTAAAATTTCATCTTTTGTCATTTCCGAAAACCTTCTAATGGACTCGATATAATTATTGTCGATTTATAATCAGTATAGATATTTATCTACAACTTAAATACAAAGTAAAACAAAATTTACATATAAATATTGAAATTTTCAAGTTGTAGAAACCACCCCTCAAATTGTTCAGTTAAATATTATTCGCATTACATTTAAACGTCTTTTAAGATTCGTTTTAATTGGTTTTTAAGAAACAATTAATCGATTGGAGCTTGGCTTCAGTCTTTATGTAGGTATGTAATTCATTTAAATATTAATTATAGAGTCACACGTGGAGCACTTTTGGCGAACTGTTACATGTGTAAAACACGAGGAAGAATCACCTGATTATCACTTAATAATTGAGTAGTTACTTACATAATATAAGTAACTGATAACAACTACACTAATTGTAAGTCGACTATAAATATACGAGGCTATTTGGCTAATGTCAATGCGATACCTAAAGGTATTTATTTGCTCGACACGTCGCTGCGTCAAACAAACAAAGACTTCAAAAAACTTCAAAAGTCAGAAAGTAAGTTTATTAAGGTCCTAAAGCTAGTCTACGTATTTCGTTTCTACATTGCATTTTTTCTATATATTGGTAGGTTTCAATAGGCAAAAGTTAGTAAGACTATTACAGTTGTAATATAGAAATTACAACTGTTCTAATAGAGTTATAATAATAAACAAAAGAGCAACAGACATTTCGGCGCTATCGGTGTTAGCGACATTTATCTTCTTTTTGTCGGCTTTTCTCAGTATTTTGAGTCGGGCATTAGTATATTTCATAACAAATGTCACGAATATAAAACATGGCATCGAATATAAATCTAACAATAAGTGCATTTTATACATTTCTTTAAAAAGACACATTAGTGAATGATAAATGCGAGTCGTTTACTTAATATATTTTGTTGCATATAAATATATGATATTTTTGACATGTAATAACTACATGTTAAAAATTATACACTAAATGTACAAGAAAATTTATTTTTAATAGTAAATTTGAAAGAGACTTTAAATAGACAATTGAAATAAAATCTTACCTTTACTTTCTTGCCACGTTTCGCGGCAATAGCCCGCGATTTTCTCCGTATTCTATCCAGTTGAACTGTTTACAGGAGCAACTACCTGGATGTTTTTTATTGGATGGGATAGGGATGTTAAGGTAGAAGATTATTTCATTCTAGTGTTGGTCCATTTTCTTCTTATCTGAAATGGAAAAGAAAAATTTATGAACAATAAAAAAATTATATAAAATAATATTTAAAGGTTTTGGCGGGCCTGTAAAATTATGACAACGCTAGGCTTATGCTGAGTTGTTTTTGAAGACGCATCATCAATACAGCCTGATCAAACTGTTTCATTGATGCCATATGCATTTATTTATTTGCCATTCTGCGAACCCGACGTCGAGGAATGGTACCTCAAATCTTGGTGGACCATTTGTGGATAACGTGTCACCTGAGGTCACAGAGTCGCTTCCCGAGGAAGTCCTCGACCAGTGGTGTGACCACCCCTCCGTTCGCACCGATTCGTCACAGGATCCAAATGCCGACCCGCGTCCTACATTCCAATGAGGGCGAAGCCCACTTTTTATAACATTCTTTGTATTATTTATTCCAGTGGAGTGCAAAAGTCACTCCCTGTGGAGCATTTCAAATTATTTTGCGGTCCCCACTTCACAGACAAAGAAATATTCCTTTTAATATTTGCTTGCTATAATTTAGAATCGTCAATAATGACTCGAACAACTTACATCGTACATTTAAATAATTCTTTTCATAAAATATTTGATGCAAAAATATATACATATTTAATTAGAAATAATTCACACATGGTATTTTTCGACAGTGCGATATTAAAAAATTCATTGACGCTTTTGTCAACACTGTCATTAATATTCAATAATGGCCATATTATTATTTATAGTAAAAATAATTGAGATTCGATAGATAAAATACTTCTTATTTAAAAAATATAAGTTATTATTATTTTGTTCAACTACTTTGTAATATATTGAATGTTACTATGGTATAAAATAATTTTAAGTCACAAAAATTAGTAATTTATGGTAAATATAATTTTATACATGAAATTATTTTATTTCAATAATTTAATGGCACGTGTAATTTTTAATATAATGTTTAATCCAATATTTTGAAACCTCTTCGAAGATGTACTTAAGAAGTAAACACAACATTTAATATAAAAAATAAAGGATTCTTGTTTAAAAAAAATAAGAATTTGAAAAATAAACCATTGGATGATTTTGAAAAAATTTGTTAATTAATTTTATATGAATAAAAAAAAATAATTAATGATATATCATAAAATAATTTTAAAGGTATTTTTTGTTCAAATCTGAGAACTGTTTTATCTTAAAAGCATCAGTTTCATTTTTAGACACAGCGATAGCAAGAGGATGACAAACAATTCAAAAACTTTCAATAATTTGAACATTACATGGACATTTATTAATTAAAAATTCTTACCTGATTTTTTATGGAAAATTACAACGCGTAAGACACGGGGTTTGTAAAATCACACCGACCACAAGGGAGACCGACGGTTGCTGACTGAGGCCGAGGACTGTCGATGATAATCCTGCAGCCGGCGACCTGCAACGCTCATGTGTCTACCAGACGCAGCCGCCTGGTGCCTTGCGAGCTTTTAAGGGATGAATAAAAAGCTCATGTCCGCTAGTTATAAAATTATTTCCAGGTTTTGTTCAAATAACTTAAACCAGTCTGTTTTGACGTCTTAGTAAAAGTTTTTCTTTGTGGTTAGTTTTAACATTAGTTTTAACATAACAGTATCAATAATTTAAAATGTAAATAGCACTTTTATCTCATTTATTTTGATGTTATGTATATTTATTTATATCAAAACGTCACAGATTAAAAATGTTATTAAAAAACAATCATATAAACAATAACACATTTATTATTTAATAAGTAAGTATTGTAATAGTTCACACTTTTATTGTGATATTTATACCTCCAGTTCCAAAATTTCGCTAGGAGCTGATACATCATTCTTCAACGTAATCAGTACTTCATTTAAGACATTTTTTAGATCAGTTGCCTATAATATAGAATAAATGAAATATTTATTTGCTTAAATATACTTTTTAAAAATTTAAAATATTTCATGAAATACATTATTGATCAGATATTGAACGTTCACCACTTGGTGCAACTTTTACTACTTACAGTTATGCCATTAGATCTTCGCCTCATTTTTTCTGTCAACGTTAAGTACAGTTCATAAAGTATAAAAGCACGTAATTTAAAATATCCAAGTTGTAATTTGTCAATAACCTTAAGTATGTCTAAGCAATAGTTTTCTTTTAAAATAAGCATATCTTCAGCTATGTCTAAAAAAAATCATGTATTAACTCGTCGAAGTACTGTTTCTTCAGCATACCTTTTATAGATCCATGTTTATGTCCTAAACAAAACACTATTTTGCATTTTATTTCCAGAACTGATTGATGATTATCATGAACCAACAATGGCAATTTGGTTTTTAAAAATTTAATCATTATTTCAATGTCATCATCAGAGAAACTTCCCAAAATAGATCCTACAAGTGATAGTACTCTACCAATTTCAACACATCTGAAATTAAAATAATTATTTCAGAAGCCTTTGACTTATTTCACTTATATCACCCCATTTCTTTTTGGCAAAGATCGCATTTCCAATTTGATTTTAAATCTAATGAATCTGTGGGCAGCACATTGCCACATTTACAATTCGAACATTTTAAAGCGTTAATGTAGGATCCAAATTCAGTCGGATCGGCACATCTTGTACAGGAACATTTAAAATGTTTAGTACGTGCTAATATTAGTCTGCGGTTTAAGGTTCCCCACATAATTCTTGTATAACTATTTAAAATTCCTTCTCCTTTTTTGATTAAAACAGATGCTTTTACCACCATACAATGGTTTTTATCGAAATTATGAAATATATTTGGTCTACAATCGTGGTTACATAAACTGCCTAGTGGATAAAGACCTCTTACACCGCAATTATAAGTGTCGTTGGCTACAAAACAAACTTCACTCTAATGAATCAGTAAGATAATGTTAAAAATAAATGTAGTTATGTCCTCACATTTTTTCCATAACTATTATTTGCATGCGTGATCCAAAAGGTTGCACACTACTTTTAGTAGGTAAAAATAATCATTTTAGTAGCACAGTGACAAAAAAATATAACTTTTATTATTATTTATTCTATATGTTCTTACCTGTATCAATTTCGTAAGCATTGGCATCCATAACTCTGCAGCACATCAACATATAATTCTTCTCTTTTTCACTAAAATCCAACTCAAACTTTTTAGATAACATATTAACTTCAAAACCATGCTGGTCTCCAAAATGACTTTTTAAAGTTTCAACAAGATTTAATTCATCTTCATTTAAGCACAATACCCGAGCTGGTGTTATGTACTTGTACAAATCAACATATTGTTCTTTTTCTTTACTACTGTTAATCATCCATTTTCGTATTAGTAAACATTCTTTTTGATGTGTTATGGAATTCTCACATTCGTTTGAACAAACGGGTAAATGACATGAACAATATTGTAAATTGTTACCTTTGTAACATACCACACAAATTGGTTTATTCAAAGTTGTTCGAGGACCTATTACAATGGGCATATCATAAAATATTATATCACCTGCTGGTATATCTTCTTTTGCAAAAACTCCTAAACCTCCTAAATTGGATTTCTTGATTTCCCATTTGGGCTGGGAAGGTAAAATGTTTTTATTCCTCAGATAATTGTAAAGTAAGTCTGATACACGCTCAGGAGAACGATTCATTTCTAAACACAGCAATTAAGGAACTGAAACATTGGTTATTGATAGTTTGTTAACGTTATTTTTAGGCTCATAGACAACTAGCGTAAGGAAATGCGTAATACACTACCTGGTTTAAATTTGGCACATCGATGCTATTGATAATGCTTTTTTATTTTATGTTCCTAAATTTTGCTTCGCGATATATATTTAGGCGATCTAATTTTCGATGACTCACGAGTTGAGGAAAAAGTCTAAATGAGTTAAATCTGACGATCTCGGTGGCCAGTTCACGTCCTCGACGCACGAAATAACCATACCCTCAAATTGCTCCAGCAGAATGTTCATGGTGGCATGCGCCGTGTTGCCCGTAGTATCGTCCTATTGAAACTACATGTTGTCGGATTCTACAAGAAATTATCACCGACCTAAAACTCCCATTGTTCATAATGTCTTCGATGAACTACTATGTATCGAGTCGAAATCTACACCATCCTTGCAAATACATTTCTTGGTGATGAATCTAGTGCCACATATTTGACTATTTTGTTTGTTCACATAGCTATAGATCCAACAAAGGGGTCTCTTTGTTGCAGATCAATATTTTTGAATGGAGCACTGATTTAGTTAAAAAATTTGTTAAATTAAACACGTTTTACAATCCGTAGCCTTCCATCATGATTTATCATAATCTTTTGCAGCAAAAGAAATTAAAGTAATCAACATATTAATATTTATGAAGTTTTTAATTGAACCTGAGCCTTAACTTAATCAACCACTAGGTTCTTCATTTTTAGGTGATGAAGTACGTCGATAGTGTGTCCGCCCTACTCTTATATTTTAGACGTCAAAGAGTTAATTTGGAGAGACTCTAATGAATAACATATTTGCATACAGCAATACTTCCGTTCTGTATTATTTTAAGGTCTCTCTATTGGACGCATAGATTGTTATGTTTTATATATTGGTAATTTAAGAATTTATGGTGTGATGATTGTGGTATTATATTAACATTACGATATTGGTTTTATAATTGCGGTGGTGTCGTAAATGAATTGGAATCGCACCTAGATGAAAATTTGATTTTGAAGATTTTTTGATGATTCATCTATTAGAGTGATGCATATAATTTATGTTTTTTTATATTATTTATATTTTGTATCCCATCAGAAAGGCTAAAAATAAATGTTTTAATAAAGAATTCATAGAATACACTGAAACTTTATGGAGCTATTAAATATTTAATCTCTTTCCAAAACTATTATCAGCATAAAAGAAAGATTGATTTTTTAAGCTTCTAAAGTATTACGTTGTCAGTTACGTGTACTCATAGTTGCATAACGTCGGGAACACCTCATATTTGCTTTTAATAGAGAGATACAAATTAACCAAGTGTCAAGACAAAGAGATTTTAAAACATAGAACAAAAAAAAAAAACACATGAATTTTGTTAAAACACATTTATTTTTATATATATTTTAGTATTTATTTTGTTATTTTATATAGGTATATCTTTTATATTCTTTACATTATATAAATAAATAATATTAATTTAATTGACATAATAGAGCAACACTTCTCTTTATCCAGTGAGATGTCTCCTCTTCTGTATCTAATAATATTGGTAGTACGTAATTGGTCGAATGTCCAGTAGTAGACAAAGTTCCTTTTCTCTCAGATGTCTTATACACAGGACAAATATATCGACCACGGGTATCATAATTTACAGTTTCAATGGGTATCAACCATACCACCGGTAAAGTATCATTTAATATTTTTGGATGCAGCTCCTTTAAACACGAAGTAGATCGGCTCCATCGGGCTCCGTCAGTGAATAATCCATTAACATACGCCCCATCTTCTGGTGATATATCCATATAGTCGTTTGCAGTAATTTCAAAATCAAACGTTATTTTATCGATAGGTATAGTGTGTTTTCGTGCATAATTTTGTTTAACGCCGGTGAGAAATGCTTGAGTGAAGAAGAAACCAGATACCCAATATGTAGGAGGTTTGTTTTCTAAATACCACTTGTTTAGAAATGAGACTCGGGCTAATAAATCATTAAAATAATTTGGTAAATTTTTCAAACTTGGGTAAGAGACTCCTGTCCAAGCAGTAGGAATTCTAGCTAAAACGAGAGACGTACCGAACGCTTCTACGCTGGCTGACATAACTTCGAGACCTTGTATAGCCCTTTGCATCGTTTGAAGTGATGCCTTAATTCTACTCAACAACTTATTAAATCTTTGCATTTCTTGTACTATTACCGTATTCATTGATTCATTATAATCAATTGGAAATTTTAATTTGGCGTCTTCTATATTGAATAATCCAGGATGTTTTGACAGTAAATCATTTGTAAGAGACATTAAAATTTTATCTGTTTCACCACCACCTCCGCCAGCACTTTCCCCACACACTTTTAAGACAGAATTTAACATAGTCATAGAATCTTTAAGGTCGCGAGTTATTCCTGCATTTGTATGTAGTCCAAATACTTCTGGAGGATGAGAATGAGGCAAACTCTGAATATGGTTTATAAATGCGTCATAATCCAAATGAGATGGAAGCCCATACCATGTACCTAATTCATTAAATTGATAGTTTGGATCAACAGCGACAACGGGATTTATGAAGTCCATAAGGATAGTTACGATAAGCCTTCTATCCCAGTCATCAGTAACACGACCACCGTAGTTACATTCTCCTGGAAGATAATTTATAAAATAATGAATAAACATGTAAGGTTGTATTTGGTTAGAAAAAATTAAAATATTAACAATAAATCCAAATAAGTTACCTATTAAGTAAGATAGTGCTTCAAAAGGATCGTCATTTTCATTTATAAACATCTGTACTTGCTGTACCGAAATATCAAAATCGGAATCATTAAATCCGTATTGTATATTCCAGCCTAAAGGTCCAAATGTGCGTCGTTCTTGTACAACGGCATGAAAAAAGGCCAAACCATAAAGTAGCCTGACAAACATTTCACTATTTTCGGGACACCCGTTAAAAAAGTCAGGATTTTTTACTGGTTCATTAATATAAGATTTCAGTAAATTATTTTGTAGACCCGCAGGTGATTCATTAGTCATCTTTACGCCTTTCTGCAATATCGTTGATGGAAATTTATCTGATGGATAACTTGTTAACCATAGTCTAAATTGGTCATGAGTATTCCCTACGTCCAGCTCCTCAAATATTCTTTCTAAACTTGGCATCCATGAAGTTGCTAAATGACAATTTTGAAGGCATACCCAACTACCATCTTCTTGCCCTCGTTGTATTAGAGATTGAGCTATAGGCCCTTGGCCTTGACCTAAAGAAATATAAAAAAATTTTTTTGAGTATCCTTTTTCTTCCGAAAACTTTACTAGTGCCCCCATAGGGTCTGTTCCGGGAGACAAAATAAATATAAGAGGGCTTAAACAATAAGAATCAGCATATGAAATGGATATATTAAATGGAGGTGGTTTTATATAACGCTCATCCATTTCATTGGATACGAAGTTTGAAATGCATAACAACATTTTATCTGGGCGAAAAAGTCTTACAATAATTAATCTTCTAAATCCATCTAATTTATTATCCCATGGCTCAGGAAAACTTCCATTTTCATCAAAATTATCATAAATTTCTTTCCAATCAGTGTGATATTTAACAAATGATTCTCGAAATCCGGCAAATATTGGTAAACTATCAACTCTACATATTTCATCCCATGAACTCTTTGGCAACCAAGGTGTTGGGTTTTCATATGTATTTTCCATAGATATTCCCCCGGTAAGGAAAAACATAAATTCTTTTTCATTTAATCTTCCTTGGGATATCATGATTTTTGAGCATAAAATAAATGAAAATAGAAGCTTATCTTTCTCAAATAATGATCTAGTTATGTTAGAATATAAATCGTAGGTGAAAGCATTGATTAAATTTAAACATCGGGTTTCAATTTTTCTAGATTTTTCTGCTCTTTGAATAGAACCTATATAAAGATTAATAAAAGAATCCAAAGAGTATTGATACATTGGATCAATATTGGCCAGATCTGATATACAGTAATATAACACAGCTGAAAATTCAGAAACTGACTGATACTTAAGACGAAACTCTTCAATTGATTTTTCGATCTCCAGTGATTTTTCTTGTTTTTCTATAATTTCAGATGAAAGTATTTTTGAATTATCTAAAATCTGTATTGCATTTTCATCTTCTAAAATATCTCCTTGAGATTCAGACAGAGTTTTCAAAATTTTTTCTTCACAATCTAAAAGAGCTCCTCTATTTTTAGCTTTTTGAACAATTAAATCTTCTTTAAGTTGTTGTAGATCAGGTTTTTCTACTGCAACTACAATTCCAAGAAGCTGATCTTGGAGTCCTTCTATAGTTAAAGCAAAATTTATGATAGTCACTCTATTAAATACTTCTGGCAAATATTGAGGATTACGATATTTTGAAGTAATATATAGTTTAAAATTGCTGTTATATACTATGACATTGTCACCCAATCCAATAACTTCAAGACCAGCTTGTTTAAAAACTTGTTTAAAAAGTAGAGGATCCAATGGTGCTTCTAGTTCCTCTCCAATACTTTCTATTAAGACAGGAGTACCACTTTGAATAGCAATTTCTATTCTTTTCATATAATCGGAATGGGAAAATTTAACGACAACAAGATTATTCTTCTTTTCCATTCTTTTTATCCAGTTAGCTGCTTGATTTTGGGGGTCAATAAACAGCGACCATCTTCTAGAGTTATCCATTATAATTCCATTCTCAATTGAAAATTCATCTCTCGGAAGCCCATCAATACCCCAGTTTTGTATTTTCACATCTGATCCCAACGATGTTATTATGTTAAAATCATCAGCACACGGTATCTTTAATGATTTTACAAATTGATGCCAGTCTGCGATTAATCGTTGTCTTAAAACTGCATTGAATGGTGAAAGGTAGCTAATTATGCCGCAAGATATAAGAATATCACCAGCTATCCCATCATATTGTGCTTGTAAAGAATTAGCGGCTGCAGTCCATCTGGTTTTTTCGCCTCCAAGTCCTCCGATAAGCTTCTGAGCTCTAGAAACAAAAATTCATTTAGAGAGTAAACTTACCAATTAGATTATTCGAACCTGATTAATTTGTTATTACATAAATCCACGTTACTTTGCAACTCCTCTTGTTTGCGTACAGCTTCTTCAAGATCTGAATTTAATTTCTCCAGTTTTTCCTCCAACTGTTTCACCAAATTTCTTTTCTCTCGAAGAATGGACATTGTTTGCTCAAACTCTTTCTCAGCAGCAGCTAATTTAGCTTTTTTAGGAGCAACTATTTTATTTACCGTATCATATTTTTCCATGGCTATTATCCATTTACAAAGTCCTTCAGCAGCGCTCGAAGCCTTAGCTACCACTTGCGGTTTGAAGTCCTTATGAGTTAAATATTCTTTTTTAATTTTTGCCATGATTTCAGGTTTAATATTGTCTTTGTCGAAATCTTTTAAAGCTTGCAAAAAATTAAATTCTCCAAGAATTCGAACACTTGGTTTCCAATAGTCGTTTATCATTTTACCAGTTTTAGGATCAGGTATTCTTTCTGCCTTAATACCTAAAATATTTAACTTTTTTCGATTACTGGCAATTAATAAATAATAAAACATAATTAATTTTGTTTACGCATACTTTCATTTGCAGTAAACTACAATGTGATTTACCTTTAATTATGCATACCGCAGCCATTACTAATTTAACAGCATCTGGGGGATTTTTCATAGATTTAACAAGGGTTATGTCTGTTGGTTTTAATGTATCTAGGGCAGCTAGGGCTTCATTCAAGATTGGCATGGCTTCAGCTAATTCTGATTCACATTCAAATTTTAAAGCTTGTGACAAAGCTGCTTGTTTGTTCGCAGCTTTTTCATCTTGTTTAACTAAACTTGCAACTTTTTCAACTTCTATGGTTTCCTTCTCGATTTGTTGTGTCATTTTAGTTGCGGTACGACTCATTTCTTGAAGCATAGGTTGCAAAGCAGCAAGTGATTTCTGCATTTCACCAATTGACTCAGCCGCATGAGCAAGTTTTTCTAATCCTCCAAGGTATCTATTTCTTGCCCTTAATAACTCATCTTGTTTCTTATTTGATAGTTCAGTAAATGAACGTATCAGTTCCAAATATGACGCAGATGTAATAAAAACTTTTCTATTTGCTATATTAAAAAACTCTATACTAGCATTTCGAGCTTCAATATGAAAATATTTACAAGCTGTTACTGATTTACTTATAATGTCTTCAGGTAAGTTTATATTTGTCATCCAGTTCATGGCGATTTCTTCTAATGCAGAAGCGGGCCAATCATTATACCAATCAATGGAACAGCAGTTAATAAGTGACGGAAAGAGTCTGTAAATATAAAAACATATTAGTCAAATTTTATTAGTCACTGATAGTGACTAAATTTTATTTGATGAATAGAAGAAAATATTTTTTATACATATATTTTACAAAGTTTGCTAAACCAATAAATGGAAAGCAATTATTTTTCACGTATCAAAATTGGATGAACACCTATTGTAAGAAGCACCATATCAAGACTTTATTAATTAATACTCAAGTTGTTAGGACAAATAAACATAAAATAATATTTACAAACCTTAATCTATTTCTAAAGGAACTTCCAACAGGACTAAAACATAGTAAAATATGTGTCTTTTCTCTACACCGCTTCGTAAAGAATAGGAAAATATGCAATGCAGATATATCCAAATTTCTATTGCCACCTTGAGCTGCTAATCTTACTAAGTCCAAAATTTCCTGTTTTTCATCAATTTGATACATATTTGGTACTTCCCCAGAATTTAACAAACAATCAACGTCTTGTAAAAATGCTTCCATTTTAATTTGTCCCTCGGTGATGAGAAAAGTAGTATCTTTACCTCTTCCTCCCGATTCTTTTAACACCTTCTTAATATCATCTCTCCATTCATTAATACCATAATTACTAGTTATTTCTGGTTGAAATAGCTTATGACCAAATATTTCGCTTCCAAGTCTGGTTAATGATTGTCTTCCAGAACCACTAATTCCTACTAAAAGACCACTACCGCAGCTCATAGTTAAAATTCGACATACTTTTGAAAGATGTTGTAACGCATAGTCAAATAGTACTATATCCATTTTATTTTTATGAGATGAGTTATATTCGCTTAAGCAATTTTCAGCTAATCGCAAAAATTGATCTAAGTCGACCACTTCTTCATAACGTTTATTTGTGTCAGAATCTGTATCAAAATATGAGCCAAACATAAGATTCTTTAACGTTTCTTGAGTTACTGGAGAACCATCACCACTTTCTTGAAACAATAATTCAAAGTTCTCTCGAAATTGTTCAGATACAATTTGTTTCAATTTTCCAAATAACCAATCATTATCATTTTGATCAATTAATCGATCTCCAAACACTCTTAATGTTTCATGAGCCCAAATTTTCGCAAAAGTGGATTTAGTTTCTGCATTTTCTTTTTTCAACATGGCACAACCTTGAATTAACCTCGAAAAATCTCTTAAGTTAAATACGTAATGACTTTTAGAAGGGGTTGGTCGTAAATATTCCATTGCTGACTTAAAAACGTTGTAAGTTGCGTTTACAACTACATTTACAATATTAATTATTTCACTGGGAAATCCATTGTTTTTCCAACCAAGTAATAATATATTAGAATATATTTTCTTCATACTCTCTTCAGAAAAGTCATTTATTGAAAATATATTAAAATGCCTTAAAAATCTGGGATATATATCTTGTCTGCTTCCACCAACCAAACCCATAGCTCCGATAAACAAAACGTCATGCAAATATAAAGGTGTAGTAGCTTTTAGATCATACCAATTCTTGTGATCATAATATTGTCTTAAAAGTTCCAACGGTGGTTGTGCACCATATTGCTCTTTCTGAGGCATATTGACATCGTCAATAAAAATTACTGCCATTTTTCCTAAAATTGATGAATAATGAACATAATAATTTAATTTTAATATTCTTATTTAAATGAACCTATCATTATATTTTACCTTTGGGCGGTCCATAATGTCCTCGTTTTCTTTTATTTAATTTAGATATAACTAAATCCTGACACTGATTGGCTGATATTTGTACTGTAAATGTAATAAATGATGGTTCATAATAATCTTTATCGATTTGATTAATTAAAAGATCTTGAATATAAAAACTTTTTCCAGTTCCTGTAGGACCCATAATAAGTATTTGTTTTTTAAATCTAATGTGTATATCGACCAGCATCATATATCTCAACGTATCAATAGTGGGTATTAGAACTTGAAGAATATTTTTACTCTCTTCAACTCTTAAATTCCTTACAGTGTCGAAATAGTATTTCCAACTACCTTTTAATCTGTAATAATACTCATAATCGATAATCAAACCTTCAGTTGGTAAGGGAACTAAGCCAAATTCGATATTTTCGGGAAACGGATATTTTTGAACGGCACCCCTCCACAGATTTTTAAAATAATCATCAAACTTTATCCTAGAATCTTGGTCTAAAATTGCACCCAATCCCCAAGATCCTGCTTGTATTAAAGTTGCATGAATCCATGTTGTTAAATGTTTTATATCTTCCTCTTTTTTAACTGAATTATTTAAAGCATCATCCAGATACATTTCTATTAAACTCAGCATTGTAGTTACTAGACTAATTTCACCAGGATAACAATATTGTCGACAATGTTTTCGTATAAATGACAAGCACGGAGGCACCATCCATTCTATTAGTGTCGTGAGCAATTCCTCATTTCCTTCACACCATTCTGGATTGCACTTAGGTAGCCATGATTGAAAAAATGGTAACCAGCCTAATGTAGCTGATTCCATAAAAATCATTCCACATCTCGACACCTATAATTTAAAAAATTTAGATGATAAAGCTGATTAAAAAGCTCTCTTATTGTAGTTAAAGCAAATTAATTTTGCTTTAATTACAATAAAGGGTAAAATTATATTTACTGTTGCCGGAGATGCTTGTTCTAGGTCCATAACTTCAAAAATTAAGGACATGCTATTTGAAAGAGTCATTACTTCTCCAGACATTAAGCACAATTTTTTATTATCATCCAATACACTATTCATATTTTCTATCCATACTGCATCCACAGGTCCATCAAAAATAATCCATTTTCGATCAGGCGATTCATCAGTACAGAAATTACGGTAAATAACGGCAACTACTCCATCAAACCATTCGTAAGATATGGGATCGAATTGTCCATATAGTTGTCCCATTGTTATCGCTTTTGGATTGACTATCTGATATGTTACAACTTCTTCGTTTTTGCCCATGTTGTGAAGTTCAGTAAGGGTGTCAGCTAATACTTTCAATGTAGATGATTTTCCAGCATTCGTTTCCCCCACGATCATAAATCCCCATCTTACAATCATCATTTCATATGTTTGGATGATTTTTAATAAAAATGAATCTTTAGGTTGTAAAGATCTATTTCTGGATTTATTTTTCATAACTTCAGTCATTACGTTATAGTCAGCCTGAGTCAGTACAACTCCAGGAAATAAATCAGATATAATACCATCAAAAAGAGGTAAATCTTGATTCAAAAATTTTGGCAAATTTACGTCCAAAATGGCTCTTAATAACTGTACATCTTCAGATTCCTCTGGTGATTTTCTTTTATTATTACCTGCAGCTGATAAAACTGATTTTACAGCTCTCATTCCATAATCGTAATGATTTTGTGATGACAATTGTTCTGAGCACAGTTTATAGGTTGTAACAATCTTCACTGATAAATTTCTTGCATCTACGAATCCGTAAGAATACAAAGAAATTTCTCCAATCATAGCATAATCAGGAACCATCATTGCAACTGTCCGAAATAATACTTTTAAATTATCTGGTAATTCTGATCTACCCGCATAACCGGGATTCATTGTAATGCATACGTAACAAGCTGGATTTAATTTTAATTCCGTGCCTTCGAATAAGAATTTTTCTGCGTGTGCTCGAACGGCAAAAACTACGCAAGAGATTTGTTGAGCCACTACGGATAATACTTCCACATCGATTCTGTTGAACTCATCAAAGCAAACCCATGCTCCGCATGACGCTAGTCCTTTGAAAAATTTACCCATTGCTTTGTAATCCAATCCGTCAGAACAGTTGAATACTACACATTGAACTGCGAGAGCTTTGGCTAAATCTTTTGTAGTTTCTGTTTTGCCAGTTCCTAAAATTTCATAATTTTGATTACTGGCATTTAATGGTTAAGGTTATAGAATATTTTAATAAACTGTAATTCTAAAACAGTAATTGATATTAACATTTTTGCGAGCAAATTACCTGCAGGACCCTCTGGTGCTCCATTTAAATGAAGATGATAAGCACCTATTAATGTTCTGTAGCATCTATCTGTCAGCGGTGTAATTACAAGTCTATCGGAGTTGCCCAAATATTCACATGCATATTTTACCGAAGCGTTGATAAGCCTAACGTAGCAATCATCATTCTCTAAATAGTATCTCATTTGTGCTAACCATTTAAATTCTCTATCATTATTTACTTTGTTATCTTTCATTTCTGCAACAACGTCTTTTGCATGAACATCTATTACAATTAAGGCTTTTGTAGTTATTCTAGATAAATTGGTCAAAGTTGGATCTCTGATTAGGTCCACAATTTCTTTTAAAGCACCTTTTAATTGTTCTGAAAGTTTGGGTAAATTTAAATTCTCCTCATTATTTAAAGCCTTATGAACATTAGAAGTCCAGTGGACTTGGGATATAGCCAAAACTACTTGTCCGGGCCATCGAATAATCCATTTTGTTCTTGGCAACATTAAATAGTTTTTGTTGCTTTTAATTAACTGATCTCTGACAGATATAACCATTTGGTCTTCTACTTGTATTAGCCATTTCTCAACACTCCCACCTTAAATATTATCATTTTCTAAATAACCCATTAATATAAATATAAAATTGCCAGTTACCAGCTTCTTTTGTATTAACGATATTCTTAAAGTTAATTTTTTCGCCTTCACCACTTAGCATGGCGTGTACTTGCAGAGTGCTGTCAAAATCTAAGGAAGCGATTGCTTCAAAACACTTCTTTAAATGAGGTTGAACTCTCAGAGGGTTTTTAGTTTCTGATAATATTTCAAGCATTTCATCATTAGAAAGAAAGAAAAATCTTGGAAAATACAAACGTTTCTTTTCCAAGTAAGTAGTCACACCATCATTAATTTTTTCCAGTAATTCATTACAATATATCATCGACTCTAAGAGACCCTCCGAACTGCCTAAAATGTTTTTGATTTACTATAAGTTAAATTTTAAAAATTATTTATCTATTTATTAATTTGAATTTGGTAAAATTAAGTGTATTCATTGATTAATGTTACCTCACCTATTTCAAATACTCTTGGATCACTTATAACGACACCAATATATCTTTTATATATATCATTTACTTCCTTAAACAAATTACCTTCCTCAGGCATTTGGGCAACGATGTCTTTTGAAGAAAATATGGGCAATAGGTATAACCATTGTGCTTGTACCTTGCCCCATTCGTCAATTGTTTTATTTATTCTTACTAGTTTGTCATAAAACACTCGTACCTCAGCCTCATAAGGTTTTACAAATACGCTGCCCCTCATGGTTAACGCTTTCAAAATATGATCATCAAGCACTACTTGAACGTCATCCAAAGCAGTTAAAATTGGAATTCCAGTTTCTTTGAATAAACCGGTTTTGAAAAATATTTCTTTCCATTCTGCCTGCATTTTCTGTAGATTTTGATACAACTCTCTTTCTTTAGTAGCTCCCGAACTTATGACGTCGTATTTGTCCAAATCGTCTTCTAAGCCCATAGCCATCATCTTATTCAGGGTGGTACCAGCATTAGGAGTTAAATCGAATCCTAACAAGAAAAATTTTAGTAATGTTTGTAGCCTTCATAAAACAGTGACAAAAATTACCTGCAATATCTGACATATCTTTCCAATGTCTTTTCATTAATGCATCATTACACATAATTCTCATCATGTTGGCAGCGGGTCTAAAATTCTTTAAAAATTGTAAAGCAGTGGCTGTTAATTTGAGAGGCCCCGGCCAACTTAAGAGATCTGGATCATCAACAACACCAAAAAATCTAAATACACTATCTTCTCCTGGAGGTGCCCTTAACTTTATCCTATATGTCTTCTGTATTTTCAACAATTCTTTAGAGTATTCATCTATCATGTTATCTGTATCTTCAAATGACAAAAATTCAAATGGACCATCAAGCCACACAGCGATACTTCTATTTACGTTTAAACAAACTTTTAGTAAATGATAAAAATTATAAACAATATCAACCACTTCTTCAAATTGTACAAATGGAGTTATGTTAAATCCAAGACAGTTTCTTTCTTTATTTATGAAATTAATTTTTTTTTGTAAATCTCTTAGTACTGCCATAAAATTTGACATGGTTTGCATATATTCTCTTGCTCTGGCGGCGTCATCCATATCGTCCAAAATAGATAGTTTCGGACATAAATCTGCAAGAGTATCATGAACTTGTTTTATATTGTTTTGTAAATTCACCTCAGCTTCGTATTTCAGTTGTTCATATATTGTTGAGTTAGTATCTAAGACTTTTTGAATCTTCTTAATCCAATTTATCTACGACATTAGGCATTAGGGAGAAATAAATGTAAATATATCTGATTAGAGATGTAGCAGAAGGAAATTGTAAGAAAGTAAAATATTAAATATGTTTGTTAAATATATACAAGTTTTGTAAATATCTTTATTGTTTGATATTTCTGAAAGAGTTGAATGATAAAAATTGACTTAAAGTTATTCATTTATATTTTTATCTTATTGTCAGACATATCCAGATGAGTCAAAAATCAACAAATTTGTGGTTTATAATAATGTTTAATAATAACTTACTGTGGTTGTATTTAACTCCATATGTTCTGGAGTTAATGTTCCTAAGTTTATCAACTTTGTTAAGTTATATAACATATCTTGCGTACGAGCTTGAAGGTCTTGAAGAATTTCAGACTTTACTTGCAACATAAATTTCCCCTGTTCAATTAATTCTTCAGTCGTCTCAGGTTTTTCTAAAGCAATTCTTGAGATTTCCTCATATTTTTCACATATTTCAATATTGTCGTCTATATGAAATTTACACATTTTGTTAAAAATATCTGAACTAACTTTATCAAGAGATTCTTTTATGATTTGGACATAATCTAACAGAACTAATTGCCCAATATCATAGAATTCTGAACATAGTAATATAATACTGTATGTGTATTGTCGAAAGCTTTCCAAATGTATGCATAAATTTAAAAACAATTCTAATGTAATTTCTGTATCGTCATCCATTGCTACACCATTGTAGATCTAGAAAAATGTATATTTTGAAAATAACTGCTAATTTTTAACATAAGAAAATTATTGAAAAAATGTCTGTGACAATTTTTTGTGTCTTTCAAATTATGTGGTGTTCTAACAACAGTTTTTAAATAATATAACATGAAAGTACCGTATATAAACTCCTTTAGTTCCTGATAATTCCAAAATGGTTCTATATAAACTAGAAATACTTAATATAAGTTCCGGTTTTGAGGTAAATTGCCCTATAAATATAGTAAAATTCTTTTTATTTAATTTATTATGTTGAAGATGTAGATGACTACATTTTGAACGATTATTAAAATTCACTTACAGAAAATGTTTCAAAAAGATGAGGAGTTTTAGATCTATTCTAAAAGAAATGTGCAGTAGTGTATTGTCCGTAAGCACTCAAATAATATATTTTGAGACGATATTTTCGTCTTGTATTGGATGTGTAAACCACGAATACCCAATCAATAGTTTACGGCGGATTTACTACAGGTACACATGTGCAAAGAACGGGACGCCTCTCATAGTAAATCGTAACCATGGAAAAAAAATGTCAACATCAGAAACAGTTAACAAGTACACCAAACATTTCAATTCAATTCAAATTCCGATTTAGGAAAGTTGTAGGCAGAAGTTGATGTATCAAATCGGGAATTGATCAGTCAGGATGTAACTGCTGCCAAGTCTTCGGTGAAACAATACCAGGATACCAGGATCTTTTTAAATTCCTTCAAAATTTTACGTTGTTTAAACATCTTGGCACAATAAATGATGTTGACGACAATAATTTAACCGTCCAGAAATAACTAAATTAATTTAGTTAGTCGTTAGACGAACGCAGCAAAAATCTAAATATTTCAAAAAATTGTATGTTTTAATTGTGAGAGAGATTTTAAAATACAATATTTAGGTTATACTGTGTTTCCATAGAACAAAAAATAAATATATACGTTTTAAATAAAATCTCTGAGAGTAGGTTTCAATCACGTTTGTAAATCCTCAGTAAAACGGAAAATGTTAACATGGTTATTATGTTGCAGATATTATTGTACTACAGATGATCCCAGTTGCCCAGAAAGGATGGATTGTATAAAATAAAATTATCAGAAACTGGGTAATACGAATAATAATGTATACAGGATCTTTGTGTATATTCAGGGGAAATTTTTAATATTAAAATATATCTCCACCCTGTGGAGTATTGTTGCCAAAAGAACTTACCATGTCAAATCCTTGATGTAATTCAGATACATAGAAAACGATAGGTTCAAAATGTTTAAATAAGCTCCCTTTTATTTTATATAAGCTACTATTGATAAATTCATCTGTAATGTTAATAAAAATATACTGTTGTTCAACTACATCTTTTCTGTAGGCGTCTAATGTTGTATAATTCTTGCAGTTATCAACTAGCTTCATTATGAATATGTGATAAATAAGGGCTATATCTTCATAATTAGGAACTATCTGTATTCCTTTGTTAATTTTAAGAGTTAATTTCATGTAGGGTACTCTGTCTGGATCAGATACAACATTTACCATATAATTAATTGTTGTAAAAAGTGCTTTCCCTATATAGACTGAAAGCAATCCAGTACAACAATTCAATAACCTAAATGAATCAAAATATTTTCACCATAATATTAATTTATATAATAAGTTTACCTATCCATTTTGTCTTTGTTTAAATTAATTTTTTCTTTTTCCACATGTCCGACAACTTTTGTATAAAATTTATTAATAATCAGCTTCACATCATTAAGAACTACGTTAAATTTGGAATCTAATTCAGATAAAGTAAGTGCTTCTTGTCTCCAAGTACTCATAGAAAATAAAATTTCAGGCAGTGATACACATTCTTTAAATACTTTTCTCGCCAGAGGCTGATGAAGCATCCACTTATTTTGAAATTCATGTCTAAGCCAAAGATAAATTTGATATCGTTCCGTTTTTCCTAAATAGGCAAAAGGACCCGGTCTACATCTTTCAACCTAAAATGAGCATCAATTTATTGTTCTGTTGAATGAGGTTGTTACGATAATACCTCTTTTACTGGTTGCACTTTCATATTGACACCTGCATCGTGTGTTAAAATAATGTAATTTTTTTTAACTTCTTGCATTATTGTATCAATAATATGAGGATATTTATTCTCCAACCCTTTGGCATTTACCATTTTTTTCATGTCTGCCTCTAAAAAACGAGACATGGCTGTACTTGGACATTTTTCAGCGTATTTTCTAATTTTTTTATGGGATTTGTTAAGTTTAGGTACTTCGGGGTACAAAGGCGTTAGTTGATGTTTTAATTCACGCACTTTTACTTTTCTGGAGTATTCTGCTTGATAATCCAAAAGCATGTTTCTTTTAATTTCTTCTATATTAAACTTTTTTAATAGATCATCTGATATTACTGATTCGACACATTCGCTTAAATCCTGTGGTTGGTATTTTGTTCTGGCCCGGACTCTGCATTTTCCAAGTGCATTAGATTTCTTAGTAGATTTATCCATTTCCATGTATTAGTTTTTTAAATAAATTTTTGTGTGTGTCATCAATTATGTCAAAAAACAATTTGTCGTAATTTAATTAGTTTCTCGAACACGTCAATATTGAAATAAATGAGTGAATATATAAACTTTAATTGATGCATTAGTGTGTACAATCTAAAATCTGTCGTTTTTGTTACACAAATTAGATCACTTAATACATTCAATAAGTTAATAAATTAAAGCTTGGCTTCATTTTTAAACTTGAACTGAATTAATAGTTAATGGGCTAAATAATACTAATAAAACTGTTGAGATAGATTAATTACAGCAGGAACGACTACACACTCAAAAGGAACCAGTGGAAGGAGTTGAAAAGCCTCACTATGGCCAATTTTATTTATTTTGGATTAAATATATTATTCTTTAGAATTTATTACTAAAATATTAGTTCAGATCCTTTAGAGATATCAAATGTATCAATTTTGATGTTTTATAACTTAACTTTTATACTTTAAAAATTATTATCACTTTATTTTTGACTTTAATAAAACATTCCTTTGGAACACCTGCGGACTTGGAAACACTTATATGAACTTGACTAATAACAATTTATTAGTTATTTGACTAATAACAATTTAATGCATGTTTCTTGTTAATCGTCGAGGTTTAATAATTATTATAATAAGATGGATAATGGTTGTTATTCTAAAATGGAAATACGTGAGGTGCATTATTATTATGATTTAGCGAACATTTAAATCTTTATTGAGGCAATCAAATTATTCAACAGTGTGAACTATATGAAAACAGTATCGAAACTATGGCAGCAAATGTTACCTGAACTATTAATGGTACCTTCGGCCATTAAAAAACGTCAGTTTACATAGATGAAATAAATAAAAAGATATAGTATAGGTCATAAATAAGAAAATACAAGAATACCATTTTCTAGGTAAATTATACAAATGAAAGCGAGTATGTCCTTCGTGTTCGGCGCACCAAATTACATTGTAAAATAAAGTTTCCATAGTTCCGGTGTTTTGTAGGTCACCACTTGGTCACATTATGTTCACTAAAATAAGTATAGTACACTTGCTGTATAATAGAAAAACATTTTCAAGAATATTTATGTGATTAATCTTTCAGAGCAGTTTAACTGAATTTTCGATTGGTTCTGGGATTTATTGAACTAGACCACTTTCAAGTTTTATAATGAGGTTTTCGTATCAATTGTAATGAAAACATCTTTTCAAACATGTAATCTAAAAATAGAGTCTATTTTCACATCTGATCTTAATTATTCAAACAAAATATGGTTAGATTACAACATAGCGAAATTTGTCAGTGTTTGTTTACAATAATCTAACATTTGTTTAAAATTAAAATAATTTTGAGTAAGGAAGAAAAATCAACGGTATTAAATTCGTTTATTCGTAAAATAACCGAATTATACCCGTTGAAACTTCAAGTCCCATACAGTTGCCATATTTAATTAAATATATGAGATTTCATCAGCTCTAACTCAGTTATTTTGAATTCGATTCAAACGATTTTAGTACCGTTGTACGCATAATTGAATTACCTTTCTAATTAAATATCATTCATCTCGTACGGAATTGCCCTTCACTCTGGACGTTAATTTAAGTACAATCATAATTTGAAAAATTAAAATATACCGTTAGTTGGGTACTTGTTGCAAAGAAACAATTATGCATGTTTTCCATCGTCAACGAACCCAAAATATCTTAAGCTATGTCAAAGAAGATTATTTCGAAAAAAATATATATATATAAAACTCTATTCTAATTGTCAAAACAAAACATTTTTTACAGACTGATACCAGCATGCTACGAAAATATTTCGACTTTTCTGTATCAGACAATAAGATAATATTTGACATATAATTAATTATTGTAAAAAGTGTTTGTCCAATATATACTGTAACCAATCTAGTTAAACAAATCGATAATCTGAATAAATCATTTACATAACATTTTTACCTATTCATGTTGTCTTTGCTTAAATTATTATTTTCTTTATTCAAATGTCTGTCAACAATGTTTATTAAAATTCAGTTTCACATCATTAAGAAATAATAATAAGAAATCATCAAGAATAATCATAAGAAATTAATACAAATAAATTTGGAATTTGATTCAGGCAAACTAAACGGTTCTTGTCTTGAAGTATTTATAAAAATAAATTCCCGCAAGATATATATTCTTTAAATACATTTATAGCCAAAGGCTGCTGTAGCATCCATTTATTATTCTGTTGAATGAGTGTGCTACAATAATCCTTTTTTAACTGGTTACACTTTCACAGAATAATGCAGTTTTTAATTTTATACATTATTATATCTGTTATATGAGGATTTTTGTTTTCCAATCTTCCCACTGACCTTTTTTTTTTTCATATAAATGATAAAACTGGCTGTGGTTGGAAAATTTTTAGGATATTTTCAAATTTTTTATGACATTTGTTTTCAAGGTATAAAGGCCCTAGTTGATGTTTTAATTTACTCACTTACTTACTTTTGCATATGTCTTAATAAAAATATTCAATTAAACAATTTTTCAAAAGCAGACATAAGTCTATGATGAGATTTCTTCGGTGAAACGAAGGATGAATGAAAATTTTATTTATAAACAAGCCAAAAATACCCATTTTTTAATAAAAACTAAAGAAATAATAATATTTTTAACTAAGTTACATTCATTTGGAAAATAGATAATGTGTTTTTGAAAAATTCATATTTTTTCTGGTTGAGGAAATAAAATTTGATGAAATTAGTATTTATTAGGGTTCCACTACCCAAAAACTTTAGTGCAATCCGTGGGGGTAGGTTTGTCATGTCACCATATATGTATAATATTATAAGGAAATGTTGAATGAGTACTATAAATAAAATTTACAATAGGTATTGTATAATTTATTTAAACAATAATATCATTCAGTTGGTACTAATGATAAGATAAATATTTAATGCGTAGTCTACTTATCAATTTAAAATGTGTTGATAATATTAAGTATATCGATGAGTCTAAATGCGGACCTGACTGGGAAACTAGCAAAATGACCTTGCCTATATATTTAATATTACGTCCTTCACACGTCTGAGTTTGCGTCTAACGCATTTGAGCGGTATTCAACCAAATTTTGCGTCCGATTCATCTTCAAATGGTAAAAGTGGTCGTCGACCACTTGCCCGAGTCCATTCAACGCAGACCTTTGCGGACCTAGACACAAATTACCCGTGTTATTTCACACGCTCGACCATGCCATATTAACACCAATTAACCTATATTAATTGTGACTGATAACGTGTGCGCGTACTTGCGTGGTCTTCGAATAACAATCGCGCTACCTCCGAAAAAACAACCGGCAGTCGAACGCGCACGCGGCACCTCCGTTCCACATTTCATCAATTTGTTGCTCAGTTACACGCGGTATGTCGAGATAGTATGGTGAGACGAAGGCCTTGACATGACACGAGATATCGGCATAGCATTTTTGTGCTCGATGGTGACTTTATTTGTTGTTGTGGATTCAAAAGTGTGCACATCCCTCGACATCCGTAATTCGCTGTCCAATTTGAATCGACTACAAAACTGCACGACTATAAACGGTTACCTCAGAATAAATTTGTTGGAAAGCGCCACTGCACCGGAAGACTTTGATAAGTACGTGTTCCCGGATCTTACGGAGATCACCGGATATTTGGTGCTCTATAAAGTGTCGCATCTGACGTCCGTTGGAAAAATACTTCCGAATTTGAGAGTTATTCGAGGAATCAGTCTTATATTTGACTACGCTCTAGCGATACATTCAATGCCACACCTGGTTGAGGTAAGTTTCTAAGTCATAAAAATAAAATAACTTACAACTGTATATTTTTAATGTAACATGTTTTAATAAAAATTGCAGCAATTGTAAATATGATTATTTCAAAATTATAAACAATTTATCAATTTGTTCGAACCTCGCACATTTTTATCGTAGCAGTTCGATAATAACGAAAACAGACGTTGTTAAAACAATAAAACATAATTTTACTCACGTACCAACCAACATAAAACATTTATTTCATTTTATGCTTATTACAAGTGTATAATATAGGTAAGTAAAATGAATGTAATGTCACGAAACTCTAACAATAAGAACATACAAATATGTAATGCTGAACACACGAAATTTATTTATATTCCCGAAACAGTCGGCAAAAATTTAATTACGTTGCACCATAAATAATTTATTTTTTTTATTTTAATAAAATTTTATTTATGTACGTGTTGTGTTAGGAAGGTACAGTTATCATAATATTTAAAGGTCACTGCCCACCTTACTTACATTTTGACCAACCAGTAATTTTAAGTAAGAATATAATAAATTTAGATTACCTAAATAGGACTTGACATACCGATTACATTCACGATTTGCATGTATGTACTGTTGAAATATAAATGTATTTAATGAAAATGATAATTTTGAGATTTTATATTTAATTGATCATGTATTTGCACATATTTTAATGCTTATTGAGTTATCATATTCTTTAAATATCTACGTAAGTATGGTATTTTACGAATACTGAGATATCCAATCAAGAAAACTTATTAATGACAACGCATTATGAAGAAAATATGTTTCCTTGTAGAGGATCTTTAGGTGGTATTTAGTAATTTATTCAAAATGCATTGCAGACTTTGTTTCACCTCGTCATTAATTAACTAATTATTATTTTATAATAAAATTACGTAATGTATAATTACAATTATGTTATTTAAATGTTTTATTCGAAAAGAGTTTTCTATTTAATATCTATCACTGCATAGCATTACAATTATAAAAACACCAAAATAAACTTATTGTTAGTTTACTGCACTGACAGTTGTCTTATCGTGTCGTTTTTCGAGATATTATATATCAATGTTTATATTATCTGCAAAACAAACCTCGATTGCGAATCTCGATAACTCTACAAACAAACAGATACTACTAAATAGGCATTCTAACGACGTATTCCTTGAAAAACATAAATTTTTATGTTTAGAGTTTCCGTTTCTATTTATATCGACATTATTTCGGGATATTTTCGGTTTAACTCTCTTACAATAACTAAATTATAGTGAAATGTTAATTGAATAATGGGTGTTAGTATACCTATGTTTATACAGTTAGGTCGTAAAATGTCTCCCCACCTTGATAACTTTTGATTGGAGAAATTTATCGATCACGAATATAAACTATGTAAAGTCTAACAGTGCAACTAAATTAAATTTGCCATTTTTTACTATATAAAGTAGTACTGAGATGCGTAATTTGAAAGTGTTTTTGTTCCATATTCAACACTATTTTATCGGCTAAAATTGCATGAGTAGTTACGGAATTAGTTAGTGCTTTTCTTTTAAGTGAAAATAATAAACTAAGGGGCGAGTAACTCAAAACTATATACTGGGATTAGTCAGAAATCAAAAAACCATTCGTCCTTATAAATGTTCACAGTATAGACGGATTATGAATATTTTCTTTGTTTTTTTTTTTTGTAAATAAATATATTTAAATGTATTTTAATTTTTTCATTATTTGACTTTTAAAAATATCGTTACGCATTGCTACTATCAAACATGTCTTTTTTATTAGGGTTCGATCGATACATTTATAAATTAACAATTTCTTAATATTGGTCTTAAATAATATAACTAATTGATTTATAGTTTTAGTTTATTTCTCAAGCTTTTTGTAATAAATTGAAATAAACGAGGTTCAACATTTTATAAAACTTATTTTTATTTATTTACATTTGTTCAAACAACAAACTACACTTAAAAATAAATAAAAGGTCTAAAAAATACTTTTTTTTAATACGATTGATTTTTATAATTATAGTAATACTAAGATACACATACTTTAGTAGTCTTTTTTTAATCAATAATATTTTTTTTAAATAAGTTTTAAAAAACAATAAAAATGTATTTTATTATAGTTTAATTGTGCCATGTGTATTAATTAATTATGTAATTTTTCAGGTTTTTTGTATTGTCTTGGTTCATTTCTTAGAATAATGGTTTTATTAGTACTGTATAATTTGTAATTTATTTTATACATACCTTTTTAAAATTTTCAATATTATTCTATATTTATTATATGTGTAATAAATGAATAATAATATATAATGAGTATGAAATATTTTTGAATTTTGCCAAAAATTATGTCATATATTTTGAGTTGGCTTCGTGATTTACTATCTACAGTTTACGTCGATGTGGCACTGGGAAGCAGTTTTTTGGCTCGATTCTCAATTATTATTTAAAAATCTGCTCGGTGCGAGCTAAAATGTTAATCAATTTTAATTCTATTATTAAATTTATTTATTATAAATATTTATACATTTATATCGAAAAGTTTTAGGGTAATCCGCTTTGGAATCGACGTGTTTATAGAGTTTTGGTTGTGTTATAGAAGGAAATAAAAAATGTATTTTGTATTTAATTTTATTATTAATAAAATATATATTATTAACATCATTTTTATTTACTTTACCCCATAACATTTTTATGATTATATTTTTAAATATAAATTCTTTTTCTTACAAATTATGTCAGTTAAGAAATCTGCTTTTATAGTTCTAACGTATAAATTAAATAATTTGTAGATCATAATTTATTATTGTAGTTCACATCCATAGAAGTTTTATACTAAAATTAATAATTAATATATCAACATTTGTCTTAGAGGAATTTAAAATGCCCGTAAATTCAAACAAGTTTAAATAACTTAAAGATCAAACATTTATTTGACTAGAAGTTTTTTTAATTTCCCAGATTTAAATTCACTTTTGTTTAGGTGTTCAGCTTAAAATATAATCTAATTTTAAACGACTTATTTGCATCCGCTAAGATAGAATAAAGTTTCTAATGAGAAAACTTTACTAAACTTGTTACTTTTATTACTTGAAATTAAACTACATCTTGCACAATCAGTGTCCAAAAGACTGGAAGAATCAATCAATAAGCTTTTATATCTAATAGTTTTTTATTTATTATACTAGATACTAAACAATAAATAAATAAATGAAGTAGACCGCTCTGAAACTCCGAAGGTAATGAGCAATTAATCAGTAAGCTTTTAATTCTAGTACTTTTTAATTATACTAAATATTAGATAAATCTTGGGATTATTCATCGTTTGGGGGATTTATAAAATACCAATTTGCAGTTGACATTTCATTGTATTATGGAACTTCAAATGTGAAAAGAACAAATTATTAGAATTATTTTTTATACAACATTTTGCTGGCAAAACTTTAAAGCAGCCCTATAAATATAATAGTTTCCTTCTAAAAGGCAAAAAATTGTTATTCATCACTTTAAAAATGTATGACACTTCGAATCAAATATTTACAAATTTTCTATACGTGTAATCTACAGAGGCATTTAATTTGACAATGAGTTATTAACATTATTTTTGCAGTTGCACAATTTTAAATTGTCACTTATAAATAAATTTATATGTGTATGATATCTTTGAAGTATCAATATCGTTTAAATTTGTTTCAGATAGGACTCACCAAATTAATATATATTGCTAGAGGAGACGTGATTGTTGACAAATGCCCTGAGCTTTGTTATGTGGATAGTATAAACTGGACGATGATAGGGGCTTCAGCTCTTCACTTTGCGAATAACAGAACTTGTCCTCCTTGTCCAGATTATTGTGAAGGTGAGCTTATGTGTTTGTGAAATAAATATATATTGTTAATTTGTATACAAAAATATAAAACATAGAGTCAAAAATCAATATTTGGTTTAAAATCTTCTAATGGCAAATATAATCTGTTATCTACGAAGTACTAAAATAAATACTATAATAATGTATTAAGGCTCATCTAGATTCGTGTAGTGTTTTCACTTGAAGTTGTATAATTCATTAAATCAATTAATTAGTTAATTAAGTGAACAAACGGATAAGTTAAATACAGTTTACGTGATGCACTTAATTGTTCAGTAAATCTTCCAATTTTAGTGGTTATTAGGGAAAGTTGTTTGACTTTATTTTATTATTTATTACAGAATTTCATATTAAAATATTATTAAAATCTTTCGGGCGATTTGAGATATAATATCACTCCACATAATTAATATTTTATATCCATTTACTAAATAGCGAACCGCATTAGATATCTTTAATTACATGAAACTATTCAGTGAGCCTCAGGAGAAGAATCCTAAATTTTAAAAAATTAAATAAATTCACTTTGAGGAAAAATGTTTTCTACTTCTGTTGAACAAGTTCTGTTATGTGATTTAATTTGCTTTAATTTTTTTTGTTTGCCTTTGAATAAATAGTTTTTTTGTTTTTTATTTTCAGGGAAGTTTTGTTGGAACCAACAAACTTGTCAAAAACAAGGGACCGACAAATGCCATCAGGAATGCCTAGGCTGTACAATACACCATAGTTCAAAACACTGCGTTATATGCAAAAATTTCGAAAATTCCGGAGAGTGTGTAGCAGAATGTCCAAGTAATACGTAAGTTGTATTTCAATATAAAAAAATAATATGCCCTGGAATCTGGCTCGAAGACAACAAACAAATTTTAAAACAAATCATAATAATTTGATATTTATTTTTTATGATTTTTCCTATCAGTTTCACGAGTTTTTATTGTTTTTGTTAAAATTTAGAATATCAAAATCAAGTTTTATTTATTCAGGTGAGGTACTTGGGGCTCAGCAGGTGGTGGATTATTTATTAATGGCTATTTATGATGCATTTAATGTCAAATTATTAGACAATTATACTGTATCAAGAAGGACAAAACGATATTATTTAATTATTAATAAATGCCAGTACGTAACTAATTTATTTCTTTTGAAAGGGACAAGAACAAAGCATTAAAATAAATATTTTCATAATCAATAAAGGTGTTTTTGTTTAGATAATGAATTAATCAATATCCATGGGACAAATATTATAGGTATCGTTTATGAAGGGATCAGTGCCAATGATAATCTTTGATTGATTAAATAAAAACGTTTGGATTCTTAAAAATATATAAGAAAAATAGTAAAGAAAATATGTCTTACAAATGTTTCTATATTTAATTGTGGTTCTGAAAAATCATTTAAAAAAGTTTGATAAATTTACAAAAGTGATAGATATATAAAAAATTTGAATGAAAATATCGATTGCAAAATATAAAACCTAAGTGTAATATACGTTAATTACGTACGTAAATTATTTCTCAACTATTAATATTTATGTTTTTTTTCCAGATATATCAACAGAAACAAGTTAAAATGCATGTCAAAAGAAGAATGTACGTCAAGTTCAGATGGAAAGTGGTGGATTTTCGGAAAAGAATGTGTTAATTCATGTCCCACA
This sequence comes from Aethina tumida, assembly GCF_024364675.1. NCBI lineage: Eukaryota > Metazoa > Arthropoda > Insecta > Coleoptera > Nitidulidae > Aethina > Aethina tumida. Next base: position 10,087,933 of record NC_065441.1, read on the forward strand.
GGATACGAGACAAAAACGGAACCTGAATTAGGTTGTCAACCATGTGACCCCTGCATCAAAAAGTGCAATATAACCGGAGTAATCGATGGACTAGCTAAATTACAAGAATTTGCTGGTTGTACTCACTTACTCCAAAATTTAGAAATTAGAATATTGAATAATAATAATAATACTAAAGAAGAATTACTAGAAAAATTGCGTGAAGTGAGGGTAATTAATGGATATTTAAAAGTAAGTCGAGTAAATGTGATCAATTCTTTGGATTTTTTGCCAAACCTTAATGAGATTAAAGGAGAAAATTTAGTGGACAACCGATATGCAATATACATGCTTGATAATCAAAATTTACGAAAATTATGGAATTTTGACCAAAAGTTTAACTTAACAATACATCGTGGAACAATATTTTTTCACTACAATCCACGTCTTTGTTATTCTGAAATATCTAAATTAGCCAATTTGACTGGAATAGGTAAAATTAATGATACAGATGTTTCTAAAATTTCAAATGGAGACAAGTCAAGATGCAATAGTATAAATTTAAAGTTAAAAGCGACAAATATAGATTCCCACAATGTCACTATCGAATGGGAAACCTTAGATACAATTGAAACAAAAGACTATGTGGGCTATACTTTATTTTATGCCGAAGATGAACATTCAAGAGAAACGTCACTGGAAGATACATGCAACGAAAAAATTTGGAATAGTTATTATACTTCCAATACATCATTATTTATTAAAAATTTAAAACCATTTACAAAATACGTCTATTTTGTTAACGTACTATCACCATCTGGAGGTCAAAGTGCCATGCATTACTTCACAACTCTCTCGGATGATCCGGAAATGGATAGAAATACAATTACCGCAATATCACACAATTCAACTGCAATTTGGATAAATTGGTCTCCGCCATTCATAACTAATGGGATCTTATCGTATTATCAAATTTTTGTTAATGCCGCACCTGATGAGCCGAGCTTTTTAAATCAACGAAATTTCTGTCTTTATCCAAGAGAACCGGAGAGACATGTTAAAGAACCCAAAACGATTGTTAAAATTAAAGATCACAGTAAATGTAACTGTACAAAAGAAGAGATACATTTCGTTGAACAAAATAGTGACGAAGAATTTACTCTGTGTGATGAAAACTCAATTTCAAAATATGGCCTGCAAGTATGTGAAAAGTTTAAATATGAGAATGTTAATAATATGACAAACTTTATAACCAATGAAAGTAATACATTTTTAAAATATTCAATTGAGAGTCAAAAGAAAGAAGTCTCTTCAGATAGAACGACATTAATAAACATTACTGATACAAATGCTACCAGCTATTTGGTGACCGGATTGAAACATTATCAAATTTATGTGTTTTATATAGCAGCGTGCAACCAAAACAGGTCTAGTAGACCTCAGTGTAGTGGTATAGTTCAAGTTTTTAATAGAACATTGCCAAATCCTGATGCAGACTCTGTCAAAAATGTAAGTCCTAGTGTAAGTGGATCTTCAGTGCAAGTAACATGGGACGAACCGGAGGATCCAAATTCATTAATCGTAGCATATAATATAAAATATGAAAGAACTGCGGATACATCAGTATCCACGAAACCATTGTGTATTACCAAGTCACAATATAGCAAATATGGATACAATATATCGGAACTCTCACCTGGAGATTATTATATTCAAGTCCAAGCAGTATCTTTAGCAGGCCCAGGATACTATAGTACAAAAGTTTATTTTACAATAACCTATAATTCTTTCTGGATTTACATAATATTAGGTATTTTGGTATTCATCATTGCCGCACTTGTTATATTTTATATGAGATATAAAGATAAAAGTTTAATTGATCGGCTTCGTCTTATAACCAATATTAACCCTGAATATGAAGGAATGAATTATGAAAGAGACGAATGGGAAATTCCAAGAGAAGATATAGAAATAGAAGAAGAAATTGGATCTGGTACATTTGGATCTGTATTTAGTGGTTACATCAAAAGTAGAAATTGTCCTTGTGCTATAAAAGTTACTAGGGAACAAATTAGTTTAGCTGAACAAAGTGAGTTCCTAACAGAAGCTTCCACAATGAAAAAGTTTAGTGAAGCACACCATGTGGTTAAATTGCTTGGTGTTGTGTCAATAGGTTCCCCTGCCTTAGTTGTTATGGAACTTATGGACAGAGGTGATTTGAAAAATTATCTTCGAAAGATTAGAGATACAAGTCATATCATAAGTGTAAATGATATGTATAAAATGGCAATAGAAATCGCTGACGGAATGGCATATTTAGCTGCTAAAAAATTTGTTCATCGCGATTTAGCAGCTAGAAACTGTATGGTGGCAGCAGATAATACAGTAAAAATTGGTGATTTTGGTATGACTAGAGATATTTACCAGTCTGACTACTATAGAAAAGAATCAAGAGGACTTATGCCAGTTAGATGGATGGCACCAGAGAGTTTAGTGGATGGCGTATTTACTTCTGATTCTGATGTGTGGAGTTACGGTATAGTCTTATGGGAGATAGCAACACTAGCAGAACAACCATATCAAGGATTATCTAATGAACAAGTTTGGAATTTTGTAAGAAATCGAGGAGTACTTGATAGACCACCAGAATGTGCGGATGGTCTTTATAATATTATGAAAAGTTGTTGGGCGTGGAAACCAATGAGGCGACCTTCATTCTTAGATATAATTAACGATTTGCAAGATCGCGTTGGACCAAGTTTTTGTCTCATGTCATTTTACCATAGTCGAGAAGGTAAAGAATATAGGTCAAATCATAGTCGTGTATATAATCCACCTGCATTAATGCAAGGAGAATTGGCTGCTGAAAATGTGTACAGTAGTTACAGAGTTAGTGATGAGGATGTAAGTTTGCATTACGGAAGCGAATAAACTCCTACATCATAATATTTCAGAGGCTGTGTCAACGATAAAATTAATATTCGAATAGTACAAATGTCGGGGGGTGTTTCAAAGTTTATGGTTCAGGGAAAAAATTTCAAAAAAAAAAAATAATAAAATAATTATTTTCAACTTCGAATTTGCAAAATCGCAGGATAATTTTGATTTTTAAAATTCCTATAAGAGGTTTTAAAAATTAAATCACTACAGTTTTGGAGATTCTGAAAATTGGTATGATCTTACAAGAATAATTCACAGATTACCTTTGGTCCGACAACTTTGGAGAACCCTGCACATACTTGTCAATTATATTTTGATGGGCATAAAAGAGATATGAACCGCAGTTTTATGATCAAATATTTATAAACAAATGATCATGTAGGAATTCGGTACTAATATATACAAAACATTTTCAATAATTCAATAAAATGGATGTTATGTAGGTTTGAAAGGTTCTAATTGGCATTTTTCAAAATAGGCATTATTTCTATTAAAGAAGAATAATTCAGATTTTAGTTAATACTTTGCGTGTCATAATGACTTATAGAACACGGGATTTTAAAAAATTTGTATAACCGCCCTTTTCATTCAATAACTTCACCTAAAATTAGTTATTGTTTAATCAAAGTAAATGAGGATGAATTTTTCCTGGATAAACAAGTCTTATTTTAGACTCAGTAATATGTGATAGTGTTATATCAGACCTTTCGGGGACACCCTGTATATTGTACTTAGAACCATGTATAACATATTTAAGTACCTACTGATTAACTAACAATGGTCAAATAACGAAATAAAAAACTCATTTTTAATGATAAATTAGACGCATTACTAGGTTAATTTGCTTTCAATCCATTTATTGTTTACTTAAATATTCTTCGATTCTTTTATAAATAATTTATGTTTACATAATATAAATCAGAAAATCAATGACCACAAACTGATTATATATTGCGATCGAAAAATTCTGTTTGAAAAATTTTTTTGTTTGTCAGTTAATAATATATTCTTACAGTTAGTTTTAACAAAAATAATATCAAATTATAAAAACAGATTTGTCATTCATCGTTTACCTTTATGTGTTTTAAATTTACATAAGTATGTGATTTTTTTTAATTATATGTGATATAAGTATAATATAAATAATTAAGGAGATGTGTGATATTTAAATTATACACTAATGACCTACAAACAAAATTGTGATTAATAAAATTATTATAAGGTCACAAAACACAAACATAAAATAAACTTGTATATAAAAAGTAATTCTAATATACGTGTTTATTCCACACACTAAAAAGTTTAGTCTTGAACAAACCAACGAATTAATTTGACTTATATTTTAAGAGATGTATAAATATAAACTAAATTATATTATTATGTATGAAAAATATAATAAATACGTAAGTAACGTATTTGTAAATGTATATAATACAAGCAACAATTAACCAATGCATGTTCTTATCATTCCAATAAGTATTTGTTTTTCTGTGCCAAAATGTAAATACGCTGTGTAAAAGCCTTGTTATCAATTTCGAAATTGGGGTCTTTACATCACCTTAGTTGGTTTGAGTCCAATTTTTATGACAAAAAGTGGCAATATTCTTTAAAAATAATCGCGAAATTAATATGTCATTAATTTGAGAGCCACAGATGCCAGTGATTCACTTATGTTATGGAAGAAGTAGGCAAGAGTGTAAAAATCATGAGAAATACACTGTGATTAAATGAATAAACATTTTTAATTGTAGATAACTGAAACAAAAAATTATAAAAATTAATTTTGAATCTTAATTTCAAATTATTGTTACAATTGTTTATTTCAATGATGGGTTTCGTTTAAGAGAAATTGTGGGTTGCTCTACAGGGTGGCCCATCAAAATCGAGTGTAAATATTCAGATCTAGGTCATATTACTTAGGGTGTATCATATCAAACAATGATGATAAGAGACGTAAATTAGGTCTATATTTGTAGTAATTAGATTTGTCAAATTAATTGTTGTTGTGAGGTGTAATTACACATGCATTTGTTAATTACTTTGCTTAAGTTTATCATTGTTATTAAGGTCTCTATCTAATATTTTAATCCAGTATCATAAATTGCGCAATTTAATTGTGAAGAGAAACTATGATTTACAGTAATTATAAGTTTTCAATTATTATATTTTCCATTATGTCAATAAATTTAAAAAATATATATTTTTTACTTCAAAAAGTGTATAATACGTTTTAGGTTTTTACTGAATGAAATGTTCTTGGCGTTATATATGTTAGTCTAATATTGGCCTTTAGAATTCCAAAATAACATTTGAAAAAAAATTATATATTTTGAAGTTCCAATCAAGGTGCTCTAAATACATATGAAGTACATACATATTTTTAATCAAATTCATTAGTTATCTTAAAAGACTTTATTCTTATCCTAATTTTTATAACTTGTTGAACTGATGTTTAAAAAAATATAGAGACTGTCATTCTCTTATTGAATAAGAGTAACAAAACTATGTATTAACTTAAAACCGCCCTAAATAAAAGAATATACCTTTTAATGTTGAAGATATTTTAACTATTATATATATTCCTGTTATGATGATAACATTGTGCGATTTAATTGAAAACTTTGACTGAAAATTATAAAACTATTTTCGAAAAAATGCTGGACTGCGTTTGTGAGAGTTTCTCTGGATTAGCTAAGTTAACTAATAATTATTGTATTTAGGTAACACTCCTTAGTGGCCTTGCGAATTTCAGAATTAAAGAACATTACGATTAAATAAAATCTAAAAGTTTGATAGAGAAATTTGTCTGAAATTTGTGACGTCTCGACAATGAGCTGAATAAAATTTCCTTTCTTGAAAAATACGTCTATTTTCAAGATTTAAAATCTAAAATATGTTGTACTATTTATAATTATTTCTTCCATACAGTGGTTAACTCTAATCTAATGAAACCTCTTAATAAGTTGATCTATCTACTTCCGATATTAATATAAAAGTTTTCATACACTATTTGACCATCGCACGGTGTAATTTTAGTGATTTCAAACCAAAGTTACCTTAATGTTTTGATACCACAAAGTACAATTTAAATGTATATTTTTAATATATATATATATATATATATATATATATATATATTAGTTTGATAATAGTTTGTATAATTGTATATTAATAAATGTATTTATATTTATAAAATGTAGTTTTATTAGTATCGAGCCAGCAGTAGTAGATTATGGATATTAAAATTGTCATTCATAAAGCATTTTGTAAGATATTTAATTATTAATTAATTAAAAATCTGAAATAGTACGGAATATTTTATGCAAACACAGAATTGATTTCAATAAATTTTTGTCAGATTTTATAACTTCAATTTGAAATCGTGAATGTTGTATTGATAGGTAAATGATTGAGCCTTAAACTAAAATTAATTTAAATAATAAAACAACTAATATTTGTGTTTCATTTATTATGCGGAAATACATTTATTCATCAGGATTCTTAACTACTAGGTAAGTCGTTGTATCCATTTTTCCAATTATGTGACAAATGAGTTCTTATGGAAGTGGTAAGAGGTGGAATGTACTTTCTAGGAATTAAAAATGTGGACAGGTTAAATAGATCCACAAATACTTTGTAACGGTCACTACAAATCAATTAACACATAAAATTATCAATTACAATGATTTTTAAGTAATTTTACATACCTTAATGTAGATCTTAAATATTGATAACCTGATGAACCGCCAGTTCCCAACTGAGAAGATCCAATCATTCTTTGTACCATAAGGACATGATTATCTGAAAAAAAATTTTCGGGATTTATTTCATTAACATCTTTTATACTCGAGATTGTATTTTAGAAGAAACAATGCTTACATCTCCATTTGGTAATTAATGAATCGATATCCATTAACAATGTTAGTATTTGATGGGGTTGACTAAATCTTGGCTCGTCTCTATAAAAGGTGATCATAATGGCACCTTGAAGAGCCTTATGAGAAAATCTTCTCTCTCCTCTAGTAACCAGAGCTGAATGAACATCTGGTTTAAAAATCGATTCGTAAACTTCTCTTCTTTTTTCTAGATCTAATAGATGATATTGTTTTACTTTGTCCGAAATTTGTTTCTAGAATAAGCAGTAAGTAAGAATTGATTACATCAAATTTACAAATATTTTATACATTTGCAAGAGTTTTATGTTCTTCTAATAAAATTTCCACAGCATCCTGATATTTGCCCCAAAAGTTGAACCCTTCCAACTCAAGCCCCGGGGTTCTTTCAAGCCATCGTTGTACAAGATCGGCCAATGAGGGTTCACTTTCTGATTGTTCTAGTAATTTTAATGCTTCCTATAATTTATATATCTTTAAACAACTTATAATCATATAATTTGCGTATATTCAATACATATGCTTTAGGGTAAACATTAATTATATATAGTATATAAGACTTACTTCGTCATTACCAAATACCTTGGTGTAATTTTGATTATATTTGACACGATTTTCTTGCCGTACACCTAATTTATTTTCAAGAAGACGGAATTGCAAACTTTGAAATCCAGAAGCTGGACAAAGATAATTTCTAAACTCCATGAAATCAAGAGGTGTCATTGTTTCCAATATCATAACCTGATCCACAAGCACCTACAAAATACGTAAAGAACCTTAGACTAATTAATATGTTTAATAAATGAAGGATTAATAATTTCTATAACCATTTTATTTGATTTAATAATAATTGGTTGGTGTGTACTTACCTTTAATATTAAAACTATTCTGTTAAGTCTCTTTAATATTTCTAAAGTTTGAGATTCTTCTAAAACATCACTAAATATTGCTCTTATGGAATCCAATTCAAAAATAATCTGTTTAAACCATAGTTCATAAGCTGGAAAACAAACAAAGATATATTATTAAAATATTGTTTTTTTTTTTTGTTCTTAAGGTCTAAATGAAGCTTACTCGTTTAGAGTGGCATACAAACTAATTTATTTATTAGTATTAATTTAACGTATTTATAATTATAATTGCATTACCTTGATGAGTAACTATAAATAAATGTTCGTCATGTACCAAATTCTTATTTTGTTGACTTAACATTCTCTGGGCTCCAAGAATTTTATCTAACATTAAGTATTCTCCATATAACATTCCAGCTTCCTCTCCCAGCTGCTCTCCATCTTGTGCAGGATCACTATAATAAAAATAAATAGATTGAAGTTCAGCTTTAAACTGATTCCAGTTATGTTATTGAAAACAAATTAATTGAATTGAATTTGTTATATTTTAACACTAAATAATTTGAAACATGAAACAGACAAACAAATACTTCAACAATTTTTATTGAAAAACAATCTCTTTGACTTATGCGTTATTTATTAAAAAAATAAAAAAAAAATATATATTAAAAATACAGTAGAATTCAAAGAATAAATGTTTTATCAAAATCCTTATATGGATGAATGAATATTCAGAAAACTGTGTTTAAAAACAATATAGAAATGTCGTTTAATTTCTAAAAGAAAATATCGATATATTTACTGTATTTAACAATTTTAGAAAGTATGTTCTTCAGTTTTAAATTATTAGATTATTAAAATTAATTTATAAATAAAATTAATTAAAATTTCGGTTTCTTTGTTCAATATTAATGTTATGTCTAGTTTATTGCATCATATGAGAGTAAAAATTTTCAAACCAATCTTTTTCTTTCTAAATAATTATTTGTAGATTAATCTACATACATAGTTAGATTACTTTATGTATAAAAAATAAATAAATAAAATAAAGAAGTGAAAAAATAGTTGAATTCATAAGGAATAACTAAAAGTTTATAGCAAAATTTCACTTACGATAACCTTGCGGGGCAGCTCATGTTGTGTGTTACACTTCTATATAGTGACTAAATTCGATATACGTATTGAATCGTTAACATAATCAAGTTTACTTAATTTGTTATGGAAAAATGAACTTTATTTACACTTGTATCGTGTTTCTTTGCGGGTTCATATGCTATCTATTACGAAAGAGTAGAAAAGTCGATAAATTTTATTTATTTCTTAACCTAAACTACGTTTTTATGGGTTCCTACAATGATATTGCTGTTAGAATTCTCATAATTGTTAAGTGATAACAAAATTGTGTAAAATGTTTGTAATATTAAATGCATGTTACAACAATATCAAATGAATGTTTCCCTTTTAAAAGATCAAAAACAAAATTTCTTTTACTTTTCATTTTTTAATGAAATATAATTATTAACCATCAGTTGAGTTCAAATAGCTTAAAAAACGTAATACTGATAATTTTTAAAAATAATAAATTAATAAATAATAGACTAGAAGAAGCTAATTTAATTATTGGAGATGTTTTAATTAATTTTAGGATTTCACGTGTGTAATATTTACAGGACTTTTACAGAAATAAATCAAGTTGTTAATTTGTCATATTATTATTTGAAATTACAATTACCATATAATGAACATGTCAGAGTTTATCTCTTGGCCAGAAAAAACCGGAAACTCAGATTTAAATCAAATGAAATCAATGAAATAAAAAAGGAAAAAAGGGTATAATAATAATTATTTATATTTTGTTATTAGTCATTATAATGTACTTTTTAATAAACAGAGGTTATGGAACATAGAACAAATAAAATCTGATGTGTAAAAACTTGTGGTCATATCTTGAAATCACTTTTATCTAATTAAATTTCTTGCCAAAATATTCAGATCTACATGTGTTATTTGTCTATCCAATTTCTGGTTGAATAATTTAAAGTTTAATTCTTCAGAATGGAATATTTTATATAGCTTCTAAATATATCTACTTTTGTTTCTTATAAATAATTTTGTATATGTGGTTGTTCAACCATTTTGCGCAAAGTAGTAAATATTTTCAGTATTTGCCTGAAAGCATAAATTTGAACAAAACAACTTTACTTTGTTGATATTCTAGTTAGTTTAAAGTTTTTACTGTATATATAAAATTATTTGCAGGATGTTACTAACCTACGAGAAGTCAAATTCAGCTGAGTTTAGCATTCTATTTTTTATAAAAGTATGAAGACATTCTCTGGAAATTTTAGTCAGCATTCTTAATTTTCTCTAGTTGATGTGGCAAACAGTAAAACCAATTTATCTTTTGTCAGTTGGATTTAAGGAGATTCTTTCCAAATTCTAACCACCCTAATAGCCTACAAATACAAATTATTAGATATATTTAATAAATATGTGAGAGAGAACAAACAGTTGGATGGTGCAGTGTTTACATGTTATGATGTATGTATTATTTGTTCTTGTTTGTTTGTTGCCTTCTTCTTATTGGTTGTATTGATGTGTTCTATATGAGATATGATTCTAACGATTTAATTTACAGTTCACACCTTTTTCAGTTGATAAAATTGAAAGTTGTCCCGCAATGTCATCTGTAGAGTTTGGCATTAATTTTTCTATCAATTTCAATCGAGTTTACAGGGAAAACCTAACCTCACAGCTTTATTTACATGAGTAGTTCTAATGTAATGTTTGGATTTCCAAGCTCTGTAATTTGGGTTGCCTATATATGAATGATGTAGTGTCATCTCGGGAATTTTATGCATATGCCAACAGACTCTTTTTTTCTCTTTCTCTTGTATTTTTGGAAATTCTCTATGCTTTCAATTTTAAAATATGATTTTACGCTTTCATCACCAAGACTTGTGAATCACCTAATATTCGGTTATTCAGGTTTTTCCATCCTGTGGAATAACTCATCAGAAAAGTGAAATAATGAATTGGATATTATTTTGAGAATTTTATAAATGATTTGAATTCACATTACGTAAATATATTTAAGCTAATAATTAAATCTATGCTGATCCTGCTTTTATATTAACTAATGTGGTTAAATTTCCAACTGGTTAGTTGTTGCTCTCTTCAGTAAGGCGATTAAAGGATGTAAAAACTTATTATAGTTTATTCAGGTTTCTTTAAACTTTGTGATATCACCTGTATTGTTAATATAGTTTCGTCTTGTCGACACGGCATTGTGCTGCGAAAACTGAATATTGACGTCGAATACTTCAATAAAGGGAAACTTAATTCTGGATCATCTTTAACCATCCATAGGTAAGTACAAGACATAAAACTGATCTTATTCTTTTTATTAATATTTATTAATTGATAAGAACAAATATGAAGAATATTTTTGGAGGGTGCGATTCTCTCTCTACAAGAACAATGACAAAATACTGTGATTTAATATAGCAAACAAGTATACCTTAGGGATGTCGCCTGAACAACATTTGACATTTTTTTAAATATTATTAAAAATGTTAAATTCAATTTTTAAAGCTAGTATCTTCCATTTGGATAATTTTCTGAAGCAAAACAATCAATAAATGTAGATCAATGTAAATGTATACAATATATTTATTTAAATTGCAAAATACAGTATATTTATAAAGTTGGTATGGTGTACATAATAAATTTTGGTTTAGATGTTTAATTCGAAACCTTAGGATTTTGTTGATACAAAGTTTGAACGTTTGCAATCAGATCTTTCCATTCTTCATCGTCGCTGAATTCTGAAAGTTCAGCCAGTAGGTCCTTCAAGCTGAGAGTTCTGTCGATTTTAATTTTGTCTAAAGGAAACTCGTCGATGAACTTTTCAATACTTTCGACTGTAGGAAAATCTTTAGGTTTTTTGACATTCTTGTCATTAAATTTTTTAAAGTATCTTCTTACTGTATAAACGAAAAGGGCGCCAGTTAATAATATTATCACCTTCTTGTAGTGTGCTCTTAATGCTGTGACAAAGTTTTCCATTTTTACTAGAAGTGCTTTAAAGACGAAAAGAAAAATAACTGGTACATGTAAAATAATAAATACTTCAAACTTTGTTTAAAACTAATGACATTTTTCATAATTTGACAATATATACTTTGTTTTGCAGAAATTTAAAAATGAAATTGGAGCTTGCTAGTTATTCACACGTTTTGATATTTAAATATTTAATTTATTTGATTAGTGATCGACAAACAATTGTTTTAAATTAAACAATTTTTTAATTTTCAATTGATAATCCCAAAAATTTTTTCTTTTTAATTTCTTGTGGGATATTGTAATTCTAAATTAAAAATAATATACCTAGAATAACTAGAGGGCTTAAGGAAAGAACCATACTTAATTATTTCAATCAACAGTCAGATATTTCACTAAAAAAGTAGTTTGAGTATGAGTATTCATCCTATCATATTTTCATATTATTATTGCTACTTGTTACATAATGTTACTTTTAAACCAAGTAGTAGTAGTAGAAAAGAAGGTGTACATTATTACAAATTACTTTAATATATGATATGACTTAAAACAAAAGATGACTAAGACAGCACATCTCCTGTATTCGTGTATGGAATATTAATGAATTCGTTACTCTTAATTACCCTAGAGAAGCAAATTTTAAGCGCTTACTCAGTAAAGAACGTAGATTCTTATTTTAGTCAAATAGTATAGTGACGTCACTTTTATCTAAATGGCGAATCCAGTCATTTATGGCGGGATTTAGAAACAATGGTCACTACTAATAGTTGCCAAAGTAGAAGCTCATATGCATTCTGGTTTCTATATTTTATTCAACAGAGTAGAAGGAAACACTAAAATTGGCATATTAAAATAACTATTGATCCTAGCATACATCTTCTGAAATGATGGTAGGTGACGATCTTGAAACACAATTCTGCTAATTTTGAAAAGGATTCTGATTTTCCTTCTACATTATTATTTAAACAAATTTTAGACTCAAGGCTAAAACTAGTAAAGTAATATTCATAACCCACATTAATTCTAGATAAATACATACTATTTGTTAAGTTTCTTTTTTAAAAATATAAATTTAAATAGTTTTTCAATATACAAACTAGCAAGTAACTTCAAGGCTGTATATAAACCAATCATACATTCAAAAATAAAGTAAGTATTGACATTAGTGTTTCTACCTTAAATAAAATGAAAAGCGAAACATTTTAATCTTCCTGTCGGGCTGTATGAGTTTGAATTGTTGCCATTAGTCTAATGATTACACATCCTGAACATACAATCTTCGATTTCCTTTTGCAATTGGAGTAGGTTAATCCTGCTTACATACCAATAGTCAATCGCATTCGTATCTCGTATCTAAGCTCTATAATAACCAACTGAATGCAATTCGCTAATTGCATATCTGTCGCGTCACATGTGCATAGTTAAAATGTCGACCGGTGTCCGTGGGCAATCCGCGAAATTCCAATTACTTAACGCCACGACGCCATTGACGGATCGAGAATTCCACACGGATAGGAGCCCAAGAGAGAAGTGAGGTTTGTGTGTCCCGGAGTCCGTCGGAATGGACGCAGCACGTCCCGATTTGATCCCCAGGGATAGTCTTCCGGGATGGGACCCCACTTCCGTAAAGGGAAAACGCTATCCCCTGGTACATTTCCACGGTTCCGGCACTTCGATTTTTCCCGCAAATCGTTTCATTCAATTTCGTGTGTTTTATGTGTCGAGGATGTTATATTTCATTATTGGCTCGAAATCAAATAAATCAGTTACTCTTACTGCAAAGAAAAAAAGAAATTCTAATATTTAATGTTTTCGACTCAAAGTTTTATTTTATTGTCGTAAAATATGTTACTGTTAATTGTAGTAAAAGTACTTGTTAAGTCTTTTGTATGGTACACACTAGATTCCTGTATTTTTATTCGTTTTTATCTGCGCCGGTTGTCGAAAACTAAGAAGCAGATGTAAAGCTTTCATCGATGCAACGCCACGACATTATTCAGTTTTGGAGTGTCGGCTTACTTCATTACTAGCTTCTCGGAGACCCAGAACAGACATTATGAAAACATATCATGGGCTGAAGCAATTCCCCCTGACCTAGTCCCTCTCTTTCGCTGTGTAAACTCAATTAGCTCTTTCAGAAACATTTACTTTGGGAACACTTAACTTGTATTATTAGTAGGAAAAGGCTGCACGGAAAACTTTCATGTCTAAAGTCTAAGGTCAAAATCATCTTCGCATTATAACCATGAAGTTAACCATTGTCACGGTTACTTACCTGAATAAAACTACTCGTAAGTATTTAAGATATTAGCGAAATAAGTGCTGAAAATTTAAACAACAAAATAAACTTATTTAAATCAAATTTTGTGTTTGATTTAAGGCACATATGGGAAATAAGACAAAATCGAAGAATAAAATATAAGTGAATAGACAAAGAAATATTTTTAGAATGAAGAAGTAAGAAAAGAATAGGAAGAAAGAGAACCTGAGTAAATTGGAAAATAGCTGTGAAATATGATAAATCCTATGATGGAAGTGAAAGCAATAGAAGTGTTGTATTTGTTAATAATGGGAAAAACAGGGAAATATTCACTTGGTATGGTTACCAAAAGATGTTAATATTATCAGAATTATTGAAAACTCTGGATATTGTGATAAAAATAATTGTTCGGTTGGTAAAAGAAAGTTACCTCTATAGATTTAGAGAAGGAATGACAGTTTGAATAAAGGCTTATTATATAAAAAATACGTAAAATAATTTCCTACAACCCGCCTTCAGTTTAATAAGGCAAATCTTTACAACCTGTAATTCCTTTAGCTCGGGACGCTTATAAAGGAATAATTATTATTTTTTTTTTTTTTATTAAAAAAATCTTGTTTGGTAATACCAGTACTGTACATATTTACTGCTGACGTAATTTGTTCAGCAGACAGTGTATAATCGGATACGTCAATACAATTTTCGATTACTAACTAGTGTATATTGTTAATCCATTTTGTCGGGAATTACTGAACGTAATTCGATGTGTGTGTGTCATTTTCTGATGCTGAATATAAAGACAAAACGTTTTGATTACACATTCCGCTTAACCTCGCTTTTATATTTGAAATTCCAAACGAATGAGACTTAAAAGAGAATTGTAATTAATTATATTAAATTTAGCGAAGTCGATATAAGACAAAAAATATAATATAATAATGTTTTTATTTAACTTAATTTCAAATATGTAAATGCAAAAAAGAAAGAAATTATTCTATTTCATTAGTCAGTACTTTTTTGGAAATGTGGAAAATAATTAAATTGAAAATAATGATTGTCCTACATCTTCTACAATTAAGAGACATTTATTTTAAAGATTTTTATTTTGTACATTTAAATACAATACAATATATTAAAACAATGTCTACCATAATGTAATACATATGTTAAATCTTACGAATAATTGTAAAGAAATTACCCTCTAACATAAGAAAGATCCTCCGAGTATTTTAGACAAATATGATTATATAAACCGTACATATAATTCGAAATGGCTATAATGTAGTATATAGGTACCAGTGAGGCAGAGATATGTAGATTGGAGTTGGCATTAAGCCCTGCGCCATATTAAAGATGTTTAGTCGCGAGCACTTTAACACAATTTGGCCGGGGAACGGGACTCATCAACATTACCGTTAATATAACCTGTAATGTGTCGCTGATAACGAAAAGTGCATTAAAACAGGACACCAATGTGAGAGAGGGAACGGGTCGAACTGAACAACTCTACTGCACTATGCCACCGTAATTACATATTGTAGGTAATCCCTTTATAATTGTTGGCTGTTAGACAATGGCTGCTGACTCCGTTGCTGCCGCCGCTGACTGTGCTGCCTCTTTACTGTCTGGCTGTTTGCCCGTTGTGCAGGATGATGGCATCTACCCACAGACTTTAGTTCAATGTACCATTTATTGTTTTTTTTTATTATTTAAATTATAAGACACATCTATTGAAGTTAATAATTGAAAGGGAAAATTGATATTTACTTTCATATAAAGGAGTTTAATTTAAACACTTATTGTTAGTTGAAGTTTTATTAACAAAAAGAAAAATGTGTTTAATTCTAAAATATAATCTTATTTACACTTACAATTACTAAAATTATTTTAGAAGACTATTTAGAGAAATTTTAAATATATATTTTTTTAATTTCAACTCTACCAGCTGGACAGCAGCTTTTATATAATATGAAGATATGTTCCACATATGAAATGAACGTTATGTATAACTATTATACATAGATGAAACAGATTAAATATGATATTATCAATATTTAATTGTATTTTTAATGTATGGTAACGTTTAAGCATCATCGCAATCAATTACATCTTAAAATTATTGGATATAGTTAGCTTTTTGAAACCAATGTTTGTCTGGTTTAGAATTTCTAATTAAATTTCAATTTAGAAAAAGAACTACGTACAGCACTAATAACAATACTAACATAGCATTCTTTATTGAATTGCTGGCAATTAAACGTAGCGCCCGGCGTGCCGGTGTCCTATTATAACGGGATGGGATTAAAATGATTTCATCAATCAATTTTATCGCAGTTATTGGCTCCAACTCGAATTTGCATAATTTGGCTAGTGATAAGGCGAACTCTCACAGAAACGGGGTCAGCACCAATAGAAATTGCAACTTAGCTTAGCAAATTTATTCCAAATAGCAATGATAGAATATTAATTGAACTTATACTACATCTAATTTAATTATGAAATGTCTCTAAATTTTTTACAACTGTACATTACATTTACAATTAGTATTAGAAAATCAAAATGCAAACATAAATTTAAACCTTATTTTGAAATGTAATATCTTGTTCACCTGATCAACTAAATCATAGAATAAAATGTCATAAAGAATACAATATAGTAGAGTGTGATTAAGGTATCAGTTCTAATAAGTTTAATGTCAGTTAAAATATCTTAAAAAACTGAGTGGTGACAAAGAAGTATTAAATATTTTTATTGAAATTAGTGGAGATGTTACAAAGTACATAAATGGAAGTTGAAAATGGCGAAATTGAAATGATCATTTATTGAATAAAATATTTTGCATTACTAAAATACACCAGCGGCAAAATGAGGAAACATTTATGTGTATATAAAAAGTATTTTATTTCCATAATGGTTCATAAACATAAATACAATCATGTTAAATGTATTTTCTATAAATCATAAAATTAAAAGATCCTCTAAAAACTGATAAAACTAATATCTTAATTCAGTCGCAAGTGAATGTTCTTACACCTTATTTATATCTTCTCTATAAATCCTCAATAACATTTAGGGACGTTTTAGTTAATCGCTGCAGATGAGGAGATAGGTGGTAGACGGGTAAGTATGAGAATTCCTCGGCGTTGACAAACAAACCAACAAGGGTAGAAACTGAACAAGACCAAGAACAGGCCGCGTTATTAATCTTCGGATATACTTTATATATTAGCAACTTAATCCCAACAACTTTGCTAATATTGAATTCGTACAAGATTTATGACGTAATTTGTTTCACATATTAGAAGCAGAGTGGGTTTCAAACTGAAAGGGGAAAGATTCGTAGTCAGGAAACCGGGAACAGATGTAAAAACGTATTGAAATTTATTCCAGCTGAGACATGAATGTCTGAATCACTTTATTAGGCTTTCTTTTGTCGGATGCAACACTACAGTACCGTAGTAATTTTCAAATTATTAATAATTTTGAATGTTATATGCAAGTTCAAACATTTCAGATGTAGCACAATTATAAATAGCAAATAAATATAATATTAATAAGAAAGCTTGTTTCTTTAATTTTTATATTTTTGAGTATGCATAAAACATATGGTAATGGTGAGCTCTAAGCGGATTCGTGTCAGGAATATTCACTCTCTGAAGGTTCCCACCCTGAAATTAATTTTGAATTGATCCGTTTCTGCAGGATAACGTTTGTTACCTTCATTGTACTCCTGATTATTCTTTAATTTAATCCATACAGACCGTTCGTTCTTAAAAATCATCAAGTTTTTTAAATTTCAGTCCTTATGAGTGTTGGTTTATAAAATTTTCGAAGGTAAGTTTAGGAGAATGAAAGGTCATCATCTTCATTACTGTTAACAAAGCTAAGAATCTGAACTGGCTGTTTTTAATTTCCAGATATAACGGTATATATAAGTAGTAAAGGTTTTCTAAAGAAGTGTAGAGCTAGAGCAAGACTAGAGTTTGTTTTCTGGTTCTCAACATTGGTGCCATAGACCTCTTTTGTTCCGTCTTTGAAATTTGTGATGTTAATTCTAACTTTTGGATGTCTATCATTTTTTGTTGCAAATTATTCAAGTAACTAGTCGAACTTCAAACTACAAGAAGTTATTCAAACCACAAGAAGTTATATCTGGATCTTAATCTGGAGTCTGGAATGCCGAGGAATCGAAATATTTATTGGTTCTGATTGTAACGAATCACACTTTTTATATTATTTTTATTGGGTTGTATTGGGCAAGTACTCAATGCTACAAAGAACATTGCGACAAAAGATAGTAATTTTTAAAGAAAAAGAAGTACGCCCGTATAATATAATTAATGAGTAAATTTGGTGTACAAACAGAGTACAAGAGAGAAGAATAATAAGTTCCTTAATCAATCTGATTATCCAGCTTTATATATCCTTGGTGGCTCAGATGAGACTTATTTTAGTTTTGATTATTCCAACACACGTACACTTAGAATAATAGGACCCAATTAAACAACCGCACGCTGCAAATTCCAAATTTCATTAATCTCGAGCCAAGAAGAGCAACGTTGAAATGTATGGAGTAGGCTTCGTAGAAATTTCTAAGGATTCGTACACTGTACCGTGAAAATTAATAATTAAGTACACACCTTATTATGCAAACTTGATGGAACAGGGTTTAAGCATCTTAAATTACTTATATTTTACGTGTTGGTGCGGTTCAAATTAAATTTGGTTTTGTTATACTATATCTAGACGAGCAACAAAGAAAGCCATTTACCGTTTATTGAAAGATAATATTGACAATTAATATAAAGTAAATAAACCACCTGAGCGCTTGTTCAATATTTGATACTACAGTAATTTATATTTTATAAGGTGCTATTCAAGTAAATTTAAATTTCCTAATTTTTTATTTCTACTATTTTATTAAGTATTTGGGATAAGAAACGTTTACAGTCTTGTCAATCAACTAATTCTACTCTCTTTGCCATACAGATTTTGAAGGAGTAAATATTTTCAGGTATCAACGACTTCGCTACCTTTTGCTATTTTCGGCCAATAAACAACCATTAGCTACAAAACCAATCTTCCCACTCTCGTACCTCCGTGATACGAACATGCGAAATGAAGCAATAAATTAATAAGCACCTCGCGTATTTATCCTAGGCGGACAAAATAAAAACAAAGCCCTGAGTCGATGCGCCGCGACGCTGCACGAATTCGACGCCGGCAGCGTCGCTCAGTCCAGCGCCAGCTTTTAGGGTGACGGGACGCTGATCGACGAGAGTTGTTTCACAGTAAAATTTACGGAATCGAAATCTCGCGCGCGAATTTCCTTTCTTCTATTTCATTGTGAGGATTAAGTTTTTAGCTTCGAATAGGACTTGGGAGATGCAGCTTATGAATGTTTGAACTGATCACTGTTAGTTGACTGACTTTGAATTAGGCGTAGTTTTTGTCGACATTTGAGTGGTGTCTGTTTGTAAGTATCTAGTGACATGACACCTTCACAAAAAAAAACACTATTCAAAAATTAGAAAGTCAGTTAACAATTTATGACACTTTACATTAATATTTAGCGTATTACATTAAGTTTAATTCAAATCTACATATTACTTAAATGGGTACGAATAAATTAAAGTACATTAAACATAATAACATTTAATTTTATAAATAAATTGCTGATATTTTTGATAATGTTTAAGGGACTGTTTAAGGGTAATATATTGTTACGTGTGTATTAAGGTCAATAATAGAATTTGGACAATGTGAGGTTGACCAATTAAAGGTACCATATTCAGTATGAGATTTAACATTTTATAATTATTATTCAGAAGCAAACAATTATAACATTATTATTAACATTGGGCATGGATATATTTATATTATTTATTTTGAGAACACCCTGTATAAATTCACTTTTTTATATTTTTGTTACATCAACCACTATGAACTTGATAAAATATATAGGATAAATATTTTTAACATGAGTTCGCACTCTTCATCTCAGTCACGTCGTCGAATATACAGGTTTGTTAGAGATATCTATTTTCATTTGTATGAAGTTTGCTACTCACATAAATACACAGTTGTTTGTATTTATATGTATCAAAATTGATATAACTTTTTTAAGTTTAATATTTTATTATTTTAAGAATAAGGACGTACCATTCGTGTGTGCAAATATCGTAAAATTATATTTTATTATTATTATGAATAGCGTCATATCATAAACAAATTGGTTTAATTTTTGTCATCCATGATTCGATGAAATAATTATTATTGTCTAGGAAACATTAAAACATTCTAATTACTTAAAGAGGTCAAACGATATTAGTTGTGAGGTCATAACACTCAACATTTAAATTAACCTCTGCCTCATTCATGACGTATGATATAATTTATAGATGGTGCCTTATCAAAGGATATTTTGATTTTGGAAATTAGATCTAATATAAAGTTCGGTAGTGTATCATGTATCTGGTAATAACTACTGATAGCATTTTACATTACATCCTTGATGTCTATGTCTATTTGCCTGTTAATGATTTAGTGAAAATAAATTTAACAGAAATTTGAACCAAAGGCAAATATAATTACTTCACTGTACTAATCATTCCGAATGCAATTTGAGTAAAAATGGTCGATTAAAATGAACTAAAGCCTCTGATAATTTTAATCGCATTAACATAAATTGCATTATGAATATTTAACACTAATTAAATTGAGAGACGATTCTAAATCAATTTTTTTAAATCCATGTTAATACTTGATTAAAAAGCATTTTTCTAAATTTTATTTAATTAACGTTGGTTATTGAACAAGACGGTGTACAGTTATGCAAGTTATATATTTTTTATAATTTTATATTTCATAAGAATTTTCTGTTACTTTTATTTATAACAATTTTATAATTACAACTACATTTTGTAATCATCGTTTAATAGTGGCAAATGACTTGAATCTAATTGCCAAAATATTGTGTAAAATATGTCGTTAAAGTTTCGACAACGTGTGGAACACCCTGTAAAGGTGACGATATTAAAGCATTAAAAGTGACATTATATTTCCTAAAAGTAAACTTCCCAAACAGCATATCCCCAGGAGACGTGACAGAAAGCCCCAACATTTGCTTTTCAAAATTAATTATAAGTTTTTGTTTGGAAACAATCTCGCGATGGAATTAAGAAATTTATGAATGAGACCTTTTTTCATTTCACTGGTCGCTATCCGGGGCTTTAATCTAAACAATGCAGAGAGCTTATCGCGCTGTAGAGATGTTGCGGAATTATTTATTTTTGTTCTTCATGCTACGCCAAGAGGAAAATGCTTTATTAATACCGCGCCTAGATACAATTAAGTTTTGTTAAAAATCATTGTATAAAGGAAAAATTACGAGTAAAGCCAATACGAATGAAGCCAAAAATATAAATGAAGCACTGGCAATTATGAAAACGTTCCACAACTTTTTTTTTCTGTATTTTCGTTTCTTTAACACAAATTTCTGATACAACAATAGACAACTCGAAACCCTAAACTTTCGCCATAAATTTTTCCTAATATCGACTTAATTGATTTTAACATCCTTATTTGTTTCGCTCTTTGTATTTCTGTCTTCTTCGTGATATATTAGATGTACTAAATTCCAAGTGGGTTCCCTTTTGCTTTATTATTGTATCGACTTTTTCCAGTTCAAATCAGCGTCTTTATTAGATGTTAAAATCTTGAACAAATAGTCCAATATATTATTCCATCAAAATGCCTTGGAATAAAATCATTTGCGAAATTATATTATCCAATACGGATTTTAGGGTACTCGTGGAAGTCGAAATAACAAAACTACAACTTTAATTGCTTTCTATAGAGTTATTTTAGTGAATTATAAGCAATTAAGCGAAGTAGAACAGCTCATGCCTAGTAAATTAGATTCTGAAAACACAGGAGTGATATTGTTTCTTGTTTATAACAAGGATCCTTTTTGAAATTAGATCGATAGCAAAACTGCAAAAGCCCAGAATGACGAATATCCTGCCAGCAGAACTCGTAATATTTATCCATTGTTCGTTTTAATAGGATATTGTTAAAAGTTTCCGCGTGGCTAGAAAAGATAAATTAGAAGTTTAGTTATTTTTGTTTATAAAACTTTAATAATGCATCGACGAGCAAATTATAACTCGTTTTAATTACATTAAAGTTTTGGGGGTACCGTTTTATAGTGTTTATAACTGTCAATGGGAAAAATAACTTTTCCAACTAACAATGTTTACATCACCACAATGTTCTCTATTGGATATTAAATAGGTTTTACCATTTATTAAATTTTGTTTTACCATTAATAAATTTTGTATACAGGGTGTTCTGTCTGTAACAGAATTCTACTACCAACTTTCGAGGTGAAAGTAGATCGAGTTGCCTTATTTTACGTTAGTACAATAGTAATTACGTAAATACAGGTTGAAAATGTTAATTATTAATTTTCAATTTTCTTCATTTTCTATTAATAGAAACATTTGTTGTATTCTCAAATATCCTACACGTATGTTATCAGTGGGTTCATAATAATTATTCAATAGACTGATCTATTAATGCTATAAAACAATAAATTGTTTTAAAATTGTTAGATAGTTTTCTTTATAAGAATTATTAATGGAGGAACATAAAAAAACGTTAAAACAATTTAAGTAAATTGCAACTTTCAGTTTTTCACTTGAATATTAACTGTTAAAAGCCCAGACAACCTTCACTCTGTCACAGTTTATCGTTGAATATGGTTTAATTTAAGAAGTAATTAACGCCCAACGAAAAACAGATAATTAGTTAGATGGAAAGATTAGACTTTTCGAACTACCAAGAAAATTTCAGGTACAAGTAAAATTTATTAATATTAATTGTTTTATATTACACGTGTTTATACTTGTAAAGTACAAAATAATGAAATTTAAATTAAATAAAGTCAAAGTTTGTCCTAAAGTCAACGTTAACTAGTCAATATTTGAATGTTGAATTTAATTAATTTCTGATTGACTTCCTTATTTTTTAAAGACCTTTAACTTTTTATATGTGTATAATAATTGTAACGCCTATGGAAAATACGAAAATGTACGTCTCGGTAATATTTAATGAGAGACGTTTATTCGTGGGATATAAAACCCCATGAAATCGAGCGTGTATGTCAAACTTTACGAAACCTGACACAAAAAAATGCTCAATTAAAATTCCATCAGTTCGCGGACGCCCGGCGCACAACTTGTAAGTTAGCGAAAATTTTGTTTGCCACACGAAGCTCATTATTCTTTTTCTCGAATTCCGCGACATTAATCAATCCTCTCGTAGACGACAGATTGGGATAAGCTAGAGGAAGTCGTAAATATTCAAATCGAAGGGAATCTCGGAATTGAGCGAATTTTTATTATATTTTGTAGTACCCACCAAAGGAATGACTTTTCGAGCATTTGTTTGTTGTTAAAACTATAAAATTATAAATTTTGTTTATTAATGGTTTAAAATTTTTGTTAATTCATAAAAAATATAAGTCTGGTTATAAATTTTGTATTACATGTTGTTGAACTACTAGTTTCCGATTTGGTTTTATTTGCTCATAAAAGTGCTTAATTGAATTTTCAAAAATGCAATCGCTCACTGGGGCACGATTCGTTTATTACATTTACTGCTCTACATTGTACTTATAAACTAGTACATTGAAATTATACCGAAAATTAAAAACAGTTTGTTTCATACTGACTCTTAAAATATATTTTATTCATCCGGTGTTGTCATTTTAATAATTATAAATTCAAGCGAGTGTTTATAAATTTGTTAAGCTAATAAACTAAATTGAAATGAAATGTTGAATGGTCGGAAATATTTCAATAATTCCAACGTAGTTTTCTAAAGAGTCATTCGATCAAGATCTTACACTCTAAATTCTAAAATTAATGTAAATAATTTATGTGTCACTGAAAATGTAATTTGTAGCGTTGGAAGCAAAAAATAAAAGTCGTGTAAAACGGGTCCGTCGTGAATAGAGCAATAAAACAAGAAAGAACGAGTACAAAAAAGAAATGGTCATAATAAAATCCATATACCGCGAGACAAAAGGATATTGCGATTTATAATCGAAATTGTAAATTTTATTGAAAGGTAGGTGGTAATCTGACCATATAAGTAATATATTATAAAAAGTTAATTGTCCCCTTTTTTATTTTTTATGGACAAAATTATATCAACTTTTAACTCTACAGTCTTTGACATTTGTCAAAGTGTAAGATAGATATATTGTAATTTAGCGTTGCCAAGACCAAGATAAACAAGAAGAACAAGGAGTTGATGGTAAAATAAGTCAATCGTTTCCCATATATTTTTTTTAAACAATTCGAGAAACTGACCATATATAGAAAAAAATTTGTCAATTCAAAAAACTTGAAAGAAAATCGGCAATTGAATTCGAATGTCCATAAATAATCCATTCTTATTGTAATTAAAATTAAAGTCATCCTGGAGAAAAAGGGACATGTTGTCAATGGAGGTTCGTTTGACACAGATCTACAAAAAAACCTCTTCTACTAAAAATGTGAAATTCCAATTTTGACTTGCTTAGGATCACATTTACTGGACCACGTAATAGAGGGAATGAGTAGTTTTTAGTGACGAGTGTAAATTTAATGTAAAAATTGTACAGGAACCATCCCATACAAAAAGTTTGTTATACCTACAGTGAAAAATGATGGCTATTCAATTATGCTATGACTATGCTTCAATTAATCTGGATTAGGCCTCCTTAGACTGATTTATGTACAGAAATATATTAAACAATTTTCTTCCATATATTGAAGAAATGATGCTCTTAATAAATGTGTTTCAATATGAAAACGATGACAAATCCAAAATTGTGTGAAGGTTTGGTTAAAAGACCAAAGCATCGATGTTTCCACTTGTACGTCTCAAGCTCCAGACATCAACCCTACAGAAAACTTGACACGTGATACCCGTTTATAACAAAGTTCAACAGAAAAATTCTATAGATTAGACTCATCACAGCAATTCAAATATATATTCGGAAAATGGTCGACCAAAATTATAAAACAACAAGAATATTACACAAATTGTTAATGTTAAATTAAAAATTTCAGACTTAATCAAAAACATAACTTACGTTTAAAAGAAAATTTAAAAAGAAAAAATAGGTCAAACATGTTTCCATAAACCTAAAAAGAAAAATACGCTCAACTATTAATTGTGTCTTTTTGTAGAATTAAGTGGAAATAGGTGTGTCCCTTGTCCATTAGGAAATTGGAAGCGTATTACATGACATTCAAAAGTAAAGGAAGTCAATTAATAATTTAGGTGGGGAACGCGACTGTTTAAATCACATTTAAGTACGTCATTATATCAAAAGAACTAAGTAATGTAAACAGTACTATTATTGACTAAAAATTACTTTTGTGTTTGATTAATCGATTTGAACTCGATGTGTTCTTACTTGTTTTTAAAGGATTCTTTCAGCGTTTAATAATATAAAAGGCTAAAAACCAATCATGTTAAATAGGGTTGTGTATTAAAACTAGTTAGTATAAATTAGTCATTCAATTTAGAGAAAATCACCATCATATCTGAAGGACATAGAACTCATCATTGAATAGTACTTGATGGAACTTTGTAAAGTTAGAAACTATCAAGATAAATTATTAGAGGATCTAAATCTAAATGATTCTCCGTTGACAGCAATGGAATGCTGAACAATGAAATTATTAGGGTCTTTGAAAAATTTCGATAAGATATGTTGATTATATTTTCATTATATAGTATGACGATAATTTAGTACTGACTCTATTCTTAAAATATATGAACAACCATTTTTGAAACCATTAGTTTACTATAGAAATAGGAAACAGTCCTAGATGTCCTAGTTTAGAAACCAGATAACTAGCTACTAGTAATCCAATTGAGAAGATTTTGATTCTGAATAAAATTCATTTAACAAGCAAATAATTAATATAAAAAAACCATTGCGACTTCTCTTTTGTACAACTTCTCTTAAATACAGAGTTCTTTTAGTAATGGACAATAATTGATATTTCCATTTGCCCCGTGGAACGGGTAGTGACGCGTCTTTTTAAGTGTCAATAGAGGGTCTATTAATTTGATTTAATTCGAATGGACAAAAATGGAAGCCGCGACGGCGTTCGTTCGTTGTACGTCATGAAAGCGATTGTAATGAATGGACGATTTTTTGGGTTGCGGCCTGTTAGCTTGCTGAAAGTTTGCGCCAGCCGCTGACAGCATTGTTCTGTATTCGACCCGAAAGAAGGCCTCCAACCGTCCGGGAGACCTAATGGCCTACGCGGAAAAGGCCAGAATATGCGCTGTTTGTTCGACTGACAGTTTTTATTGATAGCAGTTCATTATTGCAACTTCGCTGAAGGTGACACCAATTAATTTTGTTTGTCTACGAGAGTGACCGTAAATAAAACGTATGGGCGCTGTGATATAACTAACCATATTGTGTTCGAGAGCCGGCGAGACACTGATACCAGAGAGCTTTGGACAGTATTCTCCTTAAGGACATTTCATTTGTTCTTTACCACACACGTATTTTTTGAATATTGGATCTGAATTATTTTTTATTCTTGTAGGACATTATTTTAACAATGAGTATGAAGTAAAATGAATAATGTTAAATATTATTTACAGGGTACAGTGAGTCTTAAATTGGTGATTTTGGTTTGTCAAAAATTGACAGGTGCATAAGGTAAAATTGTTACAGTACATCTAAAAAAATACATCATCACCAAAATTTTGGAATAATATGATCAATGTTTTTATTTCAAATCGAGCTTTACAAAAATATATAATTTGTGTTGTTTTGACTGATATTTCTGGTAACTTTTATTCTCTATGTTAAAGCTAATTTTGTTAAATGATATTTGACAAAAGTATTATTAAATCATTTTAATTTCAGTGATAATTTTGTGTGAAAATTGGTAATAATGTCACAAGTTTATACAAGTTGAGTGAGAATAAAACAGGCAGACTCTAATGTTACTATTTCGAAATTTATTAACAATAGTTAAAAGGTGATAATAGTTTGCGACAGTCCTTTGTAAAAAAAATTGTCCTCTATCTTTTAAATGCCAGAAAAACTCGGATACTCTGTATATTTTACAAATTAATATTTAGGACGTTGTTTAAATGGCACTTATGTAAAAAAGAAAATATATGAAATTGGAAATATTTATAAAATGTATAGACATATTGATACAAATAAGCCAAATTAATGTATACGTTACATACACTGAGAACCGGTGCAAATAAAATTTTACGAGGGCCAGATTTATTAAATAAAGCTTATACAAAATTATATAATATCCTCGATGCGAATTAAAAAAGATCATGTAAATGTATATGGGTGTATTAATTTATATGGAAATTCATGCAGATTAAAATAGACCAAAATAAATTACAAATATGGAAATTTATGTAATTTTTCAAATAAAATTATTTGATAGAAACATCCGAACTCAGAAATATTCATATTTTCTGTTAAATAAAAATTTTCAAATACATCTTAATGAAATTTGGTTTTTAACCTTAGTGCCACTAGTTATTAGGCTTTATCAAGATTTCTCAATACTATAATCAGTTTATAAGTTTACTTTTTTGTAATATCCACTTCCAAATCCTAAATATTCATGTATTGTAGGTCTTAGTAAAACAAATATATTCTACTAAGTTACTTTCTGTAAAATATAGGCATAAATAACAAAGTTCACCAAACTAATTGTTAGTATGAAAACTTTGTACAAACCGAAACTTGAAAATTTCAGCTTTAAGCATACAAAATAAAAACGAATTGTTATTTGTAAAACTGTGGTAATTATAAATTTAATTAAGAATATATTAAGCCACTACTATAAAGTTTGTTCAAGTTAAATAAATATTTCTTACTTTATTTGGTTATAAAGTTTTGAAGTAGTTATTATTTTAAATAAAAAATACGTATTGTTATGTTACTTGATTAATATGTAAACGTTTATTTTCCTTGTATTACGAATAGAGTTATCAAATTAGAAAGTAGTTTTATTCCCATTTACAGGAATGGAAACTTTTAGAAATAGGTCAGTGTTCGCAGAGAAGGCAATAATTAAATCAAACCGAACAAAACATAAAACTGGCCATGCGTTCGGACATGTGATTCATTTCCATTAAAATTTATGTTCGTTAGAGTTTGGAGGCATAAATTGTTTAGTAGGAAATTGAATAGTGGTATAATTCTAGCAAAGTTGCCGACCGAACGGGGTTGAACTGGACTGGTGTACAAATTGCGACACAGGAAAGACCATTCATTAATTCCACTCCCCGAGATACGAGATAAGGAATGCGTGCGGTATTTTTATTGTTTAAAATTATGCCCAGCACGTTTATCCATCAGTAATCAGAAACACAACGAATATGAAACTGAAACAAATCGTTAAGCTTTATAAAATTATGTTTGGATGTCGTTATGCTTCCATTTTAATCTTGCTAACAACTGATGCATATTTCAGTACTGTTTCATGACAAACAAGTTCACAAACACCTAACTCGAAAATATTTCAGCAATAATTAAAATTATATTTAAATTGTTAATGTAGTATTTATAATGTTACCAACATATGTCCACGTTAGGTACAAATTCTTGATGGTAAAGTCGATATACAAAGTGTCAACTTCTTGAGCTTCAATAGCAAAGTTGACTAATAGAGATGTCTTCGGACGACGTTCTTTAGGTTTCTTTTTCAAATGTGACATTTAGTGAGATGAATGTAAAACATTGACGATTATTTAATAATTATATTGTTAGAAATTTATATTCACAAATTAATTTAGACTAGATTTTCATTACCAATTAACAAGAGCAATTAACTTATTGCTTCATAACCTGCCAGACTCAAGTCTTATTTTACAAACTCTTTTCAATTCAATTTATGCAATTTACGTATAAATTATTTGATAAATAAGTTCTGTTGAAAATAAATTAAATTATTCTAACAGTGTATTTATCACAATTTTAGTTTAAATTTATTCGATCAACAAGAACTGTTTTTCACATCGACAGCATAACAAAACAACTCTCGTCGCATTTATGTCAATGGAATTAAATCAAATTAATAGACTTGGATTGACATATTTCCACTCATCGCTTCCTTTTTTAACGTTTTTCACGTTGAAAATTCCAGTCATGAATAGAGGTGAGAATCGATGAATTTTGACAGCACAATGATACGAAGTGCATTTTATTTAATATATTATAAATGGTAAATATATTATAGAACAAAGTATGTTATTTAACAATTATAAATTTGAAAATAATTAAATCTGTTGTATTTTCACAATCAATCATTTTGAAATCAATTATTCTATGAGAAATGCATTGAAATAACAAATAGGATAGCTTTAGGTCCATTCTCGTTAATCACGTTGGGCTTTTCCATTTAACGAAACCAATCAAAATCGGACATTAGCCACTTTTCGATGTACATGTTAGCATATTCATTAACAACAGAAGCGATGTGTTAATGGTTTTGTTTGATATTAACATTGATGTCAGTACCTCAGAGACTTAAAATGAACAACAACAACAATAAATATATAAAAAGGATTATTTTTGGAAAAATAATTAATTTGGACATTATTTTGTTTTTGCTTGGAACCAACAGTATTTTTAGCTTAATAATTTTGTCTAACTTTGCGGATATAAATTCGAGTAATTGACAATACTGAAGCGAATTAGTGTTTGCTTGAGGTCAACAACCAAACATACCTGGAAAAGTTAAAATCAATATTGAAAGTTGAAATTTATTATCGCCGTTACGATGATAGATGAAGATGAAATCTATTTGGATCAGTGCCTGTAATTCCTGTATTTACTTACCCCTGTTCCGGTTTGTTTGCGTATAATTCGTGACGTATATTGGTAACCTGCAAAGTCTTGTGTACATAACACTTATGGAACGCATCCCTAAGCTATTAATTATAAAATGTCTCTCTTTACATTCCATAACATTTGGAAAATTTTAATAAAACTCACTATTATTTACACCTAAACAAGGGATTAGAAGTTTAAAGAGAAAAGAGGAAAATTTGCTGCTGCCAAATACGCTATATTTTTAATTTCAAGTGAAATTTTTTAAATGCTATTGAATTTTTAAATTCTTATTAAAATTCTCCACTTATTGCATTTTGAATCATTTGGCTACCTTCATTTGTTTTTGACATATATAATTAATTCATAAAATTTTTCAACATGGTATGATTTATTGAAATTTCTGTATTACCAACAATTTTAACGGTATAAAGTTTGTTTTTGACATATATGTTAACAAAAGAGTTTACTCTTAAGAGCATTAATAGTATTTCAAAATTTTAAACAGGATGTTTTAATTGCAGTAACTTTCTTATTTCAAATGGAATAACCATTATATTTTCATATTATTTTATGTTTGATATATTGTAGTATAATCGAAAGTGAAAATAAATATTTACCGAGATTTAAAGGGTGTTTGGTATTTTGTCATTGAGAGTTGATATATGCTCAACTGAAATTTCAGATTAATATCTCTTTTTGCTCACTATAAACCTTTAATGAATATTTAGATATATCACACTGTATATTAATTATTTTGATTTAATAAGATTTTAAATATTGATTATGAATAATTTTTTACATTCGCATAATTGAAACATAATCTGGGTTACACATTTTACTTTTCTACAAGGCTTAACTAAAACTTAAGTGTTAAAATTACTGTCCTCTTATTAATATATCCAATTTGTCAACAAATTTATGAGTGACATCAATAACCTTTAGCAACTAAACTCCGCCAATTAATATTCAACTTCTGCTTTAAAAAAATTCTTTTGAAGGCGTCCCTGTCGACAGTTTTCTCGCAAATACAAACTCATATTTTGTGGTTACCCGTCATCATATATCATCTATTAAAATTCTTTCCCGACTCAGATGAAAGCATTTCTAAACACTAATTTTAGAATTGGATATTTATACCCTCTTAATGACACACAGTTTAAACCGAATGCTTCGAATGAAACGTACTCTGAAATTAGGGAATTCATTCATAACTTTCGCAATTTGAAAAATTTATTACATATTTTAATATGTATTATAATTATTTTAATTGAAATATACGTAATTTGATAACAAAATATTCTGCGACATATAAATGATTCCTTCAATTATATGCTAAATATCAATGTTTACAAGTTATTATTATTATATTATTGATGGCTCGGTTAAATTTAATTATTTAAGATACCTGTGTTAAGCTGAGAGGTTTCAGGTTGTATTAAGTTGTCCATGCATATGAAATAAGTTGTTGTGATGTTACATGAATTATATCAAAATTGTTGATTAAGTTTATAGTGTTAATGACACTAATTTACTTAAATTAATAATTAATTGACTTTGTTACTTTACAGACTAACGATCTTATTTTATGCCAATTAATGCGAACACATCTGTGCAAATTTATACCTATTTTATTTTCATATTTATGTATTACTGAACTTGTAAATGAAAAATTAATTGAATAAAAGTATCCTAAAGTTAGAATAACGTTTTCTTTTGTATCAAAATATTAAAGAAACATGGTAAACATATTTTATATTGTCGACGAAAAAGCACAATAAATTGTTTGTTATTGTTAGACATCAAAGAAAAGTTTTGGGAATCAAAATAGATAAATCTTTTTTAACCTATTTCGAAATCATTAATTCAAAGTACCTAGTATATAGTTTTCTTATTGGTAAATATTAATAGTTCCAATGTAAAATTACATATGTATGTGAAATTAAAAGAACTAGTTTTTTGTTTAAGTAAATGAAATATATTTTCCAAGTTGACTAATTAAATTAGAGTTGAAGTAACAGCATTATCCTTCGATGTTGTCTTCATTTTGTTATAAGCATAAATCTGGAAACAGTCATAAATGTAGTTTGCATTTACATTTAATTAAAAAGGTGTCTTTTCACGTCTGGTTTAATTAATATTTAGAAAGCCACGCTGCTTTATCCGTAGTATACACTAAAGAAAATTGCTTTTCCTTTGCAGATTCTTTTAATTCTTTAATGCAAATTGAATTCATTCTGGGACACAAAATTCTTGTTTTTTTTTTTCTGTAAAAAGATTAATAAATTTTATGCAAAAACTTGTCGACCCATTGTCACGTAGTAAAATTTTAAAAAAAATTTCTGTAGCTTATTTCGTTATAAAAAGAAAGGCTTTGTTGGACAAGATAATCTGTATATTGACATGTAGTTTATTCTAATGCTGCTTTGCATTAAAGTGATTTTCATTACCTATAGAGTAATTTTTTTCTAAAACCTTTAAAGCACTTCAATTTTTACACTTATTATTCCATCAGTGCAATCCCTTTTCCATTGATTAATTGTAATTAGGTAGTTCACTGATGCGAGTTGTGGATTAACTTAGTAGGAGGCTTTACTTGTGAATACTCGGTATTCTCTGTTTAGTGTTCGAAATATGCATATTCATCGTATATTTAGGCGACCCAACTCCAAGTACAATATATTGAAAGGACTATTTGGTACCTAAATTAGATTGATTTTATTTATACTCAAATCCTTATAAAGAGAAACAGAGTATAAATATATAGGTATTGTTTCTTTACTTCATCATTTTTTTTTCTAATTTAATATAATACAGTGTCTTAATTTAGTGATTCCACGGCATAAAAAATTACTATTACCTATATCTAGTTACATGTGTAAAAAATGCGACACGATCAATCATTTTTAATCCCATTGTATATGCCATTGCCATATAGAAAACTGTTATGATAACCTCGTTTCATCAATACAAGCACGTGTTTCATTTTTACGTCGTAAACCAATAATTTTCCACGCCTTTGCACTTTCATCTTGTAATAACTAAATTTTTGACAGGTATTCAATAACTCCTCAAACGCGTTCTCTAATCGATCCCGAAAAAAGTTCCCCTCTAATCGTATATAGAACGTGGCTGAATTGCTGTGTGAGTGGCGCATAAAAAGCTGCGGCAAGGTTAAAATTGGGGGCAAATAGAAATACAAAAAAGCCAGTATTTCAACGTTCTAAGTGCGACAGAATAAATATTAAATTATTTCGCCGCGTTGATTCGAACGAAAACGTTTGGAAAAATACTGAAACGTTTATGTTGCTTTGCCACAGCGAATCCGGTTTAATTAGCTGCTTAAAATAATTAAATTTGAATTTGCTAAAAGCAATATATCCGAGACACTGGAAAATAATTCTTATGTTGCATCCGAATTTATTAATTTATATATCTTATTAATATTATATTTTACAAAAAAATTTGAAATTTTATTAATATTCATATCGAGAGGAATATTAAATTTTTTTATAAAAGTCATATACTTTTAAAAATTATGCTTTGAAATAAATTTTAGATATATGTACATATATACATCGATATACGTTAATAACATAAATTCCGATTGAATCTTGAAAAAGATATGATGTCTCTTTCAAGATTCAGACGGATTATGTGTATACGTTTAAAGATACATATTATACTTCGAAATAAAACTTATATATACCTATTTGACTAGTCCATTTTAGTGAATTAATAATTACCATTAATTATAGAACCTGTATTGTAGATAATAACATAAAATACACTTGACTTAATTTCTTAGCCCGCTATAAAATTTACTGTTTAATGTAGTACTTTCAAGAGACAGATTATTTGCAGTGTCGTTTCAGTTTCAGTATTCCGGCCTGCTGCCCTTCTTCAAACATTGGATAGTTAATTTTATTATTCAGATAACGGGAATAATGTGAGTCAAATTGATAGTAATTGTAACGAACTGGGTTTCAAATTCCTGTTTTAATTCCAAACTAATTATCTACATTTTAAAGTGGAGGTAAAACAAAATTTATAGTATAAAATGTAAAATGTATTATTTTGTAATTTTAATTACCCACTTACTAAAAAAGTATAAGTTCTTGTATGCATAATATGCATAATTTTAGAATGTTCAACAGTTCTTTAAATCTGGAGTAACTTTGGAAATAATGCAGTTCAAATATTAAAAAATTTCATATATTTAGTGTATGAAAATATAAAAATTATTTATTTAATATGTGTATGTAAGAATTTTTCTATGGCACTAATTATAATAATTAAGTCCGAATTACATGGAAACAAGTATGCAACAGTCCCTTTGAGAGTGCTCGTTTTAGATTAAAAGAGATAAAATGTATTTAAATTGGTACTTTTAAATAGGTAATTGGACAAAGAAACGCATTTGCATTTTTATTGGAAAATTAATTAAAAAAATAAATAAATTAAAACTGAATCGAACTTAATCGCCTTAGTCAGATTTTGAAGATAAATTTCCTCACCACTTAGCGACCTTCGCGGATTTTAAATTATAACGTTGATTATAAAAAACCGACTGCCCGTATTTTAACACATATTCTACTTAAGAATAATTTAATTAAACTTATCCAATTATTTTTTGAATGCGTAACTGTGGCGATTGACACTAAGTATATTATCAAAACTGGTAGGTATCAGGAACAAGGCAAACAGTTGACAGGACTTTATAACTGGATAATTCAGTTCTGAGCATGCTAATCCACTTAACTGTTTACACAGCGAAACAGGATAATTATTAGTGGCAACACTGTAACTACTTTTACTAGTATTTGTACAAGCTTCGCGCTTGCTGATACTTAATGAACTCGGAGCAGTGTACATACCTATCCGACTATCTATGCCCATCTGCTCATGCACATTTTGTCTGATTTTAATTTTAAACGCCACGGATTGCAACCTACCTTTTTATTGAGTAAAATATATGCCAATGTTTAATATGTATATGTATAGTTAGATCGAATTGGGATGAGTAAGGAGAAGAGAATATTTTTTGTCGTTTAGAAGACAAAGTCAGTAATTAAACTAACAATTAAACTAAAACTTTTTTCAAAGGAGATAAGAAAATCTTTTAAAGAATCTCAAAAGGGAAATTTGAAGATATTGTCAGATTTTCACCAAGTAAAAATTTTCCCACATGCTACTGACCTATTGGCCATGTTCAAAGGTTAAAGATCTTAATGATATTTAATTAATTTTTAAATTAATCCAGCTTAAGGAATCAGAAATATGAGAGTCTTTGTTAAAAAAATACATTAACTTCATAGTATGCCTCAAAAAAAGTTCCTTTTTGTTCTCCGGTTGGTTTGACGTATTTCTGAATTTTTTTAATAAAGCCTTTTTAATTAACGTTGGTTTTAACTTTTCAGACTTCCGGAATATTGGTCAAAGGTCATTGTGGACCGCTGCCGGACGAGGTGAGTCCCTTCGAACAAAACCTCCACCATATTTTCATTTTAGTTCCGCGTAACAATACGGCCATTGTTTTCCAAGCCCTCGCCCATTAATGGCCACGGGTCACGTGACACGATAGCGTTTACAATTTGCAACAACAAAAGTGCGGTCTCCGGATAATTTATATTTAAAAGAGGGCGCACGGAACGCGTCGGTGGACGTCTAATTTATGTCCGCCAACACACAAAACTGGCAAATTGCAGTGCTCATTACGCGTCGCTGTTTTACACTATAAACATGGAAATACACCGGAATGATTAAACGAAACTGGACCGGGACAAAAAATACAACTGCCGGACATCATCAAACATAGTAACACGTTCGGATTGTGGAAAACATTCTTCTTTGTGCCTCCAATAATAGTGGACAACAAAGAATATTATGCGAATGTTTCCTTCACTTTATTTGATGGCTCAAGCTTACCTGATATCAACAACCGAATGTTGCATCGTAAACAAAAAGAAATAGGTCAATAGATTTGAGGTAGAATAAATACAATCAGTAAAGTAAAGTTACACAAAAAGAATCACTCAATTAAAGTAAGCAAAGTGTCATTGGATTCAAAATAAACGTATGTTCAAACGAGATATCACAAGACCAACATTTCAATTAAGAAGAAGTTAACTGTGCCCATATGGTAAAGGGTTGTTATTTAGTAACATTTGACATGATTTTTTGTTTTTGAGATCGACGTGATTTCATTCAAATAACGGTATAAAAATTGTGTGGGATATAGCAAGTTATGAACATCTATTGGCCAATTTTATCTTAAACTGAAATTTTATTCGAATATCAATTTGAATTGTTACAATGTATGAACCAAAAAATCCTTAAATAAACGGCTTGCAAAACCACTTAAATGTAAAAATTACTGTATGATGTTAAAAGGAAATAATGAGTAATAGATTCCACCCAACTTCCAAGTATCGAAATGCTGACTGTAAACGTGACCATCCCACCTGATCCCAGAGAAACCCTAGTTTCACATTTTTTTTTATAAAATATCTTTATTAAAAAACCTTTTTAATTTTAAAAATCATAATTAATGAATGGAAACTGGTAACTAATTGTTTTCATCTAATTGTAATTTCACTCTTTTTTATTATATAAATGCTGGTTAACGATAGTGAAGCAATAAAATATTAATGCGATAAAAGGCAGCGTATTCCGTATGCTGCTTAACTCATATAAAATATCTGATGCCGTCCTCTATTTATGGCTCTTGAAGTAACATTTGGTTTTGTAGTTAGTACAATGTCATTACAAATTTTATGACGATCTTAAAATAATTGACAATGACTTAGTCGTTGGAGATCGCTATCGTCACCTAGTTTTAATTTATTTTATGTCGGTTCATTCGCCTTCATAAAAGCAACAAAAATAGACTTCATTTATATATAAATGTAATTCTTAAGAATAAAAAATTTTCGATTTCAATCCTATCTATATTTATTTCTTTTTCCATTATTGTAGAAACTATATTTAACTTCCATCCTAAATAGTTCGTATACATAATTTGAATCGATTTTATTATATTTGCACCAGGTACCTTTCATCCTGCGTAAGGACTTTCGTGCATGAGACGGACTTCGCGTAACTTAATCGTAACCCTCAAATGGTACTCGACTTTTATGATCTCAATAAATCAACTTAGTATCAATATGACGTTAGCGGGCATGTATATTACTCGCGGCATTAGAACATGGTAATGGTAGTCTGTTTTCGATCGTAAATTATAGTTAATATACTGGTTGTAAATATTGGGACGGGCGTATATGAATATCCTGCGATATTAAACAATAGATTATGGTGCCAGTGGCGGATTCATTAGGCGGGGTCACTGTAAATAACCAGCCTTTATACGTATATGGTTACCAAGATCTTTTCCGATAATCATATTATAGCTAGTCAGAAAACGTGTCTAATAATACATAATGATGATGATGATTTATCCCTTTAAACGTAATTGGTAATTTAAAATAATATATAAGTATAAAAAGAAGTCTTAACTCAGGAGACTTTTATACGGTTATTTTTTGTTTAATGAACTCTCCACAAAGTTCTTTAGAGGGCCTTTAAAAAAATTTAAGAAATCTTTATGAATTCAGTAGATTGTTCATATATACTAACTGTAAAAAAAGCAACACCTAGAACGAATTCAGATATTTTCATAAAATTTTGTATACAAGTACCTATTGATATAAGAAATGAACAGCGGACTTCACAGACTCTTAATGAACTAAGGCGTCAGATTCAGATTCGTGTGGGAAGATATACCACAAGAAAATGTCGATAATCTGATTAGATCGATACCACGACGCGTTAATGATTGTCTTCATCAAAGAGGGGATCTGATCCATTTATTAGCTTCTTACAATTTATGTTTTAAGATTTTTTTAATATTTTAATCAATTAGTATTCTGTAATAAGCTAATATTTTCTTTCTACAAACTTGGTTTCCAATAATAATAACATTAAGTAGAGGTACGTAGACAATTTATTACTTTTATTACAATAAATTTTTCACCAAATAATTGTGATGTAGGTTACTTACATATTTGCCTTAAAAAGGCCTCATTATTTTATATAATACCTCTCTAATCATGTTAGACCGCCAAAATTAGGACCCGCGTAGAAAAAATCCCGAAAAACAAACTCCGCGTAGTGCCGTAAAAACTGCGGGGGTAACGGCTGGGGTTAGGTACCGAAATATCTTATGCATATAATTCGCCTTACGAAAGAGAAACGAAAAAAGCCGCGCTCCACTTCAGAGAGAACATGAGCATGTAAGTTTTATAAGGTATGCAGGTAAGAGCCGGTGGAGGCTAATATTTTTTTGCACTTTACGACTTGTAATGTATCGCGGACGCCGCCCTCCGAGTCTGAAGGTGTATTCCCGCGGGACCGGCCCCGAAGATACAGAAACACAAATAAAACCCGACAGCGAAACTCACTAAACTTTCGGTCCGTAATACCTTTATTCCGTCTAGTTTTAATATGGACGCGGGACTCGTAAACTTAACGTCGAATTGACAATTTCAGCTTGGAATATGCATACAAGAGGTCGTGTGTAGGAGGTAACTGTGTGCGTTGAGTTTTGTATTGAGGAAAAGGACAAGGTTTGGTCTTCATGGTTTTGAACCAACGTATCATCCATTCATTTTCATTAAGTCAGTGATAAAATTGAGTAACTATAAATAAATAAATAAATCAAATTCATAAAAGTTAAAAGACAATGAGAAAATAAACTGACAAGACTCGCTAGAACTATCACTATGACACCTCTTAATGTATTATAGGTTTACTAAATTATGAACATTCTAAAACTCTTATCTAATAAGATAGAGGGAAATAAGAGCTACAACTGTAGCCGGCGGTGTAATACACCGCACTAATCCTGAATCAGGACAACCAGATTTGGGGTACAATAAAGAACAGAGACATCTAAAATAAACAGAATACTTGTAAATATAAGCAGGAAATTAAGAATTAAATTGTAAAACATTTAAGTCTCTGGGTTGATGATGGTAATACCTTCTAAAATTTCTTTCTTCCTCTGGCACGCATTTTAACATAGTATTGCTTTGAATAAGTGTGAAAAGTGAAGTAACCCTAACTTTGCCAAAATGGTTAACACCTTTCTTTTATTTATATACTTAAAAAAGGGAGTCCAACCTAAGTGCTGCTTCTTATTTGACTAATTTATTTTCCAACGAAATGAGTCTTTTGATTTATAACTTGGCCACAAATCTCCACGTAAATGAATTACAAGCTAGTTGACTTCTGGTAATCACTCTCAAATTAACTTTGGTGTTAACCTCAAATGTCACCAGTGGATACAACTTACCAGCAATACTTCATCAAACAAGAGTTCTTATATAATAATTTAAAAATTAATAATACTTATAAACAAAGCGTTTTCTTGTACTCCCTAATCTCCTGAAACAAGCGCATTCGTCTTTCATGGTAACATAATCAGATTTGCCGGTCGGTCCGCCGCCGAAACTATAACTACTGCACGCGTTAATTACGAACATTGTAAATTCAGCCGCAGCCCAAATATTAACCGGCTTTATTCTCCGGGTCTCTATTTGCCTCTCCGTGACATTCTAAAGACTGGTTAAATATTTGATCATAAGAGTTTCGACAAAGTTCCGACTAAGTCTACTGCCCTTCCGACGTCGCACACACGAAGGGTTTATTCCCCGCTTCCTATATTTAATATGCAAAATGTGTGAGGTCTTTTCTAGCTTTAATTCTCTTATTATGGTTCAGATGAAGATATGCTTTGTTCAAATATTTATGCATAAAATAATTTTGCGCTTGTTATAAAATGTACTTCCTGACTAGTTTATTAATTTGCATCTTTGAACAAACATGAAGACCACATTTCATATGACAACAGTTGCATTTAAGTAGCATTAACCATTCTATTTTTAAAAGTTTAGTAAATTTCGACTGTTCGGAAAATCGCAGAATAAAAATGATAAAATGGAGAGGCTGTGGTCGGAGTAGGGGCCAGTTCTGGGGCACTGCCATCAACATAAAGTGGTGATCCGTGTTCTGCGGGGGGTCAGATGAGGTCAATGGTAGACGAAACAGGGTCAAAAGGTGTGGATTCAAAGAGCGAAATGAGATGGAAAGATGGGCAAATGCTCCAGATAAGATGTTACCTCAAGCTTTTATATACTCCACTAAACCAGTTAGATTTTCAATTTGTGTTGAGAGCAACTTGATATTGGTTTAGCAATGAGAAGCTTCAACAGATTATTCACTTTATATATCGGAATAGTCCTTCTCAGACTCGTTCCACTCTAGGCTGCATTGCAGCTGAAAATCAATTCCGTCTAATTGTATTACGAAAACATGCACCAATATGTCGGGTATCAATTCATTTAATACAATCAAGTTGTATTCTTATTAAGGAATACAAATTGATCTAATTAAATGTTCACATTATATTCATTATCCGATTACTGTGTAATTAATATCCAGGTAAGTGCAGTCTATTCCATTTTCAGTCAGTCAGTCAGTTAAAAATATGTTTTTTTTTTAATGTCAAAATGTCAATTATTCTATCACAAAATTATTTACTTAGACCTATAATAATTAGTGGGATACAAAATGATGATTTTTTGTTTCGATTTTCCAAGAAATTATGTTATGTTAAGAGGTTTTCCTTAAAAATAAATGTATTAAAAAAATTCAGATATATTGAAAAGAGATAATAATTGACTTTGTTTATCGTTCAAATTACAGTAATTATTTATAAAAAATATAAGAGCCTTAAATTTTAAAAGTAAAACGAATTTTTTAAAAGGTGGCTGAAAAAATAATCAATTCATTAAATTAGTATATTTTCAAATGAGAAAATAGCCTTTCCGTTATGAGCAAACATTTCACATCAAAAAGTAAATTTAATGACACATTCAACTTTCCACTCAATTAGTAATTAAGTTTCAACTTTTTCATTAAATAAGAAACGTTGCGTGCCAACACTTTGTAAATTTTTCATGCCGGCAGTCAGAAAAAGCAACAAATTTAATTATCCAATTTCTGCGTCATACCTGGTCCGACGACCTGTCTTTATTTTTCATTAACCGGCCAAGTTGGTCGTGTTGCAGGGCCGTACATTCTGATATTCTCCCTCACCATCGGGTCGATGAATTTGAATCTAAAGTCGAAATGGGAGCCAGGGAACAGGCACTGGTAAACCGTGCGTTATGGTTCCATCAGTGCGAAATATGTGAAACATCGGCGAAGCCTTTATTTCAATTTATGTCCAGGATATCCGCCACATATCTACATATGTATTGGCATTGCTGGAAACAATGCGCGTGACCTTTTGTGCCTATTCTCTGTCCTTCTATGGCCGCCCTCGACGGTACTCTAATAGAATCATAAAGTTTTGCATGTTCATTACGAACCGAGAGAGGGCTTTCGTTAATGATTTCGGACGTTACGGTATGATGTAATTCGGTTAGGGAAGCACTTCTAATAGACGGGAATTAAATGGAAATTGCCCGTAATGCCTTGAAAACCTTCATGTGTGTGTGGACAAAATAACCAATTTAGACTTCTTATAGTCATGTTTATAAAACAAATATTTAGAATAATAATAATACCTTTAAATATATATTAGTACTGATTATTTAAACATTTATATAATTTTTGATATTAATTTATTTAATAGTTAACATAATTAAATTTTAATTATTTATCTTATTTATTAAATTATTATGATTTTCATTGTTATCAATTATTCTTTGATATTTGCATATTTACACATAATTAAACTGAATGTTTCGATTTTGAACAAATATTGTTGTATGATAAAATATTAAATTCTTCACTGGGTTAAATATTTGTTTGTAGCTAATTTAGATTAAAAATTATCATGAACAATACTTTGTTATTTAAAATTACTGTCATATGCAAATGTAAACAAATTACGCAAAATGTTAAATCAAAATATTGTTGTACAATTCTTTTCATTAAAAATAGATTGAATAAAATTGATTAATGATTTTCAACATATTTTCGTCAGTGACTCACAGCAAATTTAACGTTTGCTAGTTTCATTTTAGAGAGGATTCTTAATGCGTATAAAAAAAAAATTGAAGCTGTTCACTACACCAATCATATTGAAATAAAATTTAATTACGGTAGCATTAAATACATTATCAATAAAAGTCGTCATTCGTATGCGGCCGTAACCGATATATAAAGCAATTCTGCTACATTGACAATATTATCAATCGAGTTAAACCATAATCAGTCGAATTTCCATTTCTGTTCCATCGATTCAGCTAAATGGAATAAAAACAATCAGCCGCAGCAGCGTCCACTCCATTTTACCCAGTCCTGCACTATCTGCATTAAACTTAATAATCCGGGCAAATGTGCGGGGCTCAGATGAATATTTTCGGTTGACGGTTAATGCATGCCCGTATTTGCTTTTCGGTTTTGTGTTCGGCGTTAATGCGAAGATTTAGGATGCATTCTCTCAGTTGAGTGTAATTACACACGGACGAAAAATGCGAGCCCCTGTTTTAATTTTCTTTATTGCTGAATAATGTTACCTCTTTATGTTCTGGGAATCGTTTGTTTATAGGAGGTAGGTGAATAATAAATTTGATTCACTTTGTTCATTCATAGTTTGATATATATGTCTCTAATATTTTAAGTAGTAGGTAGCAAAAAAACTCAGCAAATAATGTCATAATAGTTATGAATTTATTCTTAAATAGTCGATATTGTATTAATAATTAATTAATTATTATAATCGTATAATTGTTAAATATTTCAAAACAGAAAAGCTTTTTCATTTTTCTATTAGTATTAAGAACACAGATAACTTCTACATTTACAAATTAGTGTGAAAAGAAATTGTATCAAACTAAAGTAACACAAAACGTCCGTATAATTTCTCTAAATAAAACTTCTATTTTCATTTTAAACTCGCCGATCCGCTCGTTTATTTCAGCATTGCCAAGTGTGAATGAAATGAAGCTTTCGGCACGCAAAGGCGCACAGGACAGTCACTTGCCAAGTCCGCTTTAATTAGAACGGGCGGCAAAACATAAATATGCAGCGCTTCGGTACAACATCCGGCGTGTACTGCCTTGAAAAATTGCAACCCAACAAGATTCGGAGGCAATTTGCCCTAGCAAAGAATAATGGGATGCGAAGCTGCCGGAATCATAACAATTAGGATGTGCAGGTGTTACGGAACAAGTCGCTTCGGTTTATACTAAAGTGTTTTTCATCAGCATTCTAATGATAATTCAAAAATTACCAGTCGAACTCTGACTGTTTAATTGGATTTTTAATAGGAGACAATTTGTCTAAATATTTACATTTCAAATTATATTGATACAATTTAAACTGGCAATGAATAACACTTTGAAAACCAATAATGTCATAGTCGTCCTGAAACCAGTCAATCATTAAACCACGATAAATCAACCATTAGAAAGATTTTTCACACAATGAATTTCATAAAAATTAAGTCAGAATAACAAAATTAGAAGTTTAACAATTGACAATTATTTCCTTGCTTACAAAAGCAAATGAATCTTTTATTGATTGTATTTTTATGTATGATGGAAAATTCTCACCGATCTGCACAATGGGTTGAAGTTACTAACCTGATGGATTGTATAGTGTGTAAGGAAATTGGATAGCTACCAAAAGTATAAACCAATACAACTGTCATCTGCTCAGAAATAAAGTTCTCGGAAAACTTATTCAGAAGACTGTTATGTGTCTTTTGACTAATTTTTACATAAAAAACGGTTTCAAGAATTCAGATT
The DNA here is from genome assembly GCF_024364675.1 of Aethina tumida. NCBI lineage: Eukaryota > Metazoa > Arthropoda > Insecta > Coleoptera > Nitidulidae > Aethina > Aethina tumida. The sequence goes on from NC_065441.1 coordinate 10,131,633, forward strand.
TTTTAATAGTAACAAACATTTGCTTATAGAGTATTAAATAAATATTGCTTATAATGGTGATTATAGAGTTGAATAAAAGATATTTGAAATATAGTAATTGTGTACCTTGTTTTTTATGGTTATAAAGATCTATCCTGGTTCTGATCTATACAACAAACTATGTCTTGTTTAACTAACTCCATACTATCCGCTTACATAAATTTACCTTAATAAGAATTTTCTCTGTATGTTAGTATAGTGCGGATACTTTTAGTATGTTCGAAATTACACGCGAAAAAAATATATAGGTTTCCGGAACTCCAAACCGCCCCAAAATCTGCTGCTAATGGAGAAACCGGGCGATAATTCAAGGAATAAAAAAGTATACACCTGACTAGGAAGAGCATAGCTGGCGCAAAAGAAAGCTAGAATTGATCCTCGTTAAACACTACTTTCCGTTGTAATTACGGAGCAAGGTCGACCTTTATTTCAGCGAATGAAAACACTTTTTATCGAAGCATTTCCGTGCAGCTTCACACAAACGAATACATGCACATACAGTTATTCTTATCTTTTGTGTGGGTGAATTTAATATATTTCAATAAAAAATCATTATTTTTTAAATTAATTAATACTGACAAAACTTTATTTTCAAGGCTTTCAATCCGTAAACCTTTTATTAAAGTTCATATACAAAATTTTAAGAATTATTTAAATACTTTAAATAATACTATTTAAAAAACTGCTTTCATACTCCTCATATCACTTTCTTACTCATTGTCTGTAAAATAATTAAGATTCTGTGTTCTTATTCGTTACTATGTGTCTATTTTACTTATATATTAAAATTAATTCACTCATTAGAGTAAATTAACAGAAACGCTTGTCTCAAAAGTGAATCACCAACTCGTTAAAACTAGTCAAAACCAGGGATGCCCTTGTATGAAATCTAAACTACTCAACTAATTTTATGAAAAAAAAAAAACATCCTAGTACTTTTACTTTTAATTTTAATCTAATTTAATAATTAAAACAAAAAAAAAAAAAATAAGTAAAAAATTTATTAAAGCTGAATTAATTTCACCAGAGTATTTTTGAAGAACTTTTTTGACTGCTGTATATATTTTTACATTATAATTGTTTTATGATTCATAATATTATTATGATAATATTTTATTTCTCTGTTCATTTTAATATAATAATAATAAAAATTATTAACTGACAAAAAATACTCAGTCAGTTAATAATATCAGTAAAATCTTTAATGACATTATTGATATAGGTTGTTTTACTAATTAAAATTAATCATGTACGCAAATATATTTATCGAAAATGACCGTCATTAAAAGCTTATTCTGATAAAGCTAAATTTTCAAACAAATTGCAGCTTCCATTACAATAACTAAATTAGCATTTAATTAATTTATTTAAAAATATTTCTGGTTGCATTTTGTTCACGCATCAATAATTTATTAATGAATTTTACAATTGATATAAATTCAAGGATAAATTCATAAAACATTTAATTTCAAGCATGCGCCATTGAATTTTTAGGTTCCAATGAATTGAGATGATTATTTTCGTTCCGTTGTAATCAAGGTTTATTTTTTTGTGCATTATGTCAATACTAATTATTTCACAAATTTCCCTTGCCTAAAGAGTAAAATAACAAAGGAAAATATATTACGTTGAACAAATATTGGAATATTTTTTGTATATAATGTTTTTTGTTGAGCTTTTAATAGAATATTGGAATCACTTTACAGTCGATTGAATAAAAGTCCCATGAATAGCATTTTGTATTTGTGTAGAGAAGATAAATAGTACCGTAATTAAAACGATGAATTTTGCATAAATTGATGGCGCATAATAGGTAAAGATGAAAATGGTACGTATTAAGTAAATTATAAATGCGTTAAACTGTTTTATTTTATGTACTTCATGGAATTGATATATACGGCTATGACTCCACTGGTTAGACTTGGGAGGATTTAATAGAATAAATATACTATTGATAAAAACATTTTATCAAATTCAAGCGAATATGTTGAAAATATATTTAAATATTTATGTTTCTCCTATGTAAGGATATTGAAAAAGCGTCCGGAGGTCAAAGAAAATGACCTTTTTGTGTTTTTCTCCCTCTGTATCGGTTACTTCCGGTAATAACGCTGCAATGCCGGAAATGGTTGAATCTCAATTGGGTCTCAGCCGTTCCTTTTTCGACTACTGTCTCCGAAGTGAAAAGGCTCATTCATTCCTTCCTGACCATTATCATTGCTCTGCATCTTAGGTTCCCTTTTCTTTAAGATTAAAGCCAAAGACAGTCGCTGAAAAACTGGGCCACAAATTAATTGATTGGTATGTTTGACTTTACTACCATCTATTAGAAGTCATCTAGGAGTTTCTTTCTGTGCTTCATGTCTTTTGATTGCCAGTTCAATCATTAGAAACAATAAGAAAAAAGTTACGTCAAAGTCTTGCTTTGTGAAATGGTCTCTTATAAAAAGTTTAAGAATTTTTCTAATACCTCTTACTAAGTTGGTTAATAATAATAAATGAATATAAAAAGTGAAACAACCAAAATTTTTTATGTTGGTAAACGTATTTGACTAATATTTTGAAATATTATACATATTTTTCGTTACATCAAAGTCTTGCTTTGTGAAATGTCCTCAGTATCAGTAATGTTAATCCAGGTCAAAAGTGTATTTAGATAAATAACTCGCAGATAAATGAGGCTTAACGTAACTCTAATGTTTTCCCTCTAACGTATTATACGGGTATAGGACAGATCAAAGCAACAAAAAACACGACTACGCTGGAAGTAATGCTTTATTGGACACTAAACTTTTATCTAGAAGGAAATAAAGGATTTATCGCAAAGAAATTTCAGTCGTAAACACATTTTGGTATTCACAAATATAATAAATTCTTTTACTAATTGCAGGTTGTAAATTCATAAAATATTTATTTTGATTTATTTTTGTTCAGTGTTAATAGTTTGAGTCTTAATTGATTTCTATATATATAAACTTATCCCAAAACAAATATTTGAATTTAGAATTAGAATTTTTAAATGAGTTAATTTAACTACTGTAAGATTGTTAAGTTAATCATTTTTGAATTTAGTTTGTGAATATATATAACGGATTATCTGATATTTATATGTGTATTTTAAATCTATAAAAAATTGTTACTCTATATTAACATTAAAAGGCAACTAAAATTTTCTGAATTATTAATTAAACACCATGTCGTGGTGCAAAACCACTTGCATAATGCATACAACTTATCTGCGTCAATTTATTCCAGAATTACTATAATATATCACACCAGCAGTACTATATTATACAGTCAACAACATTAGTGCAATTTGTATACACAGTGTATGTACCACGCTAGAGTGGAGACAATTCATTATATTATATGAATAAACCGACACCGAAAATCAATTATTAATGCTAATAGCGAACGTCCCACATAAAATTATAATGATTTATACTAACCGACGGTATAGGAAAACGTTAATTGCATGCGATTGAACGATTGGTGATGAACCAATTGTGTGGCTAATATTTTTCCCCTATCGGCAGGTAAATTTGAAAATTAATTTGCGCCATGTGTAATTATACTTGAATTTAAAAATTGCCTGCGCTAATTTCCGGCACGTTAATATACTTTAAAATGCCGCATTTAATTTCCGGTGTAATTATCAGTGGAAAAAAATCAATCCCATTAACGCATCGAAACTTCCCCGTTAAATGGATCGCTATGGTTGCTAAAGTTTATTTCTTATTCGGGAACATTAAGAGGTTTTCTATACGCGAAACAAACCGATATAATTTAAGTTCGGTCGTAAGTTGGGGAGCATCTGAGACCTTCGAAAACTTTAAAGGATAATTTGAAATAATTGCATACAAAGTTCAAATCATGTCGTGCAAATTGCTCTAACATTACGAAACCGTATCATCCTTAATGCCAAGATACTTAAATACTTGTTTATTTAATTTATACCGAAGACAATATTTTAAGATATATTTAAAGTAGATAACGGACGTCTTAAATTAAATAATATTAATTGAAGTAAATCGATGAGTAAACGTTTTTAGAATAACATAACAAACCCGTGATTTAAAGCGTTAAAATAAAAATAATTTGAGATTTGCTTATCAAAATTCATCTGCCATTAATAGATAGACTAATTGTAAATTAACTAAATAAATAAAATATCCAGATTTGAAACTAAATCTCTCGTATTTTAGTAAAGTTCTCGCAACTTGCCGTAAATAATATCTTGTGGTGCAATGGAAACTTTTGTTAATTTAAACTTGCTATGGTAATTAAATATCATATTCAATATAACGATGGAGCAATATATATTTGGTTTAGCACAAAAACTAAAAGTTATATTAATTATCTTAATTGGTAATAACTTGTTACAATCATAAAATTTTGATTTTTTTGAATAACGATATAATTGAATTTAGTTCTGAAATCACTGTTGAGTGGGACCCCTTATCAAAGCTGTTTTTGTTGCTATTACCAGGCCCATTAAATTCACACTTGGACGTATTCCAATGGACGGACAACAAATGCGAAAGTTATTGTTCATTAGTCAATAAATTCAGTGTGTCAGTGTTATTCGGTGGTGGAGGCGACCGGTTGGGAGGAGGATGGAGGACCAAATATTGCCGTGGTGTCCGTGACACACTGTCCAAATTCGAGATTAATTGCTGCGAATGTCCTTTTCCAACGATGAAGGATCGTCATTAGTTATGGCTGGCGCACTAACAATATTCATTATTCAAACGATACCACTTTAATCAAATTTATTTTAATATATCAGTATATATAGCCATTTAACTTTTTACTGAACCTTCTAAATTATATTTAATTCCCCAAAATTAAACAAATTGGATACATTTTGAACAAAAATGACAACACAACATTTCTACAATGGAATAGAGTGAAATAACATAAATAATTCATTATACTTGTCCTAGTTAGTTGTTTCGGTGCAATAACAAGTTGTTGTTGTCGTGAATGTGACGATAAACAACACGATGGAAGAAATAATGACGAGAACGGGCAAAGAATGGTCAATATATTGATGTTATAACATCCATATCGACGAGAAAAATGTGTGCACAAAGAATCCCCTAACTTGGATACATATTCGATAAGGACACATAAAAGTGGAGTAAAATATCCAATTTCCTGTAGAAGAAGCCTACGGAAGTATCAATCAAATTACTTTAAATTTCGTACAAGAGAATACTATGTAATTTTATTATTTGGTAGAAAAAATCAATATATACGAATTTGTTAATTTATTACAATTGACCAACATTGAAAATTGTTTGTTCTGAAACAAGAAACTACTATTCTTTTTTTAGTGCCTTAAAAAAATTAAAAACATGTAACTTTTAAGCAATTAATTAGGGACTAATAAACAGCAAATTATGTACCAGATCACAAAAATATGAAAGGTTAAGTAAATCGTATTATAAAATATGTATTGCTTAATATGAAATTAAGTCCATTTTCCATTGTTTTTAAGCATTTATTTGTTCCTTTTTGTAAATAATTAATATTGCTAAACAAAAACAGGAAAATTGCAAAAATATTGTTGCATTTAACAAATGTACATCATTTATCGGTTACCGAAGTTAGTAATCATATAGTAGTAAAGTAAATAAATACATACATAAAATGGCATTTGGGGTTTGTATGTTTGAACATTTAAATTTGGGATTTCTCACCTGTCAGTGTTTACCATTCACTTCTTTGATATTTATATCTTATTTTTTAGGTATTCAAATAATGTTCGTGATCATATTTCACATTACGTTGACATTATATACGTGATACCAGGGTTACAAGCAAGTTAAGATGAAAAAATTAAGCTTCCTAAAATTATTTTGAAACTTTATTCTGGAATCGAAGGTGAACTCCTTCCTTCACCCAAACTCCTGACATTTAGTAGGGCGTAATGTTTCTCACAGTATTGTGACATTTAGAATCGGTGGGGTACTAAATATTGATGATTTCAGAATAAAGGGGAATGGGGTCGTCCATAAAACGTTTAATGCTTGGACGTGCCCGCGCATTCAAGGTGCCACCGAAATACGCGGGAGCAGCACGGGATAAAAAATAACTTCCAAGACGGAAACATTTTTATTGGTTAATTTTATGAATCCATTAAAGGATTATATTGGAAGCGCATGCTGCGGTTTTGGTTCTGAAGGTAAAAAAGTGTTTTATGTTTGAAAATTTCGCCAACTTGTTACATTATTTGGTTACAATGCAGACTGTTGTCAATTTATTAATGCAAATAAATCGTAGTTTTAATTGAAAAACATATTAAGTATTTTAATTAATTTTTTGAAAAATGATTTGTTGCTGACAAAAACTATGTATATGTAATTAATCAATATATTCACAGTGGTTAAAACTAAGTAATCTTATTGGTAATGTTAATGTGTTTTAAACTTTAAATCAGTACAGTTTCAGCTTAACTTATAGATTTTCGGGACTGAGCCAAGAAAAAGTAATATAAGAAAAAACGAAAAACCTATCAGTAAAATCTGTCAGATTAATGTCTAGCAACCACATTTCGAGGGACTAGACCGAGGTGATTAATACATTTGCTGACCGCTGCATCTGATTTTGACGTCCCTGGAACCTAACAAATTGATACACGTTATTTCTCAAACGCTCACAACAATGTTAGGGAGCTTTAATTTTAACAGATATTATGTTTAATTTTAAAACAGTTTTAATTTTTACTTTATCTTTATATATTTTTTAATTCAGGTTGTGAGGTAATGTTAAAACAGACATCATATTAAAAATATATCATGTAGAATAAAACATGTCATATTTAATGAGTGAAATTGTGAAATCGAATTTTATCGTCAAGCCATTTGAAATAAGAAAGTTATGGATGTTTAATATGTCAGTACTAGACACCCTACTCTGAACTACTGTTATTTGCTCTTGATAGGTTGGATATTCATTAGTAACACGTATTCCAAGGATGAATATCTGATTGTTGAAATCATTGGAAAATTACCCTCGCAATATGAGATCGGGCATAATCCTATTGTAAAACTGGATTTGGAAGGTCTTACTATAACGCCGCAATTACCTTCATGTATCACTGAGCACTTAAATTATCTGTATTGAATATTAACGGTGATCGAGTAGCATATGTTACATTCTAAACTATAACTTTTTGGTGTAGCAATAGACCTTTTCACAAAAGTTGTACTTTCGGACACGTATTCGATCATCATTCCATAATCCGAAGCTCTAGTTCTTTACACCACTAGAATCTTTGACTATAAAAAAAGTTTAAAATTCAGCATTCTTCTGTGAACTAACTGGTTAATAACTGTCCGAGTGGTCTCAAACCAACCTAGTACACTTAATGTTATAAAACGGTGACCTTAACCTTCGTTTACTGGTCAACATCTTCCTGAACTTCACACATATTGTGTTTTATATATTTTATACACATATAAAAAGTACTAAAAAAAGTGTGTTCTGTTTCCATAACACTGATTATATATTAAATTTACTGATATTTCATTTTTTCCCCAAATACGAGTACTATATACACACATGTATTATATTGATTTAAATAAAAACTAGGTCATATTTAATTTAAAGAAAAAATACAATATTCCGCTTTAAAGATATTCACAAATTCCACCTTCATTACATAACGACGATTTAAGAACCACAGTTTTACACGATTCGAGTGTTTGAATTGGCGTGGAACGGCAGTTTGCATAAGTACCTTACCTCTGCGCTGCGTATAATTTAAAACCGCGACCATGGGAAGTATTATGTGGATTAAATCAGCCTTTGACAAATAATTGGAAATAATTTCGTGCCGGAGGACTTCATTAACATCAGATCGAGGGTAAATTAGAGAAAACTTCCCCCCCCCGATCTCGACTTTCAACCTGAAAAAATTAAATGGCCTCATAACGAAGTAAAGCTCACTGAAGTTTGTGAATTATAATCAGCGAGTGATTAACTTCATTTGCCTTTACAAATATGTAATTTAAAATATTATTAGTGGCTATGCATATGCAGTAGTAAATGTGGTGTATTATTTCTATCAACTGTTACCTACTGTGTAGTAGAAAACAGGAGATTTTGTTCACATATTTAGTATAATAATTACTGTACAATTACAATTGTTCTATTGTGTTACATTTCCATTTTAAATATTTATTTTTTATTTTGTTATTTTATGTGTCTGTTTCATTTGTGGATTATGTTTCTCTTTGAAATATAGATTAATTGAGTATAGAACTATGCATATCATTTTGTAACTCATGTATTTTTATTTAATAATAAAAATTATTTATTTGAAGGGTATTCGCGTTTTGAATATGGTGGATGCGCCGGTTTAACATAGTTGCTGAATTGTTGACATAGGTGTATAAGTTTAAAACAATTAAGTAAATGCATTTAGAATTATATATATATATAATAATGGATATAATATAATATTAATGTGGAATCATCCAACGTTTGAAAGCGTTTGTCTTGTTTCAAGAAATGGGAGCATCTGTGGCTAAACATTCCAAGTTAGTTTAAGTTCTCAACTAATCATAGAACCCGCAGATCTTATTTCAGCCTCCGACATCAACAACTACGTCAATCTCAATCCATTTTAATAAATGAATTTTTAGCAAGCGTTATTATTGATTTATTATTTTCAGTAAAAAAATCTGATTGATATGTAAATACATATCTGGCATGTCTTAAGACCTCTATTAAAAAATGTAGACATTCCCTTAAAGGTGCCTGCGGCGCCGACAAAGCCCTTAGTCCGCGGACCTGCTAGATAGTTGTGCCGCTGCATAAATTCAAAAAGTTTAAATCATATCCATAAATTTGCGGCCTCGTTATTTGCATGAAATTATTATATTTAGTTTTGTAATTTATGGCGTCGATCCATAGCCGCACACCGCCTTCATAAAATTCCGCTCTATTTCTTTATCGGACTAGTCAACGCGATATCTTTATAAACATCCTGTCGTGGCCGTGTACGGGTTATAGTTTATTTTTAGCCGCAAGGCGCAGAATTCTTGAAAATTTTATATGTTGGCCAAAACGAGAATGAATGAATGAATAATTAATAAGTTTATGAAGTAAGGATATTAATATTTACCAACAAAACAGTAAGATAATATTCAAATCACTATTTTATTATCATTAAAAATTATATTTAATTTGACAAGAAAGTTTTATGAGAAATAATTAACTTACTTATCCTAAATATTTGAGACGTAATCAATTTCACTTACTTTTAGATATATCTATCAACATTCATCCTTTGACAAATTTGAGATGGTACTTTTATGTCATACTGATACATTGATAATATCTGATAAACCATTTGACCCACCATATTAAAATATAAAGTAGAAATAATGAATAAGAGTATATTATTTATTAATAAAATTATACAATAAAATTCTTAGGTTATTCAATGCCTTTTTGTATTTAAAATTGAAATTATGTAAACTGAAAAGTAAGACGTACATTTTGTACCATGAAGTAAAATCCATATTAATAAAACATTTCAAGTAAATTGTGGTTTGCACGTCCTGCACTTAATTTACCGCCCTTCTAAAACAATAAACCACAACTTTGCCAAGAAATTAATATACTGCCAAGTGTTAAGCAACATATAAATTAAACATACATTCAGGTTGAGTCGGCGATAACGCGACTAGCGTAGGTATTCCCTTTTATGAAACTGAGGGGAAGTAATCCATAAACGGGGCCAGTGATGTTTGTTTGGAGCACTTAGTCGGCCGGTGTAAGTTGCGACGTTTCGCTGTGTTTCTGTATCTAGTTTGGCCCAGATAAGGGTCGGTTATGTGGGGGACCAGGTCCGTGCTTAGCATAGGAGTTCCACTACCCTCGTCATTTGTAAATCTAAGCGGTAACAGGACATGCAACAACGTGCGACATTCCCACTGTTCCACAAACTAACAACCGTCCGACAATTATATCCTAACAGGGTCGTCAACAGAATACTGCTAACGTTACAGTTCATGGACAGTTTTATCAATCTGACATTTTCATATTACATTTTAAAACTTAAACGATTCACAAAGTGGTTAATGTACTATTTTACCAGTCGCAGTCTGTGCCAGTGTTCATTATTTTCAAGCTTCACACGATACATTTTAGAAGTTGGGCGACGCAATGTATACACAAAACTATATGAAATTTAGGGCCCATACGTAGACACATATAGTACTTTGAAATAGATGGAAATAAAAATAATAATTTTTCTCAGGTGTCAAGCTCGTGGGTGTACGCTACATATCATTTCCGAATGGGATGCCGTGTGCAATTTTCGAGATAAGGCCAGAACGAGTTTATATTCCCATTTGCTGCTCCAGCTCCATCCGCGACTACTCTCGTATGAGATGTATATTAAAGAGACAGAGCCCTTAATATAAACGTACTGCTTCTTTCAACTCTATAAAAATTCGGTTCCATATAAAAAAACTAATTTTAATATTCCTTAAAATTATCAAATACTTATTAAGAAGGTAATAACTAAAAGATACATCAATATGAAATGTGAGTTGCTGTTTTTCTAAACTTTTCTAATGCCCTAGCACTTATAGTTCAGTCCAAACAGCCATATACTTATTTCAAATAGAACTAGCAAACAATTTTCACAATTAAATCTGAAGTAACAATGTAATAAAAAATCTTATAAACCATTGACATATCTTTTAGTTAGTTCTAAGTAATATATTACATTAGGCGAAACACCCTGTGTAGGGAGTGTACAAATTGGTATATGTTTAAGTCAGTTCAAAATAAATTAACATAATTTGGTGCACCTAAATAGTTTAAAATTATTTTTATTAAATTTATTTAATCTAAAAATAATCTATCACATTACTCATCACAATCAAGCTTATGAGGCTATAAGCGCTGGCTTGCGCGTAGACCCTGTAAAAATGGGTCGTTCGAGAGAAATTGGAGGGTTGAAGATAAATTTCTTGGATCATGTATTCTTTAATGTATCATGCTAAACGGTATTGCCCGGAAAAACAACAATAAAACGGAAACGATGTACGTAAAGTTTTATTGGGGTCGAGCAACGAAAATTTTTGTGAGCCAGAAATTATGGATGTTAGTTATAGTTGGTAGTTTCTTAAAATTACGTGATACCGACAACAAATTTTATGAAGGCTGAGGTTAGTAGTTATAACATTAAAATAGTTTTTGTATCCAATTCTCTAATGCACGTTAGGCATTAATTATCGTTCGTTTGAAAGGTTCAGAAATATGTAGATCTAAAAATGATAACAATATTCAAAAACACATATTGTTATAAATGATTAACATTTTCAAAATATTAAATTAAAATGATATAGATTTATATATATCTGAAATTTTTCTTACCTCGTCGACAAAAACTTTAAATTAAAACAAACTTATTTTTTAACAAATCAAATCTTATCAAAAATGTATTAATAAGCGAAATTATGTATTCCGCGCGACGTTTGAGTAACTTTGTTCTCTCCCTAAATAACTAAAGATATTTTACATGGAGGTTGTTTATTTGGAAGAAGTTTAGAACACTTTTAATAGCTCATTAAACTTCCTTATAGCGTTTCCTGTTTTGTACCTGTCTCAAGACCGTACTAAATTAGTTGGGGGTTCGGCGAATGCGAGGGATGAAACGGCCCCAACAGCGAAGATTTTAATCGGCATTATGGCTTTGTAGTCTAAATTGGCATATACTCAAATACGTCTTAATATATTAGTCTCGTCTGGTAAGTTGTAGTTTGGTGCTTTAATGAATTCGTCCTTTCTCTCTGTAGAGAACTGAGTTACAGAATTTACTTATTAACAATTAAATATATTAATTTTTTATTCTTGTGTTTTAAAAGATTTTTTCATTATCTATTAAAAATGTTATTATTTGTGACCTATTGCAAACATTGAAAAATAAAATCAAAATACCATTTCCATAAATTTGAAATCAATGTATTTCTTAATAAATTTGGAAGTTATAACTATCACTTTTAACCAGATTTAATGTAGGGATACCATTTTTACGTCCCATAATCACATTTCATAATTATTTCAATACAGTTTCCTTGTTGAAACTAGGAACTATTTTATTTGAAAATAATTTCCGTTATAATAAAAGGACACAACAAAACAGAAATTCTCTCGAAAATCGCATTTCCCATGAGTGCCAGTAGGCATAAAGGTTTACACATGCATAATTTAAGAACAGTTACTTGTAAACTTTCCAAACACAATTCAATCAAATAAAAAGAATATGCCTCCGCTCTGATTTAAAATGTCGTTTGGAATTCTTTCAGTGTCTGCCTTTGTCGGTTGTTTTATTGCCATTTCTTAAAGCACTTATTTAGAGTTTTGACTGCGAGGCAAAAGTTTGCGTTTTCCTCCAAATATGGGGGTCCCTGATTTATTTTAACTGTGTGACGAAGCCACGAGTTTTATAAAAGGATTCGGCTCTCCCGATGTCCCAGAAAGCGAACCAAAGATTAATGCTGCCATAATTGTCTACTGACTTTCCCGGTTTTTTTTTCTTATTTCCGTTCTTTTTTGCTTGTATCTCGCGATGTATTGAATCTTGACTGTTTCCGTCAAGATGTAAACTATACTATTCTTTCACAATTGATTTTGTTTTACTGTCAGAAGGAAGCAAAAAAATAATAATCGTAGAAGTTATTTATATGTTGTTCATTAAAAATTAAAAATTATTTGGCAAAGCTTATGCTTTTAATTTTGCTCATTAAATTGTTTTTCTGCAAAATTGCATTTACATTTTATGTTTCATTTTAATTAGTCTAATTAAGTTCTAAGCTGAATGCATCTAGCGATGTAGACATGCTAAAAAAAGATCAGGAAGCTGAACAATACATCACATTTCAATTTAAATTTTAATGATATATGATGTATAATGATAAAAAGAGCGTAATATTAAATTGAACAAGTTTTACATTCAATATAAATTTTCCAATATATGAAATCGTAATGAGCAGGGAATCATGTTTTGAAAATTAATAGCAGAATGAGTTGGTGAGAAGATTCGAGCCATAAATCGGCTTTGATTGCTGTGTAGTCAGCAGAATTATTTATAACTTATCCGTTTCATAGCGGAATCCGAATGTGAATAAAATCCTGCAAACGTCAAGTTTTTATGAGTGTTTTATTTCTTAATTATAAATTATTATTTTATTTACATGAAATATATTTTATGGGGTGCCATAATATATTATTGTTGGTATTGTTTAATCTCCACTTTAGACATTGTAGTGGAAAATTGAACAGGCTTATTGCACAACCATATTATAATTGCCTACTGCCTGTCCTTCCTGTTCCGTTACCCCATTATCTGCATGAAAGGTTCAACCAGTATTAATTTCAATATTCTGTTCTACATATCAATAGCTCCGCAACACTATTGAAAACTGAAATCCCCCTAAAACTTCAAATAGTATTAAAAAAGAAACACAAAAAAAATTAATGATCTATAATTATATAATATATTTTTTAATCTATTTAGGATTTGTTGTGAATCCGGGTCTCGCTTCTAAATTCCGGTACCGGATAAAAAGTATCGTCGTGGATGAATAAATGTAAAATAGCGTCATAAAAAGGCAAAAAGGCTTTTTTTGCTGGGCGTCATTAATTCAAATACGCTTCGATGCGGCCATATAATAAAAAGCATCGTCATTGTCAGATACTGTTGAATACAATAGTGTACTAGATCAACTTGATAGAGCCATAAATTCAGGGGTTTTACGAATAATTTACATGATCGCAGTCAAAACCATTATTTCAAATGCATATTCACATAGGATCTGATCCTTTAGGTACCTACTACTTGCCTACCTCATTGCTTTTTTACAGTTTAAACCCAAACGTGGGTTGCCTCAAATTCATTATAAAGCTTACCACCGTTCATTAAATTAAATGACATGTAAAGCATAGGCCAAAGAAACAAAGTTGATGTACAGATGATTATCCTAAAGAAATTTTTATTTCAATGATATATATTGAAATTTTAATATTTATACAAATTTAACAGTTAGAGTTTTTGAAGGGGTTTGGGAAAGTTGAGATTATTTTTCTCTATCTGGATCTGCACTAAATCTCGGATAAAAGTGAATTTATTAATTATTATTATTTCAATTGAAAATTTTGATTTTGATGGAAGTAAAAATTTTTAATTATGATTGACCATTTAAAGTTATTTTAATTGGTAAGAGTGAGCTTTGTCTGGATTTGCATGACCTCAGGTTAAATTTATGTTATATGATTTTTGATTTATGTTTAATATTTGATTTTACTGTTAGTCAATAAAGTTCTTAATAACAGATTCTGTTTTTTTCTTTCTCCTTTTTCCCTACTTAACACCTCCTGAAAGTCACAAGAGGATCCACCTTCTCAGTTAAAATTATCTAGAACATAAATTAAGAACAAAAATTTGAACTGATTTCTAATATCTAATTTTTATTATTTAAATATAATTTAATTTAATATATAATGTAGGTCACATTAAGATACTTATTACAATTAGTCGGCATGATTACTTTTCTCATACGAGCATTCAGCAAATATTAAACTAATCAGCGCAAGTTGTCAGAAATTATTAGTTATTCACTGCAATAAACGGGCTCGGAGCCATTAACAAATTAATTAGCGCTAATACTGTGGCTTATAAAATAACTATATCATAATGGATTCCCATAATGAAAAACATAATATACGTAATGCTAGGTCGGGAATGGCTTGCGTAATGGCGGGACGAAATGAAATTTATAATTATTCCGTGGCTTGGGCGTATTTACGCGAAATGGTTAATATAAATTCCGAGTAATTTGTTGCTGCGTCATTGCAAGTAACCATCTGAAAGGACCATAATTTCAGCGGACTGCAACCGCTTCCACTGGCTTACTGCCTATTTGCATGCCATCATATCGATTGCGAAAATCAATGGGTGCATCGCGTGAAATTCAATTCACTTATGACCATAGTTTTATTTTTAATTTTCACCTTCTCAAGTGACAAGTGGTGGAGTATATTATTAAACACAGATTTATTTTGATATGATTTGATATGATTTATTTCAATATGAAAAACTAAAACAAATTTTCTTCTTGAAAATAATTTTAAAACTAATAAAACAATGTCATCTCATTTTACCGTCAGAGTAAACTGATAAAATTAATTTTAATCTGCTTTGAACACTATCTAAAGTAAAACTCTTTAAATAAATGGACTAAGTTACTTTTTTAATTCATACATACAAATTATAAACATTGTCACTTTATCATAAACTGTCAATATTAATTAATTCTCTTAATAAATTAAATTAAAACCTTTTTATATTAATTTACATATATGTTTCCAGTTTATGATTTGTTCAGCATGTTTATAATGAATAATTTATTACTTTACAGATACCTGACTATCATGATTATATACTTTGTATTAATCGTGGACATTGTTTTGAATGAATGAATTAATTTGTAACTATTTTTTATTTACAAGTATGTTATTGGCATAAATATGATTGATATTTGTGGGAGTTTTTTGTGGAAAAGTAGCGTCATGTCATTTCTGATACTACGAGTATAATTTAAATGATTGTAGTTGTTTTTCGAAACATTTACTATCTAAAAATTGTTTAATTCTAGCAGAAATAGTTCTATTATTTTTTGCTTAACTATCGATGTAAATGACTCAATGATTCGGAGAACGACTACAATGGAACCAGTGACAGAAAAAAGTAGCTTTTAACAACAAAACGAGATTTAATTTGAGTAAGAAGCCGACATGGTAAAAGGTTTTTTTGTGAAAATATACTATTGAGCATTATAATGCGGGAGTTGTGGAGTATTTTTTGCTTACAGTCTTTGTCAGAAGTACTAATCTTATTCATGTATGTATGGAGCAGAAAATTTTTGTAATATCTTAATGTAATGATTGATTGACGTCCAACAATTTAAGATAAAATTACAATTTTTGATAAAAGTAAAATTTAAAAATGGATTGTGAATCTTTGTTATTAACCTCCAATAGAATGATATTGTTTTATACTAACGTTATCTGTAAATCTTCATAAAATGATGATTTTAAAACATCAAAAATGTTATATATTGTTGTGGGGATAGATATCGTTATGTCCAACTGGTGAAAGGAGGACGAGACGTTTCCCATTGTATATGTACTATATATAAGATATTAATGTCAATTAACCCAAATACCTCAATAATTAATATGCTAGTAATAACCTACGTAACCACTCAACCTATATCTTGCTAGATAACGTTGAAACATCAGTAACGGATCAGTCCTCGTTAATCCCTCCATGTGAAGAACCGTGTTGTGCTTAGTTTGAATATTCTTTCCTCGTAGATTGGCGGCACGAAAATTATATCGGAACCGGGGTTTATTTGCATCAACTAGCAAAACTTGTAGGCGACACACGAATGCTAAAGCTATGCATAGCAATGAAGATATTCCATGGATTAGAATCAACTTGCAGTATGCGATCGCGTGAAAATTTGCTCTCTGTGTCCCATGTATCTCGGCGTTGACGTGATGCCACTTTAATCGTCGACATAAGCACCGACGCGACAATACATTCTAATTCTCTTTCGGAAATCGTATTATAGCAAGGAACGCGGGATGGGCAAAGACACAAGGACGGATCTTTGTTATTGAATAATAATGGAGTTTGTCAGATTAAGCTTTTTTGACTTAGTTATACTTAATAAGTTAAAATAATCGCATAGAAGAAAATATAATTTTAAAATTCATAATATAATATTTTCAATTGATATTCAATATTTCTTTCCATAAAAGGGCAGTGAAGATATAGTCATAATTTTTCTTAATCGTGTCATATACGAAATGAATTTTCAATTACACTGTGTTGAAGATGATGAAGTCATGGCCTTTATTTTTAATGCTACCCAATTACTGAAGTTCTGCTGAAGTCTGTGAAGCTTATTCACGGGCACCGTACCCATTGTTCTGCGAATATTGGACCTCAAGTGAGGTAAGGTGTGAGCCCGGTCAATTTATACGATAGATTTCAGATAATCTCACAAATAAATCACACAGTGTCAAATCAGGCAGTGTTGGCTACAGAAGGTTACCTCTTAACGGATAAGACAATCGTAAAAACGTTCTCTCAAAATATTCATCGATGCTCGTGCAATGAGGCCCAATCCTGCTAAAACCACACATCACCAAGGTTCAGTTCATCAAGTTTTTTGGGTGAATAATAAATCTCGTACTGTACGCTTGTTCAATGTGCAATGTCGATTGTTTATGGGGGAAACGAATTTTCAAGAAGTCCTTCACTGAGTAAGACCCTCCACACTCTCATCGTACCAGTCCGTACCGTACCTTTTGGCTTCAAAAACAAATCAACCATTAGTTTTGAAATTAAAAACAAATTTTTGTTTATTTCAGTAATAATTAAAATTTAATATTTGGTTTACCCATAGTCATTTAGGTTTATTTTGTAAAATATGGTGATTTATAATATGTAATAAATGTAATATTATAGTAAACAATTTATAATAATCTGGGCATTAATTTTGATTGGATAAATGAACATAATTTTAATTCGTTGAGGATTAATTTGCATAATGTTTATAAAACGCACTGCATTGTTCGGCATTTTACATATTTGAATAAATCAATTTGATTTTAATCTTAATAATGAGTTTCTCAAATTGAAAACAAATATTGATGATATATTCTGTAATTTTAAATATAGTTATAAATATATAATATAATAATATTTTATTATATATAATATTCTACTCGCCATGTCAATTTACTTACTTCTGGTAGTCATTTAATTGATTGGTATTTCAATAACGAAAAATATTATACTCAATATTAATGCAATAAAAGGGGTCCAATTGAAATAGAACGGCTTCCGCGGAAAATGTTAGGCGAGACGGAGTGAATTAAAGAGGCGTCGGTGACACTGTGTTGACAGTAATTGTGGTGAGAGTTGCACTACACTAAACTAGCACTACGGATGTCGAGATCGGGACGAAGAGGGTTAAAGACGGGCGCCAGCCCCGTTCCACATTTAAGAACATGTACATTTGGAGCATCGCCTAACCTTATTAACGTCTGCCTGTCGCAAATATTCTTCCAGTAAGAACATACCACCTCTCGCTGACTTATATCTAGGACTAATTGGCCATCTTGAGAGCGTACATTTTATTTTTATATGCTCGTTTAAATTCCTCCTTTCCAACTGTTTCCCTTGGATTATTCGTAGTTCGCAAATTACGGTTTCCCATTCAGTTCGTTATAATGTCCCACATTTCAAATTCACTAATGGCATAAAAAATACATTCACAATATAACTTATACAAAAATTTATTGACTTAAATATTTTCAGGCCATATAGTCCAGATATATCTTTTTAAATTTAACAATTTTTAATTCTAAATTTGTAACACACAGTAATTCTTATTAAAATCTCAAGGGAACTGTGTGGAATTCTAGTACGGTGAGGTAAATTATTTAGTAATTCATTTGAGTCAAATACTGAGCTGAAAACCAGTCCTCCCGAAATAGTAATTCAAAATGATTTGAGCCTTAAAACAAATCTATTTTATTAATATAATTCACCAATTGATTAATTCTTGTTGACCACTCCGATACATGACTACAATTGAATAAAATCATCATTTATTTCTATTTTAAGTGATGTTTTCAGCTCAGTGATTAATTCAGGATTAATTCAGGAAAACTAAATATTTAATATGTAATATTAGTAAACAAAGGAGCTGAAGTTAATAAAGCTATGTAGGAGACTTCCTGAATTAAATACTGATCTGAAAATAAATACCTCTTTAAATAAAACAACGATAATTTTAGTCAAATGTCAAATGTGTTGCGTTAAATCAATTATTTTTAAATTTAATATACATGAATTTTATAAAACATTTTTGTTGCAAATGTGCTACTAAAATATCATGGAAATTAAATTAACACTTAATTGATACTGGTTTACTGTACGTAGTATAATAAATTAAATTTCTATTAATAAAACTACTTACGGAAACAGAATTAATGAAATTTAGTGAAAAGAAGGTGCAGAGTAATTATGAAACATTCTATTTAATTTTAAGTTAATATAAAATTATTTGTTAAACTGGTTTTATCAAAATCCTTTGAGCAACCTGCCGTTTATTTCACCTAGAATATAAATTAATTTTGTTACACATTTTTATTTTTAAACGCTGCGTACAATCTCTGCTTGAAACTTTAAGAATTAAAAATGCCCTCCAGATAAAAACAAAGAACATAATTTAGGCGACCCCGCAATAATAATAAAAGTAACCCGCGGTTTCAATATTTATTTTAACGCGACAGGGTCCTGGGCAATATTAATTTTTCAGTACACAGCCTGGATCATAAAACCTAAAGTTTTTAGCGGTTTTTCTGTGGCCAGACCGGTTTCTACGTGCACTCCCTACAAATCTACCGTTAAATATGGACTCATTTCGCTCTAGTTGAAGCTAATCTCCTTTAATTAAACACATTGCGGCATAAATAATGTTCGATATCAGGTTTTTATTACGTTTACTTTGTTTTGTTTATTTTTCTTGATTTCATCGTATTACGTACATTTTTTAATATAAATTGAGGTATGGACAAATTCTGTAGAGGAATGCGAATTAATATTTCAATTTCAATTTACATATTCAATTTCGGGGAATCATGAAACAATAAACAGGGATATTTCCCAAGAAATTAATCCAAATTGTAAGTGTTGGGGTATATAATAAATAATATGTATACGATAACGATAACGCAAATGTTATTGTTACGTTGGAAGGTAATTCATAGCTGCAATTATTATTTGAAACCATTATTAGTGAGAATTTATCGTTTAAATTAACAGATTCATTTCCACTGACCAGAGTACGATGTTTGTTTCGTAAAATCCTCTTTGATAATTCGATCTATATACCATACAATCAAAGCTATTTTCCAAGCTAGGAGCATATCAAATGATTCTTTATCTTTATATATATCCTGCTATTTCTTGCTTTCTAATTAACCTATTTTTCGCGTCAACCAATAGAATCTAAGACAGAAAGTTAGTTAACAATATTTAAATTAAGTAATTGCATCGAGTTATGTTTAAATTGTACAACAATTACTTTTCTAGACAGTGCTACAGAATATAAATTTTGTTTTCGGCGTTTTCAATCGGTTGAATCGACTTGGTGGATTCTTGAATGTCAATAAAAACCAACATTAATGTAAAAACAAAGATTTATTCTAGTATTCACTGATAGTAAAATTTCTAGTTTCAGGTCTTTGATAATACATCTGAGATTGGTAACAGAATAGACTAAAAGGTAAGTTTATATAATTATGAAGAATAATTAAAATATGAATGTTACTCCACATAGCCCGACAAACGAACTATTATGTCGTTATGACGACTACAGTTCATACAATACAATACCTATCAAATCTGACAATATATTCGATAATGATATTTGAAATCACCTTTATTTAATACTAATACCTAAGTAATTTCCATTTATATTCCATTGAAACATACTATAATTGCGTGGTTAACCGCACCGAAGCTTTGGATTTCAATTTCCATTTAATTGTATCAAGAATAAATTACTCTCGGTAACTCTAATCATACAACAACGATTAATAATAACCAAATAGTCACTATTCTTTTAATCATCCGCTAATAAATTAATGGTCCAAGTTTAGGCAACATGGGAAACTAGTTTCGAATATCTCCGACCGAAACGAATTAAAATGTTTCCCGTATAAAAAGCAAAGCAATAAACTTAAATTGATTTTCTTCGGATTCACTTCCCGACTCGTTAATTGACAATGAAAGTTTTCAAGCGACCAAATATAAAGCGTAAATCTTCGCCCGAATCCATCGTAGGTGTTACTAAATGTAAAAGTTTGATTGGTTAGCATTGTCATTCTATTAAATGATCCCTAAGGAACTGTGTTATTGAGTTATTTTCATTTCCGGTAAATTAAATGTGGACAGAAATCAGGAAAGCCAAATGTATACAAATTATTTGTACAATTTGTTGTGTATTTTGTAAATTGCTTATTTAACATTTTATAAAATGTGATCAAAATAGACAAACCCTTTCGTGAACAAACAAGTTGTATTCATTAGGTTTTTTTGACAATTATCAATTACCTCCTTTCACATAACGCAAATGAGTCTTTTATTGGCCATATTGTTATATCTATCGAAATGAAGAAAATTGGAATAAATATTAAAATTCAAATATATCAAAAAACGCTGTGTTAATCAAAATTAATAAGGAACACCTTTTTTCTAAGTTGTGCAAAAAATATGAAAAGTTTTAGTTAAATAGTTTTAAAAATAATCAGTAGCATAGAAAATAGAAAGGACGAGAACGTCCCAGAATCTATGCTGCTGTAACTTTATGGAAGAAGTTTGAATAGTAGGATGTATTATGTATATAAAAAACAACTTGTGAAATTTGAGGGGCTGTATTTTCTTCAGGAGAAACTTTAGATGTGTCAAATTTTGACTATCTATTTTAGGACCTAGAATATTGTCTACCTACCAAGAGATTAAACGATCAATGCAACTACTACTCTACTGTTCACAAATTTTCTATATTTTGCTACTTCATAACAATGCAAGATTACATGACTTATTAGAGAGTCAAAGTTAACTTCAACATTGGAAAATTGGTTCTTCATTATTCACCATATAGATAGTTCTAGAATATTCCCACAAGTAGCAATTATTTTTTTGTCATTGTTTAATTATTTACCTAAAAATAGTTTAGTTCTGTAAAGAAGGTACAAATTGTGGTTGACTGTTTTATCAGTTCGAAGTATTTGTTACTTGTGACGTGAAAGTAATTTTAAAGAAAATTGCTTTTTTCAGTACATAATATTTTGCCTGTAATAATTTCTGTAGGTGTTTAGTAGTTTTCTGATGTTATACTATACCCTATGTATCATTAATCTACTTCAGAATCTATAAATAATTCTATACTTCCAAACACCTGATTTTCGTTGCGAATATTCAAATTATGGGATTTGATTGACATCCATTCAAATACGAACATGTCAGCGTATTTGCTGGGTGACACTTCAATTTATAAAAATTTTAGTACACGGTACATCCAGCCACGAGAAAATGAAAAAAGAAACTGTGTTTCTTTTATAAAGTTAGCGACAACTTTGAAGAAATATTAAATTTGCACATCAACCATAGTATCTGGATAGAAAATGAAAACCTATTGAATATAAGCATATGAAAAATATCTATAGGATTTATCTGTATTTCTACAGATTCTTTTCATTTGCGATTACATCATTACGTCGTCGTCGATGTACGGTGTCGTGTCTGAACCGCAACATCAAATTAGTCTAATTTATTTTCATTTATAGAGCTTCGGAACTGCCTTTTAATTTTATTTGTTCGTGATAGTCCGGAATATATCTTCCCGGTTTTAGTACGCAACATATAATTTGATTGGCTCTTATTTTATTAGGCTCCGGCATTATGTTTCGTTTAATTGGTTGGATAAAAATGTTTGATGGCAAAACGTCCAAATTAAGCCAATGTACTAATGAGCAAGTGCAAGTGGTCGTATTAAGAGAGATAAACGATTTCATGATTATTGATATTCGACAAGAGCTCCTCAAACTACATAAAGCAATATAAAATACATTTATAAAAGCTTTTTTGTGTATTATGTGATAAAATTTCAGTAATATTATCCTATAAAGAAAGTTATTTCAATTTAAAATAATGGTACGATGGCAAAAGCATAATGATCTAAGCACATAAGTTTGAATTTAGACAAATTCAAAAAGTAATGTTCTCCAAACTGCTCTCATAACTGTGTTGTTTTCAGAGATTGTGTGGGATTAATATCTCATTCAATAAATCGATGATACTTAATTATTATTATAATTCAAAACGGTTGTAACAGGGGTACAGCTACAAATAACAATGGCTAATTGTGAAAGTGGATGTATGACAGTGTAATTCCGATAATAGAAGTGTAAGCTGTCCTATGTACACATGCACGAAACACACGGCCGTAGATTCTAATTAATTCGAAAGTATCAGAGGGAAGGAGAGACGGCGCAAACAAGCCAAGACCAACACAAAGTTAGTTAATACCTATACGGTAAAGAACAATGCCTCAACAATTGTATTGTGTCCTTTTGTGTCGACACAAAGGTTTTGTTGATTTACTAACTACATCCAAGAGACCCCTCTAATTTTCATATATTTTGCAGTCAAAAGGTGAAACATGAAAATTTGAATCTGAAACTATGAATTTTTCATAAGAAGCCATTTTTGTTATAGTTCTATCTGTATTTTATTCCAAATTTTACTTTGTTACGTGCCATGTTAAAAATGGAGGGCTCCGCAAGATAAAATTGAACCTGGAACCGAAGTATTGACTGATATTAAGATAATTTTCTTTTCAAATTTGTAATGAAATACTTTGTTGAAGCTCAAATTAAATAAATTAATATACATATTAAGAATTATAAGTAATATGAAGTGTCAGTAAGTATTATTGATGAAACTTAAGTAAATAGGAGATGCAATTTGGGGGTGCAACTGCTTTAAATCTAGACTTTTTAAATTTGTAAGAAAACTAGGTGATGTGCAGTTAAATTTAGTATTTTATGTAATTAATTAATATGAAAAATAATGTAAACAGTAAAGTAAAGAAAAAACCTTTGGACTTTTGAATAAACAGCTTATATAAATCGTACTTATATTTTAACTTTCAAAGTCATTTACGACCCAAATAAAAATTTAAATTCTCTGAAAAACATTTCAACAAACAAATTTCAGACGTATAATTAACTCATTTGAAATGAGTTATTTTTTTAATATTACGGCTAGTTTTATTGAAATTTATTAAGTTTACACTCAAATAGACGTTTATCAGGTATAAAACATCTTAACTGTGTTACTGGGAGGAATTGCAAATATTTTCCTTGTATTACAATTATTAGGAACGGCAAACGTAATAAGATTAATGCAATCATAAATTTATGCGGGCAAAAGAAAAGTTTACACAAAATGAAATTGGCGGTTTATTGAATTAACTGAAGGTAATTTGAGTGAAATAAGGTGGACAAAAGAGGCGGCGCATAATGGCGTAAAATGATGTAGTAAACTAAAAGTTTGACGTTGGAAAGAAAGCGGCCAACGAC
Organism: Aethina tumida; assembly: GCF_024364675.1. Lineage (NCBI taxonomy): Eukaryota > Metazoa > Arthropoda > Insecta > Coleoptera > Nitidulidae > Aethina > Aethina tumida. The sequence continues at coordinate 10,155,930 of NC_065441.1, forward strand.
GGAACAGGAACTCTGGAAATTGGAACAGTTTGTTCCCGTTTCTCTGCTCATTGCCGCGATTAATTTAAATTTAAAAGCCGAAAACTCATTAGAGCACAGATCTTTGATTATCATTAACTGAGAAAATTACAATAATTCACCGAAAGAGATACCGCCGCCAAACAAAAGTATGAAACAATTTGGTTGGCAATTTAACTTTAATTACTCTAATGAAATCTCTAATCTTATCATCAACTTTACGCAGCAAATCATAAATTTTCAATTACTCATCAAAGGGGATGATCAAGCTTTAATCAGTTTAACTGTTAGGATCTGTTCCTACTAACTAGGCATAATTTAAGTTACCGTTTAATCGATAAATACAATGTTTTTGTCGACATATAAGTAAATAGTATTAAACGGTTTTTATTTTAACCTATGTACTAGTAATTACTCAATTTTTACCATATAATTGAAATTATGAGCAACTGCTACTTGTGTTTTTATGATCATCAAAATCAATGACTTATTACATAAAGTATATTTCCAAGGAAAGTATTTAATAGATCCATAAAAATATACGATTAAATTGATACATTTTATATCGGAATTATAATATATTAAATTGACATAAGCATTTCCCTGTAATAATAATAAAATGAATTATTACTTATGTGAATGAAAGCCTCAGTTTCCCATATAATTCCGTTCCATTTACGAACTGAAAAAGTAAGGATATTTTTCATGAGAGTGCAAGAGGATAATATGTTTGGCAGTCGAGGGTGTGAACATGTGCATGACACATATTTATGTGAGCGTGGTATAATTACTTTAAGTGATATGTTTTTTCCGACGCTTTGCCTCTTTTTTAATTCGCAGAATGAATTCTTACCAACCCTCTGCTTCAAAAATATGATTGATGCTTTAATATGTACCGTAAATTGAAATGTAAATATAATTTGGCCTTTTCCAGTTGCGAGCATCACTCAAACATGATAAACAATGATTGATGATCGGCTCGAGGATCTCAGGCCGATTGATATTTCTGAAGAGGTGCCAATTTGGGGAGAGGTTTTATTAAAATTTTCGGCCATGATTAATTTTTCACCTAGATTTTTTGATCTTTTATTTTGTTCATTTTACTTTGCAATGTTGCTAATTATACAAACAAAAAGTTCTCTTATACAGGGCGTTTTCTAAATTAAAAGCCATTTTTAATGCTTCCATATCACTTAGACTAAATTATTTTAATGGGTTATAATATTTACAGTCCAAACGTGTTAAATTCACTATGAGAATACATATGGCAAAAATACGTTCCAATATCTCGTTCCTTGAAGCATAGCAATCATAACGGAATTCCTGCTTGGATGTATTCTTTACTCCATCAGGAAAATATGAATTCGCTCGTGATGCAAATATAAATATTGAATATTGACATAGGAAAACAATGATAGTAGAAAAATATATCATGCCTGTATTACACGAATCACTTTTAAATGTAATCGATTTTTTAGGCATTATGTTTCTTCCAGGTCCAGTTTCTCATTCCTTTCACCGTTCAACTTACATTATTAAAATTTTCTCGGTGAGTTCGTCACGTTTACGACACACAACAAAAACTCGTTGATACATTATGCATGGCTCATCCATGAATCCTGCGCGGGTTTCCCATGGAGGTCGCAGGATCACGACAGTCTTCAGGAACGGCTCTCGATTAAACGAAATAAACTGTGACATAGTTATTATTTAATCTACACAAAACCTAAATAGGTATTTAGGTTAAAAGTAGAAAAATTCAAAATTATAAAATTTATAATTATTAAAACTACTTTTTTACCACCTCAGTGTTCAACAGCACAATTGAGAAAGTTTAAAGTGTATGTTTTATATAATAATAATTACGACATTAAGATTTAATAAGTCAAAAATATTGTCTAAATGATGTTATAAAAAGTAGTCGTTAAATCGTGGCCCACTTTTAAAAGAATCTTTCCCTCCCTCGACGTACCTCGTTAAGATTTTATTTCGCGAAACGGGCTAATAATATTTTCTTCAAATTGTTTGCGAGTCATTTGGTCCACGATATTTCTGAGCCGAGCCGCCAAATCGGGTTTCAAATTCCCGCACTGAACGACCGAAAGAAAACCCATACGATGATGAAACTCGATCTTTCGAGATTGAAATTTTAAATCAATTGAAATCAGACCTGGTCCAGGATCCTTTTTCGATGCTTCGGCCCTGCCGTATCGGATTGATGTCGTTAGTTTATAAAATCGTCTATAAGTCTTCCAGTTTTGGCTAATAAAATATGAGGTTGAATAAGAGAATATTATTAAACTTGTAGATCTGGTGTCCCAAAAAAGTCATTCAAGAATTGCATATCATAGAAGAATGAAACAATTTAATTTTTAATTATTTTTTAAATCTCATATATTTTTCAACGCTGAACAAGAATCTGTTTTTTGTACCACCCACAGTTGTCATTAAAGTTATTACAACATCGACTTGTCAATTTTTCATAGACAAATAACTTATACAGGGCTCTTACAAGTATTGACTCAACTTTTAAAAATGTTGATTGCCTCAAACTACATTGTGATCTTGATCTAAAAATAATCGAATAAATCAATTTGAAATATCCTATTCAACAATCACAAATGATTTATACTTTTAGTGTTGTCATCCATTTTCAATCTTGAAAAAAATCCGAAATTACCCTACAAACTGTGGATTATACAAGGAATTTGTTTTCATATTCAAATTTAGCATCGTAAAACCCAAAGGAATCGCCTTACGTAGGTTTAAAAAATACAAATGGGGTTTGTACGGTGTAATTAATAAATTATAGTATTATCTTATGCTCGCCGATTCTGAAATAATAAATTGTCCCCTAATAAACTGCACAATAACTACTCAAGATCCAAATTAGTGATTTCGTTATATTTAACTAGCGTAATCTTGATTTAAATTTTCTAAAAACCTCGCACATTTTATCCGAGGTGGTAATTAATGGCGATTGTGTTTTAAATACGACCTCGCCATTCAAGAGTGCAGATTACTTTTAATGTAACAGTTTCCCCAGCAAGTTTAATTAATATCGCTTTAAATATCCACTTGCACAAACAGGACACAGCGGCCCACTATCGCTTTTACGCACGCAACCAAGTCAAAGGAACTATTAAACTTATTTCGCCGAGAAACGTTCCCCAACTATGATAATCGATTCTGCTCAAATAATGCTTAGATCGGTTTCAAAGCCTTTGGAGGCACGTAACGCTGTTAAAGTTTAAATTTAATCTGTACTTCTAATTAAACAAAAAATTAAATAGTGCCATTTGTCGCCCTTGGACAGTCATTAGGAATAACGACATCGTTTGTTTTGGATATTTCATTGCGTTTACAAACTTTAAATTTTCATAAAGTTTATGTTTCAAATTCTCATTATTTTGGAACATTACTGTTGGAATTATATATTTTATTGTAATTAAAACTCGACATTACTCTTTTTTATGTCTGATCCGGTCAATAAAAGCAACAAAAAGCCAGCATCATGTTTAGAGCAGGTCCATTTAATTTAACTCGGGGCATTTTTTGGAATATATTCGATGATAAACCAGGTGAGCAAATGTTTATTGAAAAACATTATTTTTACCACTATAGAGAGGAAGGATAGACAGAGTAATTTACATTGGAATATACATTTAACAATATAGGTAAAAATAATCCATTAAATAATGAAATATGCATCTCACCTACGGGCTAGTTTCCACGAGAATGATTTCTATTTGTCAAAATTGCACATTGAATTTATCAGCATTGCTAGCTAATAAAAAGTGGAATGATATAATATTTTTTAATTCTATAAATTAAATAAATGAAACAAGCCAATTCATATAAAACAAAAATGTTATTAAATGTTTTCATTATACCATAATAGGGTATGCAGACAATATTGTATTGACTTTATTAATATTTTGAATTAAAATGTCAAACATATTTTTTGAGCTTTTGTATTGAATTTGTTTTATTTTCAATATATTTATATGTATTGGTAATACTAATTATAAATAATCATAATATAATTAAGACATTAAATTATTTTATTCATTCCAAAATTATACACAAATTTTAAATTTTCTTCATCTCTATTGATTGAAGCAGATCAACCTTAAACATAATGTACAGAGGTTTTTTAAGGAGAAATAAAACAAATTTGATGTATGGTGTAGAGGACACTATCAAAAAAAAAAAACAATGAAAATAAATTATTAACTTTGACGACCTCAGTAACTGTTAACTTTTGTACTTCAGGTAAATCAATATATTTTTATCTCGAGAATTTGTGATAGAATTCTAAACAGCCTTTCGGGGACATCCTGGATATTATTAACAAATTTATATTTTAGAAGAATATCTGAAATTTGGAATGAAATAAAAACATTTATTTTATATATTTGTATAAAAAATACTTCAAATATATATATTCAAAAAAATATTGGAAAATAAAGCAAAAAATAAGAAATGAATAACCATAACATTCAGACTTTCACATTTCAAATCATGAATATATATATATATATATTTTCGTGTAACTAAAATGTGTGTCGCGAAGACGGAGGCCATTGTGTCAGGCGATAACGCGGTGCATTTTTCCGTTGCCGGAGAACGAAGGCAGGATTTTTCGCCGCGACGGAAGCGGCAAAACGACAAAAATACCGACGCATATTGCCAACGAAGAAAATGGAAACCGAGGCGGCGGTGGCCCCGATAATATTATGTAAGTCATGCCTGAAACATTGTGATAAAGCGATCCGTGTGTACTTCGGGTCCCCCCCGGATAACAGAGAAATAATTTAATGTTGTCGGAATTTGCTTTGGCATTTTCTTATTTTGTGTGCGCTGGATGGGAATTTCCAGAGACACGCATCAGATATTCAGCAGTTAATCTCATAACGCCGTTTAGCCATCAGATTCCGACATAATTGGCTCAGAAGTATTCTGTGCTAGCAAGTAAACGCATTCTTACTTATGGAATTCGATAATCTGAGATATTTTAATTTGACAGGTATTTTGTTGAGTCTATCAATTTGTCCATATTATTAGCATCGAAATAATTTTAATTTAATATATGTGCAAATTTTATAGGAAATCTTTTATATTAAAATTCTCTCCCAGTATCATAAACACAATAATATTCATTACCTAAACAAGAACCAAGTGAAATGTCCTAGCTGAAAAAAGTTTCTGACGGACTGAAAATTGACTGAATATATTTTACAAATAAGTAACCAATATACGAATATCTTTTTTCATTCAGAACTAAAATACAACTAAATATTTTTTACAACTTTTCATGTAGTACTTCCTTACTCCAGACGCTGTACTGAAACAGGTAGTAGAGTACTAGTTCTTAAAAAATATATTTGGTAAATTGTTAAATGGAGGCGAAAGCTTTGTATACAAATTCATTGGTGTTAATTTTGTAGTGCCATTTAATAGATATCTATGTTTGTGGAATGAACAGCTCCAACATCCATAGAATAATATCATATGGCTCATTACTGTTAACTCTTGTGTCGGTCATCTCCCAATTAATCCTATATTTAATTTCGGTCACAATCAGTTATGGACAAGATCCACTAGGCCGATGATGGTATTGTTTACAATTGCAGCGATGGTCGAATGCATAGTGAGGGTCTGCGGTTATCGATTATAATTTCAAACTATGACAATAAACCATCTGGTAATTAACATTATAGAATGTTATCAGGGAACGCGGGTTTGATAAATGGCCGTCGACGCGTTGTTTCGGAATGGGCAAAAAATGTGCAAGACTTTACATGGTACCCGGAGTGTCGGTGCTTTGTCCATAATCTCCAAATAGTTCGATGATTATACGCGGTCCAGCCTCATAGGCAGATTAGATTAGTTCGCAGCGGCTGCATTATTTAAATGAAGGCTCTGAACCGTACAAAGAAGTGGGCTAAATAAAAAATTATCTAACCTTTATTAAAGAGATTTGTCTAGCGCTTAAACAAGATTGATGAGCACATCCTGAATGATTGTAGTTACGGTCTTTAAGGATGAAAAATTTTGTTTGTTTAACGACATGATGCGTCTTTTTAAGATGTCTCTCCTTAAGCTTGGCAGAATTTTCAATTCATCAATCAAAAATATAAAAATTTCAATTGGTTAAAAAACAAGATGTTTGTAAAAACATCAAACCGAACCCCGATTTCCGGCTGAAAATACGGTTGAAGGAAGTGAATTCCGTGTAGACTGAGATTTTTTCGCCTTTTTTACCGGTCTAACACACAGCATCAGCAGCGCAAAAGCGGCGGAGACAAGACAAATTCCCGAGCACACAACATAAATACGAGTTTTGGAAATAATCCCGACACGCCATATATCAAGGAGAGCCCGTGGCGATGCCACGTCGACCATCCAATGGGATCTCGCCACTTCACCACACGACACCCCCGAAATCAGAATCACGGAACGTTTGGCTAAAGCAAAGCTTTCAAGAAGTGTGTAAATGGCCTACATATAAATTAGACGAAAATGTTTTCACAACTAACTCGAGATTAAATTGTCACATTTGGGTTCAGTTTTACTAAAAGATGGTCATGAGATTATTCTGCATAAGAATGTTATTTATTTTTGCATGTATAATCTTATATATAAAATTCTCGTGTCACAGTTTTCGTTCCCATACTCCTCCGAAACGGCTTGATCGATTCTCATGAAATTTTGTGAGCGTATTGAGTAGGTTTGAGAATCGGCCAACATCTATTTTTCATCCCCCTAAATGTTAGGGGTAGTCCACGCTTAAATTTTTTTTTTTTATTTTTTAGACAAAATTTTTAGTTTCTATTCTTTTATGATACAACATACAAAAATACATACAATTCTAAATTTTCACCCTTCTACGATCAACCATTATCAGGATTTCTTCGACGATATATTGGGTATCCGTCGACATTTGTGACCGTATCATTGGTAAAATCTTTAGGGAAATTTTTAGTACATTTTCCATTTGCCATGCAAGGCGATGAACTATTAAGAGTACCACATGAACCATGAATCATGTTTGTCGTAACAATAATAATAATAACAAAACAACGTTTGCCGGGTCAGCTAGTCTTATATATAAAATTCTCGTGTCACAGTTTTCGTTCCCATACTCCTCCGAAACGGCTTGACCGATTCTCATGAAATTTTGTGAGCGTATTGAGTAGGTTTGAGAATCGGCCAACATCTATTTTTCATCCCCCTAAATGTTAGGGGTAGTCCACCCCTAAATTTTTTTTTTATTTTTTAGACAAAATTTTTAGTTTCTATTCTTTTATGATACAACATACAAAAATACATACAATTCTAAATTTTCACCCTTCTACGATCAACCATTATCAGTATTTCTTCGACGATATATTGGGTATCTGACGACATTTGTGACCGTATCATTGGTAAAATCTTTAGGGAAATTTTTAGTACATTTTCCATTTGCCATGCAAGGCGATAAACTATTAAGAGTACCACATGGACCATGAATCATGTTTGTTGTAACAATAATAATAATAACAAAACAACGTTTGCCGGGTCAGCTAGTGTATCAATAAATTTACTTAACTAGCATAAAATGAATTTTTAATTTCATGTTAACTTTGAACCTGCATAAAAATCTATAAGTTGCTTTGTTAAAATGATACGTGTTCATTAAACACAGCAAAATTTAGTAAACGACCGTTTTATTTATGTAAGGCACATTTTTTTAGTTGTCAGAATTTATAACACAATGACAACGGGGGCGAGGCCAGTTCGTGTAAATTGTAAAGTAGAGACACCAAAAGATAGCATCTAAATTAAATGTAAAAATTGCGAACAATGGCAATAAACCGATTTTTTCTTGCTGGCACGGCAGTAAAATGTAGTAATTGCCATTTGAAAAATGGGAAATATTCATAAACACTTTTGTATTCCGAGTGACACGTAAAATGCGTCTCCCCCTTCCAATTTCCCCTGCCAGAATTTTACAAAGTTCATTTCGCGACGCAATTTAAATATTCTTTTTCTAAATGGTAATTTCAAGCCCATTGAAATTGAAAAATCCTGTACCGATAATAACGGCATCTGGATGCGAACGCCCACGCTGTAATGTTTGGGCAACTAACTGCATATTGATGAATTTTTAAAATCAATTTTTGTTCCACTTTGAACACGCCAGAATTAAACATATATAATAAAATGAAATAAATTTTAAAATGTATACATAAATACATAATAAAATCTATACATTCAATTTAATATTTGAATATATTTAAATCAGAATATCTGGAATATCTTAATCACCTATTTCTAGAGACACTCCCATTCACCAAAACAATTTTTCTTCATTGCCCCAGGTAGCATCCATATTCGAACTCAAAAAACTGTAAGAGATCGTGTTTTGTTGCGTTTATTACCGTAATTGAAAAGCATGTAAACACGCTCGAATGCAGACAACTCGGGGTCCTAACAAAAACTGTAAATATCCGAACGCGCCAGACAATACCGAAAGAAGCTTAAGGAACATTATTATATTCAAATACCATTGAATTCATGCATGCCAAACTAAATATCCCTCCTTTACATAGGTTGCTGGAATCGTTTCGATGAGAACCCAATCTTTGCAGGTCTAGACGTCTTGAAAGAGTGCAGGACCAATTCTAGCAACTGGCACTTCAAAAGATACATATTTTTATTTCTTGTTCGTAAAAATGATCGCATTTATATATCGGATGGAGGTTGTAGACGAAACCGAATAAAACTTATTTCCAGAAAGAGACTGCATACAAATTAGTACTTTTCTTACTAATATTAGCTACTTTTGAATTTGATCAGTTAATGAATATAATTTAACAAAATATGCTTTAATCTCAATGTTATTACAAATATATAAAATTAAATCAACAGAAGAATAAAAGAGTTTATAAATACAAATACTATAATAATTACTAAAAGGTAAATAAAAAAGATAGTTTTACAAAACTAGACAAAATAACATCGTTATAAGTTTTTAACTGATATGACAGTACTTCTTGTCCAATTTAAAAAAATCCTGATCTACAGCTGGTACTTGACAATGTACTTGTTTTAGTTTTATACCACAGCGATATTCTCGTTAAATAGATGTGCTAAAAGATTATGTCTCTTAAATTGAGTTTAGAGATCTTCAGTATATTTCAGCACCTATCTAAGTACTCTGCAGAATGGAAATGACAGCTGACAGCTATGAATAATAAGAGAAAAAGACAAACAATTATAAGCAACAAAAAGCTTCTTCAGTTCACAAAAACTTTTCAATTTTCAGAAGAATACCTTTTTTTAATCTTCCACATACCTGGGCAACATCTTTATCTTAAGACGATTCACAGAATTCCAGAATCACACTCTGTATTATTTTCAAAACCATCGTTTAAAAATATACATATATAAATTATGAGATTATACAAAATTTATATACAATCGAAACTTATAGCAAATTTGTACAGTAGTGATAATTCAAAATATAGATGCGTTGTTGAGCAAATGTTTCGTCCCATTACCCCGAGTCTTAAGTAGTCTCGGGGGTACATCAAGCGCGATTAGGTCGATCCATCCATAAAAAGATATCTAAACATGACTGGGTGTTATTGTGGAGCATGCAAAGGCACCGGGCGGACGCCATAAAAACACAATTTATCCTCGCACTCGATGCCGGAGCAGCTTCGCCCGGTTTTCAGCAGGCGTGCGATCAATTTTGACGAAATATCGCGTGCGATCATCATAAAGTCGCGGGACTGGGGTCCTTCATTGTGAGACTCACAAGACGGAGTGCAGACGGTATTTCAAGGGTCCCGTGAACATAATATCTGTCCCCGTGCCAATTTGTTTCAATATAAGTCAAAGTGATTCCCTCCTAACAACGTTGTCGTTTCGCTGCATCCATTTTTTACTGACACAGATGATAACCGACGACTTCCTCTTTCTTGTGTTGCATTGTTTGCCGTAAAATAGAATATTCTTTTCCATTTTCAGCGAAAATGAGACAAAACATTATTCTTTGACAAAGGAAAATGCTGAGAAATTCCTTAGCATTATATTTCATTGAAAGTTTTGGATATTAAAAGGAAAATCTAATTTTACACTTAGAAAAAAGTGTTAATTAATATAACAGCCAAGCTTATTTTACGGTAATGAGTTCGACATTCGAATTTTCATAAACTCATATTTTATGGAAACTTTCTTTTATGTATCAAGCATCAAAATGAAAAAAAATTCTTTTTTACAGCCTCTAAATTTGAGTTTTCAGCAAATAAACTTATGGATTTAAATTTTTGTTTAAAATTATCTTACTTATTATCTAAATTATTTAAATTAGTTATAATCCTTATTAATAGAAAAGAAATGTTAAACCATAATATTTATAGTAAATAATATTTTACCAATAAAAATGAGTTAAATAGGAAATGAATATTGTGTTTGTTCAGTATTCATGGAAAGAAAAAAAATAGAAATATATTATATATCTGCATTTTTTCAATGTACAAGAAAAAATCAAATGTTTAAATTTATAAAATTATCCAATTTCCAATACACATATTTCTAATATTCAAATTTCATCTAAAAATTTCAAAAAATACTTTCATAATTCAAAAGTTTTTAAATGAAAGTTTCCAGGAGCATTGAAGAACGCGACTGACACAGAATATGGTGCAGTTATCCTTTATCTTGGCAGGGATCCCGTTCCGGAACATTCTTTGTTTCAAAACTCGTCGTCGTTTCGCACGTGATCAAAGACTCGTTGGCAGATGGGACACGTGTACTACAAATCGAACGTATGTACAATGAAACGATGTGTATACGTACGGAAATAATTCTCGGGAAAAGATTTTGTACACACTACGTGTGCGTATGTTTATTTTATATTTACGTAAAATTGTATAAAACAGATTTAGGAAACACGTCCTCGAAAACAAACATTTCTTCCTTGGCTCATAAATTTCGCATTTTTCAACGGATCCTTCTTTAGACGGTTTTCGTTAGGTGTTATCTCTTATGGATGCATCATCGATACGACCGTATCGAAAATCACGAACCATATACTCGGGTGGCGTGTTAACGCCACCGTTCTCCATTATTTCCGAGAGGACGGCGACACCGTCTCTCCAAGGAGTCCCCCATCCCCTTGTATTTAGAGGGACTTTCACGCTACACTTAACCCGAGTGTTAAGTTGGAACAAAGTGGTCGCCGATGGACGGATTCATAACGTAGAGATTAAGCATCGATATAGTAGTTCTCGGGTGTTATTTAGTAGGGGTCTGGGGATTTATGTCTCTTCTTCCCCCCAATAAATGGCTGCAGGGATAGGGATCTTGTTGCGACAATTATGACACTTGTTGAGTAAATTTCTAACAAATTGTTACTTAATTATTTGACAACTTAATTATTAACATTAATTTCTGAGATCAATTTATTGTTATGTATAGTTTCCTGTTAATGCACTATATAATAAATAAATGTAGCAATTTTAATGAAAACAATCTTTCTACTCATATAGATTTACAAAATTTATAAATATATTTTTCTTACATTGTGCAAAAAATAGGAATTTTATTATTAAGATTTAAATAATTATTTTATTCTAAAATTTATATGACACTATTTCATTCAACCATTAAGTAAAATAAATATTATTATTTATAAAGTAAATTTATTATTAAGCTCGTAAATTTCTATTGTTGTATAAAATTAAGAAGGAAGTTTTTAAAAATTAATTAATATACAAAACTTATTCATTACAAAAGATGGCGGCAGATTAAAGAACACGGTACAAAGAGAAAAGTAAAAACGGCATAAAATAATAAAGAATACCAGCGTCGAGGTACTAAGAAGTTAGAGAAGTGTTTAAAGAAAACAATTTAGAAAGAAATATGGCGAAGTTAAATTAAAGATACCTGCTTCCACGGCGCCGATTTTACTCTTTCGTTTTGTAAAGTGGTTGTAGAATTAATTAGTTCAATTTAAGTAAATAATTTGTTTGAATTCCGTGAATTGTGCTTTCGTAAATATTTGAGAAGGTTTGTTGGAGTTCATCTTTTAGAAACAATGTAATTTCAACTTAATATCGTTAACATTAATATTATTTTTAATTACATTGCTTTGTTTAACTTCAAGCAATTCATGATCTTACAAATATTAAAAACTAATTTAGGTCAAACTTGTGTTTTTCTCTGACATTTAATAATCCACAAAAATTGCAGTTAAACAATGAATATATGCTTCAACTTTCCTATATGCCAGAGAAGCGAAGGAGCAAAAAGTCTCGATTAAAATTGTTAACCCATGATAAAACTTCGTATCTTCGTATTCCGACTCTCAAATGAGGGACAAGGGTTAAAAGCGGACAAAGCATTCCGCTGCGTCCTGCATATTTTCCTGAAACAACTTACTTAGCAGGATAACGACATTGCATTCAATTACATCTGCCTGACAGGAATCCTTTTAATCGTGCATTCAACGACTGCAGCAGAACGTACCCTCCAATTATGGCCGGGACTGGCCCCCACGAATATAATGGACGTCGAAATCGCACTTACTGCACGAAACTCCATTAACTGTATAAACTATATAAATCACTCAACTGTGAATTGGATTTGTAAAATGGTGAGATAAATTTTCAATTTTTTTATAATTATAAATGATTGGATAACAAAATTTTGTACCTGTAATTAAATTGTACAGACAAAAATAAATTCATTCAATTCAAACACTGCTTTAAAATTTTAACAAAAAAAAATTGGAGACCACAAAATATTATATTTTTTCCATACCAATCAGTCCAGCATTGATATGGAAAAAAGGGAGTATTAAGTTAACGCTTTTATTGTTATTGAATCGCGGAAAATACGCCGTGTGCATTTCAAATAGAATTTTATATCCGCACATTGAATAAAAACTAATCAAAAATCACTTCAATCTGAACAGAATATGTATGTAAAATGGACGCATTACAAATATGTAAAAATAAATTACCATAATACAGAATGATAATTTGGCAGAAAGCTGTTAGTCGTGTTTCCGATTAAATTCTCTGGACTAAAAACGTTTTTTGTCAATAAACGTTTGTTTTATTCGTAAATCCAGACTAAGTGTTAGTTATTCATTAAGTGCCGTTTGCCGATGAAACGAAACGGTTTCCACCATACTTTATGCATATGCCTTCAAAAGATTAAAAGCGGTCATCTCACTGTTTTGGAAAAACGTATTTGAATAATTTGAGAATATTCACATAACGTAATGTTAAATTATAAATTATATGCAGCTAAAGCTAAAGTTATTAACTATTTTTACAGTAAGTGAATTCAATGATTCAATAACTATAATTATCAAATGTATCGATTATACTCATGTCAACGTTTACATAAAATCAATTCTAGAATAGTTGGTTCTATCATCTGATAGAACTGATGTAATATGCAACAACCCTTTATTATCATACTAAAATAGTTGGAGTTGTTTGCTTATTTTATAATTGCATCTACTGGAATTAAAATTAGTTCTAAAACAAGAAAAACTTTATTTTTATTTTTCTCCTATTTTTTATTAGTAGTATTTATAATGTTTGAATTTTTTTTTCTGAAAAATATTGTGTGCAAAAATTAAAATTATTTTCCTATATTGACAGTTTTAGTCCTTTGTTAAACTTTTATTACCAGTTATTCTGCTTTATCGTAGAGAATTGTGTAATTTTCAACAATAGATTATTTTCCAACGTTCTATTCGAATAATATTGAATGCAAGGCATAGAATTTGCTTGAAATATATAGTATTGAAAAACTTGTGTGTATACTATAGTAATATTAAAAAGTAATACTAACAAAAAATATAGATGATTTTTGAGTGGTAGATTAATTATTGCTAATTACTCCACGACATAACCTTGAGTAATTACATACAGTGAATAAATTTGTTATAACATTATCAAAATGGATTGGACACCATGTCCGTATTTCCATTCAATTGATGAAGTAAAAATTTAATAGCAACAGTTTTTACACTTTAAGGCCATCAGAAAGATAGAAAAATGTAAAAGGAAAAATGACTGTAATACCTGTAAACAACCCGTATGCGTTCCAGTTCCATTTTTTAATTTAGAGTACAACTTGGCTACAAAGGTAAAGAACAGTGAAATAAAAAATACAATCTCCGTAATTGTCATCTTTGCACGAGCAAACAGTAAAAAGTAATACTGGCCGAGTTGAAGTATTTCAATTAAAAAGTATTTCATAAAGAAATAATCTGAAACTAAAACTTGCAACTGGAGCGTAAGGTCTTAAAGAAAAGAAACTTGAAATGTTTTTTATCGAAAATGAGAAATAGAAATTATTTTTGTTGATTTTATTTGTTTGACCAAGAAACGACTGTAGGCGAAACGAGATGTTACATTTATCTGTGTTTAATAGTAAAATGTGTCAAATACCCTGGTTGGCAATGACGTCCAGGGTAAACATTAAGTGTAATTTTTACTTGATAACTCGAATATCTTGATAACCCGAACTAAATATTTCTCATAACCTTCGATAAGTCGAATTTCTCCTTTCGTAGGTAAACCTCTCGAGGTTTTTGATGACACCTGTCTTATGTCCGAACGGCATTCCCTGTCGTCAAAAAATTTCAAGATCAATTTCAATTGATTGATTAAATTAAAGCCGGAATTTCCTATAATTTACTTTATGGTGTTTACATGATTACAACATCCTAAATTCTAAATGGAAGTATATTTTACTAAGAGTTTTTTAAATTAAATATCTTAAAAACAACCCCTACAATGGCAATGCTTATATTTTGCTACTAGGCTTTGTATGAGAAAACCTATGAAAATGTCGATAAAGCAATCCACGGATGATTTAATCGTACCCTTTTTTGAAAATGTAAATAAAAATCGTTAAACCCAAAAAACTGACTTTTTTGAATTAAAATAAAAACTTTACATACCATAATATATAATAATAATAATTATTATTATTATTATGCAATATACATTTTATAGATTTCAAAATGTTATTTTTGTTAAGTAGTGTAGTTTAGCAGTACCTTTTGTAATATCTAGCTTAAAGTATACTTACATGATAAATACACATTTATAACTCTCTACGTATGTATTTTATTTAATAACTCGAATTTTTTGTAGCAAATCGGGTTGTTGAAGTTCGACTGTATATAGTAATAGTTAAAACAATTGGCATCGAAATACTTCCCTTGTAGATGTTAATTTATTCAATTAAACGAAAGTAAAAATATTGTTAGATGGTTGTACTCGCTAGTCTGTGAGAAAAATAGTGTTCAAGGACTATAAGGAAAAAGCGACTTAAATTTTATATCGTTTATTAAGTGTCAAAAGTATATTACAATAATAATTAATATATAAAATAGATTGCTGTTCAGTTGAATGATTGGTGTTTGATGCCCATTAGTGTTCTAATTGGACTGTGGAATGATATGTCGACTCGATGATTACAATTGCATTGGAAGGCAATAAACGACTATCGTTGACAGCCTAAATTTTGTCCACAATTTAATAATAATTCAACTATAATTTAGCAACTGCGAAAGTAAAATTCTTTATCTTTTCTTTAATCGAGTATCTTTTTATCATGAAAACCAAGGCATGTATCAGACTAAAGCCGGCGCAACGTTCTGCGTGACGTTTAATTAATTTTTCCTAACAAAACATTTTTCTTACCCGAGAATCCCCCGTTTAATTGAAATACTTGAAGGAACATAATACCGCGGTTGCTCTCGCCACATAAAAGAGTACACATTTTAAACATAATACTGCCGCGTATAAGAATTTTTCAATTGGTTCCCTTCCTGATGGCGGGCTCCTCGCACGAAATCTGATACGGGATTCCGAACATACATCGGCATGAAATAATCTCATTCGCGCTCTACTAAACCCGGTCGGTACAAATGTTCGTCGAGTCGAGTGCATACAATTGCACCAGTCATTCCGAAGCTAGACTAGATTTCCGTCCTTTATGGGACCATATCAATCCCTAATCGCTCCAATACACGATGTTACTGGGCTCAGACGATCATCTTGGGATCATGATAATAATATGCAGTTCCTTAGTTTCAAAGTACAGTTGCAGTGTTACGATTTAAGAGCGTAGTTTTCAAATTAAATTATTTTTTATACAATACTTACTCACTGCTAAAATTGAATATTTCATTTAATATAATATAATTAATATAGTGCCTATAAAATAGCCTTAATTTAATTGTTCAGTGTTAGTTAAAGCATTCCAGACTTTGCAAGAACGGCAACAACATAAATCGGACCGTAAAACTTACCCGAAGTTGTCAGTTCCTACAACTCCCCGGCTCCCGTAAGACTCCGGAATGGAAATGTACGACCGTGTTGCGTTCCTTCAAGTATTTAACGTGGCGTCTGCACCCAGTGACGAATGGAAAGTTGCCAGTGGGAAGTGGTACAGGTCTTGCATGCACTCCTAACCAAAGCCCCGCTCCATCTGGCTCGTCTCCATCGAAACAAATCAAGTTGTTGGGTTCTGGAAAGTTTTGGACTTTGCGGCGACAGTTGGCACTAAAGCCATCACTTACTGAATCGCTCGCATATTGCACCGAGAAACAATCGCCGCGGTATTCATATTGTGCTGTTTTGCACGTCCAACTTCAAACTTCGGTATACAAGTATTTTGTGCTAATGACATTATCCTACGATTATATATTTATACTGCGTGCAAAAAAAAGCCTAGATATAGTTGATTTATTCAAAATTTATTAACATATTACAGAACAATGGTCGGTTAGTCATATTGCGATTAATGAAAACTGAAAGTGACCTGCTGCTATAAGCAATAGCAACCCATACCATTATAAAAATGACCTTCCACAGCAAAGTGAGGATATTATCTCTTTCTCCACGTCGCTGTCTTACTAACACATGACCTTCGTGCATGCCCAAGCAAAAGCGCGATTCTTCACTAAACACCTGGTGATTCCATTACTCATCCTACTGTTGATGTTCCATACACTAGTCACTACGTTGGCGCCTATGGTTTGCTGGGAGAAGTAAATCCAAAAAAGGCGATAAATCCGTAAGGCAAAAGACCTTATACCTAGGTAAGCAGGTCTTGTGGCTCCGTAGTAGTTCCGGGTCTTCCGGAACCTCTTGCTCTACCTCTTCTGTACTTTTCACTCCTTGACTGCCAACATGGTATTTCAAATCTGACATTTCTGGTCAAACGACGTGCTATTTTTCGAAACGAAATTTCTGTTTCATCCAGTCCCACTATTCTATCTCTGTCAAACTCGCTTAATTGGCTTAATGCTATTCTCCGAACATTCTATTAGTTTACTATCATAACCAAAATAACTTTAATAAATAATTTACATAGCTAATGTCAATTAAAAAACTATATTTGTTCATATTTGTAGATCGACGGTGATTGTAATTATTTCATGTTGTTACATGAAAGCCTTAACCTTTCCAACATCCGCTAAGCAGATGATATTTTCGACTACGACATTTTATGTCATAATTGTACTAATTAATAAATAATTTACATAGGTAATGTCAATTATAAATCTATATTTGTTCATATTTGTAGATCGACAGTGATTGTAATTATTTCCTGTTGTTACATGAAAGCCTTAACCTTTCCAACATCCGTTAATCAGTTTATATTTACGACTACGACATTTTATGTCATAATTGTATTTGCTGCATTTATTTCTTAATAGTAAACATGAACCAGTAGATGTGAGATAATGATGGCCCATATTATGCTCATTTGGCGCATGTAATTATCGTAATCTAATCAAATCACTAATTAAGCCGCTTCAATATGATTCTAATCGATAAAGCTTTATTAGCAAATTTTAAGTTAATTGCCACAGCTTGGAAATTTAGCGTCTATAAATTTTGTTACTAAATATACACTAAAAATGTAATTTAACTGTAATAACACACTTTGATGTTCCATAAACACATATATTTAAATTCGAGCTTTTAACAAAATTAATCTACCGTCATCGTTTAACCAGACGGAAGGGAATGTTTTTTTAATACTACGTGTAAAAACAACAAAAGCACCCCTAGTACGATTTTATGTTTGAATTCACTTAGGAATATTAGTGGCATGCAACTTTCGAAACAGGTTAAGCGATTCAAGTTCCATCAGGAATGGATTGAAAACAGCTTTTATGACATTTGCTGCATATGCTACACGATCCGTATAGTTCGTCATATCGTGATGTAAACTGGGTTAAGGGAAATTTAAGTTGCGAAACTTTGAACTAATTACGAACGTTGTCTGATGATAAGAAATTATCTTGTTACTGAGAAAGTATGAGTATGAAATATGATAAAACGCGGTTCGCGCATGAAATTATCAGACCACCTCTAACAAGACCCTAATTTTACTACACACTAT
This sequence comes from Aethina tumida, assembly GCF_024364675.1. Classification (NCBI taxonomy): domain Eukaryota; kingdom Metazoa; phylum Arthropoda; class Insecta; order Coleoptera; family Nitidulidae; genus Aethina; species Aethina tumida. The sequence goes on from NC_065441.1 coordinate 10,174,392, forward strand.
TAAGTGAAATTAAAATGTCTACATACATAAATGCTAAATTTAATGAACATTCTGATTAAGTACTTTTACTGTTCACTTAAACACCTTGATCATTGTGATAATTTAATTAATAGCAATTATTGAGACATTTTTTCTGTTGCTCATTTATGTGGTTTTAAATTTGGTGGATGCGCCGCATTGAAAAAAATTAGGTTAACAATAAATCATATTAACCCTGAATAAAATGTTACTTAACGGCTTCATCTTGAATTCTACACTCGTAATTTGCTGCAGTTAATCATTCAATTATAATAATTGCTTTTTGGTAACTTTATTTTACTTCCATGTAATTAAGTGAGACAACTTCCATTAAAAACAAGCTAAAACCCGCTGCTGAACATTGGTCGAGTAGTAATATTGATTTTGGGAACGACACAGCGGCCTGACACCGTCACTGTTCCATACAGGAGGAACACTGACACACATTAACATAGACATAGCTTATTTCCGCATTGTTCTCCTCGACTCTCCGCTGTGGCCCGAATTCGTCCTTCGACAGTTTGGCATATTGGCTTGACAGTAATGTTCCCGCACAGGATCTAACCGCATCATTCGCACCATTATGTCGACTTGGATTTACAGTAGGGATATACTTTTTTATTCAATAAGAACTCGAGTGCACGTGTTTATCCCCAATATTCGCGATGCTGTGCATTACAGTGGTGCTCCAAGTTTCAAGTTATATCATGTTAAAATTATAACATTTAATTTACAATTGCATTATTAAGTTTTTGTCAAAACAATGATTTGAATGAACGAATGAAATAATTAGTAAATTTTGACTTCATGAATGGAATTAAATGATTTTAGCTTGTGATTTAACAAAATAAATTACTGTTCTGTTATTAATAACATACTCTGTAAAATTTTATAACATATTGGTTATTTTCATCGTTATTCAGTGTGGAAATTTTACATAATAAAAATGAGTAATTATAAGTATTACCTAAAAAAATAATTTTAAATTAATTTCATCGACAGAAATTCGAAAGATTCGGCTGTGATCTTCGATTGTGACCAATCAATTAATAATTGAAATCATCGACGAGAAACTCAGTTTTTACAAAATATTATTTATGGTAACCTTCTTAAAGCACTGAAAGAGTATTTCTATTAAAAAAGTAATTTTTGATCCTTTAAAAGAGATTTCAAATAAATATTATTTATTATTCATGTAACATTTAGCAACTGGGAAGGGCTGTCACTATATCCGTTAAAATTTTATATTTATTCTGTGTGTAACTGAAGAAAAAACATAGATAAGCTTATGTATATTTATATTTTTAACTCAGGTTTTTAAATTAATAGTAATAGTCTCTGTTGTTAATTAAAACAAGAGATACTTTTAATTTAACATGGGTATAATAGTTTATTGGTTCTGTGTAAACTGGGTCAGATATATAATATGGATAAAGTAACGAACTGGATATGCTTTTAGTAAGTTGAAACTTGTAACTTACAAAGCTGACAGTACCAGAGGTTTATAGCTTGCTTACTATAACTGTAGCGTGATGACAAAAACTTTATGCGGCGTATGAATTGTTGTGTATTTTTACTCAGTGTTAAAGAAATAAGTTTGGTTGAAGAAACATAAATTTTTAGTTTTTAATATAAATACATTATATTAATTTGAATAAATAGTTCTTGCTTTACCCTTCGGCTTATGGAGGAACAAGTTGAATACGTTTTTTCAATTAAAATTAATATCTATTTCAATTAAGTTTATGCTGCTGTGGTTGACCTGAATCCCTTTTTAGGAACAGTCCCTGAAAATTTATTGCAGAATTTATCAATTAGTGGATGTCCATGAAACAAACCGCAACCAAACTGAATTAGGGAAATTCGTCTCAAAATACAACGCGATAAGGATCGTGGTTTTAATGAGCGCGGCCACGAAACTCCCGAAAATCGGGAACTGATTACACCAACTAAAATATTTTACACGATTTATAAGCGGCTTCGTTGTTAAGCAATTAAAGATCGCTTTGTATTTTTTTTTTTTCAGATTTTAAACTGAAATTATCTGAACAAAACTGTTGGTGGAAATTTTGTGTGTCGATAGTGAGGATTAAACAATGTATTTATGTGTATCTATGTTTTTCCTATAGTCCAGTTTAATAATTTGAATTCGCTACCAATAGTCCGGAGTTATCAGATTGCAGCAAATTAAAACGAAAAAATAATTGTTAAAGCCTATCACCATTCATCATTGATACGCTATAGTTTTAGAACTACTTCGGTTTAGTGAAGGGGTATTATATTATACAGTACTTTGCTAAATAAACTATTGTATTTATTAACGTAAAATATTAAATAAATTCAACTCTTCAATCTTGCAATGATTTTTTAATGTAACAGGTTAGAATAATTTAGTTTGACTATTTTTACAAAATTTTGGTTGGTTTCTAATATTTTAAATAATAATTAATGAATGAAAAATACTATATTAATGTACTTGATCAAAAATAGTGTGCATAAATTCAAACACAAAATAAATGAAAGTAAATAATAAGTTAATAATATTTGTAAAATCTATAAAACTTGAAAATGTAACGCTTTTTTTAATTTTTTACTGAAAGTACTTCACGAATATTACAAAACAATTTCTAATTATAAAACAACTACTTTTTTATTAATTCAAATTCAAATAAGTTAAGATTAATAAAAGTATACTATTTTTAAACATTTTACAATGAAATTAAGTAATTTTAAAGTTAAATTCATCAAGAGGAATATTTTAAGATATTAAAATAAATAATTATGAAAGTTACACTAAAAGATTATACTACATAACTAAAACATTCTACAGCTGTCGTAGTGATCATGTTCATTAATTTTGTAATATCTGTTATAATATAATCAAATCAAGAAATTAAACACCTCCGCAAAATTACAGTGATTACATGTTTACTTTTATAACAACAATAGGTATTAATAAAACCAGAGTGGTTCCAACTAACAAGTCAACGCGAACAAAGTATCAATAATACAATATCGTCAAATTATTGAGCGCAGGACGAAATATATTTGTGGCGCCATCTATGAAGTGATGAGACGAATCGCCATTAAGCGCCGCATGCAGGGCAAAGTATCAACTGAAGGCCTTGCAGGTCAACCGTTTGACGGCGCTCATTGATCCTGCAATCCTGAAACTAGGAAACTATTTCAGGAGAAAATTTTGCAGTTTACCACTACGATGCATTCTGTTAAGTTTGTCGATAACTAATGTAATTAATTACTAATTAATTGACTTATTAATAAACATTTAACTTGGGTATTATTAAGCTCATTTTTAATCTTATATTAACAAAAATATTAATGATAATATAAGCCATTTTTTAGAATCCTCAAACCACATATATATATATATATATATATATATATATGTTAGTTCTACAAAACTGTATTTAATTACGGAACAATTTAGAACGCAACTTGGTTTTCTTTGTGCTTATAATAAATGAATACATTTTAAAAAGTATCTGAATAATTATGAAAACCTCGTCTGACATCCGCAACTACAGTTGAATAATTATATTCCTCATTTAATTGTTGCTGATTATTATACCGTTTTTCCAGTTCAGTCTACATATAAAATCTTTGTAAATTAAGGCTCCGTGAATTATTTTCTTTGTGTATATATGACTAAATATGAAAGTCTTTGTTAGTAGAAATTTTACATTTTAGCGTGCACTGTGCTTGGAATGGATTAAATTATTAATGTTACTGCGCCAGCTACATATTCTTACTTGATTAGTCTAGACGAAGATATCATAAATAATCAATCTGAGTCGTAGAAAATTTATAGAATAAATTGTTTTATGTGAATTTAAGGCCCTTTTCCAAGATGCAAATTTATAAATTTTTGACTTCTAAGTGTGCTAATTAGAATTTTTATATTGTTTTGGACGACGTTTTGATTAAAGTGAAACAAAGTAGCTGATTAAAGTTTTAAAATAACAAAACACAACACCACACTTGAAAATAAATTATATTTAAATTGGATTGTTTGAACCGACACCGAAGAGATAAAAAATAGTTGTTATAATCCGATAACATATTAATAAAAGACGTTGGAACTGAAAAATGGCAAATAATTGAAAATTCCAAGTGGCATACTCATTTTTAATTGTTACAAATGCATTTTTTAACCACTTTTTATAAAGCATCTTTTAGATAGTTCAGTACTTTGTACCACTTGATTTAAATATTGTTTATTAAGCGTTCTTTAAATAAGTACTTTAGTAACTAGAGAAGCATTCAAATCTTTGTAAATTTAGAATAATAAAAGCAACATTAAATTCCGTACAGTTTGTAGCTAAAATCCAATAAGAATACCTATGGCAAACTTTCCTTAAACGGGGTTCGGTGTTTTGTTTCGGGAACGAGCCGCGACCCCGTCATAAAATTTAATTAGCTTTGACTTGAGGCTATTTTGGTTCGGCTTTTGCGACGTACAACGCCGAAGATTTTCCTAACGAATAAAGAACAAAACTCGATTTATATTTTTTCTTACTCGTTGGCCGAAGCTTTGTGTTCTTTTTAAAATTGTTCAGTTAATGAATTAGGACTTTTAAATGTAATTAGAGCCCCGACCATTTTCTGCGTGCATAATTTATTCCTTTGCTTCAGTTAAAATTGCTAATGATGTAAAATCGAAAACATGGTTATATTTCAACCACAGATTAAGAAGGTAAGTAAATTACTGTGGTTACGAATTTCTATTTTAAGAATTTTTTTGTGATATATTATGTCGAAATTCACTTTAATCTATATGAAACTTATCCGATATACAAATTTATTATAGTTTCAATTTTTTCTGTTATAATTTATACATTTATAAAACAATATTGCCGACAAAACGTATTCCCTGCTCGAAAACATGTAAAAACGTTTCGCAATATCTCTGGGTTTATTAAATTACAATGTTTTATTGGCGCTTTAATAACCCAATATTCATTAAATAGAAGTAATGCCAGTGAACAGGAAAATTTTATGTTTTTCACAATCATTTGAATTGTTATGACCGTCGTAAATTTTAACTATTTTCGCTTATTAAAATTCGAGAATGCTGTTTATATTAAACTCATAAATGATATCAAGAAAATTAAAAATTTTCGGTTAACGACTTTTTTACGATTATTGTATTAATTTTATATTAAACCCAATAAATATTCGTAATTAGCGCACTGCATTGCTTCAGCGGTGAACATTTTTTAATGGCTGCCTGTATCATGATTGTAATGACGCTTTTATGAAAAATCAATTTGTTAAATGTTTGTATTTATTTTAATTGAATTTCTATATCATACATATTATGTTTCCTTAAAAAGAAATGACATTAAATTTATTTAAAACATCATTTTAACAAAAACATTTCATTTAATTATTCAAACCTTAACAAATACATCTCACTCACACTGCAAAATAAAAACTTAACATAAGTAGCAGTAAAAATTTTTTGTTTACGGGGGGGTACGCGTCGCTGTGGCTAATTAATTGACGACATCAACTTAATGTTGACGAAAACTTGATGCACCACTAGCGGCAACTTTGACCCTCCTTTTGGATAAATATTTGTATTTATTTATTTGGGTAATATTTTGTTCTACTGCTTTAAAAATTTATTATAACAGAAAACGATTAATATTAATTTTAATTTTGAAATACAGATGGAGTTTTACTCCAATTTAATAACATAGAACTCGCCACTTATATATTTGTATTTTTAAAAACCAATGGATAATATTCAATAACATCTTTGTCAGATATAATATTTATCAACTATGAAAAATGCATTTTTTCATATCTTTCATAGACCATAATATTAATTTTTTTAAAACAGAGTGTATCACTTTAAAATTTTGATATAATCATAAGTCAATCAGGCTTTCCAAAAATATATAATATGTGATATACTTTATATTTAATAATAAATAAATTTGTGAATGATTGTTTCCATTTCTCATTAAAAAATTAAATAATAGTCTTATTACACCCTTTCAAAACCTACCAAATGTCGAAGATTTCATTTCTGGATATTTTAGTATATTTGGCTTTCTTTTTCTTGCGATTTTATTATTTCAACAGTGAAATACGATTCTAAGATTTAACAAAATAATATTACATAGATTAGTCATTTAATTTTTACGTTAATTTATTCAATATTCGTTCCAAAATTAAATCAATTTGAAAAGTAATGTAAAGGAAAATAAACATTTAATTAATGTCGCCGTTGCTTTTTTCTTCCTGTACATCTAATTCTGTTTTTAGTTGTAGCCATGTTTGGAGTTTTTGTTATAAATCATCATACAATTTTGGACAATAATATGAATGCATTGAAAAATATTTATCATGATTCTGAACAATTAAAAAATTCAATGAAATGAAATATTTGAATAATTTACTATTTAAATATTCGTTAATAATCAATAATGTTGGAACTACTCGTATTAATGGCAAATAATAAATTCGAAGAATGATAAGTTCTTTAAAATCAAAAGAAAAAAACAGAAAGTATTTATAACATACGTATAGCTGCTAAAAATGTATAGAAAACCTAAAACGTAGTATTTATATTTTTTAAATATTTAAGTCAGAGTTAAATGTCTTCATCGATTTTCCTGTGTCAAACCTCATGACATACTACACATACTCGTACCACGAATATTGCACTTGCTTGCGGCAAAATCAGCAATCACGAAGACTTTTGAAGGGGTTATCACTGTCCCCTTGTGTCTATAAAAACAGGATACGCAATAATTGCTGATATGGAAGCAATCTGTTGCTAAGCGAATTCCGGGAATTAGTAGTTTGTCACGTATGTACACAGACGTCGGGGATCTTGTAATTATGCTGGCCTGCATCACAAAATAACGCGCCGTTTGCGATTACGGTAACGATAGCATTTCGAATAAGGGGAAGACGGGACGCGCCATGTTTGCGGTGCTTTATGGTAAATTACGGGGATGTCTTATGGTAATTCGGGAAAGGGTGCAGACATTGACTCATCTGTGAGAGGCGAACGGATGAAAATGTTTTTATATATAGTCAGGGGTTATTTTCTAATACGTCACATCTATCTCAACTAAAAAATTAATTAATTTATTTCATTTCATTCATTGTGCACAAAAGTTCAGTTAATTAGTGGTGTTATTTTTCAAATTTCAATCGTTTAGTCCTTAAGGAACACCTTTTCCCAAGAAAACAATATTTATGTAAAAAATAAATTCTCTTCAGTTTAGTGTGAGCCAGATAAGTTGAATTAAGGTTTTATTCATTGGACGATTAGTATTAGTGTCAATCTATATCTGAAATTTTGTAAATGTATCACTTAAATTTTACACGGATACACAAAAATACATATTTAATTAAAAACCCTTCTAAACAGCGTAAACCAACTTGAAGATCCAATTAGAATGTTTCATCAGTTAAAGTGTCAAGAAGACACTTTCGCCAGATAAACAACATTCGCTGTTCGCTGTGTTTCAGAAATGTCGTTTGTTGATCCCCTTTCACATTTGGGAGTTTAGATTTTCTCAGATTCACCGTCGGCAACTTTTAATTATTTGCATAAAATTAATCAACCTTCTAATTTTAAACTCGCAAGCTTTATAAAGCCGTGGGCGAATAAACTAACCAGTTTCTCTGGCATTAATTGAGAAGTTTGTCTAGGTTCGTTTTGCAACTTTTGGATTGTTAAACAAACAGATTTAGTTTCAGTGCAGTCTAATATTTAGAAAAACGACCATTTGCAATTAACTGTCTTACTCAGCGAAAAGTAAATTTGTGACCGGGTTATCGAATTTAATGCCAATATATAGAAAAAATGTGCACTTGCATGCAAAGATTATAATTTTTGTTGCGTTTTCATAGTTGCAATTTATTTTAATGGTAAACATATTTTGAAAATTAATAGATTCTTGAAAGTGTGGTTAGTTGGTAGATTGGGGTGGCCAAACCAATTCAATGAACAAGTAACATATCTTTAACCGGAAACGATTCCACCGCATCAGTATAATTTATTTTTGCCAGCTTCCCCGTGTAAAGCCTCGAAAACTGCAAAAGGTACAAAAGTGTTTGTGTGTGGTCCCATGTATATGCGAGATGCGCCGCTACTCCAGGAAATTTTCATTCCGGAAATTTGCAGCTTCCTTTATCGCCGAGGCGCACGGGGCGAATCTTGGAGCTTCTTTCCAATTATTCCTTTCCTGTATGATGCAAATAGGGTTCTCTTTATCATTTCCCTTTTTACTGGCGACAAAGTGCCATGCTCCGGTCGTGGCAAAGGCCACACAAATATATTTATTACAATATCATTCGGTCTTTGTCGTGCTTCTAAAATAATATTAGTTCTAGATTTTTTTGGTATGGTCTACCTTTTCCCTCTGCCAATTTAATATGGTGCTGTTCTAGCCATGATGTTTTCAAAATAATATTTAAAATTCAAACTCAATAACGCAATTTATAAATAACTGAAAGGGCCGCACCCTTTAACACAACTCAAATACCTGAATTAAATATTTAAAGCCGGGTATATCAATTGAACACTTTTTTCATATACTCTTTTAGCAAAAAACTCGTACTAATACATCTCATGCATTTATGATCATGTTCTGTTTACATTTTATCACGACTCGTATTTCCAATTCGGGAATATATGGAAAAGGTTTTTTTTTTCGGATACGATATTTCATTATTCTTTGATGGATTTTCGGATAATGTTTAATCCACTTCTCTTGTGCGTTATAGACTCGCAAAAATATAAAGGGGCATAAAATGCTTCATTAATGATGGTTCTTTTGATGATAAACGCCAATAATTAAATTCATGTGTAACTTTTATGGATTGAGTCTTAATCGTTATTTTCGAATGTGAATAAATTAAACAAACGCATTTGAGATTCAATATATGTTTATTTTGAATGTATATTTTATATTATGTAGATATTAAAAATATAATATTTATAGTTGTATGTAATGTTTATAGTTGTACCAACTATGCAGGTTATTAATTTGGTTCTTTAAAGAACTACAAAAATAGTCAGTTTTTTCCTGTATTAATTAAAAAAATACAGAAACAGGGCAAGTGAGAACTACCAAAGATATTTGAATATCAATAAATGGATCAAATTCTATTCAAACAATCTATTTTTATCACCAACTCAAATTAGAGAAACCTGCAGACTTACCAAAATTTATGACAGTTTAGTGGAGGATAGTGAGGAGGTTAGTGATTATTTATTTGACCAGAAACATGTAAATAAAACGCTACTAAGAATGTGAAAGTCTGATTTCGATTTGTTCAGGATAACATCCATGGGACTATGGAATAATTTAATTCCTTCATAGTATAGAAAGATACATGGATCGATTTAGGTATATGTGTATATTAAATTGCTTCCACATATTGAAACGATGCAGTTAAGTAACGTGTTTCAACATGATAATCCTAAACACAAAATTAAAATTGTGACGGATTGATGGAAGAATACGTCAATGTTTTGCCTTGGCTGACGCAATCTACAGATACCAACTTTACAGAAAAGATGTGGCATCATGTTAATAATCAAATTCGATATAAAAATTATACAAATTCTTCACAACAATTCAAGAAGCTTGAAAGTGCTTGGTCAAGTTTATGCTTTGGAGATGTGATGAACTTATTAGTATTAATGTTAAATTAAAGTTACTCATTCAGTTAATAAAAATTTCTTCAATTTAATAAAATATATGTAATATTTTATAAAATAAGAAAATATTAATTTTTAGAAAATAGTACAAAGCGTCATTGCTAAATTATTTTAATAGTTCACATTAAATAAAATGGTTATAGCCATAATAATTAAAGTTATTTTAAATTTGCATTTAAAATATCAGCTCTTTAAAAATGTATATTTGTTATTTATCAATATTTAATTAGCTAATATTAAACGATAATTTCTAAAGGTCATTTAGAATCTTAGTGACATGTTCCTTCCGTAATCTGGCACGATGCCGTTAAAATACCAAGACTTCCATCTTACAAAGCATTCTATGGACGAAATAACGCAAAACTGCGGACCTTCAGCCAGAAGCCGACGTCGGTTTCTCGGCGGCTCTAGGTGCGACCGTGATGCCGAAATTGAAACTTTGTTGGAAATTGAAATTCCGCAGCCCCTTTGACTAATACCGCGTCACATGCGAAATTGTTCGCCCCGGCATTTTTGCACACATAATACGTCCACAGAACCCGGTCCCGACAACAAAGTGCTCTTTATTTTAATTTAATTTTCGACTGTTGGGCGAACAGACGCTCTTTTTTTTTAACTTCGCTCTCGCCTTTTTGGTGACGCTCACGGAATGTCAATGTCTGTGAGCGTCACAGTGTGGGGGTTTTAAAGTCACGTAATATTAGGTTTTCGGTTGTTGCATGGAAACTGACATTATATTGTAGTTATTGATTAAAATATTCAAAAATGTTTTTATTGACATTTCTTTACTATATTTTTATATTAGAACACACATTAATTAGACATAAAGTTTACAACAATAAAATTGTTGATTAGATTTTCCATCAGAAAGAATTTTATGTAAACAGGAATTAAAAATAGGAAAATAAAAATAATCAATTTAGCTACATACTCATGAGATTCGCCTGGTAAAAAATATCTTTACATTTAATCTAAATGGTTGGCATATTCGAGGAAATTTCTCTCTTTAAATTTTCAACGCCGTTGAGGCAGATTTGACTGATGTTGTTTTACGAGAGTAAATTCTTGTTTTGTGTCACATTTTAGTGCTACTGCGTTAATGTGTCTGTAAGTAGGACGCCACACTAAGTCATTAAGTACTCCGGGAGAATAAGAAGATTTCGACCCTAACATATGACAAAACTTTTAATAGCCACCATTTTGCTTAAGCCAACAAAAGTTTTAATCGTCAGGTGATATTATATCAAGTAGTGGAAAATTATTACAAACACATGAATTAACAATTAAACAATTAAACTACGTAATTCTATACCGAAGAAAAACATTGTAGAATGCGTATAAATTTTGAACGGCCGGCACTTAATGACATAATAAAAGTTGCAGCCCGTGGATCTTTATTATAAGACTATAAACTTATAATAAATAGTCGGAAATAATGACGTTTCCGCCAATCGGACGTGCGACTTTACTTTTAATGGTTTTTGTTTCTATTACGCGCAGTTATATCGTAACCAATATAAATAAAAATGTGCGGTTCCTCGGTAGGTCGTAACGTTCTCGCCACTAAAAACACACCTAATGACATTTCACCACTGCTTTACTACGGCAGAGAAAACGCTTAATCGTAAATTTAATACTTTCGGTACGGTCGTGCCATTTCATTCCGATACTAGTGCAATAAAGCTTTTGAATATTGTATCGAATTTAACCGTGATTTTTATGACGGGCTGTTAAAAGTTTTGTTCACCAGCCAATTTTATAATGCGTTACTTATTTAGGACGTCGATAAATACGTGCATACTTTGTAAATTACAAATTTTATTTATGGGATTCTATTCAGTTGATAATATAATTAATGTGTATTGAATTAATGTAATTACAATTTACAAATTAATGTGTTCATATTTTGAATGTTTATATGTTAAACATACTATCAACTGAAAATATAATTTACATGTTTGGGTACAATTATCATTCTATTTTAACATACTCTCTATTTGTACTGGGTGTCCTAAATTGGTTAATTTTGGTTGTCACTCATATTCTTATATAGAGAAAAACTGACCAGTGTCCAGAGCTATTTTTTAATGGCAATTTCCACAGACCGCATTTTCGTAGGTTCCTGAATTAATTACATTTTTTTGATTAGTATTTTTTTTGGAAAACTGCAAAAACATTCTTTAAGCATTTTTTTATATAGCAGAAGCATATATTTAAAGGAATATTTCTCTCTATTTTAAGATAATATGTGTTACTATATTTCAATGTAAACTATAATTGATTTGCCTTTAAGATGTCGGAAAAAGATCAAGCTTACCAAAAATATATAATTTGTGATATATTATTTGATGTCTAGCTAAGGTATAACGATATACGTGGTAAATTATAAATTTATAAATAATAAAATTTATATTCACTAAGGTTGCAAAAACTTGAGAGGTAATTACTAATTATGAATAAACTATCAATGGTTTAGGTACAATGATATGTAGTAGTTTTAACACCTATGAAAAATACTATTTTCAATGTTTCGTACACGACAAAAAATATATAATAAAAAGGAAATTTACCATAAATATTCATTATATATTAACCAAATATAATTTAATATGTCACAAATGATATATTTTTGGAGAGTTTGCATTTTCAACATATTAAAGACAAATTAAATTTTTGACACTTCCCCCATTTTTGTTTCTCTATGACAAAACTAGATTTGTGACACTTCGTGCAATTCTCTGTTTATTAATTAATTTATTGTGAAACTGAATAAATTATTGTTTTATATATCTTAGACGAAACTAGTCACATTTAAAACAATAAAAAATACTTCAACAATAATGGTACTACTGTTAAAAATTATAAACTTATTCAAATGGATTGGAAACATTTTTTTAAAATATCAAATTAATTTGCATGTTTTACTTTTAACCATTACAATAATTGTAGGGCGTCTCTCAGCTCCCAAAGTTTACTATTTTTAACCACATGTTTCTCATTCAGCGTTCAAATAAATCTCGTTTACTTAGTGCATGTGTCAAAAGTTAAAGCGTTACGAATATGTTTCCAGTTAATACACGGCAACTTAATGATAAATGCTAATTGAGATTTTTTAAATTATCCAACTCATGAAAATTTATCGTCGTCTTTTGTAAAATGTCTGTGGCTCGTTTGGATGCTTATAAATTAGTTATGACACAAATGCTTTTTGAAAAACGCCTCCGGGTATTTTAATGACTCTTAAAACGGTTACGGATGGTTCAAGTAATTAAACCCAGATATTTTTATTACTCTAAAATATTTATATGGGAGTGATAAAAATATTTAATATGACAAGACTTATTGTCTAATTAATAATTTTTAATTAAGATGTAAACTACGATGGTGTTTTAAATTATGCTTATAAAAAGTATAATAGTGATCATATTAAAACTTTAGCTAGGTCTGATTTCCTCTTTGGAAACTATTTTACAATATCTCTTCGAAAAATGTTGTTTTCGCATGGAAAACTTCGACCCGAAGTTCGCTTTTAAACACTTTAAACAAAAGTCATTGAAACTATTTTAGATGCACTGAAACTACCTGCACTGTCGGGCATTTAAATAATTTACTGAATCCTAACACTTTATAGCATGTTTGTCTTTTGTTACCGTACTAACACCCACTTTGTTTCTTTACTTCGATTTTCCTGTTCGATGAACATTGACTGCTGAATTATTTATTAGCTTCATACGGATTCTAGTTTTAAAACTTTATTTACGGCGTATCGGTAAATTAATTCACTAGAAATAATTCAAGTAGAACATAAAATGCAACTAAAAATTTATATTGTTGCTACACTGTTTGTAGGTAACAATTATTGTAGTAGAAAAACAAAATTACTATTTACATTAAGTCATACAGCAATAATGAAGTGAATTTTTTTTTGGTTATTAGGATGATTAAGCCGAGATGAAAGCTGCGGGCAGCGGGACATTGAAGAGGAGGACGAAAAACGGTGCGACGGGAATGAGGCGACAGCGCAGTTTGGAATGGCGCCAGGAGCGCAGCTACAGCAGCAGCGACGATGAACTGCCCAATCGTCCAGTTGACAGTCAAGTTTTCGCTTCACTGCTTGCCCAGGCCCAACAAGAATATTCGAGTAGGTTGTCGCAATTTAGAATATACCCAATTATTTTTTAACATCTCTTATTTGAATCAAATTATTACTAGTAATACTTGTTTATTCAAAAATTAGAGTTGTTTCTAAAATTTTCTTGTGATATTTTGAGTGAGACAAGAACTGACCTTCCGCATATAAAAATATCATCACTAACTAACATTGACTAAATCCTGATAGACCGGCAATCAGTGTGAAAGTCACATACACGAGCTTTCCTGAAGATTGTTTCAAGGTAACGACAGTTTTAACGTTCCAACTTTCACATGTTCAAATATAAATGACACATACTTGTACTAATCCGGTTAAAATCATCCATACTTATATATTCTTTTCACGAAAATTTATTCAACAATTATTGTTGCAACTCATTTGCCATTTAATGTCCTGGAAAGAATTTAAATGTTGCTTAATTACAACCCTCGAAGAAGGAATTTACTTTATGCGTTACATTTATAGCTTACTTTCAACCCCACATTCTCATACTTGTTTGAACTTCATTAATAGTAAAAATATATCCATTTCACCTCCACTTATTTTTACTCATCGCCGGTTTTCCCGCAATTATGTAAAAGGGTTGCATCGTAGCACATTTATTATATTGTACGGGACTTAAATCTGTGCATTTCAATTAGGTACAAGTCCCGATTCCTATAATTGCAGGCATCTCGGTGCCTTTAATTAACAATTATTTTCGTAATGGCGTCCCATTACAGAGGCAATGGGATTCAGGACGCGCTTCCCACTGTCAGGGATTTGTTTTAATTTGTTGTCCTTCATCAGCTCGATGTCGGTACCGATTACTTTATCGGTTTGGTTAATTGGTTGTTTCGAAAATTGCCGCATATCTGATGCGGAATTCATTTTAAATTGCTATAGTTGTGACTACAATGTGAATGATGATTTGGACATTTTGGGAATTAATTAAAATGTCACTTTTTGAATTGCTCTTTCTCTACAATCAGGAAGAAAAACACAAGTTACATATATTTAAAAAATACATACACATATAAATAAGAATTCACTCAAGTAAAATAGAAATTTATGGAAAGAGGAAGGAGTTAATTATTTAATTCTTCGAGGAGTTGTCTTACTAACCAGTAGTGAAAACTACTTCAGTTGGATTGCTTGAGGCTCTTGCACCAGTAGAGTATCTGATTATCTGGTAAATGGATATGGCAACTGCCAATTTAAACTTTTGGCTTATGGAAGAAATCTAAATGTAGGAATTAACTAAGCGAAGTTATCGAAAATGTAATTAAGCGGAAATCAATTAAGTGAGTTTAGTAATAGAACAATAGAGAGATTAATAGAGCTGTCAAATGAAAAAATAAAAATATTGGTTATTATTATTATTTTTTATTTATATCCTACATCTTAAAGACGCACATACGTCATCAACTATACTAAAATAAAATGGATGTGCAGTCGACTGCAGAATGGCATTACCACTTTGGAAACAAAATCCTATGAGACCCGTTATTGATAAACTCCACCCAGTACACCAAAAAGAGGTATACAAGGGACAGATATAGTAAAAAAAGGATGAATACTAATTGCGGTAAGTTATAAAATTTGGAAAATATGCTTAAAATTGGATTTGTCGAACGAAATATTTACTACTAGTACTAGTTAGTAATCGTTAGTATTTTTAAACAAAATTAATGAAAATTTTGTACAATCTACTCATAATGAAATTGAATTGAAAACATAAGTTGAAACGGAGAAAATTTTAAATAATCCAGTGAAATCTATTAGAATCGATATATAAAATATAAGAATGTAGATATAGATATCTACTTTTCTTAGAATTTAAAAATAATTAATAATAATTAGATTTAAATATTATATACAATTACATATTAATTAAAACAATATGTCCACCTAATTTTTTGAGACTCTGGCTGAAATAATTCTATTTATGTAATTCAATTATACCGACACAACACTTATTTGACAAATGGTTTAAATAACTGTTTTTTTTTTATTTTATTGTATATTATATTTCGTTTTGTTACTATAAAAATATGTCTTTAATAATTAAAATTTTATATATTTCAAATTTAGGAAACGAATATTGCTTTAACTAAATCACAAATATTAAAATAATTTGAATTTATTTTAACTTAATAATTTGTAGAACATTTATAAAATAATATTAATTTTGGATATTAACTAAAGCAGTGACATATCAGTATTTGTTAATTTTAGTAGAATTGAGAAAAAGTTACTATTATTAGAAATGTGAAATAAATAAAATAAGAGAAATAGTTACTTTTTCATCCGAATTTATAATATTTGTATTTATTTAGAAATGTTACAACCCAAATTATGGGGTTACTTCACCTTACAAGATGTTTACTTTAAAAATACTTATGTAAATTCATTGAATTTTTGGGGTTAATTTATAGTATAGCACAGCCCACCAAGACAACGAATTTGTTGTTTCACTTGTACAAGTATATTTTTGCTGTATCCTTCTCTCTCACACCCTAACTCTCATATTCAGACCGCAAACGAAACTGGACCTTAGGGTGATAATGCCATTCTGCAGCCGACTGTACAATAGTGGCTCCATTTTAAGTGTAAGAAATTACAGATAATATGTATTTGAATTAAACTTAAAAAATTAATCAATATAAATATAGATTGCGGGTAAAGTAGACACAAAATATTGGCTGACTCGGAAAATAATCATAAAATAAATTTCTTAACAGCGGCAAGCGGTAAATGTGGAATGTGAATATTTGAAATCCGACTGCAGAGAATAAGTCATATTAATTTAAAAATAACTCCAACCCGCATCCCATAAACTGGGTGGAGGTGAGCGAGAAACCACGTTTACGCTTCTTTATAGGCATACCTCGGATGAGAAAATGCGGAAAAGCTCAGTCCGCAGGAATCACCCCAAAAAAACTAACTGTTTGTTTGAGCTTCAATTAATTGTAAATAAATACTGCTTAAAATTTGAAAACTTTTAAAATAACTACAGTTACATCAAAGATTTATATGTTATTTGAACGAATGATATCAGTGCAGTCTAGGGATGTGGAAATAATTTTTCAGATGGTCTCCGTTTTGCAAAAGAAGCTCGCATTACCAGAAATATATAGAAGGTCGGTAACGTTCGCCTCTAATTAGGCCGAACGCCAAATGAGGCGGGCTTTCCGCGGTGTTACGTGGCCGCGCTAATTACGCTGCTTCAACTGACATTTACCGGCTCACAAGCCATCATAATGTTATTGGATACCCTGCATATATTTCCCGCTTTGAATGGATATTGCCCAATGCGCGGTCCCGGTTTAATTCCACGATTAGGGCGACAATTTATTGCCTGAACACGAGATCCATTCTATCAAGGTAATGAAAAATACGACCATAAAATTAAAGGACTTTTCAAATTGGAAATGTCGTTACAACCAACATGTGGAATATTTATTGTACAGACGATTTCTTGACTGCATCGTTAAAAATTAGCTTTGAGCTCCTCTAACCGAGATTTATTTAGTTATATCTTTTTACAATTATATCTATAAACATCAACAAGGACGCTTTCATTTGAGTCGCAGTATTCATTATATTAATACATAATGATTTCTGTTCTGTAATCTTCGTCCCTTCTTTGAAAAGTCTAAAGTATGCTTCTGTGTTATTGCAAATTTATCATGTTACCTTTAGATTATAAATTATTCAATTCAGCATTTTCAAATAAGCGTTTTTATTCAATTATTTATGTCTTATAATTTTGATATCCTTTGATGTTTTCAAGTTACATAAAACGTAAACATTTTAAAAATAACGGGGTATTATGTATGCCCGCATTTTGTCCATAATAAGATCCGGAAGCGTCGCTTTTTATATGCGCCGTCCCGGAAAAGATTTTCATGCTGAAGGACCTCGGCATGCCTCTCACGTTCGCCTTTAATATTATTCCGATATTATTACCATATCAGCATGTTACTTAGAATATAGATTATAATATTATTCATGTGCGTTATTTCAATAAAGATCGATATTAATGGTGGTGTTTAGAGTGTTAGGCGAAGAGTCATTAAGTTTTATTGCTTAGACCGTTTCATTACTACACGCTCCATATTTGTCATGTCGAGTTACGATTATGTGTCTGCTCAGTTTTAATTGTATGCGTGTTACACAAATTGGGTAGATTGTGACTTACTTTATTGGTAAATTCTCAATTTTGGTTATTACCAGACCAGTTAGAGATACACTTTTTTCATAGTTCAGGATTTATTAAACTAAACTATAGATATTATGTATAAATGTATTTTCTGTTTCAAATGGAGACGATAATTTTTAAAATATTAATAATTTGTAATGTATTCAGTACTAAAAAATTGGCAACAATTGCGTTGAACATGAACAATGTTAAGGGAGTCCTAAAATCTGTACCAAAGAAGACAATAAGCAATATTTTGTGCAAAATCCTCGTGCGACATGCAAAGGAGAGCCAGTCATTAAATTCCGATAAATCAATCATTCAATGAATTTCATTAAAAACTTTGTCAATAGATTCCATATAAATTGAATGAGGAGTTTGACAATTGCCAATAATCTGGGCAAATGAGCCTTTTATTGATCGTATTGTTAAATGCTACGAACTATAGGTGGATTACTATAATTCTCGCCGATCTGAATAATGTATTGGAGCAACTAAATCTGATGGAATAGAACTAGTAAATGTCTTAACCAAAGAAAATGAACTAAGACAAATAACTGTATGGTCAGGTGTAGGCTGAAATGATCAATACTGTACTGTACTGTACTCTCAAATAATTCTAGTTCGTGAGAAACTTTCAAAAATCAAAAATAAATCAAGAAAAGGCGGTCTGTTTGTACTACACGTCACAGTAGAGACACAAAGTGAATTTATATTTTCATTATTCAACGTTTAATTCTTTAATTTGAAACTAAAACGTTAAAATATTATAGTAAATTATTTTTTTCGACACCTAATATCAAATTATATCTAACTAAATTGTAACATTTCTAGTAAATACATATCCTTAATATTTTAAAGAAAAAAAAATCATATTTCGAAATTTTCTTATTATTAAAACTAATAATTCGCGAATGAGTTTGCCCGTATCGACATAATAAAATATTAAATTCCAATCAGGGTAGTGTGGGTGTTTTGGGACCGAGTGCGTGCGTCGCCTCTTAAAAAATTAATCGGGCAAAATAAAAAGGGAACGTGCACACAAAAGTCTTAAAAATAAAGGTCGGCGGCTACATAAAAAATAATTACTCCCAGACATTAACTGCGACTGTTGGTGGGATTGGGAATGTAAAAGGGAGAACGGACCTGGGGTTCATGAACCTTTTTACTGCGTTGTTGACACAACAGTTTTTTTTTTCTACCGTAGTAAATGCCCATGTTTTCAAGAAAATCCTTTATGACGATTTTGCGCCTGCTTCAATGGAGAATACGCAACCCACAATGTGAATCGAGAAAAAGTCAACAATGGGCCAGTACGTCACCCACAGTTAGTCTATCACAGGCTTACTGTTCACCACTTATTTTCATTTTTTGTACACATTATTTTAAGTATATTTGATTTTGGGGGTACTTGATGTCCAATTATTATTTTAGTTTATTGCTTACTTCTTAATCGAAATTAGACTTATTTATTATTTAAACATTGTATTTATTAACAGTAATTCATTACAGATTGTACAAATTTCGTGTATTAAACTATTTCTCTGTATCTGTATATAAATATACTACATATTATATCATTATATTGATCACATAGACAATACCAGAACATAGAATGTGCCTTATTACATTTAATAATTCACTTAATACTTCGAGATGACTACAAAGTGCTTTTATACTTTTTCAATCATAGTTATATTCCTGATATTAACTACAAAACATCAATTTCATATAAAGATACTTTACGATTGGCGCAGGAATGTAGCTGATTCCCCCTAAACGACGCAGCCATAGAAAAGCAACAGGGGGAAGCTATCCTAAATACATCGAATCATATGTATCCATGGTGACACCTTGACCGCCACGTGATATTGTTACCAAACATGAACAAAAATCTTTAGTCGCTGTTAGTAAATTTAATATATTCGTAATATTATCGAATCTTAGTATCGTAATCCTTTATTCAAACAAAAGCAATTAGTGTCTTTTCTCGTTTAATTTTAAAACCTTGCCGTAATAATTTACGGCATAAAAAATGGGGAAACATCATGATCCGAATTAAATATCCAATTATGAAAAATACTTTTAATTTGGACTTTCATGTTTTTTTATAATTGGATTAATTTAGCTTTGTGATCCTTAACAATCTGTCTTTTTTGTGCCTCGCAAGTTTCTCTATCTGACGCCCATCATTCCAAGATAAGTGAGGATGACTGAAATATAATTGGGGAGTGTGCAAGAGAATATAATTTTTCTGTAGTGGGAATACTATTCTACAGACTTACTTTACGTATGTCATGTATCATAGAATTAGAAATAACCTAAATTTAAAATAAGATACAGTGCTCCGAAAGAGAAACCTTTTCGATCCTTGCATCCTTCAATCACAATTCGAAATTTCAAAGACTCAAAATTAGTTAGATTTACTGCTTCAATCGGTTCTGAACCTTCAAAGAACTACAGTTAATCTAATTTAAAAACAGCAAACAAAAATAATCATCGAGTATTTTATTACGCATTGTATGTAGACAAAATTGACACTTCAATTAACTCCTAAGCCTTTTTCAAAATAAGGGGATTGCGATAAGAGATGTGATTCTTAATTAGCGTCAAATTTGCTATTTGATTACGTTCTTAAACGAAAGTGCAGTTAGGATGAAAAAGTGAAGTAAGCAAAGGAGAAAGCCAGACACACAATTTGTGAAAGACGATGGCATAGGGCATTGAGGCATCATCCCTCCTATGAAATTACCTGATTAAATTTTCATATTCAATCTTGAGTTGCTTGCCCCGGGGAGGCTTGCTCTTTCCTGACTCCACGCCTCTATTTTCTTTCGCTAAACTCAGTTTCGTTTATAATTGTATTTTGTCCATGTTATTATAAATAACTTGCTTATATACTTACTTTATTATTCTATTCATTTTGAAACTTTATAAAGATTTAAGTACCGCCCTCAGACTTTTACCTTAACTAAACTCCTGCAGGTGTCTTCGGTAATCTTGTAGGTTCATTTCAAATAAAAGGGTATTAATATAATTTTATTTTTTATACACTGTTTATATTTTATATACATTTTTTAGTTTTATTTTAAGATTGGTTAATAAAAATACAATTTAATATACAAAGTGTGTGCAGAGTGCGACAAGAGAGATGTGGTTCACCGCAGGAGTCAGATTTAATAAATGCCCGAGAGACACCTTGAAAAATAAATCACGTGTGATTGGATCAGACATCGGTCTAACCTTATATGAGTCGTGATTTGTTATTTTAATAATACTGGATAAAGAAACAACAAATAAGAAAAAAATGTACATGTAATTTTATAGAGTAAACGACAAAAAAATATAGTCATTTATTAATCTGAAAAATCAGCTTATATTAATAATACATAATAAGCAGATAAAATTTTAAAAGATTTCATGATGGGATGGATAACTTGGAACTATGTACATACTGGTAATTCCATATATGCAAACAATATATAGAACTTAATTTTAAATTGTTGTACATTTCTATATACTGGGTGATTTCTATATACAGCGTATGTTTAAATAATATTGAACTATCACGTTTATAGAAAATTAAAAGAGATATCAATCTGAGATTTTATTTGTTGCTACAGCTAATTCTGTAGTTTACAATATATATTATTGTATTTGTCAATTCTGGAATATCTAACAAAATGTATTGTCAATTGTAATGTAGAAAATTTGAATCGTGATAACCAAAAGTAACGATTATTGTCAATATTATAGAATATAGAATAAAATATAATTATATAAATTTATTTTTTATTAAAATTAATATATTCTTGGAAAGCACCGTATACGATGATTGAGTAAATTTTAATATCAAAATTTATTTTGGCAACAAAGAAACAACTGCACTAATCCCCTAAAATGACATTAGGATACGTGTTTGGTGTGCCCCCTATAATAAGATTTCGCGTCCGTCACATTGCACGTCTCACACATGTTTTTTACGTTGTTAAGAGAGAAGTTTTAGTAAAACTTGAGCTTTGGGCTTTTACGCGTCGAATAAACTCGTACACTATGGAAGAATCTCGGAGCGAAACTTGTTAAATCTAATCCGACGAATCGTACGTACGATGAATAGAAAATGTCAGATAATAAGTTGTTGTCGAGGGCTGCCGGTTTCTGGCATTACCAGAACCGCAACAATTTCTAACGTTCATTTCACGGAATATTGTGCAACGGTGCATTTGCGATTTCCCAACAATCCTGTCTTATGTGATTATTTCAAAGTTCAGTTTTCAACCGAATTACAGTTTATAATGGAGGTTATTTATTTTTCTCTCCTGTTTATTATTCTCATTTTCAGACCTTTGCGCTGAAACAATAAGACTAGACTAGTTACAGATTTATGTAACCTTTCAATTATTTTTTGTAAAATTAAGCATATAAAACACAGCAGGAACAAAGAATACCTCTCCACTCATTTTCCAGGGAATGACTGGAAAGGGGAACAAATCGCAAACGTGACGAGTCCCGCACGTGGACTCGACACACCGACCTCATCCATCACCGGTGTGGCCAACACGTGTTCTCTTTTTCAGGCACTTGAAAAGAATTAAAACACGAAATAACTTTCTGATCTTTGAAAGTATTTGGGAAGCAATACGAAAAAACGCGGAATTTTAATTTATTTTTCTGCCCGCATTATACAACCCTTAATATAATTACAGATATTTCATGAAACACCTGGGGCATTCAACCCCAACAATTATTCGGTTTTAATATAAACTCCCCTCGCTGATTGAATGTTTGTGTTGGGGTAACGATGACCGTTTCCACATCTGCAGGAAACTTCAATTGTTCCGATTACATTCGTCCTGGAAAGCACAACAGGAACAAGATTCTGAAATAATATGTCGTGTTTTTTTAAGCAGCCCAATGTTTTCAAATTTTTGCCACTCGTTTCAGCAAAACAGACCTGAAATATTGGATAATTGTGGTTTCACACAATAATAAAGGTTTCGTAAACAAGGGTAGAAAAAAGGCTACGGTCTCTATTTTAATTGTGGTTATTCGAGTTTTGACCAAATAATAATTATTTACTATTCTCTCTTTAAAGGAGGAAAATTATTAATTTTATTTTCACACTAATTTTCTAGTAATGTCAAAACTAGAAGGCGTCAACTTACAATTAAAACTTTCTGAAAATTAGCTACACTTGTTTTTGTTAACTAATGGTGTATTGTTCTAATTAATGACTTTCCTCGCTCCCTCGATGTTGTTAGTTTTCTCGCGGACGCCAAACGGTTTTAGTATCACCGGGTGAATTAAGGCTTGAACCTCTAATACATAAATATAAAGGAAAGGAAACAGTAATTGGACATTTAACGCCCTCGTGTAGTTGGATTTCTGGAGGGGAAATAGAAACTTTGGTCGCGTCGCCGATGATCTACCTGTCGCTTCTAGGCTTACAATTTTTATTACTTCTGCCAAGTAAGACCCTGATTTATAATGCCGTGTTCATTTAAATTTTTATTTCTGTTTTCTATGAACATCAAATCTGGCACCAAGTTGATTCATTTGCTAAGAAAACATTTCATGGCATAAAGTTGATAAATGATTAATCATACACCGTAATTTTGTAAGGAATGTAATAGTTTTTTTATGTGGATTTATGGTATTTAAAAAAATAAGTAAAAATTCTATTTATTTATTTCACAATATCAAAATTGAAATTAGTGTCGAATTTGATATGTTCTAAAACAGAATAACAGATTTTAATTATTTTGTTCTTAGATAGTGTAAATATTTTAGACTAAAATTTATTTGTGAATATCTCTTGGTTTTGTTTTCATTCCGATTATCCACTGGAATACCTCTGTTTCTTTGAAGCCCTGTTCTTATTCCTACATTCTTAAACCTGTTGCTGCTATGAAATAGTTATCTACTTATATGTTTCTTATCCATGGAATGCTTGCATTTTACTAAAGTTTACCTTTGCTTTGTCTAGATACATTATCTTGTTTCCCTTAAAGGTTTTCAGTACCTTTACTATAATATTTTCGTCATTCCAAATATGCCTAAAGCGCTTTACCAGATGCCACTTTGGTATTCTTCAAGACTCTTCTAGAATCATAATAATTAGTTTTTAACTGTAATCTCACGATGTAAGCAATGTTGGGTCGTTTTGCACGGAATAATTTTTATTTGTTCAGAGAGGTTTTTTTCTTTCCCGCGGGATCCAGGACCAAATCTCTGCCTTCTGTAACATGCAGTGTCGGATATATCTGGCCATCCATCCTACTTTGTACGAAGCGAACAGCCCGCATATAAATCAACGTCGCCCCCCGACTACACATAATCAGACAACGCACGATATTATAACGAATATTTCAATTTTCGCAGTAGAATAAACAATAATGTATATATTTCTCTGTCGCTTGAACTGTATAACATATATTATATTTATAAAAAATAAATTTGCCAGCGCCGCTCCGACTTTCAGTACCGCATTTGATCTCGTATTAATGGAAGATATAAAATTGGTATATTTATTCAAACAACACGTTTGTTTATTAGTAATTACGAACTCCACAATGAACCCTTAATTGCATATTATTCGAACTGTTGTAGGTATATAGTCAAAGGGGATGAAAAAAATAAATGTAATTTACTGTCCCATGGTTTTCAATTAATGTTGCCGATCAGCAATTCCGGGACACTGCAGGTGCCGAGTCCTTCGTCATTCACCTTTGACTTCGGCGTTTTTGCTTTTATTGCTTTTCCAATTCCACCTCGGAGCGATTGCGGCGTTTAATTTTCTTCAGCGGGAACCGACATTTACCATCCAGCTCTCAACAAATGGAAATCGTGGAATTTGTCCGATATTCCGTGGGCCCCTATTATTGTTCCGGAAGCCGAACAAACATTATTATTATGCCTTCCCCCTCTTTGAATCGTTGCAGTATTAGTCCCATATTAAATTTATTCAGATTCTCTTATTGGGCCACCTTGCGTATAGCAATTTCAATTGTTGATTTGCTTTGTGTTTATGTTAGGCCTTCACCAATGTTGATTCATATCAATTTTTATTCTGCGAAGGTGCTGATTTAAATTATTAGATATCGATATTAAATTTTGTGTTTCCTTCAATACGTTTGTTTTGAAGGATTATATAGTTTTTCTAATTTAAAAAAAATTCAAAAATAAGTTCATTTTTATATTCTGTATGATTAATGTTAAGATTATATGCTGTGAAATGCCATTTCCCAAGACATCTACGTCTAACCATAAAGCCAAAGAATGTGGTGTTTATAGTAAATGCTGAAATGTAAACTGAAAAGGTATTTCTAGATTTATTCCTGGTGGATTTTGATTCTCTACTTATTAATCTCCTCCTAAATCTAATAAATCATAAATACAAGTATTTCAAAATAAAAAGTATTAATTATACTTTGCTTTTTCTTGTGGTAATATACCTTATACATTCAAAATAAATACCATCGGTAATTAAAGGCCGCGCCTGAATGTACTTAGAAAACTTAAAGTCACATACATTACGGTGCCAATGGTGATTAGATGGTTGTGTCGGAACGCATTTGAGGCCGATTGGTTTTATTGGGGGTCAATCAATCAACTACACCCCCCCCCCCAGCAGCTTCGTATGTGCCTCCGTTTCTCCAACGCAAACAGGAAACGGCGCCTCGGCCATTACGTATTAATTGTGTTTACATCTGCATGCCTCGAATGCTTTCCGCATCGCGAGCCATTAATTAGTTCTGGGGTTCGATAAAGGTTTGATATCGATGGTGTTTGGTCATAGTAGACGTTTATGAATTTATGGGGATGTTTAGTTTATGTTTCTCATCTAACCCATAACTTTTATTTTGTCTCAAGCTGAAATAATTATACAGTAATTTGCAAATCTTTCTTATAAGACACCACTTCCACTAATCCGTATCCAATTGCTATCCCAGTTCCCCACGTTGACTACCCCTCTAATTATCAATATGACTTTTAATCTAATGGCGTCCCCAGATTTGCCGCATTAGGCATAATTGTACTTCTAATTACTTTTAATTGTGACTGGTTAAATTCCATCCCTTGTTGTCAGCATTGTCAGAATGCTTCATTTAATGTGCTGTTGGTTAATTGCTTTTATTTTCTATTAATTCTGTAAGAGTAAGGAGCATTTTTTGCGAAGATAAGAATCTGCAATTCTAAATGAAAACTAATCATAAAGACCTATTTATTTAGCTCAATTCTGATAAGCAAAAGCAATGTGTACTTTCTTTTGGTGAAGTTTATATAATGAAATTCTTTTAAAA
Organism: Aethina tumida; assembly: GCF_024364675.1. Taxonomy (NCBI): domain Eukaryota; kingdom Metazoa; phylum Arthropoda; class Insecta; order Coleoptera; family Nitidulidae; genus Aethina; species Aethina tumida. Next base: position 10,200,761 of record NC_065441.1, read on the forward strand.
AAATTTATTGTATCCCATAATTAGTTAAAAAAAGAAACATGGAAATGAGAATATTAGTAGTGGGGTCTATTAAATTATGATATCGAATTAATGATAAAGTCTTGATACAGTTTGTTGACAGCTAAAGCTGGAGCTAGTTTACTACTACATAATACTTACACATTCTCTGATGTAACTCCACGCGATGCCATGCGATGCAACGTTAGACGAATCTAGCATCGTGTACATTAATGTAAAAACATACATTGTGTGCAGACGATTTTGATGCTACACAATGCTATCCCACGCGATGATTCCTGTCGTGTTCAAAATCAAAGTTGTTTGATTTTCACAAATCGCGTCGCGTGGCAATATTGCCGTAACAATAATATAAAATGGAGAAACTGTTTTATTCTAATTTGTTAGTCTATTTGTACATTCCTATGTTCCAGTTCATTGAAAAGAAATTAAAAAACTACCGATGATAATTATGTTAAAATGCCATTATAATTAAAAAATAAATTTAATGTGATCTCGCTTGGAGTGGTTTCCTCCTCCACCATTGTTATCTTTGGAATTTTCTTTAAACCTTTGGAAATACCTCATAGATTATTTGAACTGAAAAATTATGTGTTAATCACAATTGAAGCTTATAGTACAGAACATATAGGCGGAAACAGTCGTATCGAATAATGTTCACTTGGGTATAACACTAAAGATTTAAGAGACATATTTTTCGCATTAAGGATTACCGTTGCGGAAACTCCCTGACAGTCCTGCATCGTTTTAAATCGGAGGAATTTCAAACGTCCATTTCATCCTGCTACAAACCGACAAGCAGCAAACAGCGTTAAAAGAATTAAACATCATTTGATGAAATTACTTGATAAGAATTCAGTTTGAAATATTAACGCTGTTTTAAACAATTTTCCCTTATCACATAGGGTGACAACTCATTGCTCGTCAGGTGTCTCACCAAATGAAATTATTTTTAATTAAAAGTACAGTTCTATAATAGTGAAGTTTTTAAATTACACCGACAACGTTTAATTGTAGGTTCAGGGCAAAACATGAAGATTATTTCCCAAAAAGTTCAAATGTGTTTAGTTTTAAAATTATTAAATTTACAAACTAAAAATAACATTAATATTATGATATAAAATACAAATAATACTATTCTTATTGTCATATGAGCAATATTTATTAAAGAAAAACTGTATAAAATCATATATTTCAATTGTCTCCTGAATTTCCTTCATATATTTAGAAAGAAGTCTGCTTATTCCATAATTAATTCTTCCCAGCGGGAAACTTCTGGTACACACCGTTCTTATTTCCTGTTCTAAAGTTGCGTCCGTCGAATAGCTTTAAGATTTGTCATCTCTGGAATTTATAGAAAATAATCCCGCAGAGGCTTTGTAATTGAAAGAATGTAATTTCCGAAGTAAAATGAAATCAGCCTTAGTCAAGATATTTGCAGAGAATGACGGATTTTCATTCAATAAACATTTTAATAGAATTTTTTCATCATTTTAATTTAAGAATGGAGTTAAGATGGCAAATCTGAGAAATTCAATATATATTTTTCCGTCTTTGTATTTTATTAGTAAATTCCATTAAATTTCTTTCCCGCACACGGGATATTATCCATACCTGGAATTTACGTAAAGTATATTCTTAATAATTGAGAAGGAATGTGTATATAATAATAAATAAGAAATTAACATTATTGTGTGTATAAACTTATTATCCATTATCCATATACTTTCATCAACCTGGAAGTTATAGTGCACTTGTGTACATTTTTATTCTTCACGAGCTGTGTGTCGAATCCGCATAGATATGAATTTCTCATCTCGTGTGCGACACACAAAAAGACGTACTCACAATCTCACATACAATGACATACGACCCCGCAATCTGGATGCGTAGGCCTGGATCCTATATCATATTTGACAAGTGCGACGTGTTCTGACTATGCAAATAGAATTTGCTGGGAGAATTTTGGGTGTGCTGAGAGAGAGTACATACGAATTGGACTGTGCAATTTTGTCCGTTGTATGTCCTAATGAGGCCACTTGTTGCCACGATTCGCACGGACGGTCGGGGGTCTCATTGGCCTCCCGTTACCCAGAATTATACAATATTGTGTGTCCTGTACGTTTCGACGCCTCCACGCCACCCGGAGTCATGTCACGTGTATTTAAATTTACAACTCGTGTTTCCAAAATACATATTGTTAAGGCTTTAAAATTTTTTCATGGAATACCTTTTAAAATGAATTTTATTTATACAATTTGGATTATTTAAAATTGTCTGACTATGGACTCGATGGTTATTGATAGATGTTTTTTGTTTATCATTTACTCTATGCTATATGTGTCCCAAATAATTAATCTAAAAAAAAAAAGGTTTTTTTACTTTTCTAAAATTTGCTTGTTTAATCAATCCCAAAACCGAATGTGTTGTCCATAGTTACCGTAAAATCATGGAACAGATGGAGCGAATGTCGAAGGTCGAGGAACGTCTACCGGGAACACTTTCGTAATTGGAAACGTACTGAGCCGGAATAAAATATATAAGAAACTTCGACGCCTGTCCGATCAGCGTTCATGTGATTTTGATCCTCCCCGTCTTAGTTTATATAACGGTTGGTGTATACGGAGAACTTCATACGCGAATCATTCAGCCGGGCTGTACCCAATTGTCAGGCCGATCTTGAATGCATCTTGCCGGTAAATTGATTGTGTTTCGGTCGGGGTTAAATACTGGTCGCTATTTCTTGCACGCCATCAACCTGATCGATAACTTCTTGGGTCCCCGAAGTTGTTATACACCGTTTACAAAACACAAGCACGTTAAGCAAATTATTATAGTAATATTTATTAACCTAAAGCCTTCGTAAAACTTGTTTATGATTTGTATGGGATTTTATTAATAGAATTCTTTGTTTTAGGTGTGGACCGTTCATATAGATCAGATGACACCGAAGATGCAGTAACAACGGATAACCCAACGACTCCTTTTCCTACGCCCCCACCTTCCATGATCTCGCCAAGATCGCCAATATCCCTTCACAGACAAGCTTCCCCTTTTCCATTAGAAAATATAAATGCCCGAAGGTTACACTACTCAACACCTCAGGACCGACTTAGGGGAACAAATAGTAAGTAATAGTTGGTCATTAATATCGTTGCTCCAAATAAAATTGTTTTTAGATGAGGTTATATATACTACTAGTGCCAAGAAACCAATAACGAATAACACAATTGGAAGAACAGGCAGATCTAGACATAGGATGGCAGGTGGTATGACTTCTTCCAGCAGTGCTACCTCTTGTAGCAGTAATATGGACAACAGAAGACATAGTGGAGGAACAAACAGCGAAATATACCACGACCAACAACAGAGACTGAACAATCTCAACATAAATACAGGTAATCTATATTTATTTATATGATAAATTAATAATCATTTAATTTAATATCTCTCAATATTATTGTTAATCAAATTTGCTACACTTCTATTAAAACATTTTACACTGGGAAACAAGGAAAAAATATACGAAACTCGATAATCGTTGTTTTCGGGTAACATAATCCTGTAATTCAACACGTTAAAGTCTCCCGAAGACATACTAATTAGCACAGACAGAACGAATTTGAATTAACTGAAAGCAACGCAAATACTTTTTCAAAGTAAAAAAGCAAACATACAGACAAAAGGATGAGGCAAAGCGCTAATTCTATTAGATCTTTTTTTTTGTGCGTTTTACATTGTCCTACTGGAAAGAGGATTGGTGTAGTGAGGATCGGAGCCGCGGCAACAGGGATTAGTCCCAAGTCCCTCTCGGACTATGGTTACAAAATTTGCGATCTAATTATAAAGTTGTCGACAAAGTTTATATACTGAACGGGATTTCATACACTTAAGCTCCGGCGGCTAATGATATCGGGCGGTGCGGCCCCACTGGCTTCGGGTAACTGTCGACGAACGTTCATTTCCACTGTGTACTGTTCACAGATAGATACAATGTGATCGTTGTTTCAGGAAAAAAGTTATTCAGTGTTGTGTACGTGATTAATTACGACGAGGCCAGTTATGTTGGAAACTATGTTTAATTAATTAGAAGACAAATGTATCAATAATAAACTGCATTATGTATTTTTATTACACTGACTATTAATTTAAATTTTATTTGTTTTACATAGTTAAATTGACCCATTGCTTAGCCAAAATTAAATAAATTAGTACTAGAAATTTTTTCTACTTCCTCTTAATTTTGCAGAAAATAACTTCTTGTGCCCACTTTATTTGAGTCTGTATTTAGAATAAGGAAGAAATTAATCAACATCTCAGATTTTGTATTTTAATATTTCAAAAATTGTTATCTTAAAGATGACTTTTACTTTTTTAAAATATAATAATTAATCCTTTATCTAATTAAGGAGTAGCATAGTGTTTGAGCTGCGGCACTAATTAATTTTCCCATGGTATCTAAACAATTTAGTGGGAGATTCCCCACGATGCAAATACCAAATGCACCGAGAATCTGTTGGGATGATGGTTGTTATTAAGTTGTCTCAGGTTGGCCCCACAAATATTTGATGACTGTAGCTTCGAAATTGTACTTTTACAATACAATTTTGTAAATATAAAAAATATTTCTTTAAGGATGATAAAGTAAATCTCAGACTAACATATATCATCTTGACTAACATTTCAGAAAGCAATCTAAACTATTACTGAAAAAAAAGAATATTGAGATATTTTAAAAACGAAAATAAAGGACAATTCTCAATCATATTTAAAATTCATAAAATCCTTCAAATAAAATTAAAAATTTCAACTAACATCCCGCACCTCAAGCACCCGTCTCAGTAAATCGTTAGGGTATTAAAATATTCATCAGTGCGTAAAGTTTACATATTCTATGCCTATAGTTGATTTACTTAAAAACAGTGTAAGACTGAATTTCGGGCGCTACAGACTGGAAGGATACACACAGCCTGACCTGATGAATTTTCATGAATTTAAGATAATTACAAGCCGAATCAAATAAAGGTAAAACATGCAAATTTATACGAAATTAATACTACGTAAATAAATTTTTGCACAAAGTTTGTGTTCCATTTGCTTAAATTTAGTAGTATAATTAGTGATATGCTAAAAATTGTGAGTAGCTTTTAATGTAAATACGTTTACTGGGTATCAAACAGTATTATTTACTTGATGATGCAGATTAATACATTTTAGAATTTATTTAGAAACATGAGGCTTGAAGCATCTTACAGTGTTTTATAAACAATTATGATAAATATGAAGTAAATTATATAATAATAAGTTGATAAAAATCTGTTAATTGAAACTTAAAAAAATATATATAAAAGGAAGAAAACAATATGCTTCACTGTCCTCCAATATAATTAATAAATTAAATACTTTACATTTTCTCAACGATTAACAATTTTATTTAAATAGAATCAATGCTGTGAGGTGCAGGGTCGGATCTAGTTCTCATTCTAATTGCATTAGCCAAGGCGAACTGGGATTCGCTGTAATTAATGTCGAGTCGTAATTAACTTAAAATAGGATAGGTGACGCCACTACATGTATCTCTCGTTACTTAACTGCGTTATGTCACTTCGAATGTCTGTCGTAATAGCATCGAAGAATGGAGGTTTACGAAATCGTTTCCAGCGTAATTAATATGGTGTTTATGAGACAATGTTACAAATTTCATTATTCCAAACTTAATAACTCTTGTAGTTATCCAAAAGTATGAGGTTACGATTGTCTTTTAAGGCATATTTAATTATTACTTCCACTGATAATTCTTCCAGAATAAATGACAACTGTGTATTTTTGATATGATGTATCCGATTTTAAAATTGTAACTGTTTCGTTTTCACAGACGAAGATCAGGAATCGCCCCCAGAACCAGCACCACCAGAGGTGCCCCCGCGGGGGCCGTCCTTGCACTCGACGCTTCGAAGACGCAATGATTATATGATACCGACGACGGAGGCTCCAGCTCCTTCTCAGGACTCTCAGTTTCTCTCCACCTCTACAGCAGGTAACGTTCTAAATATTCATGTGCTCAATTTAGTTATGTTAATGTCTGGGGAACGGGCATCAAAGAGGAGTCGCAATGTAAGATAATTTTAGTTCATAGTCCAAAATTTAAAATGTGAATCGTATAAAAATATACGAAACATACAGATCCTTAAGAAACTTAATGAACCTACTGCAACGAGAATGAGTTGTCACGTTACATACATATGTATGAATTTCTTTCTATTTTCAGCTGATGGTAATTCATTTATTCACAGAAAAAAAATCCAACCGTTCATTAAAACACCGACTGCGACCACTTTAATTTAATTTTAATCGAATCGACTGTTTTACTTTGTCTGGTAGTGTCGGCGAGTCAATTAGTTAAATTATTTTTTTTTTATAGCGGAGTTAGTGCGGAATAAATTGCATTAAATCGTCCGTTTTCAGTCCCGCTGCGCGTCTAATGCATTACAAACCGGCAATAAAAGTGGCAAAGAATGGGCTCAGTCACCACATTAGTATTCCTCTACATCATTCAGTTCGCCTGGACAGAGCGTGTAACTCCCAGTTTTACTCGTTTGGAATTTTGAAAATTTCACCAGGCAACGTATAGAACATTTAAAAATATTAAATTAATCAATCTATATTTGTGTGTTATATATTGTACCATTTAATTTTTTACTAGTTACTGGTTATTCCCAATTTTGACTATTATGATTTTTTTTTTTTTTCATTCACTTTTTTATTGTTGGTAATATTGTTTTCAGCTAATAATAATAAGTATAATAATTTTGTTAACTTCTTGTGTATATATTATTTCATTAAGATGGAGGTCTATTATGAAAAAAAATGATACTTTAATAACGTCATTAAATTTTTTATATTAGACAATAAATTTACATAAGATTCAATTATGTTTTAATATCATTTAGAAGAAGTCCCAGCGGAGAAATGTTGCCAATAGAAAGGTTGATTTGAATTTATCCTTCAGAGAGTCGTGACTGGACTGAAACAATAAACCTCCAGCGAAAGGGTTTTAAATTGGGGGCACGCCGCACGCCTCTTTTCCTGCTAATTAGTTTCGCAGTCTGCGAAACGAATATCCGGCCAATTCCTAAATTGGTGACCGGCCTGACAGGCTGTGCTAATTCACTGCTAACAGCGAGAGGTGAGTGAATGTCGTCCGGTCGGTCCGGACGCGACGAATCACGGACACAATGGACGACGGGGTACGGGAGTCCGCGCCTTTATGACATCGTTAGTTTAATTCTCGGTCTCGGCAGGAGGTCCAGTCCTGCCGTTCCTGCTGTTGTGCCGCGCCATGAATACTAATGTAAAGCCCGACTGAAGATTTTCTCTACTCGAACTTTACATTGTTCCGGTTATTTTGCGTGGCAGAAAGGTATTACATAGATAGTTAACATGTCAATTTCTAAACAAAAAGTTGTTTTGGATAAAGGAAATCGAAATCTATGGATATTATTAAAATTTATTATATATTGTATGAAAAATAAAACTATGCAGATATTTTTTTCTTTTCTAACAAAATTCAAATAAAATTATTTTGTTGTTATCATCGACAACTCCGCTAACTTTTTTCCAAAATTAAGGTTTTTGATATTTGCCTCAATGGAATGAAGTTATTTTTAGTGACGAGACGAAATACACTCTTTGGAAGTAGAACATTGCATTTCAAACGAAACCAAAAGTTTAGTTTCAATTCATAAAATGATCTATAAAATTTATCTTTATCCTCTTGAATCTTATTTGGATAGCTTTACAAAGCTTATTAGCACATTATAACGGTTCACACTTTATGAGTAGTCAACTTTTTTATTGTTTTGATTTGCCCAAAACATTCCTTTTACTAATACTAATAGGGTGTAACAACCTAATATCGATTATTAGAGTGAATTGTTTGCACAGTAATTTTATTACGGAGTGTCTTGCCTACTATAATAGAATTGGAAAGTTACGTCTACATCCTGAGTACATAAAGTGACCTTAATTAAATCCACTTACAAAATACATAGCTTACATGCATCAACGAGATATTTAAAAGTTTCTAGTTTGTTAAAAAAGTCTTCCCGGTCATGTAGTTATTTTAATTCCGGTTGCAAGTCGTAGAGGCGTATCCCTGGCAAGTTGTCCTGCTCCAAATACGCCCGATGAATACTAATGCTGGCGTTCTCTAATGCCTATAAACTTTATTGCCACTTAGTGGTGCATTAGTCGATGGTGGCCACCCTGTTTCTGTCGTGTCATTAGTTTTCCTCGTCCTCGCTTACGTCAAAAGGTACAATTAATATGCCGTTAACCGACAACTTTTTCATCGACACTTTCAGCGGAAATTCACATTTAGTGAACTGGAAGTAATCTCTATGGCTCTAGACTCAATAATTAATGTTTGTTTTCCATTAACAACTTGACCAACATAGGAGACATTATAAGCGCATTTATTAGTACATGAACAGAATTTTTTACCTCAAAACAAGAACTATAATTTTTTAGTAGTCCTGTCAACTCCTATTGCCGTTCCATTTTATAAATCCATAAAATTCGATTAAAACTTATTTACAGTATTGTGTGTCACTACAAAAATATGAATCTTCTTTTTCCTTTTAAATAATATAAACTACTCAGATTAGTTATGATGCAAGTGATAAATCTAGAATATTTTCTTGCATACCCATTATTTATTATTTACGAATATACCTTAAAGAAAATATTTATTATTTATGAAAGCCTAAACAAAGACGCAGTCTTTTCGATATTAAAGACCACGCTAAAATTGCATGAAATTTGTGTTTCACACACACATGACTGTTTTCCGTCGTCTTTCGGCGGTCTTAGTATTTTCCCCCTCATGACATAAAAGCAAAATACAGTTAATATGATGTATCGCGGTTGTAAAGAAAACCACTTTGGAAACTTTCGTCGACACTTTTTTCAACGCTAATGCTGATCCCAAAGGTACACACGACGTCATCGCTCATCGATTCTGTGCAAACGATGTTTTCACATGGAAAACTTTTAATAATGCTAATAAAGGGTTCTTATTCGGTTGAACGCGGTTTCAGAGTTATTCGGTAAAAGTTTTAACAATGGGGGAGGAATTAGTGCCGATAGTAAAAACGGTAAAATTTTCCAGTCATCGTAATAAAATTGTTTATGGCACTTTTTAAAATTGTTAAAACTTAAAAAGTTTACTGTTCTGTTTTGTCGTTATATGTAACAAAATTGGAAGGAAATAGTAATAAAAATATAATTATTTGACAAATATGGAACTGAAACTGAAATTTATTTTAAAACATATTGACTCAAAGGATAAAGATAAAATACTGAAGTGGCAACAAAAAATATCCTTTTTTTTAATTCCTAATATTACTTTTTTTATTAACTTATTGTTTGGACCAAAAAAATTAAAAAAGGATAAATAAATTAACCGAGAAAGTTAATTTTGGCGAATAAATTCGTTTCATCAATTGGTACTTTTTCCACTACTTCAAAGATTTTATTGATAGTTTTTTGCACTGTATGAGTATACAAACTCACAAATAAAATTCCATTTGAATCCCAAAAACTAATGCAATACTTTTTTGCCAATTTCTGAATACTAACTCGCTTTGGTTTCACACCAGTCCTTGTTTTGATTCAGTATCACTGTGGTAGATCAAAGTCTCGTCCATCGTGACGAAACTACGCACAAAATCCTTTTTATCTTTTATAAAACGCTTTAAATGTTACTGTCAGTCGTATTCGAAGGTGTTTTTGTTTCATTGTTGGTGTATGTGACACTCACTTTGCTCAGAACTTTTTGAAACCCAAAACTTTTTTTAAAATATTATTGCTTGTGCCTGGACCTTCGAAAACCATTTCAGGGGCGATTTCAGTTTCTCACGTGGATCGTCTTTAATCCTTTTATGTCCACTTTTAAACAACCAGCCCACTTACAAAACATTGTTTTTGATGTGGAAGATTCTTCTAACACATTCACCATTTCGATTTAAATTTCCATTGTCATCACAAATAAAAAGATGACAGATTTTGAGTTTTATTTCTGCTCCGTGAATAACCTGGAATATTGTGCTTTAAAGATTTCACCTGAATAATGACATGCAGCAGCACTTTAATTTACATAAATATTCGACATTTTTGACTACTGTGCCTTAATGCACCGTCTAGTGGCGTCCCCTTGCGTCCGCGATGAAAATGCTGCACTGTCAGAATATTGACCCGGAGCCAACGGGCGTCTTTTTCTTGCCGCCGATGCCGTCTCTGTTCTGCGTCGCGCCGCCGCTACCGACGCGATCGACACATCGCCCTCGGCTCGACAGACATACACCGGCGACGACCTTTTACTCATCCAAACAAATTCCTACTTTATCGTCTTTTGATCGTTACTTCCTCCTCCAATTCAAGAAATTTCTATGGAAGCCTCTAAGAATTATACGTTAATCAAAATTCTTCAGTTTTAGCCTTTTTTAACAACACGAAATACAGAGAACCTCTCGAATTCGAATATAGTTATTATATAGTTATTATAGGTATACTTTATTTCACATTAACAAATCTTATTTTCTCTTTGAAATGCAAATATTACTTATTTTCTTTGAAAGAATTCGAATTTTTACTAAAGAAGCTCGAAGCAAAAAGCTTGGGGACAAGTTTATGGCATTAATGGAAGGAGTCGTTGCAGTAACCTTTTCGTAGCCTAGCAAATGCTTTATAATCCCGACGACTCATCAGATATGGCTGAAGGGTAGCTTTATAGGTATTTTGTCGCCCTAAGTGAGTTTGTTACCTTAAGGGAACTCTTATCCCCTTATTGCTTCATTTTTTGACTAGCATCAGAATTTATTTTATACCATAAATATAAACTGAAATATATGATAATTTTATGTAAAATATAATAAATTAAAACAACTTGAGTAAGCGTATGTGGATGAGAAATTGTGCCATCAATTTATATATGTAAAGGTAAAAAACAATGAATAATTAATACATATGAAATTGAGTTTCGGAATGGTGTACAGAATCATGATAAATAAAGTATTTTCAATTTAAATGTTAAGTCATAAATGTTGCAATATGTTCAACAGTTATGTAGATGTTTTTTTTATAAAAATACTAAAACATTAACATAACCACTAAATAAATAAAGAAATGAAATATCAAATACAACAATTTCATGGAAAAGAAACTATTAAAATTGAAATTGGTTTGTCCGTGAATCACAGTATGAGCTTAATTACGAATGCTTTCTGTACGTCAAAAACACAGCTCCCACTTCAATCGAAAAACATGTAAAATAATAACAAACGTCGAATGCGTCTCAGAGGGAGCCGACCCTTTAATAGGAACGTATGCGACATATTCAGTGACGGGGTAACACGTTTACACAAAAGCCCTATTTCTTGACCGACACACGTTGTGTATGTGATGGGTTCCATGGAAAAATTTTTGCTCTCATATCAGACGGAGTGGTTTCGGTTTTTGGGGTTTGACAGGACACGAGATCGATCGTGTGGCATCGTGATGAGCAACACTTGTTGTTTTCGTTGTTTGTCTGTTTGGACGTGTCTAATTCATCTGTTTGGGATACGGTCCCAATGATTGACGACAGAATTGATCCGCCGTCCATATTAAATTGAGCTTTTTATGTCGACTTTTTGTTTGGCGTCATTTTGAGTTTTTGTCTCGTCGACGAGCGCGTGCCATTTATCACTCCCGTTTGTTGGGTCGATTTTTATTCGTGTTTTTAAGTTAAATGTTATTTTAAAATTCTGATTTCTCCATCACTATTATCTAAAAACACAAAAATCTAACCAAAATAAATAGTAGATATTAATATTAGAACTTCATAATTACTATGTATCCCCTGGTTCAAATCCTGTTGAAACTGTCCTCATCAATATGAAGGCAATTAATAACTTCACAAAACGTGGCTATTTTGTCTCGAAAAGCTGGAGTAGTAAGGAAGGGTTGTATTGTTCCCTAGATGAGTCCGAATGAAAGGTGGATCTCTTAGTTCATATTTCATCGTTCGTAACCCTCTGCCACCCAGCGTGCACAATTAGGAAATGGTCACCTCTTAAGCTTGTTTCCAAGTCGAATATAGGACTTAATGTTTTCCGGGTAAATGAGTAATGTGTTTTTGAAAATGGGATAACATAATTGGAAGGACTTTGACTATTGAATTACGATGTGACTATTCACTAAACAGTATTGTATTAAGGTGAATTGCAGGCCCTGATGTAGGTGCAAAATATATTTTTTATATCTGTGCAAATATGTAATATCTTCTAAAAATAAAAATATTGCATTGTTTATGAATTTTTTGTTATCACATTTAGATAAGATTTAGTGAAATATACATACGATGTTAATCGTAATAATTTTAACCCACTTTCTTGTTAATAGAATACACAAGAATCGATAGACGAGTTCTAAATACAAATTCGTTCTATGTAAAAAGTTAGTTCGAGAGCGGCCTTTCCCGTGGGACTGTCTTTCATCGTTACGTTTTCCTTTCCAGGCCTAAATAGCATATTCAATTTAAGTGAGGTTTTGCACTTCTCCACTTCTCACCTACTTCATCGCCGACATTTCAAAAAGAAAAAAACGAAACTGAATTGGTCTACTTTTCTCGACTTATTACTTGTATAATATTTTTATATATTTACTAGTAGTAGTAACTGTATCAAATGTTTATTTTACACATAAATTATTTTATTTAATTTAATAAAAAATTAATTAGTAATTTATGTTTACTTTAAAAAAGGTATTCAGACTGTTTGTATTATTGGCTTCATTCTCTAAGTATCTCGAACTTTTACTGGGACGTTCGATCAACAACCAAAAATACTGTACAGATAGAAGTTTTGTGGCATGTGTTGGATTATGTGGCCCTCGTAAAGCTGCTGATATATCTTGAAGCACGACTTGAGTTAAATCTCATGCTCACTTTCCTTAAGACTTTATTTCACTGTCGGTATTCCTTACTTTGTCTTACAGTTTATAGCACTAATATTATCAAATTATTGTGCAATATTTCATTTTATTTATGGCAAATTTTAATCTTTCAATAACAATATTAATATCGATTAGTTTTGGTTACAGGTATAATTATGTTTTAATGTTACAGTAATTATAATATACTATGCAAACATATCAATGTTTGCCTCTATTTAAGTAAAAATTTAAAACACGTTTTGCAAATATTCGATATTCATATTATTCAAAGTCGAAACTATTTTAATGCTGTTCAAATGATTGATTACCTAAATAGGGTATTTTTAAAATGAAAACAATGTTTGGACATAACATATCTATTTACTATTAACAACAAGCACAAATTTATGTTGAACCAAATAAATTAATTAGGTAAATAAAAAACTCAAATAATTTAGTATTTTTAGACAAAATTAGCGCTTTTTGTTTTGGAAATTCATTAAGTTCATGTGTATTTAATGAGGAAGAAAGAAAGAAATTCATTCTCAGTAGACAAAATTCCCAATTGTCTTTTAATCATTGTCGATCTTAAATAATTCTTAATTATTTTAAATTTGACAAATCTGATTCGATTGATGGTCAAGCACTCATATTATTTTTTTTATCTCTGTTATGTGATTAATAAAAAATAAATGCAAAATTAATCCAAAAAATCCAGTTCTTGAAGTGTTACTTGTCTTTTAGTAGGTATACATGGAACTGGGAGTTTTTGGGACGCACTACATATTAAAGCTGCAAATATTAAGCGATTTTATGATAAGATGTTCCATATATATATGTTTTTAAAATACTTTAATCCATTTATGTCTCTCCCATTTCATATAGTGTCATGATCAAATAACAATAATGTACATCGTTATTATACAGTTTAAGTTTTCTCTTGTAAAAATTTTTCTGCCCCCATAAATTTCTTATCCAAAAACATATTGTAATGAAGGCGATTCCAAGAACTACACAATAACAATAAGATTAACTGCTGTTCAGTGCCAAAAACCAAGTCGTTGCTTTGCTAAATTGCATTTGCAAATCGTTCGATATAAGCCTAGACAAATACAAATTTGCACAGATTGGCACTTTGTAAAAGCTGGTAGAGGGTTCGACGTACCACTTCTCAGACATATGTGATGGCCACCCTCCTAATGAAGCTTTGTTTAGTTTTCATAAATTATTTACTGTGTGCATGTTGTGGGGTAAGCAGTTACAATTCTGAAACATTTTACCCATCTAACAATGTTTACAATAAATAAAAGGTATTTACCATAACGGGCGAAAGTGTTTGTACACAATTTATCCTTAAATCATGTATTTTCAAAGGTGGCAATTTCTCTTGTTGAGACTTATGAATCATTTATTTACTTTGAACTTGCTAAGTGAGTATATGTATATGTGAGTTTAGCAATTTTCCTAGCTCAAGGCGTAAAGGAAAAGGAGTTAGGTACAATACTCTTTTCCATCGCTATTAAAAAGTCAATACCGATTTCGCTCGAGTTGTTTCATTTTTTGCGACTCGTAGCTAATAGTCATCCTCGAGACGAAGTGAGAGTCGTCCTGACAGCAATTACGCTTTTGTCGCGGCCCGGGGGCACCAAAACAACACCGCTGACAAGTGGAATTTTCAATAAGCAGCTGAGCGTGCGACACTCGACGCATTTTTCCAGTCGCTTTGCTCTTTCCTCGTCGCACCGGCCAAACATTCATGGGTGGCTTGTAAGGACGTGGATTAAAAAGATCTGCACGAACGTTTGTTGATGTTATTTCCACCAAAATCATAGCTTTAAATTGTTGTAAACTGGTTTTTAATGAAATGTTACATAAAATTTCATTTATTAAATATTTTTTTAATAATATTATTCATATACAAATGATAATGTCAAACACTAATTTTAATTATAATAATAACAATCCATATATTCAATTTGAAATTCATAAAATTATTAAAATTTAAATATTCGAATATTCGTAACTATTTAATTGTACATTATAATATTCAGTTAGTTAATATAATTTAATCAATTCGAAATTGGGATGTTTAAAAATCATTGTCTCATATTATACTGAATTTTTGTTTTATTTTCTATCTATCTATGTTAATTATAAGAACTAATATATCTCGTTAATAATAATCTTTTGACCTAATATCCTTTTTTTATTTTATTTTCTAAATAACGCATGCTTTTTCTAAATTCAAAATCCATACACTTCAATAAACAATTCCCTTTATTAAAATTATGTTATTTACATCTAAAAACTAAAATTGCCATACTTCTCATTACACTGACTTGATTGCAACAGTAATTCCAGATGGAAAATTCTTGTACAACTTTGTGCCACTGCTACTGCTTCCTCAAATTGTTCTAACTTTACCAATTCCGGGACGCCCGAAAGGACTCATGTAAAACTTTTCTAATTAATAATCACGCCTTCTCGGATGAAATCTCAACTATTTAATGCGATCTGATTGGAATGAAATTAATTTAAAAATTTGACGAGTGGCGATAACAAAATCCTTTTCAAATCAACACAATGTTTGTTTAAAAATTAATTAAATTTTATTTGTATTTTATTAAAATAAAAACTGTGTAACTGTGGTTTTAGAACGGAGACTATATCAAATATTGAATTATTTGCATTTAATTATGAGATTAATGGATTTCGGTATTGTTATGTCAGATTTAGCGTCAAGATCCATCCAGAGACATTGGTATTGTACAAAAATTAAAATATGATTAGAACCAATCTCTACTAGGGGATCCAGGACTGTAATTAAATCTCCCGGGGATTGTGCATCTTAATTAAAGGGATTGAGGGGCTCCGTGTGGCGGGGGAGGGCCTCGAAATTAATAGGTTTACATATACATTGTGCGTTTGACGGCGTTCTATTTTGATTAGAAAGTCATATAGTTGAAAATCCGAGTGGGAAAGCGGCGGGCCACCGAATTGCCGAGTATTTCCACAACAAAGACGTATGCCGCACGTAGCAATGGAACGAGACGGCGGCAAGAGCGGATTTTCAAAAACACACTTTGGGTCGCCTAAAGTCAAGGTGAAAACACACAACAATGGACCATCCAGAATTAATGTTCACACTGTCGCTTTCAAACTATAGTCGAAATATAAACACGTCACTATTATACTCAGTGTACTTGAAAATTGAATAATTGAAATTTTTAGAGGGGAAACTTTTTAATAATGATATTTCTTTAAATTATAAAAGTTTTATAATTTATCTTATAAAAATGAAAATTTAAAAACGACACCATTTTTTTTTTTAAATTTTCTAGTTGCGAAAAAGGTTTTTGAAACACGTCGAGTTTACGTTAAAATAAAATTTTCAACAAATACATGATGTATTTTTGTAACCCGCATTTTTACCCTCTTTATTGAAATATTTAAACTATATGAGTTATAAAACTTAACTACTAAAAAACACCAGTTTCTGAATTCTAAAAAGTATGATAATTCTGAACGTTTAAAAGATGAATATAAAAAGGACATAAATTCACGTCTTTCTAAAGAGCATTTAAATGGAGAAAAGATTGAAAATACGCGTTTAAAATGTACAGTGACGACAGGGTTTCTATGAATATGCAAGGGCACGAGCTCAAGGCACGCTCTCGCCTTTTTCTGAGAAAAACAATATCGTCACCCTGCAGTTATTCGTTGAGTATTTCCGCATTTTTACGTGGAAATTAACATAATATCGTCGATCAATTATTTAGTGCTTACATCGAAGAATCCTTTGAATAGGTTATTAGAATTTTGTAACCTTGATAATTTTATATAATACCAAAAGTTACATCTATGTAATTACGTTTCAAATAAGAACTACTATATGTATTTAACTTATTCATTAGAAATTTATAGAAACCAATAGAAACAGTTTTCAGTGATTCAGGTTCAATCTTAAGTGATTTTTCAACTCTACATACATTATTGAATTTTGGAATTTGGGTTCTATGGCATTTTCAATCGATTTCCTGTTTTCATCAATCTTTGAAATAATATTAAAAAAATCACACAATGTTGCAGTTGCAATGTTGAAAAAGTCATCCTTGGTGTACACATTCACTAAACTGTAACCATCAGAAACCTATATTATTCCAAACTATTAAAAATGTGTTCAGTTGTTCCCATTTTATTTTTCTACTTTAAAGGCTCTTTTATTTCATTGACTCATTATTTTTATTCATTTCACTTTTGAAGTGTAATATTATTGTAAAAGTCACATTTACAATTATAATTAATGCCACCACGAAATGGGGAATATCTGGATATGCGTTTGACTGAATTGAAACATTGAAAAGAAACATTGATTTTTCGCTCAATTAATGCACATTGTATTTTCCTTTCGAGTCCATTGTTAAAAATGAAAAACTACCTGGACTTAACGAGCAAATGATGCATCGATTGTTTGTGTTGCATTATCCCCGGGTGCATATTTGCTGAGCGTTTCCGTGGCGCTCAGGGGACTAGGAATGAAGCACGCATGGCTGCCCCACACAAACACACCGACTAGCATCTGTTCGCGAAATCACATAAAAATGGAAATGCCCTCTCGGTATTCTTTGTTGCCTTTTATGATACATTATATCAGCCATCGATTTGTAATCTCTTCTCTTCGCTCTTCAGGACAGTCCGAGACGTGCCAATAATCGGGGGCCAAAAACCCTCCCTACGTATCTGTCTCTTTTTCTCCCTTTTAGTTTATGTTGTCTCACAAATTTTGGATCCAATAAAATGGAATGTGTTTAGGGCTTTATGACTAGGTTGATCTTATTAACTCCTTGAGTTTGTCTTTATTAAATTATACTGTTTTATTGACAATAAATATTAACACCATTTTCTATAATATTTCTCTTTCCAAATCCCAGTCAGAGATAAATATATATGTCGTTATTAAAGGGATTTATAACTTTCAAACTAAAACCTTAAGGATTATTAGTACAATTCATTGTAAAAGTTAAATTTATAAAATTTATTTAAAAACTAATAATAAGTTATTTTAATTATCTATTAAGTTTTTTTTAATACACAGTTTACAAAGTTTCTCATGCGAAAAGTCAAAAGTTATTTTAATTTAAAACGATAAGAATTTGTTTCTGCCATCCTTAATCTTCTTATAACTAAATTAAAGGACATCACAACATTTCTATCTTCTTAATTATCAGTTTCAAAACAATTAATGTAACTATAAGAAAATATTTATGTGAACCTCGGAAAGTAAATTTTCTTATCGAGTTGTTAAAAAGTTACTACTAAAGTACTTTAATTAACAATTCCTTAAATATTTTGTAATGGAATCAAAACAGATAGTAAAAACTTACGTATATTAATATTTTAAACAGTAATGGAAATAATAAAATAATCAGGATCGATAAATTAAATAGTATGATTTTAAAATATTGGCCTACTTTCATAAAATGTACCGCTCTGTAATGAAGCAATAATAAAATCTGATCAATAAAAAGTGGCTTACACCAATGAGATAATAAAGCTCAGTTTTATTGATGTGTGTATTGATGCAATCTGAGAGTTTTACCACTTATAAATAGATCACGTAGCGGCTTTATTTCGAGCCATCAAGTTTCAGAACTACAATCCCTTGCAGAACACTTTCCCAAAATGGAAATAATCTCGTCAAGCTCGAGTGAAGTTTAGCCCGGCAAAACGTCAGCCCAGAGCTTTTCCATAAATTAGTTAAGTATATATCGCATGGTGTCAACTTCCTGCTGCAATATGGAAATTAAGACGCGACGATAGGAGCTTAACAAAGTCCCAGCTCTACGTTCGATTTTAATTTTTCTGCACTAAAGTAAATCCTGGTTGTTTTGAGTGGCTGCAAGGGACTGACCCCACAAAACCTGGGTCAAATATTCATAAAGACAAATAGTGAGTTAGGAGTGGATCTCCTAGGGCTTGTTTAATCCCTTTGCTCACACCCTCAAAACATATAAAATCTAAGCATCCGAGTCGTAACACATGGATAACTTTACAGTGGTCTTACCTAGTGAGAAATAAAAATAAATGTATCAGGATTATAGCAAAAGCTTTTAATACAATGACATTTAAAAAATTGTAACAATCAGAAAAAATTAAATGCGGTTGCCGACGTTTTTTAGTCAGAGATTCTTAGATTTTTATATTTTACTTTACAGTGTATAACTACTTTGTAATGTATATATTATTACAGTTATTTCGTTAATTATACATGGAATATAAATATTGAGAGATTTTAGTTTACTATTATAAATATTAGACTGTTTAAAAAAAATCGACAATTTTTTTTTTCTTATTTATATCGAAAATCTTGTTGGAAATGGTAAAAAAAATACTGTGAAAGTTACAGCTCTTAATATTAATATTAAGAGGTGCCGCATCGTAAATTTTAATTTCCCGTTTAAATAACACGGGAACGGTGTTCTCTTGGATTTTGAAATTTTTTAATTCTCGTTAGAGATAATATTTCAAAATGAACAAAACAGATTTTTATAGAAAATTTAACGCTCTATAAAAAATGTTTCTTACAGTTTTTTTCATTTTTTCAAAAGTTATTTAACATTAAAGTTGGATTGTTTAAAATTTTGACATTTTTCTCATTTTCTGACGCAACCATCAACTTTATGGAAAAATTTTATATGACATTTTTTATAGAGAATTCAATTTCCTATAATTTGTCTCTGAAAAAGTTTTTGACATTTTTTAGAGATCATAAGTTATCTGCAGAAAACTAAAAATTTTATTAAATAAATGTTATTTTACTGTTTAAAATTAAGCATTTTATTTAAATAAATAGATTTTTACCAAAAAAATTGATTATAATCAAAGTAGTATATATCGTTACACTAACAGACTTTTACTACAATTTAGCAATTACAATACAATACAACAAGATTTTCGATATAAATAAGAAAAAAAAAATTGTCGATTTTTTTGAAACAGTCTAATAAATATTATACATATCTCACATTGCCTGTAAATTGCCGCCAACAATTAATTATATAAAATTTGTCTAGATATTTTTTTGTTAAGTATAATATATAGAGCGTGTGTAAGAGAGAAATTAAAGTATTTTTTTACGGACTGTCGTCATTGATTAAACTAACACGAGCTTCACAATACCCTCGATTATTATTTTTTGTTTTAACACGCGTTACAGTTAAAATAAAACGCAAGTCACCTGCTTTCGTGATACAGACGACAACCGCCACTTACCGCCACCCTTACCAGGGGCCTGTTATTACAGGTTTTTGAGTGGATAAAACCGCAAGTAATTGTTTAAATCCTTGTTAACACATAGGAAATTTAATCACGAATGCTAAACGACCTGTCATGTTATTACTGACTGATGAAAATTCTATACGTTAAACGAAATGACTAAACAATTTTTTATAGTATTGTAATATGCATGCATGTATATGCATCTACTAAGGAAATATTGATTCAAATTTTTTATTATATAATATTTAAATTGACGCCAAAATTTTTATTTAATTCAAAAGTATTAGGAATATTTGGAATATATTTATATTATTTATTATTTAATAGGAAATTATTGTTTTATTATTTATTAACATTGTCACAACGGCTGTATTTATTATTAGTTTCTTAATTGGTAGTAATAATAATGTCTCTTCCGGCAACAAATATAAATCAGATATTTATTTAAATAATTGTTTTAAACCTCCAAAATGTCATGTTCACACTCTGTATAATTCTCTTGGTACCTAAAAATACTCGTATTAAACATGCACTTGCTCAGTATTTTTAGTCTGTATGAATTCCCATTGACTATTCAAGTATCGTGCATGCCAATATCCGTATTCGATTAAAAGTTGGAGAAATATATACCGTTCACATGCGGTGAAACTCGCGTCTGGAAATTTTTAATGCGAAAAAGGAAAATTAGACACCGAGGTAACTTAGATTGCCTTGTTTTTGCTTGGGAACTCGTGACACACGGAAACGTGTAAATTAATAAAACAATATTTATTTGGAGCCCCTCAAGTGTAGTTTAGATATTTTTGATGAAATATTATTAATTCCTGTTTAGAAAATTATTTCATTTAATAATAGTGTCACGTTTCTTTTAATCTTGTGTCCTTAATTAATTAAAAAAAGAACAAATTGTAAGATTTAATATCGTAAACTTTCACAAACGTCCCAAAAACTTTGAAGTGTTTGATCTCCAGACAGCCTCCGGTTGTTTGACTGGATGCCGTTTGTAGTGGCACTTGTTTGTTTTCAGATAAAACTGATATTTGGCCCGAAGACACGCACCGCCAACTCACTCCATCAGGATACATTGCACTCCAAAATATCGATTGGTCGAACACACACTCCACATGCGTAAAAATGCTTTCTCATATATTAATGTTGTCGGAGAATGAAATAATTCTAATAAAAAATCCGTTAATTAAACTTTCATTGGAAAATTGAAAATCGAGGAGAAATTATTAAAGAACCTTTGAATTATTTTAAAATTAAAACTTTTTAGAAAATATAATGCAAGGCAATATTCGTTCTAAAATATGTATGTATAGATAAAAATCACTTTTTCAGAATCCGCTTTACAATATGTTGATTTTTGATTTGTTCATTTTTAAATTGTAAGCCTTTCAGTTGTACTGAATACATTTACATTTTATGTTGTCAAAGAGTAGTAAAACTATTATTTTTAACAAAAAGTTATACTTTTATTATACATCTACATATTCAGTCTAGTTAGTACTATCTAAATTACCTCTGAAACATCGATAATCTAATCAATAATCCCATACATTTTAAACCAGTCTGATAGCTTTCTTATGCAACGAAGCAAAGACACTTGGGAAAAATTCATTATATATTCGGCGCCCATAAATATTCAGAGGACTTACTGTCAATTCCCTTTTAAATTGAATAATATTGAATAAATACTAAATAATTCATTTCAATTAAAAACCAATTTTATTTTTAGCGTTTCCATTTATGTTTCAAATTAAATTTATAAATTTAATAGTCTTATTAGCTGATCAAATTAACTAGAATATAACCTGTTTATTGAAATTATTGGCGTTAAACCGAACATTTCTCATTGGAATAAAGTGTACATATACGAATCATCTCGAATTAATCGAGGTCCGATTAGTCTGATTTGGTTAATCAAAGAAATAGCACATATAAATTTATTTACATTTTGTAGCATTATTTAACAATACTCTTAATAGTAAGAACTTATTCGTAGCAGGTTTTATATTATTTTGTTGAACAATTTCATTGGGAAAAAAAAGAACACTGTACTCCAGAGAAAAGGGAAACAATAATTAACATTAAAAATCAAGGTCTATATTTTGTGGTCAGCTTAAGATGTTGCCGATAAATGATTTAAAATGATATTAATGTTTGAAACAACTAACTCATTTGAAAATACAATGAGAAAACATCCTACTACTTTTATAAACAGACAAATTAAAAAAATCACTAAACGAAATATGTTCTTGTTTACAAAGCAAATAAAAAATTAATTCATTAGTCGTACATTAAAGGAAACATTAGTATCTAAAAAGAATATTCAAACAAGATTAAAGTTTACATAAAAATATATTAATTATTCTTTAAAATTCTGGCGAAGAGTTCCTTTTCTGGTATGGTACAACTACAGAAAATTATTGGCATCATGGAACGTTTCTTTTATACAAGTGTCATGAGAGATGTAATAGAACTAAATTGGTTAAAAGATCATCTTATTAAACGTAAAGTCCAGGTCTAAATCCAAATAAAAATTTACAGAATGACATCGATTCTCGATTAACATCAAAACTATCAAATTGTGTTTTTTAATTTAATACTAATAATAATATTTTAATACGGTTACAATATAATAATTGTCAATACATTGTGGAATGGCGGTAAAGTGGTTTAGAGTACCTTTACCAAGTTATAATTAGTTAGTATGTATTATGGATAATCTAATTGCTTATTAGATTGATCTACATCATCATCGTGAGTAGACGATTACGAATCACTGATTAGCTGATGCTAAATTGTTGTCATTGAATGTGACAGACTGTGAACAAGACGAGAGTTAGTATTGACAGGGAAAGTGCATTGTATTTATAATCCTTGACTTAAATTATATCACATATATATTACCGTTTTAACCAATCACAGTACTGAAAATAAATGAAACATCAACATAAAATTTAAAAACCTACCATCAGTAAGATACCTGCTCTTCCATAAAGTGATAATGGGCAGTTTCCTGGAGTTTACGCATTTTCCAGACGTAACTCGGAAGCAACGGTCCCCAGGACATATGCCGCGCGTATTTAGATAGAAAAAAATAATCCGCTTTACTGACCATTACTGCCCTCTTATCGTGTCGCTTTTGGGGTAGATTTAACGGCCCTCGTCCTTTTGCTGCATATGCCATGAAAGATTAATTTTGAATTGTGTAATCCGTGGAACTGACAACCGCGAAAATATTACGTCTGGGAGAGAATATCCACTTGTATGAAATTGAGTTTGTTTAATATAGGCAATTGCCACTGCTATGGTAGCTAATATAACAACATGAAGTTGAAAATAAAACAGTAGGGATGATATTAATTGCCACTGCATGTTGAAATTAAAATTGAAGGGTAAAAAAGTGGAATTTCACTTGTTCAAGTCCAAAATAGATCAACCAAACATTGTTATACGAATAAAAATTTGAAATATATAATTCGATAAAAAATACTATAAAATATAGAGCATAAGTCAAATTTTGTTCAGCATCATTTATATCAATAATAAACCGTCACATTTTTCCTTAAATCATTACTTAAAACAAATCCGCAATTTGTCTAAAAATTATTCGTATAATTTTCTATTGAGCTCTTTAAAATGTTGATTTTGTTTTATACTCAAGTCCAAAAAAATTTGATTTTCAATTAAAAAATTAATAATCTTATCAATATTTCCACAGATTTTCGTACAAACCAATCCGAGCAAATCCTTCGGCATTACTGAGTCACCCTGCTACCGTAATAGATTCCCCGTGTGCAATTTATAATTAGCATAATCCCAAAGAGTTTCCGATCCGGGGTGACCGACTCCACTGTTTTGTGTGTGTAATAGTTTCTGCTCGAAGGACCAATGTTTTGTATGTGCTAGACTAGTAAAACTGCCAAGTTTGTGATTTTTCTGTTTATTTTGCTCGGAGCATCTGAACGTTGTGTGTTGCTCTCGAGCTGACTTAAAAGTAAGTAACTTAAAGCTAATTCACCCTAACTAACTACGGGGAGGGGGTTGCGCATTAGACGTTGCCAATGTTGACAAATGCTCTAACATGCCGCCCGCCTTGAAAATACAATTTTCAATAGACAAATAAATATAATTAATACATTGGAAATCAGAATAGGAGTCATAATAGAAAAGTCAATCACAAGGTAGCGCACACACTTTCGAAATTGCTCGTTTTAGCACACCGGTTGTGCTTTTTACACTCACTACACGCACTTCTCCATCTTCACCAGGATGTAACTCAAGAATGCGTCCCATACGCCACTGTAGAGGGGGCAGTTGATCGTCCTTAATGATGACTAGATGTCCTGGTTTGAGGATGTGTTGACCCGCTTGTTTCCATTTCAACCTGGCTTGGAGTTCGGACACGTACTCTTTTTGCCAACGTTGCCAAAAGTGGTGTTTCAGTTGATCCAGTCGCTGGTAATTATTGAGTCGGTTGACAGGAATGTGGGAAAGGACAGGTTCAGGAATTGAAGTTAAACATTTGCCAATTAGAAAATGACCCGGCGTTAACGGAGATAAATCATCTGGATTTGTTGATAATGGACTTATTGGACGCGAGTTTAAAACTGCTTCAATCTGTGACATTACCGTATAAAACTCTTCAAACGTAAACTTATCATTGCCTAATATTCGCCTCAAGTGATGTTTAAAGCTTTTAACACCAGCTTCCCATATACCTCCAAAATTAGGTGATCGCGCAGGAATGAAATGCCACGTAATACCTTCTTTATTCAAAAATTGATTAATATTATCTACGTTAGTGTCAACAAACAGAAATGCTTCTTTCAATGCGGAGTCTGCACCAACAAAGGTGGTGGCATTGTCGGAATATATGTTGGAGGGCAAACCTCGTCTAGCGATGAACCTTTTTAACATTTGTAAAAATGCCTCTGTGCTCAAATTAGTTAATAATTCTAAATGGATAGCCTTTGAAGCCATGCAAACGAAGACACAGACATAAGCCTTTATGATTTTAGCACCTCTTGTTATTCTATCTTTCAACAAAAATGGTCCTGCGTAATCCAAACCAACGTTTGTGAAAGGATTGAACTGATTAACGCGGCATTCAGGCAGATTTCCCATCAAATATTCCATATTCGTTGGCTTAGCCTTAAAACATCGAATACATTTCCGAATTATTCCTCGACATACGGTGCGACCTGAGATTGGCCAATAATTATCCCGTACGGAATATAATAATTGTTGAGGTCCGCAATGTAACAGTCTGACATGCTCATTTCTGAGGACCAATTCTGTTAAAACATGACTCTTTGGTAAGATGACAGGATGTTTTTTGTTAAAATTATAATCACCGTTAACTAATCGACCACCCACACGTATTAAATTGTCGTTATCAATAAACGGATTTAAAGACAATAGTCTGCTTTTTTTATTAATTGGCCTTTTATTTACCAAATCATTATACTCAGTAACAAATGTAGTTTGTTGCATTATACGTAGCAAAACTACCATAGAATTTTTTAATTCGGTACAGCTCAGAGGGCCAGATAGTTTTTTTTTCTTACAATTTGAAATAAATCTTAACATGTATGCAACAACGCGCTTTAATTTTGTTATCGACGAATATCGTATGAAGATGGATTCGTCTGTAATGGTTGTTTGCAAACAAACAGTTTTTTGCTCTGGAATTATATTCGGTTCAGATTCCGTAAATTCTGGCCATTCTGACTTATCTTTAATGAGCCACTGTGGGCCATTTGACCAAAACGTGGAGGTTTTTAAAGCATCTGCATTCGTACCTCGTGATAATAAATCTGCAGGATTTGACTGAGACCTTACATGATTCCATTGTTCTTGTTTTGTAAGTGATTGAATCACACCCACGCGATTTGCAACAAAGGTTTTCCAACGCGATGGACAACCTCGTATCCAACAAAGAACAATCGTGGAATCTGACCAAAATAATTGTGCTTGAATGTTGAGTCTGATTGATCGTCGTACCTTGTCTGTTAATTTTGCGAGTAATGTTGCAGCGCATAATTCAAGCCTTGGCAATGATACCTGTTTAATTGGTGCAACCTTTGATTTGGAACAAAGCATTTGAACAAAGTACTGATTTTTAACCTTACATCGTAGGTAAATACAGGCACCGTAAGCCGCTTCAGACGCGTCTGCAAAACCGTGGAGCTCACATTCCTCGTACTCTGGCTTCAACACAAACCGATCAATCTTCAAGTTATTCAAATTTTGAATATTATTTACAAACTCTGACCATAGAATGGATAAATGACCAGATATGGGATCATCCCAATCTAGTTTTTGTAACCACAATTTTTGAATAAGGATTTTTCCCAAAATTGTGACAGGTGCAATCAATCCCAAAGGATCAAATATTTGACCTATTGTTGACAAAATGAAACGTTTGGTTGGAAGTTGTTGAGAACATTTAAGTTGACTTGTTTCAAATTGAATAATATCGTTACAAGCATTCCATAGTATACCAAGCGTCTTATTATTGTCATTTGGTCCCAAATGAATTAATCCAACATTTAAATTGTTATTTACTTGAAATTTAGATAACAATTCTGAATCATTACACAACCATTTGCGCAGTTCGAACTTGCCCCGTTGTAAGATGTTTGACAGTTCTCGCTGAATGCGCAGTAACTCCGCCTTTGAATTAGCACCCGTAATCACATCGTCTACATAGAAATCATTCTCAATGATCCTGCTAATTTCAGGAAACTCTGTTGAATGATCCATAGCTAATTGTTTCAAACATCTAACACTTAAGAATGGTGCTGATGCTGTGCCGTAAGTTACGGTTGCCAGCTCATAGGTTTGTATTGCTTCATTTTTGTTGAATCTCCAAAATATTCTTTGCATGCATCGTTCATCAGGATGAACCAGAACTTGACGATACATTTTTGATATATCTCCTGTGAGAACATATTGATTAATTCGGAATCTCAATAGTATGGAAAACAACTCATTTTGTATGGTCGGGCCGCTGCATTGAACATCATTTAGCGAAAGACCGTTACTTGTCTTGGCCGACGCATCAAATACAACACGTATTTTTGTTGTCAAACTTGATTCTTTTAAAACCGCATGATGAGGTAAGTAATAATGAGTACCAATCTTCTCATCACCTACATCCTCGACTTGTTTCATGTGTCCTAGGTCGATATATTCTTGCATGAATTCATCGTAACTTTGTTTTAAATGGGTATTTTTCGCCAATTTTCTTTCTAGCGACTGAAATCTATTTAATGCTCCTTGCCTTGATTCGCCTAGCTGACCCTTTTTGTCGTTAAACGGAATTCGTACAATGAATCTGCCAGACGAGTCGCGCTCATAATGATCTTTAAAATGATTCTCGCAAAACTGTTCCCTTTCATTAAATATTTGATACGAATCACCTATTTCCTCTATTTCCCAAAAACGCTTCACGATTTCATCAGTTTTGTTTACGACTAAACAATTGACTGAATGCCTCTGATTCCCTTTACTCCAACCTCCTATAACGATCCACCCAAAGGACGTATTTTGCAGCATAGGATTATGTTTTCCCAGTGAAACACGCTCAGGCAGTAGAACCTTCCAAAATATGTCGGCACCCAATAGGATGTCGATATCATTGCATATATTGAAGGTTGGATCTGCCAAAGTAATACGACTTGGAAGTGTAAAGTTATATTTTGGCATTGTAGTAGAAGGTATGGGTTCTGTGATCTTATTCATAATGAAACATGAAACGCATGTTTTGAATGAACCTTGAACAGAAGAAATGTCGAGTATTGTTTGATATTGAATCTCCGATATAGTTTGACCAACACCAGAAATTTTAAATTGGGTTTTGTGTTTATCTAAATTTAACATTTTAACAGCCCTTTCAGTCACAAATGAACTTTGGGACCCGTTGTCAAGTAGTGCACGTAGAACTTGATTGTTGCCTTGTGCATCTGTTACATGAATTAAGACCGTTGACAAGTAGACTTGCTTTTGTTCATTTGCCACCGAGTGACTGACAATGGTAACTGGCACTTCAGGGTCAGTGACAATTTCACTTGCAACATGTGTCTCAATATGTAGTAAGGTATTATGCCTTTTGCCACATTTTCGACAACTAAATGAATGGCATGTTTTTGTGTTGTGTCCCTGTCTTAAACAGTTTAGACACAGCTTGAGCCTTTTAGTTTCTGAGATACGGTCATTTATTGAGAGCCCTTTAAATTTATTACAGTTGTAAATTGCATGATCCTTTTTACAATAATAACAACTGACCTTGACAGACACAGTGGTGGCATATGCGCTTGATTTGAATGGTTTGTTCTTTGGCTTTTTAGACGTTTCATGTTCGAGTTTCTCTAAAAGCTCACAACGCCCTTTTAGAAATTTATACATATCCGCCATGTTTGGAATTTGTGAGTTATTGTTGACGATCTCCCATTCGCGTCGGGTAATATCGTCCATTTTGGTTGCGATTATGTAAATTATAAGAGTATCCCACGTATCTGTCGGCTCGCCCAAAGATTTTAGAGCACGCAAATTTTTTGTCACAGAGTCGTAGAGATCTCGCAATTGAACATGTGATTCCTTTGTAACATTTGGATGATCGAAAATGGCTTTGACATGATTGTGAATTATTAGGGACTTGTTCTCGAACCTATCTTCCAACAATTGCCAAGTAATATTATAATTATATGCAGTAATTTCAATGGACTCGATTATACGAGCAGCATCCCCTTGAAGACACGAGCGCAAATAATAAAGTTTTTGAACGTCGGACAAAGATTCATTTGCATGTATCAATGACTTAAATGCATCGCGAAATTCTAGCCAACCGTCATAGTGGCCCTTAAAACAAGGTAGATTTATTGTAGGCAATTTTATACCTGTAATTGGATTGCTCGCGACTGTATCTGATGATGACGTATTCGATTGTGTTTGATTATTTATGGGATAATCGTTGATTAATCTAGTAATTTTTGTTGTAACGTCATAGAATGAATCTTCAAATTCCGCCAATTCAGAACTATCCTCATTATCTTCTAGGTAGTCTATTTCTGTACAAATGGTAGAAAATTCATCTAATATACACGAATGTTTTTCCAAACGAATTCTTAATTGTGCTATTAATTCGTCATTAATGTTTGCGGTGTCTATAGAGTTTACGTAATTTTGCAACCTGGTCAGCTTGCCTTTGATTGTACGACGTTTACATTGTAATTTCTTAATGCTTTCAGTAGACATTGTGATCGTTTTGTTTTTCAAATGTAAAGGTTTTTTAAATTGGCAAATGTGCATGCAGGTAGTAGATGGGAAACAAACTTACCGACTCAAGTGGTTGTAGACACGTGTTACGCAGGCCTTTCGACTTGAAACCAATGGTTGTGGACACGTGCAATGCAGGCCCTTTTGACTTGAAACCCTGGTATGTTCTTGAAATGACCTTGATGTTGCTATGATTGTTGATTAGACTTCCCTTTGCTGGAATTCTTCTGGAATCGATGCCAAATCCAAACTTGACTTGCCTGCACTGGTTATTTCAACTGGAACCGTTGCCAATTGAACACTAATTGCTGTTTTCGGTACGACGGAACTTATCGCCACGTATTCTTCTGTGTGTTGAACAGGTGTTTTCCGTTCGCCCTTGCTTCTTGTTGATCTTGTACACGTAATCCGGCTCGAAGGACCAATGTTTTGTGTGTGTAATAGTTTCTGCTCGAAGGACCAATGTTTTGTATGTGCTAGACTAGTAAAACTGCCAAGTTTGTGATTTTTCTGTTTATTTTGCTCGGAGCATCTGAACGTTGTGTGTTGCTCTCGAGCTGACTTAAAAGTAAGTAACTTAAAGCTAATTCACCCTAACTAACTACGGGGAGGGGGTTGCGCATTAGACGTTGCCAATGTTGACAAATGCTCTAACATCCACAGATTAACCTTCTGTCTGAAAACTCTCACAGTTCCCCGCATTTTTTCGACGGATCGGTGACGTATCCTCCAACCTCGAAAGTGTGGAGGTGTTCAGGTATTAATGATTTTTTGTTCCCCTTAGCTCCCACCGACCGCCCCTTTCCGCGCAATAATTCACGAGCGACTGGATTTAAGGAGGATTATTGGCGGAACAGGACTTAAATCAGTGTCTCCCGGCAACGCGGAGAGACTCAAACGGCAATTAGCAATTAGCTCACTTCTGCGAGGTACGCACGGCTAACGGCGTTGCCAAATCTGACGACAAGTGGTCGTAATAGATGTTGGTAATTGGGGGGATGTATGCGCGAAGGGAATTTAGCCTGTTGTTTGGGATTCTCAATTCGGTGTCTGGCTCGAAGGAATACCAACAAGTAAATGCCCGGGGCTTAATTTATTTTATAAAATATGTTTACGTCATTATCAACTTTTTTCAACAATTCCTTTAAATGTAATTTAAAATACCACAAATTTCTGAATAATTGTATTTAAATTTAGTAAATTGTAATCGACAGAAAAAGCATAAATAAAATTATTTACTCATATTTATTTCAAATTTGTTAAACCTACTAAACTTAAACATTAAAAAATGTTTTTTTCACCGTGATGCATCATACTCATAAACACGTTTTATGCTTTATCAGAGTATGGAATAAGTACATGTATCACATTACTCAAATCAACTAATAAATTCTTGAACTATGCTCAACACACTGTACACAAGTTCTGAAAAATATACAAAATTAATCTTATCAATATAAATAATTTCAGTAAAAGTATAAAATTTAATGTTTTAACTATTTAAATATGACAAGAGAATACCACAATTTTATATAATTAATTTAATACTTGAATTTTTAACATAAATTAATTTACTAACGGGAAAATATGACATTTGAGATTATGATTCAGTTGGTTTAGCCAAACGTACCTTAAAGTAAATTTTCAGTCTGATATTAATTAATTTTATACTGAAACAGTATTTCAATGTTAACAATGTTAGTCACTCTGTTTCAATTAATGCAATGCATTAATCCATGAGCAAATACGAATGTTTCAATCACATAAATGCACAAGTATTTGATTAAGGTATTTTTCGTCAAATTAGTTTCATGCGAATGCACCGTTTAATTTTAAATTATTAGCATCTACTACATTGTAATATTAGTTAAATTTGAATTATCGTTGTATGTTTTCTCCTCTATTTTATCACAATTCTAAGAGATTATAATGAAATTGAAATAATGATAAATATTGTTTATAAGTTTTAGGACTTTATTAAAGATAAGAGAATAAATACATTCACTTTAGGAATAGTTTGTTAAGTTTTATATTTGTAGGCTAGTTTTTAATTTCAAGCTTTTTGTTTTTTAACTTTCAAATTTACATTTATTATCACTTTACTAATTGAAACTTTGCAGAAGGCTGAGATTTGATTATACATTATAATTATGT
Source organism: Aethina tumida (assembly GCF_024364675.1). Classification (NCBI taxonomy): domain Eukaryota; kingdom Metazoa; phylum Arthropoda; class Insecta; order Coleoptera; family Nitidulidae; genus Aethina; species Aethina tumida. The sequence continues at coordinate 10,232,471 of NC_065441.1, forward strand.
AATTAATATAATTTTGTATCCTTTTCATCAATACTATTATATAGAAAAAGCAGATGCCCTTAGCAAAATATACAAAGATTAATCCTATACGGGGTAACTACAGACTAATTCACCAATTTTCCGTTACTTAATGACCAATGAACTAACTAATTACGTAATTGAATACATAGTCCGGTTTCAATTGATTTAAATTAGGTAATACAATAGATGCAATGCATAGAAGCAAACAATAACGTAAAAAATAATTAATCCGATTCGTAGAATTATAGAACAGATTAAATACTGCTTCTATCAAATCAACAATACAAATTAACTGCTAAATTACGCCTATTCTCTTGTTTAATTAGCAGTCGGTTCCATCAGTTTCGCCAACGTTTGTATTGTGACGGTACAATAATTGTTTGTATCCGCGACGAATAATTATCATATTTTGACTCGAGATTAACTACTAATTAGTGAATTAACACGGTAGGATTTCTCTCAAAGATATATTAAACGTGAATGGTTAAATTATGGTTATCGATGAATATTTCAGAGTAATTGTGCCTCGAAATGTAATAAATTAATTACAAACAAAAAAAATTATATTATATTCAGCAGTAGGAATAATTTAATAAGCGAGTACCTACAATTTAAAATAGGAATAAGCCTTATAATTATCTCTTTTTAAAGTATTGTATGGCAATTGCATTCGTTTCAACATTTTTTAATTTGATATAAACCCTCTTTGGTGCTCGTCTCGCACTTTGATGCATGGCTCCCTCGACTCCTAGTTTGATATGGCGAAGGGGGAGAAGCAGCAATTGTCAACTCGACACCGTCAAGAATTATGACCGATATTTTTCTTATTCCGTTCCGTCGAACACGTTTGGGCGACAACTCGTCTGTATTATGCTGATTAAATTTAAATTCTCTAAAATATTGCTCAGATATTGCCATACATCTCTTGATAATATAAAAGGATGAGTTTACAATTGATTTCCTAATTTAAAAAATATATGTTTGATATTTATTTAAATGTTTAATTTAATTTTAATATTATTAGCGTGGCGTTTTATCTTAAATGTCAGTAAATTGGAATGATTTCTAACTTGTTCATAATTCTCCAGCACAACCCATTAAAGTTGCAGGCTATCTTCGGAATGGCCAGTTTCGAGATGTTGTGAGATAGGTGCCATAAATCATACAAGGGAACTCAGTTCGGTTGAAATGGGCTAACCTCGATGCTCTTTTCGATATCACATTCATAACATTGGTCAAACGTATGCTCAGTAAAATTTTATGTCAAAAAAATAGGTTGCAGAAGTGGTCCCATCCTGTTTGAAGACCTTAAACTATTTTAAACAAGCGTATGTTAATTGCTTGATTTATTGGTTTTATGATTATATCAAACAATGTGTTCAATGTTGTAAATTTTGTTGTTTCTTGTGGAGAACATGGAATTTTAGGTTTATCTTAGAGCAAAAATTTGCTTCGAATATCGCATAGCATAACAAAATAATAACATTATTTCAATCTGAATCAAAATGTTTAGCTACTGTACGATTTTTTGGATATTTATCTACATCAAAAAATATTTTCTTGCATATTTAGGTGCAAATGCTGCTCAAAACTGATGTGTTTTTCTAATCCTTCGCCACTTCCTTTAAAATATGATGTTCATCAACAAAAGTTACGTACCTATTCTAACCTTTCTAACATTAAATCTTTTAAATGGGATCATTTCCTTTGATGCAACATGTAAATATAAACATTTTTTTACATTTTTATAAATTTTTCTAATAAGGCGGTGTGAAATATTTTACTGCAATAAATTAACAAAAATTGTTTATTTAACTGTAAATAAAAAATGTATTTTATTCAAAATTAAAGTGGATAATTTTTTTATTCTCCTTTAATGTTTTTTCCTCATTTAAGGGATGTTAAGAATATTTGAAATTTTCTTTATTAACCTTTAATATTTAACATTTTAAAATATTATCTTGATCTGTTATTACAATTATAATTTAACAAAATTAAAAAAATTAAGTAATAAGTTCACTTTTTCACATTTTATACTAATAATATACTTTATTTTGTAGAAATTAATGTCATATTAATAATACAATACAATAAGACTTACATTTTTATTTATTTTAATTGTTACTTGTTGATTGCAATTTATTATTACTGTCAATTACTATTAAAGTAAACAATTTAGAATAATTACAATAAAATAAATGTTTCAATTTATTAAAATTGATTGGGAGTGGTTAATGAAAATGCGTTCGGGGTGGGCAAGCGGTAGTCTGTAAGTGCGTTATCGATTTGAGGCGACGGTCGACGTCGCCGAAACCGGTCGTCTTGAAACGGGAGGGCTGCGCGGCAGAGATTCGCCTCGATAAACATTCATTACCTGCCGTCTCCGACGTCGCCGACGCCTAACGATTTCGCACATTGGGAAACCACCGCAAAAAATATTACATTACTTTTAAACATGTAAATATGAAATTGCTCTTTTATATTTTTATCATCTCGTAAGTTAGGAAAGGCTTTGTAAATTTTTGCCTGTACAAATGTTCCCAATGTGCTTAGTCTGCCCCTCAATTTAACCCTGCTCAATTTAGATTACTGTCCGAAAACCACCGCTTCCTCCTTGTTCGTTTTCTACTTCATCTTCAACACTTTCGTCGTTCGCACTCTTTTAAATTTCTGCACTTCCCCCAATTTCAACTGAACTCTTCCCCTTCAACGGAGTTCGTATCATTGACAGGTTTCTTATTAAGGAAACAATTGAATTTCCCATCAACGGAGCGCTCGATGATGTTAGGAAACTGTCCAGAGCTTTTTAACGATGTTTTATCTTATGAAGTTTACACCCCGGAAACGAGGGTGAAAATGAGTGTAAATAAAAGAACGTTTTGCTGACTCCGTTTTATATGAAGTAGTAACCCCTCTTGAGGGGTATCAAACATTTTTTAAATTTAAGTTATATATAACCTTTAAAATTAGAAACTTCAAAGATTTATGAGAAGCATAAAAGAATTTACTTATTTTGTTAAATAATTATAATTCACTCTTTAATTCTTTGATATTTGGTTCATTGTATCCGTTCCGGATGTTCCTATATAACTCAGAGTACAACTTTATTGTGTTATTCATAGATATCCATTTTAATATCTTTGACTGCTGTTTTTTTATAAAAATGATTCTTAAATCACTTTTTTGTCGAATATATGTTTTTTAAAAATATTCCGTCCCTTATTCTAACCCCGTCAATATTTTACATTATTTTCTTAACAGTAGTATGTCTTTATACTTCTTAAAGAAGACCGTAGTTTTTCAATTACGCTATGTATATTTCAAAGAGGCAAAATATAAACTAAAACAATTTATTTTTTATTGTTTATATCTTTGCTAATGATAATTTCACTTGTCTGTTAAGGAATTTGAAGCGGCCGTAGATCAAAATCCGATTTATGACAATCAATGATTAAAAAAATTTCAAAACAGCCAAAAACAACAATACTTCCACCATTATAAATTCCGTCGTAAAACAACAATAAAATCTTCATTAATCTCGAGAACTATAAAACATTCACCCCTTTGCATAGGTGATATAATAAAAAGACAAGGAAGCGTGAAGATGAACGAATTTACTCTAGCAATTACTCTTGTTCCAGGTGGAGAGTACGCGGTTAACCCCTTGGGGGGCGCCCAGTACAACCCTGCCAGGTCGCCCATGACTGCAGTCCCCACTAACAGGTAAGTTTGCATTTGATTTTCCACAACCAGACTATTCACAGTAGTGGAAACTAGAAAATAGGAAATCACTGCTCTATTGAATTTAAAAAGTTCAATCTAACATTTCTAGACCAAATATTTATTTACAGAGTAAAAATTAATTACATAAATAAGTTATCATTTTATTTGGTTGGTCTATACTTGCTTTCGCCGTGTAATTATTGCTTCGTAGAAAGTTTTCGAATATCCAGAACACGGAAACTTCAATTGATGTCCGGAGGCGGCATCCCACTCTAAATATTATTGCTGAATTAATTTAATTCCCATTGTGCGCTCCCCGATCCCAGGTTTAATGTGTAGCGATGTATGAATACGATAATTTTGTGTTTTGACTGCACACTCACTGAAATAACATTCTATATTTCTGTCTGTTCCTCAGATTGTACAGTTACGAGCTGATGTAGAAATGTTCTGCGTAGTCTAAAATGACGTGTAACATGGACCGATGGAAAAGAAATTTTATTGGTTGCCATTTTTGATTAATATTAAAATTTCGAGAAAGAGACAGTGTTTTAATTGTATAATTTATTACAGTGTTTTAATTGATGTGAATATACTATAGATTTGATATGCACATGAAATGAATATCTAGTGTATATGCAAAAAGAAAATAGTAATATGTAATATTTTTATGGTTAAAGATAGTAGTTTATTTTAAAAGATGAAAATGAAATAAATATAGATTTATTAAATTTTTAGATAACTGATTTGATGTTATCGAATAAAATGGTCAACCAATGGTATTTACGTGGGTACTGATATTATTTTATTTATCTGTCAGCTTAATATACTATATATACATTATACTATATTACATTTATGAGTTTTTTACTTAGCCAGGATCAAAGGATGAAACAGATAAAAAATACCTACTCCATGTGCACAGATGAGAGGAAAATAATATTTACTATGATGTGCTATGTTAATAAACGAGCTTAAATAAAGTTACATGAATAGCGAATAGTTTTTATATTAACAATTTTAATTATGAATCATCCAATACATGATTTGGTGGTCTTCTATTATACATCGTTCATAATAACATGTGTATTAATCAATGACATAACATGATAAGAAAATTCATTTACTATCCACACAGCTCCCGGAGCTTAATTCGTACGCACTTTTTGTCAACAATTAATTAACAGAGTTGAAGTAGGTACATTTTGAAGGGAGTAAACAGAGAGGTTGCACATTAATTAATGGCATCGCTTTCATGAACTAATAGTGCTTCATATATACATAAATACACACCGTATATCCCGATGTAAAGCAGGTGGGGTTTACCTCAGACCGGTTGCTTGCTTTTGCGGCCGCATTACCGGCTTGGTACCCTCTTTATGCCGTCCCCGGAATCGGGCGACCCCGTCTCTCATGAATATTCCACTCGGCCGCCGCCAAACTAAATGATTAATCGTCATTATGCCGGACACACCGGTATTAATGTTTTATAATGACACGTGTGTGTTTATTTGCCGGGCAGGACTCTATATCCCCACCCCTTCCAAGAACCCGGATTCGGGGTGGTGTTATTGTTTAGGATACAACCAAATTACGCGGGTACAGTGGTAATTTGTTGATGTCATGTTGATGGTTTTAGTATTTTCAAATTAAATTAAATGAAATATATATAAAATTCCTATTCCAAACTGAATTTTGGCAATTACGTTATTTCCAGACTAGTTGAAGACAATGTCTAAACCTCATTTTTTTTTAAACAATTATTAAAGTGAATCAAATTTTATTTTTGACAAACATTCTACAGAGAGTGTTCAAATTTAATATTGTTTTGGTAAAGCATATTTGTTATAGCAAAGAGCACGATTAATATTACCAATCCAACCAAACAACTTAATTTTTTAATATAAAATAAAAACGCAAAAAACACCAATAACAATTGTGGTAAAAAAACTTAACATGAGAAAACCTATGCCAAATATTACCTTGGTTTACTCCTTGGTTTACCAAAACAATATTAAATTTGAACATCCTGTTCTTGATGTTGGAAATGAGTACAATTAGCTGAAAAGAATAAATTTAGATATTCTTTTTATTATACAAATTTCACGATAATATAAAAATATTTTAACCATATGTATATCTTATATTAGTAAAAATGTTTATAAATATTTTTATAGTTTATCTAAAAATTAAAAATAAATAATTATATTTTAAAAAAGGTCAGATATCAAAATGCGGTATGTGCCAATCAGCTATTTTAAAAAATTGAGTTGTGGACACTTGAGTCAATCTGATCTCGAAAAATTTTTTATAGCTAAATTAATAAATTTTGGAGGCCTTGTATATGTCCTCTATGTTGTACAAGTAAATGAAATCTTAAAATTATTAAAAATGAAAATAAAAAAAACTTTGTTTTCAGAGAAATACTGACAAAATTTCTAATGGTCCTTTAAGGCAAAAATACAACTCATAAAAATACACAAATATTAGTAACAAAAGAAATCTAATATACGTAATTATTCTAAATTTTTTTCACCTCCACCATTAATATGCCAAATACTTTGAATGCCTTGATAATATATCTATAAATTACATTATAAATTAATTCTGTCTATTAAGTTGATAAATGTCACAAGTAACATTTTTAATGTGAATTTTCACTTAAATGTGTTTATTGCATAAAAAGTGTCCAAGTTATATATTGTAGTAATTTGTGATGATATCAATTATTTTTGATTGCCCACTATATGGTAACAAATATAAAGATAAATATAATAAATATTCTCTCATCAAAGAACTAAAAAACATCAAATATTTTCTTAACAGAATTTATGTAGATTTATTTCTCCGTCTAATTTTGAATACAAAATACTCGTTCATGATTTTTGCAAAGTTGAATGCCGTATTAATTTCCCATTCCACTTACCTGAAGAAGTTGTTTCAGTAGTCTCTCCGAATACCCCGAACATCTGGCGGTTTCCCGTGATATCCCCGTTAAAATAATACACCCGGACTCCCACTCGTCCTGTTTTCTCTTCTCCCGTCCGTCTTTTCTCATGAAGGTGACGGCACGCCAACATCGCCCGGAATGCCATAAATTCTCGGACTGACGGGCGAAAGTTCGACGCGGTGTCCCTTATCAATTCGACGTTGTGGAGTTCAGTCACTCTCTCTCTGAACGCCGAAGCGGGAGTAGAATTGCACTTGGTCATGGCGGGGAATCCGGTTTAATTTCATTTAATATTTTCTCGTGCTTTTCACCGAACACCTTATTAAATTTTTCGACCGGCATCTGCATTTTATCTGCTTTTGCTCCTGGAGATGATGGCCGTAGATGGACCAAATTTTCCCTCTTTAGTATCATATAGAATGTTCTGTATTCTCTTTATAATTAAAAAAAAACTTTAATTTAATTATAATAATGATGACATGTACAATTTAAATACACAATTTTATTGTCAAATATGGGCAAGTTTGGGAGTTTTGAAATAGTTCGGGTATTTGTGGATCAGTATTTCAAATTCTGGTTTTGCGCAGGTGGTTTTCAATGGCCATTTTGTTTTGCATCGTGAAGCAGACCACCGACAAAAAGTTCATGTATTGATTTCTTTGCATCGCATGAGTAATTGTCATCCATTGTTTCCGAGGGTTTTGTTAATTAAATACAGGCAAATTTATCCGTCTAGTATATAATTATAAAATAAGAATATTAAAGTGAGGGATGTCACTTGATTATATTATATTGTTCAGGTAAATGTAGTAGATATCAGAGTTTAACCACATCCATTAGTAGCGTATTCAAGACACACTGCTGTTCATCTAGCGCGAATAACGAAAAGTCCAGGAAAAGAACTCCATCTGCTCGGGCAATATCATAAATTAATATCTCGAAGAATCATTATTATGCAAACCTCGAATCCGATTGTCTGGAATAAAGAAATCTGGCTTAGGTCTAGCGACTTGATATTGCCGTATTCAGTGTCGGATTGCAGTTTTTCACGATAATTCATTTTTGCAGTCTTTTTTTTTTGGGGAACGTTTTCCGCGAGATTGCCCCATAGAAATGCGCAATCTTCGGTTGCCATAAATTTATTCACCCTTATGATATTTTCCAAACGGGTCCCCCACCAAATTACATGTTTCGATGCATATAACATGGTTTTTTATTGCGACTTTTTTCTAATTTTTCGTCGGTTAAATTGATTACGTCGCACGCTGCTTGCCTCACAATGATTTATTTTTCACTCCTTATCGCGTATTTATCTTTAACCTTATTTCTCTTCGTATTATATATTATGACTAGCTTATATAAAAAGGTGCTGCCCAATTTAAATAGTGATAAAATAAACACTTAGACTGATGAAACTAATTGACTCTATGAAAATTTAAGTTTCAATTAGGTTTGATTTCCATTTTCAGGCACTTGGAATGCAATGAAAAATTGATTTATATTGTCAGATGCTGTGTGCACAATTTATTGCGTCCTGACACTAATGGATTTAAATTAATTAAAAATACTTATATTAAATTAAATATAAAACTAATGTGTCACAAATCAATTATGTTAAAATTTCCATAACCACCTCATAACCATAAATTTTGGCCATAAACATAAATTTTGGTCATAACTATAAATTTGAGTCATGCACATAAATTTTGGTCATAGACAGAAATCAAAAAAGGTCATAAACGTAAACTTTGGTAATAAACTTAAAATTTTGGTCATTGTTTGGTTTGGTGTGACACTGATAGAAAAATAAGAAGAAACTACAACCAAAAAAGTAGTTTATACACTCTATGTCTTGGCCTGTTCGAAGCAGTGACCCATTCTGTGCTCGATCGGATTCATATCTGGTGAGTCTGTTGGTTAATTCAATCTTTGCACATTTGCTTCTTCTAAGGCATTTTGAACATTTCTTGTGTTATGGGGTTGAGTATATAGTGTTTAAAAATGATTGAATGATGGAGGCTGATATTTCCTGAGAATGTATGTAATATATGAATTACACGACGACAAAAAACTGCATCCAGACGTTAAATTGATATTAGTTTTTGTTTCTATTATATTTCACGAGGGGATTCAAGAGTTTTGACGTTGTCTGTCTGTTTACAGTCTGAATTATATTTAATTTTAATGTGTCTATTAATAAATATTCTGCTTATTAATAATTTTTATCTTTTATATATGAATATATATTTTTTCTAATTTAAATGTTATCTTAAGTAGTCTTTTTATACAATGAATCACCATGACAGTTTTTCGTGTTGTTTATGATGATCAAATTATAATGTAAATCCCGGGTGTAAATTGAAAGTCACTTTATTAGAAAAAAACAGTCTCTTTTTTAAAAGGTAAAAAGATATACATAATTTAAGATTGTGATGACAAAACCGTGGGATGTAGGAAGGATGGTGGAGACGGGAATAAGGGTGAGGAGACGATGAAAACCGTCTACTTGTAAAACAAACCAGGTCCGGGTGCGTTTTCTTCAGGACTGTAATATATAGACAGACCCCGTTTCCTTTGACCCTGCATTCATTTAAAATGACTGTCTCCCACACACATATAAACCCACATCACGACACTTACTAATGACCAAGACGGACAAGGTCTGATGCCTAATATTTTTGCAGTACACATTAAAATGTCGGTGACTGAGATAATATTCATTTAAGATATCAAATAATAGTTCGTACGTTATTTGTTCAAACTTTTAAAGTAGGAAAATATTATATTTAACATTTTCATGCAGATTAACTAATTCTATATAATCCACCATCATTATATTTTAGGTATCAGCAACAAACAATTTTCATCGGTTTAAGTTAGAAGTACGGTAACATCATTTATCACCGGGACAGAATCGCACAATTGTGTCCCAATCCCCAGACAGGAAACGTTATAAATATTTAGAGGCAAATCATGAAATAAATAAAGCGTGTCATATGCTACTGGGGATTACCGGAACGGGAATGTGGAGGAGGCGCGCGACACCGAAACGCTTCCATAATATATCGCGGTCTCTGTAGCCACGCTCTCTCCTCGAATCATTTGGAAAAATGTCATCATTTTGGGGTGAGACTCTCTCCCATCGGATCCTACGACAACATGTTTACAAGACGCCGTTTCCATTGGGTCCGGTCCGACTTTTTTTGCTTAAAAATGAATAATATGGCCAAATGTGTGCCTTATTGTATGTAATTTGTTATCCACGGGAATTGGATATTTTTGCGGTGACTTGTATGGATCAACTCAACTAAATAAGCGGAATATTATTATTTACATCTTTTCTCAAGCATTAATATTGTTTTTATTTAAATGTATGTAATAAAGTATAAAATAATAATAAAATTAAAATCTATATCGTACCCAGATAAAAGAACATTCAAAAGTGACAATAAAAATTATTACGTCTATGCTGCAGAATGGCATTACCACTTTCCAAACAAAATCCTTTGCGACCCTCTCTCGCTAAGCCCCGTCCACAACCCCAAAAAAATGTAGGTCGTAAAACCCAGGTATACATAACAAAGGGTCAATTACGGGTCAAAAAATTTATTCCTATCGATTATATAATAAATATTTCATATTTTTGGAAACACTTCTTGAGGAAATTAGAGATTGACTAAGTTAAAGAAACTTAGTGTTTGTAAATTATTATCACAGGTAGTTAAATAAAATAGCACTATTTATAAAAACTAATAAAAATGTATAAAATTATAAAAAAAATTCTTTATTTTTCTCTCATCTGTTATGAATTAAAATTAATCCTATTGACATAAACTAAGATATTTATGATTTTATTAATATATAGCAGAGGTGGCCAACCTGAGGCTCTTTGGAGGATTATTTGTGGCTCTCGATAAATATACCCCCGTTCCCTTTTCATTCCAGAATTATCAAGAGAAGTAAAATAAATGTTTAATTATTAATATTTTAATTCAATACACACATATTTTGTACTTTTCAATAAGTATAATTTTAGTAAACAAATTTTTTTAATACATTTTTTGCATAATACGCGAAACATTTCAAATTATGAAAAATGGCTCGGACTATCAAGGAGCTGGCCACCCCTGATATACAACATTACTTTTCCATTAAACTATTTGAAAATATCAGAGTTATATATTATGTAACTTGTATAAAATATGTTGTGTATTATTTCGCTTGTTTGAGAATTCATTAACTAAATGCTTTTTAGTATTTATTATAGATATTTTAAAATATAGTCATACTTTTTAGTTGTAAGCAATTGGGATAATAAATTATTATGTGATCATTGGTCATGATTTTACTCTAAGCATATATCGCGTATTAATTAAAAACCGCTTATTCAGTGAACGACTAATGATCTACACCAATGTATCATAGTCCAGAATTTTCTTTAACACGAGCTTCATCACAAATCAGAGCAATTACAATACTATATATATATATATATATATATATATAATTGATTGATTTTTACTAAAAAAATTGATTATAATAAACAATCAATTTTTTTAGTAAAAATTTATTTATTTATATTAAATGCTTAATTTTAAGCAGAAAAATATCATTTATTTAATAAAATTTTTAGTTTTCAACAGGTAACTTATGATCTGTAAAAAATTCTAAAACTTTTTCGGAGATAAATTATAGGAAATTGAATTATCTACAAAAAATGTCATATAAAATTTTCCCATAAAGTTGATGGTTGCGTCATAAAATGAGAAAAATGTCAAAATTTTAAATCAATCCAACTTTAATGTTAAATAACTTTTGAAAAAATGAATATATCAAAAAACTGTAAGAAACATTTTTTGTAGAGAGTTAAATTTTCTATAAAAATCTGTTTTGGTCATTTTGAAATATTATCTCTAACGAAAGTTAAAAAATTTCAAAATCCAAGAGAACACCGTTCCCGTCTTATTTAAACAGGAAATTAAAATTTACGATTTTTTTACCATTTCCAACAAGATTTTCGATATAAATAAGAAAAAAACAAATTTGTCGATTTTTTTGAAACAGTCTAATATATATTGTTAAATTATTTTATATTTATTTATAATTGTTTTATATATATTTAATAAAATTTATATATTTTAAATTTTGGTTTATATTTAGTTCCTTTATTTCATCTATAAATATCAAATATAAATGCACAAAATGTATTATATATAATACGATGTAAATTTATAAATAATAATTTTATAATAATATAATTATACTACTACTCAAAAATTTTTAAATATACAGAAGTGTTCTACAATTATTGCGTTGAGATGGTTACACAAAATTGTTACTTACTAAAATAACAATAAATGTAAATTTGGGGATAATTTATGCGAGCCCGCTTGTTCAGGTCGCAAACGAAACTCGACCTTAGGGTGGTAATGCCATTCTGCAACCGACTGTATATTATTGTTAAAATAATAAAATAATACAGTATACAAGACGTCATAACTATTTTTTCACTTATCATATATTTTCATAAACAATCTTTACACATGGAAAATTCAGGACTCAAACCAAGTGTTCCACGTTCTTTTAAATGTCTTCATCTTCATTTACTTATCAAAAAGTAATTTTGAAATGAATAATAAAAGATCTGATGATTATTTATTGATGTTGTTAACATAAACACTAACTTGTGTCGAGTCATGATTTCGACAGTGGTTTATTTGTAAATTAAAAAATATATAGGACGTAGGTATGTCCCCACAATAATAAAAATAAAAGCTCAATAAATTTTACCATTTTCCACTAGTTTTGAAATTTTAATAACAGTGTATTCAAAACTTAATCAATATTCTATTCTGTAAATTAATTTCTTATTGTTAATAAATATTTCATTTATTTTAATTGAAGAGTAAAATAAATATTTAATATGCTTTAATTGAAATGTAGTGAAACATAATTTCTTAATTGAGTATATAATGTAATGAGGTTAATTGCACAGCTTCATCATTCTCATGACTAAAACTTGCAGGTACAACAACATTGACGCTCTGTCTGTGAGTTGCTTTGTTATTATTGATGCAAGAAAATGATGGAAACATCAAAGGACGGGCGGTTGTGAGAGCACTTAAGATTCGATTTGGGTATGGTCTAATAAACACTCCTTGTTTATTTTATCATCTATTGTATGTGAACCACACGTACTAGTGATAAAAAATTCTTGCAGTTCAATCTCTCTTTTACATCCTTTCGTCTCAATTTAATTAAGTAAATTAAATATAAATTTTCGCTTTATTTCACCAGAGCGCACATTCATCACAGGTAGCAAGGTCTCTTGTTTGTATTTGAAATAGAGACTCTTTTTTATAGGCCGAGGGTGCCAATGGTCGTTTTGACATTCTGAATTCGTTTCGAGTTCTTGCTGAACGTTAAAAAATGTAAAGCATTTTCCGGTTTTTTAATGCTTACATAAAACGGAACCCTTGCTTCATTTATTGCCGGCGAGGATCGGGAGATAAATGAAGTACATACATGTAATTGTACGCTACGGTTTTAGTGTCTGCAACATGCAATTTTAAATCCTTTTTAAGAACGGACAAGCTTTTGATGCTTTATGTGGCGGGGTTGGTTAAAAGTTAATTCGGACAATGTCTAATTTACGGACGGTAAAAGTTGCATGAATCGTCGTCGTTCGCTTACAACATGCATGTATTTTATTGTCAGTTCGTAAGTCGTAATTTGCAACTGTCGCTAATAGGAGAACCGTTATCAAACCACAATTTTTCATACATTGTTTTTGTCATTTGAACTAATTTAAACACAAATTTAATATCCTCTTTTTAAATTACACTCTAATGATTTTGAATAAAGTATATTTAACCATGTATAGGTTATATATATACCACTTTAAATGATGATAATAAATTATTTTATTATAATGGTTTTTACATTAAATAATAAGAAAATCTAAAACAAAATGAAATTATCTATTCAACTTTTAAATATTGAACACAATATAGAGTGGTTTATGATGTTCTCTTGAGGCAACATCGTGAACAAGGTTTATAGAATAAAAATGAAATTTGTAAGACATTTGAAAATAACACGTTTCCCAATAAAAATTTCTCCTCATCTGTTTTTGATTTCTAAATAATCTATTCCCCTTCCCAATTAATACTCTGGAAATAAAAAAAGAAAAATATTTCAATCAACTATGCACTTAACTTTTAATAATAAGAATAATTCAGTGATTCAAGATTTAAAGTGAATTGCAGATATTCACATTATTCACATTGTAATTCGATGAATTGCAATTATTGTCATGAAATTCCGATAAAGTTTAGTTGAAATTTTATCCCACGAAATATTTTCTATAGAAACGTTTGAATCGATGTGGGGAAGAATAGAAGGAAGAGTAAAAGTCTGCGTATCCACCTGATCTAGTAATGTGCCGTCTCGGAAAAATGACACTGGCGCATAGGTGATGGGTTGCCAGGTAACAGGCTGTTGCATCGGCCAACAGCGTGTCTCCATGGTGATCACGTTTCATGGTGTCTGTTTAATATGAATCGGTCGACGACTCATAATAAAACTGATCTGCATGTTTGAATACGTTATATCGAATGCTAAAACTCTTTTATCGTTTTAAGTTTCGTATAAATACTGTAGATTCTTTTAAGTTAAATTATAAATGTACATTTGAGCATAGTAGATTCATTGTATATAAAAATAACAAGCAAAGATGGACAAGGATTACAGGGGAACGATTTCTTATCACGGTACGATTGGGTAGAGTTTATGGGGATGATGAAATGAAGGGGGTTGGGGAGTCACTGCGTGATGTGATTTGAATTTCGCACTCGTGTTTGGTCTCTATATCAATCACGTTTATTCGATCACCGCTAAGTTACTATGTCCCGATTAGATTTGGTCAGATAAACCGAGAATACTGCATGCACATCGAATCTACTGCTACGTATCAGAGTTTACATGTCTGTAAATGTATTAACAATGTATTAATATATTAATCAGCTTCTATAGGGAATACCTTTAATTAAATCTTGTGTTCAATGTGATATGGCTATATAATGTTATTGCAATAATTATAAGACTTAATCGAATCAAGAAACAATATGAAGTAGCTTTCCAAATGGAACTTTTAAGTTTTAAGTACACTATTATTGAATGACTAATTATTGAGAGTTCATTTAGGCCAAAAATCAATAATTATTCAATTATATCAAATTATTATTATAATTATATTAATTAATATCAATTGTTACTAATTATATTTAAATTAATTATCTAATTATAATTGTTATTATCAATTCATATCAATTATTCTCAAATAATTAAATATTATTAATTATGTCAAATATTCTTATATCAAATTTTATAACATATGGATATAATATTTCGTGATGTGTATTTTTATAAATATGAAAAAAAATATTAATGTTTTTATAGAATTAAAACAATAATTATCAAATTTAAGTTCCAATTTATTTTTATTCATTATATTTTTTCCATCTCTTTCAAAAATACATATTTATTCAATAAAAATTATTAATATTGAAAAATTGAAGATATTGTTCAATTTTATTAATAGCAATATTTTTAAACCATTTTAAATAAGGAAAAAAATAATCAATTTTCTTTATTTCATTCATTAGACATCAATGTAATTTAAAATTTGATGTTTAACTACATTCAATTTAGTTTTAAA
Source organism: Aethina tumida (assembly GCF_024364675.1). Classification (NCBI taxonomy): domain Eukaryota; kingdom Metazoa; phylum Arthropoda; class Insecta; order Coleoptera; family Nitidulidae; genus Aethina; species Aethina tumida. The sequence continues at coordinate 10,247,884 of NC_065441.1, forward strand.
AGGTTTGGTCCGACCAATCCGTTCTTATGTATGAAAGGACGTTCTTAAAATATTTGGTCAGATAATTCCAAATAGAGAGGATTTCATTTAATTGTGTAGGTATATATCTCTTAGGAGTCCCTCTGATTAATTGACTTAGGGGGACGTTGACAATCTGAAAGATTAAGATATACGATACGGTTTGTGCAATAGAACGGCGTTGACGTGAGCCCATATAAACATTTTGATAACGTAGGAAATGATAAAAATTTCCCATACACGATTTAATTATCTTAATTATAGCTATTAATTATTGGGTTGGATGTCACTGTTTTGTTTTATTTGTTGATTAATTTATCTTTTAGATTGATATGAATCACTATAGACTGATATAAACAGACACATTTTGTGTAAAAACTTTTATGATTATACGTGTTACTATTTAAAACTAAGATAGTTGCTAAGTTACTAACTAAGTCGAAAAATCCAATTTATAAGAAAGGAGTGAATATAAAAAGAATTTGAATAATATTCACGTTGTTTGAGCAAAAATTAAATCAATAATGAAATTGCCGCATGTAATTAAAATTAACTGTCACAAATTATTTTATTAGACAGTTTGATTATTAGAAAGTAACTAAACATGACAAAATGCATTACAAACGTACAGTAAAACATTAATTTCTTTTAAAATAAAAGAAACTTGTTATTTGTATAGATAAGTAGAACTTGGCTTTAATAAATTTAAACAGCAAGTGTAATTCTATGGAAAACCACGTCAAAGTGTAAAACCACGGTTCCCCCGGCTAGTCTACATACATTATCAATCTGCAGCATGAAGGTAATAAATCAGAGTTGTAGGTCGACGGGATTTTATGTGAAAAATGCATTAGCGCTCATAAGAAGGGCTTTAATAAAAAAAATGCCCCGTTCATTTCAATGGTTTTCATAAATAACCGCCAGGAAACGAAAAAGTGTTAGATAATGCAGTTTTATTGCGGTACATTTATTTTTTATCAGTCATTGATCTTGACACAGGCTACCATTTAATAAGTTAAATGCAAAATTAAACTCCACTCAGTCACGCCACGGCTCTCTTTCTTAATTGCCCCCACGTTTTTCCCCATATCATTTCAAAACAAAACGGTTTTAATGGAAATTGCGCTGTTTGTTTTCCATTGTTTCGTATTTGTCGTTTATCAACTCGATGGCAACTCTAGGGAAAAAATATATTTTTTATTTGAATTGTAAATAAAACATTTTTAACTTAAACAAAATAATGTTATAACTTTAACTTTAAGTCAATATTACATATTTTTTAATTAATTTAATGTGTAATATTATATTATTTCAAAATTCAAGATTGGATGTCTACTTAGTATTAATTAATGTGATAAAATTGTTGATTAATTTTGAGGCACCTCATAAACACACACTATACAAACACCCTTTCACTGTGACTTAAACATGGGTTTTATTAGATGATCGTGAAACAGCGGCGGTTTTCAATTAATTAGTTTGGTAAAAGATGTATGTGTATACACAACTATTTGGCTCGTTCATCGTGTCACCTTCGTACTATCTAAACATTTATATATGTAACGTTTAATAAATACAACTTTATAGTAAAATAGCTTTAATATGTGACTAGATTTTACTTACAAATATTTTTTTATTATATTTTAAAGAAAAGTAAATAAATTCATCTAACCCAACTAGGAAATGGAATCTAGTTGAATCACTACTATTGAGAAGATTGATTAAAACTTTTTATTGATTCGGTCCAGTCTTAATGGGACGGTAAATTTAAACTTTGGTATTTTTATGTCCCCATAAACACATAATACGATCCCTTAAAACCAACAGAGTGTCAGGACACACGCCGCATCATTGATATTACGGTTTTATGGACAAACACACCAGTGTGTGTGTGTCTGGCCTAGAGCTTTCAATTTGGCAATTACACACAGCTGTGGGAAATTGTCAAGTGGCCGGGACGTTTTGCAATGAAGTTATACTGGTGAATCCTGAAACTCACGGCAAATGGACAACGGACCTAAAACAAACCGGGGACTGGGGTTTGTTAATGAGATGGCCATTGATTGGGATTATTCCCTTCGTCGCTTTAAAAAGGCTTAAATGACGCAGTATTTTAACTGCACTGCTCATCTCGTTGATTAACTGCGATTCGAGTGCTCAGTTTAAAAACTAAATCATAGGGAGTCCGTTCTACTGAAACGGAAGTCGATTTTGATGTCGATTTCGATCTTTTATGTAGTTGGTTAAATTTTGCATTAATGAATCCAATTAACACGTCTACAGACAGGTGACATAATGAACAGCCGTCGCGATAAACATGTGTCACCCCTAAAATTGTTACAATTGTCCCTCCGAGTCTCCAGGGTATGTAACTGAAAACATGATAAACTGACGGATTTCAGTCACCGCATTAATATAACACCTTCCAGCCAATCGGACCCGGGCTCATTAATTTCGGACGATGCAATTAGCTAGTAACTGTCCAACCGGGAACACGGTCCATCGCAAATGTATATGGCGATTTGAAAAAATCGATTGTTAATTATAAAACCTTTAAAACAGTGAATAACGAATGCAAGGATTTGATAATGCATATGAATTAAACTTAAAATTATTAAAACTAATTGACATTGATTTATCGATAATAAATAAAGTTAATGTGAGTTTAATTTATTAACTGCTAATTCTAGTTTGTTCAATTATGGTGAATAAAGCTAGAACCATATGTATTTAATGATGTTTTATCTACATAAAGGTATTATGTTTTGTTATAAATAATATTAATATATTGAAGCAACAAAATTTTTAATAGACTCTAAATAATAAAATAAAATAAAAGCCTAATTTTAAATATATGTCATAAGCAAGTCATAATAAAAACTTTATTTTAATTATTTGAAATGTAATTAGTGAATAGTTAGAACATTTGATTCCCTTGATCTGCAGCAAACAGAGCTCTATTAATTTAGAGTTGAACTGCTCTATATTTATTGCCCTTCTCAAATTAGAGGGTGTCGGATTATACACAACGATGCTCCATCCTTCAATTATCAAGTGAGTTTTGCAAAACAGTGTCGCCAAATTATACCCGTCTAAACCCATTACTGTTTGCAACACAAAGCAAAGATTTTAAATGATTTGATGCAAATTTACGTAGTAATTTATTGTTAGTGTATCGGGTAAATTAATATTTAACACGTGTCAGTTTATAATCTTGTTGAATCTGACATAATTAATTTTTGTTAATAGTCCCCATGCACGTATAAAATATGTTCCGGTCGAGGAAGTTTGAGTCAGTTTTATTGCATCAGGTGAGTTATAGGGGGCAGGAAGTTGAAATCTGATAACATTTTCTAATGGAGTCTCAGAATAAAAAGCCATGTCCCAAATTATCACTTTGAAATGTGTTATAGCTGAAAGTTATGAACCAAGAAATGCAATAAATAATATGTTGAGTTAATCAGGAAGTAAATATCACTCCTTTGAAGTGCAGTTCTTTGTGTTTCATATTAATAGGTTGACTTCGTCCACTTTTGCGCAAGCCGCCCAATTAACTAACATATCAAAGGAAATCTCATATGGACCCTCCGTCTATCATAAACAGCTCACATCAGAAGATGAACCGATGGAATTGCAATAGCATTCTATTATGGGACCCTTCCCCATGTGATTTAAGTTGCTACGATACTTTTGTAAAATTAATAGATTACCTAAATTACATTTTTGTATTTTATTAACCAAAAGATCTCACAATATCACAAATGGAAAATCTAAATAAAAAAAATAATAAAATAACAAAAGGGATGTTTAGACGTTTATGTTAGGAATTTCCTGATTGCAGTTTACCTTAGTGTCGCCGCTGCGTTGGTAGCAGGATCGTCTGAAGGGTAGCAAGACTGGACAAGCGGTCGTAGTAATGGCACCGTCGTGTCTCTGAATGTTTAATGCCAATCACGAAGTGAGGCTGAAAAAGCCTCACCTCGGCTCCTCCAGTATATGTATGTGTTTGCTGATCCCGGCACGAAACCCGAGCCCGGCTCGGCAGACATGATTAACCTGATATATGCAACCGCTTTTAAAATTTGACATGAAACGACGGCTTTTTTACCACCGACGGCATACCAACATGGAGTGTTGCGGCGCCGGGCGCCGGTAAGGGCAGGGACGCCGACGGTAATGCAAACTAACTGTGGCATTGACATCATGATTTTAACTTCAAACAATAAAAGCTGATGTTTAATTTTTATGTTTTTTTCACAGAATAATAAATATATAAATTTCAGTTGTTTTAATTTTATAATGGCATATCAAAAACATTGCTACTTAAACTACCTTAAATTATCATATAATGTATATACAACAATCAAGGTTTAATTAATATCTGAAAAATAAAAATATATTTATTTTCTCACACGTGAAAATATCCATTTTCAATTACTAAAATAATATATGTAGTACAGCTTTATAAGAAAAACAGTTATTATCATTTAATTTATTTATGGCGCCAATTTACATTAAATTGCCATTTTCTTATAGCACAAAATATATAGTTCAACACATCCATAATTTGGTACGAAAGTCATGCCATCATGATAATGTATAGTTTCTAAACCACTTTTAACTGAACCTTCACATAATATCTATTCACCAAACTTTTCGATGACCAGATCCGATGTATTACCAAATATTAAGCTACATCTGATCAAGTTGTTTAAATTGTCTCAAAGAGTTGATTGAGACTCAAATTTCTATTTGCAATACCTCTGCAATTTAAAGAAAATGAATGTATCCTACGAATTGTATAAAATCTTTACCCATATGCTACAGGAAAGTAAACTTATTTACATTGTTTCTAGCAAACGTAGCTTTATCCATCCACTATTTTGTTTCACAAACTAATTACAAATGCTAGAAGTCACTCATATATTCCAAAATTTCTTCCCCTACCTGTAACATGGAAAAACATTTCAGCAACAGCAGTATGCATGGTCAACTTTCTCGTAATTCAAGCTCATTTCACATGAGTGAATAAAGCGAATAGTCACTAGAGAACGAATAAAGCAAACAAGTTCTGAAATCGTCGTTAAACAGTAGTTGATATAAAGGTACAATCCAAAATTCAACTCTAACTATGGTTATAATTAATATTTGATGCCTTTATAATAACCATAATGCTCGATAGTATTATATATGTTACAAATATACGTAGAGAGATAATCTCATCAAACACATTTTAACGTGGCCTGGCGCGTGATAACGTTCCTGAACAACTGGGTTTTTAGTAAAATATTCATGGGCAACAGAACGAGTGCCACCCTCCACGATCGTCCTCATCAATTTTCATTAGGAAAACACAGATTATTGGATTTCTGGGGCATGCAGCTCTAATTCATACGGTATTTTTAATGAGAGTTTAACATCGAAATGGACTTTGTGCGTGCTGGGCCCTACTAATCGTGAGAGTCGGCCAGTAAATGCACCTGACAGGGCCCAGACAATGTAAAACTGCCAAACAATGAACAAAAACTAAATTGATAGGGTGTGTTCTTATTCATTTTTTATCAACAGTGCCTGTTAAATATTTTTTATTAAATTTTACCGAAACTAAACAAGCTTTTATATTTAATAGGCGATTTTATCAATTAGCTAAATAAATAAAGCTGATAAAATTTCATTCCCCAAATATCATTAGGCGGATCTTATTATTACTGCTAGTATAATAAGTAGATTTGTTAATTTAGAAAGTAACAAAAAGCAACTTAGATTAAGTTTATCTGGTGCATTCGTTAATTGCTGGACGAAAGTCTTTTAATAGATCGTCGGGCATTGTGAAAGTTTGGAGTTGAACAAAAACGCAGCGGTCGGCAATTTAAAGTGGCCGAAATCAGTGATGGCATTGTCCTGCGACCCGAAACGCGGAGCGAAGACCGGGACCAGGGAGAGGGCATAAATTCCGAAATCTAATTAGCGGGACATAGTGTTTTGGAAATATGGACACGGCGGCACTTTTGCCGGGGCGAAGTTTCGGAGCGCGTAAGTGAATAACACAATTAAGACACACAAAAGTCAACTTCTCCGTTAATAGATAAAAAAGTCGGACAGGGAGATAAGTAATAGAATTATAAGGACGGTGGTGGGGCCCAGAACGTCAGCGGCACTGTGTCGGATAAAAGCTTACCCGTGTCACAGGGACGATAAGGCCGCTCCTGGTTCGCAGATAACGCCCTCATCCCCGAGAATCTCTTTTGCCCGGCATTAGGACTTCATTATTTGATATTGCCGATGGAGGCGACTGCGACCGGCTCTTCTCCAAACCACTCCTCGTGTCGGTTACGGACTAATTTTCCATTACTGTCATGGGCCCCTTTTAACAATTCAATATCCTAAATGAATTTTGTCCAGTTAGCTTAGGACATTAGCAATTATATCGCACATTTGTGATCGCGTTGAGTTCAATTGGATTAAAAAATTGTGCACCATTTTTACGGTAGGAGCTAACTAAACCCTCCCACCTCTTAATCCACTGTGGCGGTAAAAAACTCAATTTTGTAGTTGTCTGTGGTTTGTGTGTCCAACTAATATTCTTAGTATTTTTGCTCAGGTCTTATGAGATTAGTTCTGACCTTCTTTGCTGCAACCATCGATTTAATTTAATTTTGTTTACATGCTTCTGGAAGGAATGTATGTGTCTGGAGAATTACGGAGCAATCAATTTCTGAAATTGGTATCGCAATGTAAAAACAGGCAAACAAACAGGTTGAAGGAAGGGTAATAACGGTTCACTTAGTTAAAGTTCTAATATTGATTTTAGATATTTCGTTTTATTATTTTTCACAGCATCATATTATTTATTAAATTATTATTAAAATTACCTATTATAGAAAGCATTTAAGAAAAAAATGAAATCACAATCTTAAATATTAAATGTGCACGAGAATGCCAAGTAATTATACGTATAAAACGTTTACTGTAATTGGATTACAGTGACGACTTTTAATTTTATTCTAATTCTTCCTAATGAGAATGTTGAAAACTTAAAAATGGAGATGGTTAAATCGTTTCTAACTTTCCAGGTGCTGAAAATTTATGACCAAGGATGATGGTCAAGGCACCTTCTGTGTCTGTATTATAAAGACAAAGGCAGTTTAATGATCTGCAGTATCAGAGTATCATCGGAACTTTGATGTTCGTATGAACGTGGACTAAACTAACCACGACGCAAATTGTGTCACACCTGTAGGACAGTGGGTTATGTCTTACTTAAACACAAATTCCAAAGTATACACAAAATAATATGTTAACTACAATTATATTATACAACAAATAAAGAACATATAATTAATAAAACTATTCCAAAATTACACATTGCAAGGTCCATCTTTTGGGATTTAGAATCGATTAATCAATCCAATTCCCCAGTTTAACTAGAGTTGTTCTTTTATATTTTATTCAATAAAACAATATTTGCTAAAAGTGACTCTGGTAATTCAACTACTCAGCGTTTGTGAGGATTAGCTGGAAGCTAAAGTAGATGCCACTTTTGGTCAGTGACTAGACTAAAATACTTATTTACAATACAAACTTAGTTGAGTGTGCTGCCATCCTAGAAATATAATGATAATCAGAGAGTAATGTTGAAAGTATTGTTCAACGATGGGTTTATTATAAAATGTTGAAATTCAAGGTGAAGGGAAATATTAATTAAATCAACCTTTAAGTTAGTACTTGATGTGGTATCAGTATGTAATTAAAGCGACAATATTATTTCATTTTACTATTCCACTAATCATAATCATAATTCAATAAGTAATATCGCATATATTCCATCACAATTAACCATGTCTGCGTCAAACATTAACGCCACCGTCATTTTAGATTTATTAATTACTTCGAACACAAATTGATTTTGATGAATGATGAAGAATCGCCTACTATTTATTCTGCCCGTATAATATGAAATAATATCCTCACGACATGTTCCGACTATTAACGTATATCGAACCGAAGAAATTAATAAATTTAATTGGTGCAATTTAGCAGAGGACACGAGCGGCGGCGTTTAATCATTATGAAGTGGAATAAGAAAATCGATACCTATATTTAATTGCCAAAGTAACGAAGGAGAGAAGGGGCAGTGGTCATAAAAGTTGCCTCACATACTTACAGGACTTATTTTTAACAAGATTTATAGACATTATTAAACTATGAACTATACATATATATTGTTCTTCCATAATAAGTTTTCAGTCACTTTCAATAACTCATTTTAAAAGTTATTTTCCAAGTTGTGGTGGTGGAAGTCAATATCTTAAAATTTAAATCTAAATATTAAATTATTGCTTGTAGAATCAATGTCGAGATATTAATGAAAGGTTTTGGTTTCTTTATTATCGACGCTGAATGGAATCTCATATTCCTGCCTTTGTGGCAGAAAGTTTTTGTAAAAGGGGATTCGAAAGAAAACTTAGAACACTTCTTCAAAGCGGTAAAATTAAGGGCAGGTAGGAAGGGGTGCAATAATTAAAATTTCGTCGATAACTTCGTTGTTTTTTGAGTCGTAAATTTCTAAAAGATATGAAAAGTATAAGTGCGCTTCTGTTTTATCAAAGGCCACAACAGAAGAATGTGAGAAAACTTTTTGATTAAAACCGATGTATAAATTTCTTTAGATGTGCATTAGATCTCTTAATTTTGAGATATTGATTTTATGTTAAATCCTCGAATTACATCGTCCTTTATCACACAGCTAAAGATACCGTCAATCTTCCGTTATAGTCTTCGCAGAGGATCCCTTAAAATCAACCACGAATTTGGTTATGACTAATTTCCTGTTCTCTATTCACAAAATGGGGCACATTATCCCGTAAAACCAGTCCCTCACTTCCATCCTCTTGTTTCATATTTTAACGAAAGACGTGCTAAGTCATACAATTTTATATTGTTTAATAAAGTGGAAAATCTTCGGGTAACTACTTGAAAATTGCTTTCTAAAATTTCCCTTATAAGTGAACCACAGTTACACAGTTATTTAGTTGCAGCCATTATCCCAAATTTCTTACAGTGATTTACCAATAATTACCCGCATTCCATTCTTGAGTGGTCCCGGATGCACCATGATTTTTTAAAATTGTACATACAAAGTGAATTTTATTTTTACTAATATATGATATTTGCACGAGCAAAAATTAAGTTATTAATTAGATATTTTAGTTTTCAAGCACAAAAAGTTTCTCTTTGAGAGCGTTACTCGCAATACTAATTTTAAAATTATTAATTAGTATGTAATTAACAAAATGTTTTAGTTTTCCAACTACAAACTGTAAATAAAACTGTTTCATTCATCTCTTAATTGGTTCAAGCGGCCGTAGATAGAAATTTGTCATGTTTAAAACTAATTTAATTAACCATAAAGAAAAAAAAAATATTTTTGATTTCTAAAACATAATAATTAAAGTGCTATGTAATTTCATATAATTATTAAACAACAACTACATAAATTGTTTGATAATTATAGCTATTAATCGCACTTAATTGTATCATATTAAAACCTCTCAGTATATAAAAGAAATAATTTAATTCAGTCATTCCGTAGAAACTTTCAACTATGGTTGTTCAAATAAGCTTTCGGGTCCGCGGAGCACAATATCCGAATAAATAGGGCTCGATTGGGGGTAACATTGGAGTTAAAAGAGAGCCATGGAGGCGTAGTCGGCGCCGAACGAGCGTTCAAAGGAGGGAATTAAAATACAGTACATGCAAATTCTGAGGTGATATTAGGAATATACATAAAAAGGGTTGTCTTCCCCGTAACGCTGAAGCCGCGTCATTAACATTCATTGTTAAATACAATATTTGAGCGGCTGGCTGGTTCGAAAGCGAACTTGGGCTAATATTTACTATTAATTTCGCTTAAAGCGACAGAGAATATCTTAAAATTCATTTAACACGAAATTTATATGGGAACACACTTTATTCTAATTGTTATTTACGGTTATTGTAGACGTTAATTGCGTTTCGGTTTCAGGATTCGCAACGCAAACATAAAACCGTTCTTTGCTAGTTGCGCAAAAGGTTCCCGTTGAAGTTATTTCTTTGTGTTACCAAAGCTTTGCATTTCAGTTTTATCTAAAATTCTTAAAGTCTTTTTGTTATGCGGTTATAATCGCCAATATTATTCCACCGGAAGCGATTCTTGTTTCGTTTACACCTGATAGAAATCTGTAAGGTATTTTTCATTTGGTTTTATTTGAAAAAGCTTGTACATTAAATTGATAGATGACATAATTCAATTTGCCTTTAAAATATATGAACAATTTTCTTATTTTAAACGAAACTCATAATTGCCTTTGCTTCCAAAAAATAAAATTTAAAACTCCCCAAAAATATATTATTTGTGATAACTTAATCTGAGGTAAATTCCAAACTATTTAATATCCTCTGAAAATAGTATTTTTTAATTTTAAGAGGATATATTTGTTTATGTAATTATCTCATATTACGTAAAAAAGTAGCAAAATGGTTATTACAAATTTTAAAAATCCAGAAACTATCAGTATTCGTAGCCAGTGCTGTGTGGTCTCGTAATAAATACCAAAAATAATATTGGTACACCATATTAATATTAACTTTATATTAACAAAATTGTGTTCTTTTTGGAGATGTTTCCCTCAAACGGTATATTTGGAGTTGACTGCAGTAATGGCAGGTTGAAATGCAAAGTTGCATTTAATATACGAGCGACGACAGTTAAATCCCAAGTAAACATCTCTCTCTCCTTAAAAACTTTATTCGTTAGAGCTTCCTAATAGCGTCCTACTTCGCTTGTTCATTTATTAACGGGACGGTAAACACCCACTAGTCTGGTTCTCAAATAAACTGCGAAACGGTTCTGCTCCCCAACGCCGTCAAAGCCAAGACACTGGCTGCAGATCTTCAAAGAAAATCTTGATTATTTGTCGAGAAGTTTGCGGTGCATAAGTAATCTGCAGCCCGTTCGTCGAGTTAATAAAACTCCCAGATATATCATACCGGATTATGGACGAGTTTGCGGCTACAGGTGAAATAAAAATTAAGTTTTTAATATTTAAAATGTTGAAGATGAAGTGCGTGAAATACTATCGCATAAGCATAAGTGGTCTGCCACTTCATTGACGTCAGGCGGTTACGTTCACATTCTGTGTTACTCCACACCACATCCTAAGATGAGATTCCCAAATGTGTTGTCGATTCAATGTGAATTGTTATTGCGAATAGAAGTCAACAAATATGAATCTAAACGAAGAAACGAGTATGCGAATAATTTTCCTTAAAGAATGAGAAAAAAAATGAATTTTATATGTAGCGAAGGAAGAGAACCTCTACATATGGTTTAATGTTTTAGGTTTTTCATTATAATATAACATTTGTTATCAAGTATTTTAATTTTAAAAATTGTTATTGCAATTTAATGTTTTATATAATAAAATAAATACAATTTTGTGATCATAAAATGAATTGGGAAACACTGGCCATTCTGCAAACCGACTTTCTCAGGTCTAAGATGATTTATATTTAAGAATCGAATCGAATCGAAACGTGACGTGAATTTTGTAAATTATATGTTATATATTAATTTCAAATTATGTATCAACAACAATGTTGGAAATTCGCAGCCAGTTTCTTATATTCAATTTTAATAATGAAAATAAATTTATTGTTTACTTCGAGGTTAATATAAACAGCAGTAACGTTCCGAATACAAAATTAACGCACACTTACACAGAAATAATTATAAAATTGAGTAGTATAAATAATTTTTAAAAAATCCATTGTTGATAAAAATATCTCAAAATAGTGAAAGTATAAAATAATTTTAAAAACAGGTAATTCATCTAATTTAGATATTCTATTTATTGGTTTATTTTTTTCTCACATTCCTAAATATTTGTATAATATTACATACAGAATCTCATAAATAATTTAAATAAATAAAAAAGTACAAAATATGTGTCACTGATATAATCTAGAAACGATGGAATGAATAAACATTATTATAACTAATATATTATATACATTTACACAATTTTTAAATATCTTATATCTTAATCTTATGATTTTTTTATTTTCATTTACAATATTGATATTTAATTTATTTGTTTAATTATAAAAAAATTAAATAATAGTAATAACAAAATTATATAACATAAAAACCTAATCTATACATGTTTTTAATATCTTACACTCGAGGCTATTTAAACTGTATACAACAACATTTAAAGAATACCATTTAGGGAAACAGATTACAAATGATGAATGAGTTATAATATACAATAACAAATAATGTTCAAAGAAACAATAAATTAAAAACAAGAGTGAGAATCTTTTTTAAACAAACCAAAGTGGTATTTTTGAATTCATAGATCCAAATTCTGTTTCCGTCGCTTTTTACAACGAAATGTATGTTATATTGTTAATAATTATTGTTATTTTATTGTTTTAATTTTAATCTACACAAAAAAATTAATTGTAAAATTGTCCATAAAATAAAGTTTTAAAAAAGTTACTGGGTGTTGTGAATCATCACCGTTAACTATTTATTTAACGACATAAGAATAAATACAATTAACAATTTTCCATTATTATTAAATAGAATATCACATACTGATAACATTTAAGTAATTGTCGTGTATCGTGAAATTTCAACTCATAGACACGAACTAATCTAATCACTCGATCTTTTTTATTATATTTGTTAATAACATATATTATTATTTCATAACATTTAATGCTATGAATGTTTTAATATTCACTATTTTACATTTCGAAAATACTTGATTTTGTTATGAAAATAGTTAATTTTTATTTCTTGTATGTAACATTTTGAATATTTTTAAAATATATTACATTAGCTCAAATACTATTTTAAATCATTTTTTTATAATTCAAAATAATATTAATTAAGATTATTTTAATATTTGTTATTTAAATAATTGCTTTAAATATTATATTTATTATAACAACTTCAATAAAACACAAATATTTTCTGAATACGGTACATAGGTACTGTGTACATAGTACGTACGTATTTGCAGGCTGTACAATGCTTATACAAGATAAGACGTAACAGAGACTGTTATGTCATAACATAATGAATAGATTCAGGTAAAAATAAATCATTTTGATGAATATTAATTATTGTTATATATAAGTTTTAGAACATTCTATAACAAAAATCTTGGTATGAGTCATTTCCCCTTACTCAATAAAGTTCAACTCTTTAATATACACCCACTAAACGCAAAAGTTTATGCACACCTCTGAACGCTTTCAATGTAAAGCCATAATGACGTTCTCTAAGTTTAGAGGCAATCGAACAAGTTAATTAGGAGTGGAAATCAGTCGACGGTGACTGCAACGTCCACATACAACACGGGGGGTACGCTATACAATGACACGAAGCTGATGAGCCGCATTGTCTCCTCTTTGAACCGCCTCCGTGAATACACATTCTCCGTTTCATATATTGTTAACCATCGATTTTCCTCTTTGTACAACTTAATTGCTTCCACTCATCGATTTTTTTTAGTTTAGGAATATACTTAACTAATTATTTGGGCAGTTCTAAAATTTACAACACTGCTTTAAGATAGGATTTAAGATAAAATTTTTGAAAAGTTTAGTTCTCATTTTTTTTGCTTCTTAGGCTGCACCTAATGAGTTCCAAAAAGTGCTGTTGATTATTAAATGATTGAAGGATCATTTACTTTTATAACCAGAAGGTCACAAAGATTTGCAAAAAAATTTTGGGTAAAAGATTTGATAATCTTTTGACTGTTTTCTAGCCACTAATCTTAAGTATAAACAGACACTGTACCAAGAAATTAACGCACCATACTTACATACAACAGTAATAATTGATTATTATTATTTTCTGAAAATGGGAAACATATACGTGTTGTATATTTATTTAAAAATAGAATTTTATTTATAATTGTTAAAAGAAACTTAAAAAATATTGTTTTTATAAAAAAATTTGAACTGAATATTGAGTATTCAGTTCAAATTTTTGTTCATACTTAGAATCAAGGTTAGAATTTCATTTTGGTCCAAATTCTTCCAAATTTCGAGTAGAAGATGCTCCACATCTTACATAACATAAGTTATTCGGACAGTTAGGACGGTCTCCCAAAATTGTCCCAGATATGTTTTATTATGTTAAGATGCAAACCACGAGGCCGGGCCATTGCATTAATCCCAACGTCAGCAAGATAATTTTGGACAACAATTTGTTCTTAGCTTCAGTTATTAACAGGCCATTTAAATATACCTAATTTAAATAAATAAATCGCTCCCATATAGGATACGTGAATATGTGCAGGCTGAAATTTTGTTAATTTCCTCCAGAGTTATAACCGGGCATGAAACTTTGACAAATCGACTGCAGTTTGCACCCGGGCGCGTAATTTAATGGAATCTGTACCATGATTTAGCGCGATTGCAGTGAGTGCAACGAGCGTCACGGTAAAAAATGTATGACGCGAACGTCACATCATTAAACGTCTACACAAATCTTTCTTGACAATCACATCTGTCACCGCGTGCGCAGTTTTAGTTGCTCGTAAATTATAATACCGTAATTCAACACCCAACAGTTGCCACTAATGCGTCTCGATGTATCGATGTGGACACACGTGTTTCCAGTATTTTGGTAAAAAATTGAAAACATAAGTTTTACAGATGTTATTTACCACTGTATATTCTGAAATAATGGTGAAGTTTAATTGTTGAAGGATTAATGTTTATATAGCATGGGTACTTTTGATACTACTTTTAATATCATTAATATTTTCGCATGTCGAATATATGTATATTAGACTGTTTCAAAAAAATCGACAATTTTTTTTCTTATTTTTATCGAAAATCTTGTTGGAAATGGTAAAAAAAATACTGTGAAAGTTATTGCTCTTAATATTAATATTAAGAGGTGCCGCATCGTAAATTTTAATTTCCCGTTTAAATAACACGGGAACGATGTTCTCTTGGATTTTGAATTTTTTTAACTCTCGTTAGAGATAATATTTCAAAATGATCAAAACAGATTTTTATAGAAAATTTAACGCTCTACTCTCTCTCTCTCTTACAGTTTTTTGATATATTCATTTTTTCAAAAGTTATTTAACATTAAAGTTGGATTGATTTAAAATTTTGACATTTTTCTCATTTTCTGACGCAACCATCAACTTTATGGGAAAATTTTATATAACATTTTTTGTAGAGAATTCAATTTCCTATAATTTATCTCCGAAAAAGTTTTTGATATTTTTTACAGATCATAAGTTATTTGCAGAAAATTAAAAATTTTATTAAATATATGTTATTTTACTGCTAAGCATTTTATTTAAATAAATAGATTTTTACTAAAAAAATTGATTATTTATGTTTCACGAAAAATGAAGAACAATTACAATACTTATTGTTAGTTATAAGTGAATACAGAAAAAAATTGCCAAATTGTAGTAAAAGTCTGTTAGTGTAACGATATATACTACTTTGATTATAATAAACAATCAATTTTTTTAGTAAAAATCTATTTATTTAAATAAAATGCTTAATTTTAAGCAGTAAAATAACATTTATTTAATAAAATTTTTAGTCTTCAGCAGGTAACTTATGATCTGTAAAAAATATCAAAAACTTTTTCGGAGATAAATTATGGGAACTTGAATTCTCTACAAAAAATGTCATATAAAATTTTTCCATGAAGTTGATGGTTGCATCTAAAAATAAAAAAAAAATGTCAAAATTTTCTATAAAAATCTGTTTTGAACATTTTGAAATATTATCTCTAACGAGAGTTACAAAGTTTCAAAATCCAAGAGATCACTGTTTCCGTGTTTTTTAAACGGGAAATTAAAATTTACGATGCGGCACCTCTTAATATTAATATTAAGAGCTGTAACTTTCACAGTATTTTTTTACCATTTCCAACAAGATTTTCGATATAAATAAGAAGAAGAAATTGCCGATTTTTTTTTAAACAGTCTAATGTATATATACATATACCGTACGAAAAATGCTCTTCGTGTCTGGATGTTGTAAGAGATGGATGCACGACAAAGAGAGAAAAGTTTTGCCCGGTAGTAAGAATCCCTACTCTCAGAGACAATGCGCCGTGCTGGTGCGCGCCGGCGCACAATGTAAATTAATCTTTGCGAATGCATTTAGTAACTCTCCGTATGCGTAGGGATGTAGTTCGAGTTCTTCGGATGCTCCATTTAAATTCCGTAACTTTGTATAATTTTCAATCTGTAAAATGAAATATTTTTTGAGGGTATATCAAAAACAAAAATAAGTATTCTAAAAATAAACTACTTTTTTCAAAATAAAAATGTATCCCAAAAATTAAATAAAATATACTAAAAACAACGTCTGCGGAGACGAACCGCATGCTAAACGCAGCAAAACCAAATGATCCCCTCCAGTCAGTTCGGCCCGCCCACATAATTGCATGTATATCTTTCCTTTTTGTTTACAAAGGGGTATTGATGTTCCGTCTCAATATGCGAGTAGACACGCTCATCATTTTTGATACGGTATACATACATACATACAGTACGAAAAGAGTTTGAACCATCTGAATTCTGAAAGAGACATCATGTACGAGACACAGTAATTATCTACTGTCTCTGTCATGCATGATGTCTCCCTCTAAATTATTAAATTATATATATATATATATATATATATATATATATATATATATATATAGTAGGAAAAGCATTTGCCCCTTTTGAATTGTGACAGAGACATTTGTTTGATGAAACAAATACCCACGAAAAAATATTTAAATAAAATTTGGTAAAAATTGGAAAATACCACAAGGAAATTGTTCCACAAATGTTATTACGATGTACTCAATGAGTACATAACTGTGTATTCCAACAAATGAGATTGTAGAAATGGAATACAATCTCTCGGCATTTTGAACAATGAATTCTATGAATATATTTTCAGAAAACTAATTGTCTTCATTACTTGGTTCTTTCAAAAACACTTTATTTTTAATTTGATTATCTTCTGATGAAACGTCGATGGCGAAAGTAAAATTAATTTTAATAAAAAAAATGATAATACAAGTTCTACAAATGTTATTGAGTAAATCACTGTATATTCCAACAAATGAGGAGTTTTACTGTAAATTGAATTGAAGAGTGAATGTTTACGTAGAATGAATGGCACTTACTTTTATTGTCACCAATCTCGTGAGATTCAACAATAAAAAATTTAGAAGAATTTTTATAAAAAATTAAAAATGTAAATATAAAAGAAACTAAAATGTGAATGTTTATGTAAAATGAAACAAGCTGGTACTTTTATATTACTGAGGGTATATTTATAGAAAATTTACTTTTCGTTTTCCTACTTGCCTTTCATAAGAACTTTACTATTACTGAATAGATTTGGTTTTGATAAAACGAAAGTCGACGAAAAGATAATTAGAGAAAACAAAGTAAACATCTAAATGTGCTGAAATATATTTTGCCTTTAATTAGTTCAATTACTTAATATCTTTGTTAACGGAAGGCTGAATGTGACTATGCACCGCTTATAGTAATGCTACAACCAGTTTTTAATGGTTAATGATACCAGAATTTTTATACTCATTACCAGATTTTATTTTAATATTTCATCATATGAATGAATATTTAAACCATTTCAAACATTTGCTACAAAATTACCCAGTCAACGTACACAAGCTAATAAAAAATACCCTTTTAAATCCGCACGTGCAGAAACACATCGCCCTAGGTAAAACAAGTGACGCCACGTAAAAGACCAATATTAATGAGCTATAAAGCAATTGATAACGGTCCATAAGTTCCATACGATTGGCTTAAAAGAAGAGTCGGAAACATCAGACAACTCATAAAATGCAACACTTTAATGATTACCCTTCCATATGCACCTTAAAAATTGAAATAAGTAAATTGTTTCTTGTTGATGTGTCCCTTGCACGGAATAACCTAACAATGAGAACAAATGACAAACCCGCGTAGTCGTTTACGCTGTGAGATCTGTATGAAAAGAAATAATGCACATAGATCGTCGTACATCCCTCCCTTGTATTCCTATTGAATTTAATCACCCCAAACATACTGTCATAATGTTCATTCGCTGTTTTATTACTGTGTGCGATGCCTGAATGAGATTTTTAATTTAACGTCGAGCACCTCTTTCATTAAAGGGTTCCCTCCCTTTCAATAAGCCGCCTATCCGTCAATTTCAAATGGACACCTACGTCTGATTATTTAAATAAATTAATAGTAATATTACATCATTCATAATTTTTTAAATGATTTTAGACGCATCAAATTAACTGGTAATACCTTTGATGGTCCCAGATTTAACTTGGACTAGGTTTATAACACAAAAAAACTTGTTTAAATTAATTAATCTAAAGTATTAAAAGTAAAAAGTCGTAAAAAAAAACAAAATTTAAGTGACAATATTATTTCAAATCTTGGCATGTTTGGTACAAATTAATTTTCACACCAGTTAAGTCAACTTTGGTACAATTATACATACATCTTTTATTACCAAAATAATTATAGAAATTTGTAAATGAAACAAACTTAAGACTTGTTAAATTAAACAAAATTCTAAAGTTTCTGATTTATTTTAATAGTTTAGAGTTTAGAGTTTTTAAGCAATACTTTCCATTACGTACTTTCTATTTTGAGTAGCTCATGTGTAATTAACTTTCCAATTACCATGAAGGTGTGCATCCTGTGATATAATAGTATTTAAGATAAATCAATCAATAGGAAACAAAAGGTTTGGGGTCCGAACAAGCTCAGCTCAGGGGACCATGTCCAGACTTGTCGAGTAACAGTTCAATTAACGCGACTGCGGCGCCACTATCGTTTTAATTTGGTTTGCACGTGCATGTGCAGATTACGGCGCTCCGATGAAATTCAAAAGTTATTGCCAGTTCCCATTAGTAACACATCGCCTGATTGGGGATATTGGCACAGCAGGAAGTTTCAAGTTGTCAGGGGCCGCAATAATCATCGTTTAAAGCCCCAGCTTTCAAAGGCAGTGTACATAGTTTCTGATATTAATACAAAAGTGAACTGAACAAGTATGGTAGTGCCAATTAACAATTTCAAAATTGTTCCATATCACGTATAACTTTTAATTTCTTTAATCAACCATATATCAAAATATACATGAGTATATAACAAAGTAAAGATAATCTTTGTGTGAGCAACATTCTAAAGTTGTATATATCACCATACGCCGTTGATATCGTACGTAAACATTTAAGATTTAATGGGCAATAATTTTAATGGTGAACAACAGTTAATCTTAAGAAAAGCTATTTTAATGTCTGCATTTGCCTCCGGGGGCTTTGAAAACGGAACTCGCATTTTAAGTATTGATTTCTAAATGCGATCGTAGCGTACAACATCTCCGAGAACCAATTGTCCAAGGTAAGTGCATCCGTGACAGATTTATTAAAAGGAACATTACCGAATCGAAGATCTCATAAAATATACACTATACGGATTAAGTTTTTTATTGCCTCAGATTTTGTCTATTTTTATATATGGGTGCCTAAAAGTTTTCAGAAACTGTTAGATTTTATTTATTTCCCAGAATATTAATTAATATTAAGCTAAACCGTTTTAATAGATCAAATTTATTCAATCATTTTATGGCTTTATACCACTTATAATATTGTTCCCCTTTTCTATATTGAACGAGACTATACTAAACATTACACCGATTAATTTCAAGTTTGACATTTACAACATTTTCAAGTTAAGTTCTTTGAACTTATATTGGCGTAATTAATTTTAAACATAATTTAGTGTTCAGAATATTAGGGACAAAAAATAAGTTTCAATTTTAACAAGAACTGATTTTATTAAAAAAACAAAAAACGAGTATGATATTACGTTAGAAAATAGGTTGTCTGTACAATTATTTTTTAATACAAAATGTACATTAAAATTTACGATTTTTTTACCATTTCCAACAAGATTTTTGATATAAATAAGAAAAAAACAAATTTGTGGATTTTTTTGAAACAGTCTAATATATATTGTTAAATTATTTTATATTTATTTATAATTGTTTTATATATATTTAATAAAATTTATATATTTTAAATTTTGGTTTATATTTAGTTCTTTTATTTCATCTACCAAAATATCAAATATAAACGCACAAAATGTATTATATATAATACAATGTAAATTTATAAATAATAAATTTATAATAATATAATTATACTACTACTCAAAAATTTTTAAATTTACAGAAGTGTTCCACAATTATTATTTTGAGATGGTCACACAAAATTGTTACTTACTAAAATACAAATAAATGTAAATTTGGGGATAATTTATGTGAACCCGCTTGTTCAGGTCGCAAACGAAACTCGACCTTAGGGTGGTAATGTCATTCTGCAGCCGACTGTACATAGTAAGGTGGACCAAAAAAGTCGGCTAGTTTTAATTTCCGACACTAAAAAATTGGTTCCTAAAAAACTCTTACCATTTAAAAGATATCGGAGGTCAAAGTTTGAAGAATTTCTTTTTTACTTCTAAATTTTATAACTCGTAGATAAATAAAGATTATATTTGGCCGACCCTTGTATATACACATATATAAGTTATTAACAAAATTTTTCCGATTATTAAAAAAAATATATATGTAAAATAAGAAAAACATTTTTGCATAAAATATTCATTCCTTATTAGAATATTTCGCGTGTTACATATATAAAAAACTTCGTAGTTCCCTGAATATATCATATGTTTTTGCTTTTTTACCTTTTAAAGCAGACATAGAAAATTTTATCTAAACTCATAATACGGAGTCAAACATTCTCAGGATACTATTATACTTGTTTTTTTCGCGTCTTAACCACGTAAAATGGGAGAAATATTAGTTCGCACCACGAAATAAAATAGCTGCGGGTCATAAGACCCACGGGTCTCCTAGAAAATGAATGTCCGTATCCTAGTAACATATTTATTCATTCGTGATGTGTCATCCGAGGTCGATGTTGATTGTCCGTACAGCACTGCTTTATCAACTGAAATTCTCTCCCTTGGGGGGGGGCCAGATGCAGCACAATGGAACGTCGGGACTATTTTGCCTTCCGAGATGCGATTCGGTGCGTTTCTATGACGGTTTTTGAGGATTTGGGGGGAACGTGCGGAATGGGAAATGTTATTGGGTCATTTCAACATATAAAAAGGTGAATGGGTGAGAGGGTCCGAAGGTGCTATTCGTCTAATGCGGTTTGAATATTACACATGTTCAGGTGGGATTATATTTTTTGGATCAATAGATAATAATATGAAGGCGGACATACATGTATATAAAACCTCACAATATTTATAAATCAATAATGTTTATTTACTGCTGCAAATTGATATTTCACCTCATATTAGCAAGAAAAAATATTTTAATTTGTACGTAAAACGATACCTTACAACAATGGTTACAACCTCATTAATATTTAATTTCGGTTCAAAGTCGCCAATTAGAGAAATTACCGCCACTTGATCCTATTACGTTTGTGAAGGCGGTATTAAGGCAACCGGAGATTTTCGAACGAAACAACAACACAATCGGAAACCTTCCGTTTCATGATCGGAAACTAACGAGATATCCTATTAAAAGGATATAAAAATTCAAAGATAATAAAGTTCTCGTTGCCCATTGTGTTTTTAAGACGATGGAGATGTTTTCATTATAAATTAGAAAGTATCTCCCCCGCCTTACCTGTGCCGACGTAAAGTAATGAAGCCCCTTTGTTGAAAACATGATCCATTCGGAAGCTGGAAAACAACGGGAGATTGTTTCACCCCTCCCGCCCGGAAAATGAATCCAGGTGATTCAATAAAAGCGGATTGGCCTTTTTCACTCTGCAAAATTATTAATGCTGTTATCGAAAGTTTCGGGTACATAGCAGACAAAGGGGGATGCAGAATACAAAACAGAACGTTTTATATCGCTGAAACGCTCTTACGTTATTGCCAATAAATTCGCCCGTAATGTTTCGGAATGTTGCCTCATCGAATCAGTTGGTTTGAATAAAAATTAAGTTATTTTTCGACGATAAAATGGCTAACGGCGTTTCGAATGCTCACTCACGGCCATTACCATTTTTTAGATGGAACCATGCGATTACCCTGTTTGTGAACAACTATTTTTGCACTACCAATGACATTTAATAGTAGATTTACATTCATGTAAATAAATAAATACGTAATTCTAAGAGATTAGTTGTCTGGTTTAAACTGATAGGGATAAGAAATGTGAGATACTAACATCCAGCATATCTTCATCTCAATGAACAGTATTCTAGTTCGTCTTATGTTTGATTTGAAAGTGACCGTGGAGAAAATTCACCGAACTGAGTATATGTTTTATTTAAGTTGTTTGTTGTCGCATTAATAATTATTTATATAGATGCATAAATTTACATGAAATAATAAAAATGTCATAATAAAATTTCAGTGAGCGATTTGACTATTTGACTATAATATTTATGACCGTGTCTAAGCAAAATCTGAAATACAAAACTAGTTCTTAAATATTAAACTGCCAAGGGAATTATTGGTCGTATTGGAATAGAATAAACGTCGGATGTTCCGTCGCTGGCAAGGATTAAATAAGTAAAAGAGAGTTAAAAGCGATGCAACGTGTCAGTTAGGCGAGAGCCGTTGATGTTCAGATCTAAAGAGGGACTTAGTCTGGCATGGCACTTACCGTATATATTGTGAGGCTGTCCTCAGCACGCGAAACTCTTATCAGCATCCCTTTGTCTCAGACCTTCTCTATGTTAATCGCGACCCATTGTCAGCGGTCTTAACCAGAAGAACTTGTCAAGATAGCGTATGAACTTCTCAATTATATCAAAAGAACATGAAAAAATAGATAAAGAAGAAACCAACGGCAAAGAGTGTGCTCGAAGAAAATGCATTTTCATCTCTCAACGAGGGCTAAAAGCTCCCTGTGCGGATTCAAATTCTTAATTAATTAAGTTCAAATCCAACAAGCCACTTTTCTCTCATCTTGTTCGCGTGTAAGCATTATTTTTGTGTTTAATCGATTTATTAATTAACTACGAGGAGTGCGGGGATTTGGCGACGTTAGGGCTGGAAGCTTTTTCAATTAATATGGAATTTCTTTAAGTGACAAGGATAAGCTGGCCTCAGAAGCTTCGGTGCCCTTTAAAATTCACAAATTAATAAGCATCAGAATTAAATATAATTTTATTAATAAAACGAAGACAAATTCAGTTTTTTTTTTATCGTTTATAGATTTTATTACATATTACTTTCCATATCTCTAGTATATTATAAATATAAAAATTTAATGGTAAAAAGAAATGTGATACTGTATTAATGGACATTAGAAATTACCGTGTGACACTTTGTGTCACATTGTGACACCATGTTTTTGGCTCGTCGGTGATCGATCGATGCATCTGTGTAAACAGTAGTCCTGAATATGGGGGCTATTTACTGTTTGATCGGTAAAATAATAGCCCGCATTTAGCCACCCCTCGTTTCTAATTACTCGCCACAAATAATAATTTCAGTATTCAATTTCGATATTCGATTCGCATGGTTCGCCTATAAATTGCTAATTAAATATTTTGTTGTTATGTGAAATTTCAGACTATAAACCAACAAAAGACTATATTTTTGTTTTTTTATACAAAGTCGCTAATATTAATAACATAAATGTGTTTACATCAAATTTAATTAAATTGTATTCATTGGTATAATTTGATGAGTTTATGTGTAACGTTAAATTACTAGTTCGAATATTATGAAATTACCTCTTAAACAAGTGGTTTAACAATGATATTTCTAAATTAAATTATAAAATGATATTTGCTGTATGTAGTTAAGAGAACTTTCTATTCCAATACCCGTGGTCTGTGACATATTCAGGGGTATAATTCGTCGAGTGCCTGCTTAGCCCTGATCAGTCCTTGCCACTCGTGCACTAAAGCTCCACATGCATCCGCTACCAGGCTCCCTAAACCCCTAAACTCTGGGGACATATTGTTATAAATACAATTTACTCCTAAACAAATAAAACCCATCGGCACCCAATACGGCACGCGCAAATCACAACAGCAGATCTAGTCGATGTGTCACGTATTGGGATTGTGGAAATCCTCCGCTATTAGTTATTCACAAAATATTCCATGACCAATGTAAAAACAGAATGAGCTGGTTATTTTATCGTTCGTAAGTTTCTCGTTTCTTTGTCGCCAAATTCAATTGGAACAATCCTAAACGTATTAATCTTTTATGAAGTTACTGGTCCCCGTGTAATAAAATGCACTGCACTATACAACAGGGAGAAATCTCAAATTATATGTAAATATATGTCCTTATGTTCCCTCGAAACTTTTCCTATAATGTTCTTAGGTATACAAAGTAAAAAACGAATTTATGTAGAAACATCCAATTTCTAAGTTTCCCTTTGGAAAATAGGAATGTATTTGAAATAAATGGCGTCTACTGTCTTAATAAATTTAACACAATATACTAATCAACAAAACTGGGAAAAATATATTATTCACACATTTATGAATAATTTTATTTCAATTCAGAATGTCTAAAAAATATTACACAATATCTTAATCTATCAAAATTTGTTAAATTTAATGTAAACAGTCTAAGATATATAATTAAACATTATAAAATATTCTTAAGAGATCACATATTTTCAAGATCGTGTTAGAAAAATCCATCCATCCAAAACAGAAAATTATTTATTCATTAATAATCTTTCAGTCGTTTCTAGAAAATTGGACTTGCTTAAAAAACTGAACTGATTAAATAATGTAATACATAAGTAAGTTTGTGGAATATTTTAGTTTTTTTAAAAATTATGATAAAATTTATTTATAAAGTTATTTATATACCAATAATAAAAAAGACATATTATCGCTTGACCCTCAAACTTGACTTGCTGACGCATGAAGCCAAAGCAACTAGTCGTGAGGTCGTAAAATATATTTTGCAGCTGTGATATATAGGTAGCTTTATTATTTATTGTAAAATCGTTGACACTACAATTTTCAAGTGCTTAAAGTTATCAATTTATATTTTAATTTAATTAAACTTCACATAAACTTATTTTTTAATAAATAATTAACCTACTATCTTTTCGATTATACTTTAAATTAAATTTTTTTTGAGATATTATAAACTTCTAAACCGGTTTATATGTATGGTATTATACATTTTAAGCTTATTGTAAATTGCATCCTACAATTTGTTAAGTTAATATTTGAAAATAGAATTAATTGTAAATAAAAAATATCTCTTTGGAAGAAAAAAAAATATTTAAATTTCCAAAAATATAGATCTAGAAATGTTTAAAGCTAAATAAAATTAAATTTTCCCCCAAGAAATAGCAAATTATTATCAAAGGCAGAGAGAACTCGCAGCTCTCTTCCAGCTATAGTAATAATTCATCAAACGGTTGAGAAATCCTATAATATTTTGATTTAAATTCCGTATAAATAAATGTAGCCTGGAATTGCTACTGTGATTTCTAAAATCGTCTTGAAAACTAAATGAAATAAACAGTTTTAGTCGGTTTTATAGCATGCTTTCGCAAATTCTACTGCTGAATTCAATTTTATTTGCTTGCTTGGTCCTTTAGGAATGTACAACATTCCCAAAAGCAGCATTATTACTATCACAGATGCTTCTTCAACAATATTTTGTCGTTTCGTTTAATATGACACCAGATTTTACTATTTACAACTTTACATTAAAAATATTATTTATATAAGTAAATTAATAAGACTGTACATAATTGAAGAGTGGGTGTAACAATGCAATCGTAGACTTAAATATTATACATGCAATCCAAGTCCTAATCCGTGTATTGTATTCAAGGTCGGATTTTTCTCTTTGCTTTGGGGCTCAAGCAAATTCTATTGAACACATATACTCCCCTCCGTGCTTTTCTTATTCAATATTATCTAATATCAGTTAGGGATACGCCGAAGTTTACACTCCATTTCGCTATTGAGACTACATCTCTGTCTCTCCACTTTTATTGTGTATTTTTTGCTATCCTATTACGCTTACATAAAGTAGTGCATTCTTTCGAAAATGGATTGAAGAGGATTGAAGTTGAATATCGTTCACATGTGAACATTGGCATACAAATTAATTTTTTTTCTCAACTAATTATCATAGTTACTTAATATATAAAAAATAAAATAAAAATTTAAATTGGATTTATTTATTACATAAGAGATTCATATAATAAAATTAATTGTATTAAGTTTTAATTTATTTTGATTAATTTTTATTTTATATTATAATAGTGTTATGACTTATTTAAAATATTACTAACCATTTTGATTGTTTTCGTACTGCTGAGAACGACTTCAGTCCTCATTTTATTGTTTCACATCAGGTTTTTAATAAAATTAATATAGTGTTAATTTTCGCTTAGATCTTCAAATTATAAATGTTGGGCAATAATCAGAATATCCTAAATATCTTTTTTTATGTCAGTGTATACTACGAACGAATGGAGTCATCGAGATATGTTTGATCCTGGAACCAAGAAATAAATTTTATAAAAATTCATGTGGTCGAAATTTTGTTACCTCCACTTAAATAAAAGTATCTATATCCCACATTATCTAATACCAAAAATTACGGAAGGCATTTTTGATGGACCACAAATCAGATGAAGAATATGATATTCCTGATCAAATGCTGGACGCGATTTTATAAAATTATTATTAGTGACTTATTTGTATTTATTAAAATAATACTAATACATAAAAATAAAAGTTAGACCCTCTGTTGGGTTGAGTGAAAATTATCCTGAAAGAAGTGCTGCTTACTCCTTGTATATTATTTACAGTTGAACATTAGCGTACCTTCACTTAGTTACCTTTATTAATAGCCTCCATTAGAAATTTATTAGCAAATCTGGCAGCATCGCGACCGGGTCCAATTTTCGGCGATAAATGATTGATTAAGTTTGCATACCTAATGCAATGACGGACTCTGAACCCCTGCCGTTTTCTAACCCTGGGGCACCCCTTGTTGCAACCAGTGGTCGTGACAGTTCGTTAAATTAAATGTTATTGTTGTCGTTTGATCAACACGAGTGTATGACGTTACATTATTGCCTTCATGAAATCGACTTACATGTCGAATTAATCGAATGAAGTTCATTAGCACATTTGTAAATAAAAATTAAGCAAAAATTTTACATCAAAAAGTAATAAAAACGGTTAAATGAACAAATAACATATATGAGCTAACGACTATCCAAAAATATTCATGGAAATGGACATTTCTCTATTTTTGAAAACCTTTATTTCTGTAGAAATTGTGGTATAGTATAGTACTAAACTGTTGTGATGCTGTAGTACATCACACACATAAAAATAAAACGAGACCGGTGCACATTTATTAAAGGCCAAACTAGGTATCCAACCCTTGTTTTACATGCATTTCTGGGGGTCTGAACTGCCCTTATTTGTATTGTGGGCAGATGATTAGAGGAAAAGGCTTCGCTAAAGCAATATGTTCCACGATAAAGGATTTGCCGGAGTGATATAATGGTAGAGTGGCGGTCTCATGCTGAGCTTCACCCCAACTTCACTGTTATATTATTTTTACTCCAATAAAACAATGCGGTTATAAAGAGTGAGCGAATGTGTTGGACAGACGTTTTCAAATTGTCTATTCAGTTCGTCATATTTATTTGTGTTTAGGCAAAAGGTGTCCCTATTTATTTTATTGTTCATTATTATTTCAATTAATCGGTTTTAAGCTGATACCCCAATTATACTTGAGATCTACTTTAGATTTAAGTTTAAATATATTAAATGCATAAATAATTTTTTTGAGTTTTACAACTTAACTTTAAACAAACTATATCAAAGCAGGTACTTAAATTCGTTTCAACTTATCAGGGAGTCGGTTCGTCCTCGTCCTTCTGCCCGTATCCACCCAACGTCTCTCCGCTTCTTAAATTACATCAATCGCGAATCGATATCCCCGCTGTCTGTAAGTGGAACGGGACACGGATGCGTCCTGGCCTTTTTAAACTCCGTTTTATTTCAGGTGATTTCCCTCAGCGTTTTTAGTAGAATTTACTGTACGGTGACGACAATATTATTATTATAATAAAATGAAATAATTTTAAATTTGCCCTTCACATAATGATAGTTCTACCCAAAAGAAGGTTCTTCAACCGTGTGAATAGAACAATCATCATTTCTCATCGGCACGGCGTGTCAATACAAAACACTAACAATTTATCAACAGTCCATAAAAAGCGTTCATTTTTGTTATAACTAAACGTGTGGCAGCTTAAGGTAGCTCCTTTCATAGCTGCGTTTTCCTTTGGCTTCTAAGGAGATTTATAAGAGATGCGCGAGTGCTGTAGCCGCGCTGAGTAATGACGGACTTCCTCTATTACAATATATCTCACTTATAGCCATGTTTCATCACTTGAGCTGCCTTCCGCAGATACACTACCTCATTTACCTCCGTTTTTCCCCCGGTCTCCGCTTTTACGCCTGGCCCTAATATTTCGCGTCATGTTTTAATTTTGATACTCCGGGGATGATTGATTAACGGCCGACAGGGTTTCTTGTCCACTTTATCACCATAAATGTTCCTCGTAATACTAGACGCACTGTTAACATCGATAATTACCGGAGAACTGCGCCTTTAATGGCTTTAATCGGTAGCAATTTTGGACTGCCCCATCAAAATTAATTAGAAAATTTGGCAAAATAATTTTTTCCTCTACTAGGTTCTGAAATATTAATAATATTTGCCAATCAAGATTAAATTTGATATTGATAGCAGGAAAAGGTTTATAAATTTAACCACTTTAAAAAGTTTCAAATGTATTGCCTTTGAGTCCAACATTTGCAATAATAAACTGCTGTGTGACTTCCCCATATAATAAGTTCCAGAGCTTAGTTCTCACCCCAACCGCAGTACAAATTTACGACTCCAGATACAAATCTAAAAAGTATTCATTAGTCTCGTGTGTCGCGCATTTATGACAAAGCCATGTCGATCCCGTTTTTTTTTAATATAGATGATTCGATGTAGGTACACACCCTTCGATCGTGATTCAGAAATTGGTCGACCGTTAAATTATACGTGGCCGTCGGA
Organism: Aethina tumida; assembly: GCF_024364675.1. Lineage (NCBI taxonomy): Eukaryota > Metazoa > Arthropoda > Insecta > Coleoptera > Nitidulidae > Aethina > Aethina tumida. The sequence continues at coordinate 10,277,106 of NC_065441.1, forward strand.
AATGCAATAACATCTACGCATAACTCCTGAGCCGGCTGCATTTCAATTAGATCAAAATGTTAACTGATGTCCTTGACTAACCAGAAACTTTATGCTAACTAGTATTGTTTGGCGAGTTGCGAATTTGCTGTGGAGCAAATTTTAGAATTTATGGGGCTATTGCTCGCGACTTGATTGGTTTAGTTTTTCTAATAAGAAAAGTCAATTTTATGACGTTTCAGGAAGCAGTTTCTTGTTGGCGGTTAAAGCTTTTTTTTTAACTTTCTACAGTCGGCTGCAGAATAGCATTACCACTTTGGAAACAAAATCCTATGAGACCCGCTATCGATAAGCTCCGCCCAGTACACCAAAAAGAGGTATACAAGGGACAGATATAGTAAAAAAAAGGATGAATACTAATTGCGGTAAGTTATAAAATTTAAATGAGGGGCCACCGAAATTTGGAAAATATGCTTAAAATTGGATTTGTCAAACGAAATATTTACTACTAGGACTAGTTAGTAATCTTTAGTATTTTTAAACAAAATTAATGAACATTTTATACACTTCACATTTTGGTGTCGTTGTCTTCAAATCAATCTAATCATAATGAAATGAAATGAAAACATAAGTTGAAACGGAGAAAATTTTAAATAATCTAGTGAAATCTATTAGAATTGATATATAGAATATAAGAATGTGGATTGTGATATCTACTTTTCTTAGAATTTAAAAATTGTAATAATAATTGGGATTAAATATTATATACAATTATATATTAATTAAAACAAAATGTCTACCTAATTCTTTGGAACTCTGGCTGAAATAATTCTATTGATGTAATTCAATTATACCGACACAATACTTATTTGACAAGTGGTTTAAAAAACTGTTTTTTTTTTATTGTATATTATATTTCGTTTTGTTACTATAAAAATATGTCTTTAATAATTAAAATTTTATATATTTCAAATTTAGGAAACGAATATTACTTTAACTAAAGCACAAATAATAAAATAATTTGAATTTATTTTAACATAATAATTTATAGAACATTTATACAATAATATTAATTTTGGATATTAACTAAAGCAGTGACAGATCAGTATTTGTTAATTTTAGTAGAATTGAAAAAAAAAATCACTATTATTAGAAATGTGAAATAAATAAAATAAGAGTAATAGTTACTTTTTCATTCGATTTTATAATATTGGTGTTTATTTAGAAATGTTACAAGTGTACAACCCAAATTATGGGGTTATTTCACCTTACAAGATGTTTACTTTAAAAATACTTATGTAAATTCATTGAATTTTTGGGGTTAATTTATGGTATAGCACAGCCTACCAAGACAATGCTGTATCCTTCTCTCTCACACCTTAACTCTCATATTCAGACCGCAAACGAAACTGGACCTTAGGGTGGTAATGCCATTCTGCAGCCGTACGCTGAGCCTAACGGCAGTTGTGGAGAGTTACCATCATCACTATCTCCGAAGCTTTTATCATTTTAATTACCTTGTAAAAAATAATATTTAGTTTGATTTGATTCAGATTTAAGAGATTTTAGTCGTTAATGTGAAAGCTAGTAAGATTTGTTTAAAATATAATAGTTATAGTATATATGACGTTTTAAAGCTTTTACCAACTGTACATATTCCAATCAGTTCTGTGTGATGTTACGATCCCATACATCATCAATCCCGTTGCTGTCGTCGGTCTCCAATATTGCATCTATATATTTAATGCATAATAATGATGCGTCGGCCCCCCAAATTCGACTTAGCCAAGCAGTAAATTAGGGCCCGTACCCTGTGAAACGCAATATACCAACCTTGGCCGGGCATAACTTTAAACCAAACTGCATTTCAATTAAATCAAACTTCAACCAGCACTGTAATGAAATTTTATAGTGCCCGAGAAACATTCTTTGTGCATTACTGCAGCGCGGACTCCTAAGCCGACGTGTAGGGTGGCGAAATTGGTAAATTCGTAACGCTAACACCATTAGAGACGTGGGGCTCCGAGAAGGGGAGAGCCCAGGCAAATTGCGCTAGGCCTCTGGATAAACTGACTCCACACTGCGTATCCCAGATTGACTCGCGGGTCTTAGACAGGACGGGGGAGTGCTTTATTAAAGGTCTCGGCTAATATAACATTCTCTCTTTGCACTGGTACTGTCTATACCCTGTATAATGTATGAGACGTGTCCTAACTGCCGTGTTCTACATTGCAACCATCACAAAGAGACCGGCAACGAGTAAAGTCGTGTGTGCATTTTTTACGAGTTTACTGCAACTACAAGCAATTAAAACTTCACAAAGTAACAAATTGAAACTAGCACAGACGTAACATCTTGTTATTCTTAACTCGAAATGTGTTTTCACACACTAAAGTGTATTTCTATTTAACAAAGGATCACCTTTAAGTGTGGATCAATTTCTAGGAATCAAGAACGTCTCAAAACCACTCAGTTGAGTTTTCCTTCTACCTCGATAAAATTTTACCCAAGACATTAAACGGACAAATACCAGTTGCACACGCGAGTGTGCAATAATATCGGGTAAAAAATATAAAGTGTCTGTTAGTGTGACGATTTATCGACGGGAACGGCCTGGCCAGAAGAGCAGCTTTGTCCCGGTGCCAGATGCTGCGGTCGAGCTCGAAGATGCGGGATTAAAACCAGATGATTCCTGCACACCCGGTCACTGCCAGTGGATTTCGCTTCACGTTTCTCCGTTTTGGTTTGTTTCGCCGGTTAAAAACGATTCTTGGCTAGTGAACTGTTTCGTGAATGAAACAGGAATGTCTGAGTGTTATTATCGGAACTGGATTTATTCGCGCAACGAGTTATTTTATTTCAGGAGATATTTCCAGCAATTAATTACTTCCTCCATCAATTAATAATATTACGGTTTAAACGAAGTCTTATTTTCTGTTCAAGTTTACACTTCAAAGAATCAAAGACTGGCATTAGTGACTTAACACTTATCTTTAATTTTAGTGAATTTGTAGAGAGAAATTAAACTGATGCTTTTATCCATTTAACATTAATCCTCAGCTTATTTCAAATTAAATTGTACATTACAAGCGTCACTTTGAACTTTTATTCATTTTCACATTTTAATGTTACTCCTCTTTTCACCATTGTGAAGAATATTCTAAACATATTAAATTCTAAAGCAATGTAGCTGGACCTTAAATGGACCTTTATTGACGTTTATCGTGTCAAAATTAACTGAATGTAAAGGCCATGAGACGATAAATATACCGAATCGGCCCCAGAAAGAGATCGGGCTCATAATTTCAGGGAATCTTAGTACTAATAAGATACTTCGATAGTGCGAGTTTCAGGTCTTATCTATAACTGCTTCTGAGTAAATCGATAATACTGAAAATTCGGAAAAATTAATTTTCTCAGCGCTGTGTGAATCGATTGATCTAGATGCCGGATATGTTTTGGGGGACGATGGTAGCTTTTCGGAAAAAAATGGGAGCAATATCGGTTCACAAGGACCTTAAAAAAAAAATGAGTTTATTTTCTTAATTTCAATTTTTAACCATCTTACGATTACGACACAATTATGAAACTATTTTTTTTGAATTCCTCGTCCAATTTCCAATGAATATATGAGCTTTTGGAATTTTTAAAAACGGTACGCCATATTGAATAAAAAATAAAATCCATTTTTTGCTCAAAATAATTTTAATAATTTTACTCTTGAATTGATATGATATGGAACTTATTTGATTACTGAGCTGTGAACACAACAGAAAAAAATTAGATACACTCATATCAATTTTTTTTATTTAATCTACTTAATTACTATTATAAACTTTATTAATCACTGAAATAATAAAATCAGTATACATTACTATTGTATCGATATTTAATTAATTTAACGACCATAAGATGGAACTGTAATTCAAAACAGGTAATACTGTTTTTTTTTCTTTATCTGTAGATAACCTTAAAATTATTGACTGTTAACATTCCAAAGAAGCATTGGCTGTATTTTTATCTATATTTAATAATTATTTTTATTTGACTATATTATTATTTAAGTGAAAATATGTCAACATCTAAAACTAATAATTCCAAGTGTTGCATTTGTTCAAAATTTTTAAAAAAACACCCGGTACTCCAAAATGTATAAAATCTGATGAAGATGCTGAAGAGTTCTCAGCTGTCCAATTGCAGTCGGTGACGTTCTGTGTTCTAATTGTCGTGTTAAAAAATATAAGAAAACGAAACTTGAAGATGAGGATCAGGAAACATCGGTGGAAGATGAGTCAAGCACTGATGATTCATCATTCAATTTAGATGTTGTATGTGATGATGATACATACAGAAGAATGTTCAAATTAAGAGAACTGTTGCAACTCAGATATTGTTGTGTATGTTCTGTTTCTAATCCAAATCTAGTAGTTGTTCCTCAAGATGCCCGTATGCATTGCTTTATTAAAAAAAGAATATCGATGATAAAAATATTAAATAAAAAAATATATTTTGATATGAGTGCATCTAATTTTTTCTGTTGTTTTCACTAGCTCAGTAATCAAGCAAGTTCCGTATCATATCAGTTCAAGAGTAAAATTATAAAAAAAACCCGATTTTTGAGTAAAAAAATGGATTTTATTTTTTTTTCAATATGGCGTACCGTTTTTAAAAATTCCAAAATCTCATATATTCATCGGAAATTGGACGAGGAATTCAAAAAAAATAGTTTCATAATTGTGTCGCAATCGTAAGATGGTTAAAAATTGAAATTAAGAAAATAAACTTATTTTTTTTAAGGTCCTTGTGAACCGATATTGCTCTCATTTTTCTTCCGAAAAGCTACCATCGTCCCCCAAAACATATCCGGCATCTAGATCAATCGATTCACAGCGCTGAGAAAATTAATTTTTCCGAATTTTGAGTATTTTCGATTTACTCAGAAGCGGTTATAGATAAAGACCTGAAACTCGCACTATCGAAGTGTCTTATTAGTACTAAGATTCCCTGAAATTATGAACCCGATCTCTTTCTGGGGCCGATTCGGTATGTTTATCGTCTCATAGTCTTTATGATTCATTTTATTAAATCCATAACCTTAAAGACTGCCGTCTTGGTCTAGACATATATTGAACGCTTGAAAAATATTTAAAGCAATTCCTTAATCTTTATATTAAAGTATTCTGAGCATATGTTCGATGCCACCACGAAAAACACCGAAATTACACATCATCTCATAAAACCGAGCACCTGTTTCCCTCGCAAAACTCGCGAGAGCAACGAAATTGGAATCGTTCAGGAGTCGCACAATAGGAGGTATCAGTCGATCCGTTGTGGCAGCTACAGCCCAACAATCTTGTTCTAGTCACATATGCTTAGCATCCAAATCATATCTGAATCTCCTCTTTTCCGCCAGTTTCTGGCGTGCTCTCGCCTCTTCCTCCTTCAAACTCCACCGGAATTCGATATATGCAGTGGATCTAGACCCGCGTATCGAACGGGTGTCATCGAACTCTATACATGGCTTTATTTTCATCCGTTGCAGATTAATGCTGAATTTGTTTGGGCAGTGGAACGTTACAGGTTGCTCCATATTTAATATTTACAAATGCATATTGCGAATCAAATTAAATGCACCATGCTTCCAATTCGTTTATCGAAATTAAAAACATTTGTCAATGTAGGTTGCTACGGGATATTGTTTTCATAGAATTTGATATGGATAAAACATGAAATAATTTATCATAAAAATATTTTAACATTTGGATGGCTTCTAAGGCTTCTTTCGTTTTTATAAAAACGACGACTTCAAGATGTATGTATGTTGTTTGGCAGAATAGCTAGCAAAAACATACAAAGTTGTAAGCATCAGTAAATCAGAATACACTCGCTGAACATCTGTTGAGAGTTCGCCTATATAGAAACATGCAACCCATTACTTCCTGTTCGCGATCTGCTCCATCCGATGACGTTTTTTTCAGCAACTAATTTGGCAGTCAGTGACGAATGTAACTGATTTCCCTGATATCGGAAAAGAAGCGTACTATGCAGGTGAGGAGACAGATAGGCCGAGGGTGGCTTTCCCCCAATGCCCATGCGCAACCCTCGTCTATCGAGTTGTGTCCCCTTCGCCGTTGCTCTCTGCGGCAACCCCACTTCATTGCCGTTTTGTGCGTCGTGTTGCGCGCTACCGTGTTGAAACTGAGTGGTCTAAGTCCGTTTTCTTGTGCCGCTATGAATCGGATCCTGGTCAATAGTTTACAACGTAACGGACCCGGCTCCGTGCTAATCTACTAGACTGAATTAGATAATTCGAACTTTAAGGACGAATCATTGAGACCGAACCACCGTCCAGCCACCATACAGACATGTCGATCGAAGGTCTTTGTGTGATGATGTGATTGCAGTGCTTTCTCTGGTTATTTTATACATCCTGTCCGAGAATTTGCAAGTGAACTGTGAAAGTGGAACTCGAGATGGATAGTTACGGGACCCGGCCGCCACCTTTGCCCAGGAGGGTCAGGAATATTTACGCCGAACCCTTCTCCCATGAGCCAAGGTAAAATCCAGAAGGACAGTTAATATTCACGTTTCGATACCTTTAATTAGAGATTGGAGTTAAGAATGGCATCGACGGCTGCCGTCCGGAAGTCCTGCTCTAATTGTGCTTTGTTTGTTCGATATTTTCATGTGCGTAATGTACATTAGTTATTGTATCCTCACAGGGTTTTACGTTTGATGCAGGATTATCGCTGCGTTTACTACTGACGAAAACAGGAAAATGAGGTCACCACCACCAGAAACTGATGTTATTAATCTCGTCATTTTTAGCGATTTTTATAACATTGATTTTGTTATTATTTATAACACCAGTTGCAACAGCAAACTATATTATAAATTAAAACAATTAAATTATAATTTGAAAGAACCATAACTTAATACATATAATAATGATCATAGGTTTTATTTAAATAAGAAAATGTTCCATACAATACAAGTTGATGAAAAGTGTAAATTTGCCAATAAAAAATCATTAATTTCATGTAAAATTCAATTAATTAGTTCAAACTGAACTTAAAATCTGCAAAGAAACATCAAAATTAATTTTACTACCTTATTAAAATGTGAATTCAACAATCATGTGCCTAGTTAAATCATATTCAATCAACTAACAATAAGTATAATTATTTTCATGCATGTTACCCTGCAGAATAACTCATAAAAGAATTAAATTATCACATTCACCAAAAATATTTAATAAATTTCATAAATTATTGTCTGTTTCTTTCAGTTAAACTTTACAACTGGTTATAATGTTTAGATTTTAAACAAATTTAATTAATTGTCCCAAAATTCCTACGTGAAAGCGATAAATTAAAATTCACAAGGATCACATCGAGTGACGGTGTTTTCCTTTGGAAAAACAAACACTGTATAAATTGCATTGCATTTATAATATGTGCGTTTTGAGCCCCGTTTAGTATTCTATGCCCCATAGCGAATTTGATATTTATTATGGTAATAGTTTCTTTAAAGGGGTGCGGACAGGTTCTGCATACCCGGGGTGAATAATTTCGTTCGGCTAATAAATGGGATTAACACAATGCCGAATACATTATTTTCGGGAAAACAATAAGTCATAAATAAGATAAATGTTTTTAATATCTGGCGCATGGCATAGAAATTGACTTAAAATTATTTTAATAATTTAAAATATTTTCCGAAGTTTAAGGTTGTCGCACTGAAGCACAATATTTATTTGACTCAAATCGCGCACAAAAATTTAAGAACCCTTCATCAACCCTTTTAAAAAAAATACTTTAAAACTTGACGTGGACCCTTCGTAACATATTCATTGAGATTTTCATTGCGGGGGAGCCGATGAAAGAGTTAATTAAGTCACAGTTGATTTAAGGCACAAAGTTATACATGCCAATTTTGTAACGAACCGTTGGGCATTTATTTCTTCCTTATTATGGCCACCTAAAAAAATACACATATTTTTTGTTGTTGACGTCCATGATCATAAATAATTTTTATCTCGTTCTCTCCTCCACGTTTTTTCGTCTGAACTCAATATCATAAATAATCCTTTTTTTGTATGAATGCACGATGTTTTTTATAACCGTTTTTTGCCGGTCTGTTAATGGCGAATTTTGCATGGAGGAACAATTTGTGGAAAAAATCTCCATTTAATTTGAGATTAGATTTAATACTATATTAGTACTAATAGTAGAGTCGTCCCGTTTAGATTTCTACAGAAAACACATTAAAATTCCGGATAATCCACGATTCCAAACAATCAGTTAAATTTAATTCGCTTCGAGTCGAGCATTAACTGAAAGTGCATGTGGTGTAAACAAAGATGCCAGTGTTCTCAAGCCAAAGCCCCCCAGATGATATCACATTGGACTAATCACTCTATTTATTCGATGTGGCGTATTTATAGCAGTGCATCTTGAAGATCTATGTCGAGTATCAACGTAACTTCGCAGATAATGAATGAATGGTGCCTTAATTAGGCTAGAAATAGCACCTGACGGTGTAACGAAGCAGCTATTTTTGGAAGCCGTAATTAAGGGCGGAAAACAAATACAAAAGATCGAGATTAAGTCAAGTGGCTAGATTAATAAGTGTAGTCCAAGAATGTTTTAATGAATAGGACGAAGTAAAAAATGCTTTGCCCTAACGGATTTAAATTGGAAATATAGTTACATCCAATATCTAATTAAACAGTGAACGGAATTTCCGATCTGGTACAAATATCCCATTAAAATGATTCGACTGGTGATCAGATAATGGAAAGGGTTGGCCATTGATTTGGTTTTGGTTCGTGCTAGAGCGCCGTCTGAAATTTCATTTCCCCCATTTCCCATGTTTGTTGACATTTTCCGATGCCGATATTAAATTATCGATAATTAAAAAATGCTATCTGGGGGCTTTTTGAGTTTCGGAGAGCGGGATCCGCATAATTTTTCCCGCAGCTTGACAAGGGAGCACTGTTGACACATGAAATTGCGCAGAGTTTTTCTGATCGTAGGAGCTGCCCAAAATTTGTTTATTTTATCGGATATTTCGACAAATATAAATAAATCGAACTGTTTTCTAGAACGTTTCGGTCATTTTCGATTTCATTTTTGTTGTTTGAGACTTTGATCAAGTTTGATGATTCACTAAACTAAATTCAAATTACGAGACATAATTTATTTCTGACGGAAAACTATTTTAAGTGCACATGATGCCAAGTATTTTATTACGATTATGGTAATATCTGGTTGTTACACGATTCCTAAGACGTTTTACGAAGGGGGTTCTAATGCAAAACTTGGGGAATCGTAATTAAAATATATGATTATTGCAACGTTTCATGCGAAAAAGGGCGCCATAAATTCATTCCGCCCTCGTTGGCCGGATACGATTCGTTTCAACTGTGGATTTAACGATTTCGCTGGAAAAATTGCGGAAGTTACGTGGCGGCGATGTTCTCTTGCAGTTAAAGAACATACACAGGTTCTTTGTAGTTTGAATTAATGTAATAGGGACATTCTTGTGAGAAATGAGGATTTCCTGGTTGTAGTTTACCTCCCCTTTAGCCTTTTTACGGCGCGTTTTGATATATGCCCATCATATTATATCATGATTCTCGTTGACTCATTCACATTATTTCTAAGAAGACAGTTTTAAATAATAAAATATTATTCACGGTTTCTTCATAAAACAATTAAAACTGGAAATCATAATTCAATTTCCCTATGAAATTTTGGAAAAAAGTATTTGTAACTGTATTTAATTCAGAGATAAAAGGAATTAACTGATTTTTTTATGTTTTTAAACATCAAATTTTACATATAATTCTTATAGTTTCATATACTGCATAAAAAAGTGTTTGTAAAAAGTGTGTACCTTTTACCAAAAAAGGGAAAAATAAATTAAAAAGTTAGTATACTCTTTCTAATTCTTCCAAATATCGTAGATACTTCAAAAACGATCAAAGTTATCAAAATACAATTTGCAAAAATTAAGTTTTTATAAAAAAATTCAGCTCCTGACTCGTAAGTCACTTTCAGGCCTGGAAATAACCAAAATCAACATACGAAATTTCATTTTTATAAAACATTTATATATTAAATATTGTTCTTGTTACATATTCAAAGAATTTGTTCACTTTAGCCATTAAAACACATTTCAATCCGTCATGTCGTCGAAATGATGACATTTTTAGGTCGAAACATCTCGAAAACGGAACGACCCTTTATGTTGTTTACGATTTGCGTAAATTGCACATCCATTGGACTTTAACTGGTAATTCATCAGCAATAAATATGATAAAATTCGATTTTCTCCCATTACCGTGGCGTTTTTCCTGGCCCGCCCGAGGAAGCATATTTTATCCGGTGGCGCATTTCGTTTCGGCAATTCTATCCCAAATTGCTCCGTTCCGAAAGGGGGACCGGTACTCTCTCTCTGTCCCGTGTTCTCCGACTAAAAAACACTTTATACATAATACGGGCACAATGGCATTCCTCATCTATTGGCCTCCCAGCAATTGCTGTTCCGTCGTCGGTTGCATTGTCCGCGTTTTTATGTCGATTGCCGCCCCAATTGCTCCTTTACGAGATCCCGTTTCCAAAAGGAAATTGACTAATCGGAAAATTTGGGCGCAATTCTCATAACAGTTTGTTACTCACAACAACCCCTAAAAAATAAAACGAAGCTGCTTTATTTTATGGATTAATTAAATAACAAAATGATTGATTACAAGCACCACTCCAGTGAAAACAATTTGTCTTCGTATGTGATACACGTATTTATTCATCGTGATCAATTTCAAAAATATGTGTCTGAAACACACTCGAACTTTTCAACACGTAAATGGGCTTTTTGAGCACATCCTCGCCTCTATTTTTGAAAAAATGGTCGGGTCTACAGTTTCATTCAAAACGGTTTATGATTGAACTGTTGACACATCGGATTTGAACAAAAAAATAAAATAAAAGATCAGTCATATCTCTTACTTTGTAGGATGTGTTTGAAGAACGCCCACGCTAAATGTGATTTGTTATCTAGCAGTGTTTCTTCGTCATTTGATCTTTGAACGCTTTTACTTTTATGTGTTTATTTATGGATCAATATTAATTCTTATATCAACACGAATTTAAATTTAGCAATAGTGAATGTTTTTAATTTAGCATTCCCAACATAATAATAAATTAATGAACAGTAACAAGTCAGCAATTTAAAATAGCATCAGACATTTTCATTTATGTCCTCTAGGCTTCGTGAAATAAACTCTTAATTCAAAATTTATGTACTTTTATGGTCTCGTAACATTTTTATTATCATTACTATTGTGTTTTGTTACAAGACCTATAAAATTACACATTTTAGTGGCATTTGACATTTTAAACCAACACATTTCCATTAAACTTAAAAGGAAAAAACCTTCCACCACAATGTATTCCATGTAATATGATGATGCTTAAAAAGGTTTATGTCAATTACCGAGACGACTTAATAGAAAAATGTGGAACAACAAAAGAAAGGCATAATGGTCAATCATTCATAATCTGAATGAATTGATCACAATTACTTGGGACCTGATTCAATTAAAGAAGGTCGTTGTGTTTTATTCGACGGCAGACAGTGCTGTAGCCCGCGTGGTTAAACTCAGGAATAGTTACGCTAAAAATAGCAAAAAAGCGGTATTAGAAATCAATTAAGGATTAAACGTAGATTTAACGTAGCTTCAAATTTATAACATCCCCTGAATAATAAAACGGGATTATGTCTCCGGTGAAAGGGTTACTCACTCGTTGACATTAAACGTGGAATGACACCGCAATTTATGTAAAACCACCGAAGAGTTCTAAATATAAAAGCCATTCCGAGGGCTAGAGAACATGGCCTGTTTTGTCACATAAATAAAGCTAAGTAGGTAAACGAGATGTTTTTTGCCCGTCTCTCGTCGTCGAGAATGTTTTAAATAAGCATTCAAATTAGGGTGTTCTTATTGTTGTGCCTGTCATCTCTCGCACTTTAATATATCCGATGCGAAAAGTAAACCGCACAATCTATATTTAAAACGTAGCGGGGAAAAGCGGAAACGGAGGCGGACTCGCGAAAATGTAATTAAAGTATGTTGGAGAACGGCACCGAGAGCTGGAACGTTGGCCGGAAATGATTTTCTTTGTCGTTGAGAATGATGTTTTGGCAAAGTTGTGAACAGCCAACGGATGTTTATCGGCAAAATTAATTCATTAAATAGCATTTAATAAGAAAATAATTTGAAAGACATTTCAAAAATAATTTCTAAAAATCTTCTAAAAAAGTAATATTTTTATATACAAATTTCACACAATTTATTTATTCAAATAAACGAACCATTTTCGGCGAATTAAATAAATAGTTCAGAAATTAAATTTTTCTAACATACGAATATCCTGAAACCATAACAAGTGACTAAAACTAATAGTTAGTTCATTTTAACTATTTATTTTCTGTCCTTACATATCTTTAATTGATATACATGGTGTTTCTAAAATAGGTATCAATTTGGGAGGTGTTAGAATAGGTTCAATATTCAAGAAAATCTAAATAAGTTTCTCTTAAAGAAAATACAGCTCTTCAAGTTTAAATTAAAAAAAAATGTAGATTAAAATCAATAATTTTAATTATTAACTAATTGAAAATCATTATTATTGTCAACCTTCTTTTTAGTGATTCAATTAACTGTAACCAAGTTAATTTAAATGACATATAGATCCCCGAATTTCAGTGATTTACGTTTGTGATTTTGCACCATCTGTTCTTAAAACATTTGAAATGAACGAAAGTCCATAAAACAAATTTATGGTCGTGTATTAAATCTATACAGAACTTTATTACAACATATTATTCCCTCATCCCGAACCACAGTGCGTCATTCGATTCCCCCGAAACGCGATCAGACCATCCCCGGAACGCAGTCGCTCGTGAAATTGGAATTTCATAAGTAATCAGTGTCACAGGCATTTTGTGTGTATGCAACAAGATGGAAATCGAAGACTTCCTGTAATACATATAAAATGTTTCCCAAATGAAACGGGGGAACCCAAAACTAATTTACACATTATTTGATGTTATTATATATATATTCAAAATGCTCAAATTCATTTGAAAATATCAACAAACATTGATCCTTCCTTGTGAGTTAGTGCTAGCCCACTAATCTAAACATAGAAATGCTATAAGTCTTTTAATTGGAGTTGTCGGATCGGATATCAACCTGGGATCAAATTACGAAGAGGATGTGGGTGCGTCATCGGTGTGTGCGAGTTTACCGCACAGCGAGACCGCTTGCATCGTGTCTGGGTTCACCGAATCTGGAACAAAGGACCAGATAATGAAAGTAATCACGGACAACGCTCGTGTGATTTCACGCCGGTTGATTACCGCAATCGAAGGGCCCTGCGTCATTTTTTAATTATTGCAAATTAGTGGATAACGTTCGGAGCAATTCTTCAACTTGAACCGTTGTTGTTGCTGCAGCTGCACTATATTACATCTCATAAATTTAAGGAGCCGTCGGATAAATTGAGATATCGACGTCGCCATGGTAACGATAGTTTTTCCTCCTGCAAACATATATTAGGTCTCGGACGGTTAATTGAATTCACCCCCGAAAACAGTTCGGTATATTAACGCGCAGTCGGAGAAGAAAAAAACACGATAGAAATGGAAATCGAAATAAAATGTTTTCTCTGTATTAAAGCCGACCCAAGCGACCCATTTAAATTGCAAAATGGGACATTGTGCTAAAATGCAGCTAAATATCTTGTTTTTCTCTCATGAATAGAAATTGAAGCATTACCGTTAAGCGCCTCGCCACTGCGGCCTCTCTATGAGTGTGTATTTATTTGGGTTACTTCAAAAGAAAATATTACCTTTGTAAAATGGTAAACCGCGGTGTGTACTGATATTTTGGCGAAGAATGCAGAATATTAAAAGAATTGAGCCGAGCTACGTGGGGAAGCTGGACATTCCGCCTAACGGAAATTCCACACACGAATCAATGTGATTTCGGTCGAAGTTTGCATGAACTAAATCTCACAGGAGAATTATGGATAATGTTGATGGATTTCGGAGGTATTAGTTATTATTTTGAAATATGTATAATATTATTCATATTGTAAAATTTAATGGTTGAAAAACAACTAAAGCTTTACAACTGTATGACTGTCAAATAATTAAACCAGCCACTAAACAATGGATTTAACTCTTAAATTATTAGTTAAGTTGTCATTCACACAAATAATAACGTCCTGGGGAATTTTAATTACGTGTTTACTAAATATATAACGTGTTTGTAAAATAGGTGGTCAAATTTGGAAGCAGTTGGAACACGTTCAATAAGGAAGAAAATCTAAATAATTTGGTTTTTTTAAGTTTTTCCTGACAAAAATACCTTTGATCCAATCGCGTTTTTATTTGTATGTAGTATCAGAAAATATGTACTTACAGTTCAATGAAATAAACTTTTTCCAACTTCTTCTTTCTAACCCTATTTTCCTTGCCACTGAATATTACTATTATCATAAAACTACTAAACATTTTATATACTTTGCACAGAAGAAAGAAAGTACTCTTGATTAATATTAATCATCTGAACCAATTTTAAGATATTTCCGTTTCAATATTTGAAAAAAATTACATTGCATTACAATGAACATCAAATCTAATATATCTTACAAACTGCTGTGGTAATCAAAGTGTCTCAAGAGAAAAGTTTTTCTTCCAAATTATGCAAAGAATGTGAAAAGCTTAGTTTCAAAAAATATTCAGTAGAGTAGACAACTTCTGTGATTTGACCAGGGTGGGTAAAGGGAAATTCGTTTATAAGCCGGCACCCGTCGCCGCGGACACAAATTGCTTTTATTCGGCCAGACGAATTTGCATGACAATGGCCCTCATATGGTTATTATATGAATTAATATGCATTAGATGGGCACATTGATGCGCCACTCCCTCATTCCCAAACGCGCCAAAGACCAAATTGCATCCGTTTTGGACTTCATTCGATTATTTCGACTGATTTATCCACATTTGTATTCGCCTCGTTTGTATTGTAACTATAGAATTTTTATATAATTCAGCAAATTTCATTCATCAATTTACTAAACTGTACGTTAGTCCTTGGGGAGATTTGTGTGTGACCAAATTAATCCAAAATATTTTTGTTGCAGATTGACGCCAGGGCTGCAGCAGACGCAGCTCGCACAGCAAATCGGTGCGACGGGCACCTTGCAGTGCGGTGGTGGCGGCGGGGTACCGCCTCAGTCTCAGGCGCCTCTGATGATGCCGGTGTTTCCGCTGCGGCCCGCCCCGACAGCCACCACCTCTCATTATTCTCCCTACTCGCCGTCCAGATTCCACATTGACAAGAGGTGCCAGCACCGTTGCTCGTGGAAGTGTCTCAGTATCGGGCTCATCCTGTTGGCAGTTGCTCTGACAGCAATGCTTGCGTATTTTGCAGGTATGCGGATCACAGGATTATTAATAACCTGTGATTGTTATTGACAATACTGGACTCGCCATTAAAAATTTATAACTACCTTTGAGCCTTCATCCACTGAAAGATTATTGAATACAGCTAAAATTTCATAACTTGCCCATTTATACGAATGTTACAATATAAAATTGCACCACAAATAGCAAAAATCGTTGAAATGTTTAAATATCCAAACCAAAATAAACATTTGCCTACCGAAAATATTTATGACACTAATAATAAACATTTGTTTAAAATACTTTATTTTGTTTATTATTTTTGCTATATTTTTGTATATTGAACATGTAATGTTTTAATAATAATTAATAAATTTAGGAATATTTACGAATCATTATGATTTAATAATAATAAAAAATTATAAGAAATTCAAAGTAGATAATAAGAAAAGTAACATAAAATGATAATGGAATAATAAAATTTAAAAACAATTGAATTAAAGTATCATAAAATACAAAGAGAAATCTAGATAGGTACTAAGAACGTACAAAGTGTAAGATAATGGTAAAAGCAATTTACAAAAAAATAGTAAATCAAGTTGTGTTATCAGTTTACTTTACCGTTTTACCGTATTATTTTTATCGTTTAGCTAATACACTTTTATACATGTATTTGTTTTATTTATTTCATGTGTTTTTCTTTATTTAAGTATACATTTGTGTGTATTTTACATTTATACATTTCTTTTATTTTTTTAATTATAAATATATTGACTAAGTTTTTTCATTTTTACATACATTTAATCTTGATAAGGTGAGACAAAATATTTTTTGACATTTGGGTAAAGTTTTTTATTGTATATTTTTGGGCTATTTTTCATTAAAATGGAATAAAAAAGTTGCAAACATACCTTTAATATGAAAAAATTCTAACTGATAAAAATTACACTACTATGGCTGATATTACTGAATACTGAATTATCTTAGATAATTTATTATTTCACTGTAACAAACAATAAGATTACTTATGAAATAACTTTAAAAGTGGACCAAAAAATAACGACTATTAAAACAATAGGATAGATCAGTTAAACCCGAGTTGGTTATAGTTTGTCTGTACAATGCAACTGTTCTTTTATTTTTTTATAATCCACTCGCATTGTTTACATTGAGGGGCCATTAGTCACGGATTCCGGAAACAATCCGGAATCGAATTATTATCGTCCCTAGTGACGGCGTGTGCACCGTTTCGGTCCCCACCTATGTTTATACATGTCATTAATGGTGATTTTAATTCGAATGGCGTGCACCGTATTCAATTTAGGTACAAATTGCCGGGGTTCACGGCTGGGCGTGAAACGCCTAATAAAATTGATGCCATATGGTAATGTTTTGTTGTAAGGGCGACATACACACGATAAATCCGTCGCATGATCTTGTTATCACACAAGGAATATTGTTTTGTTGTCGCAGTGGCAATCAAACAAGCAAAGAATATATTATTTTTAATCTAATTCAATATCTATAACTATGAAGTCAAATAAGTATTCCTCATTATGAAAACACTTTTAAAATACACCCTTGCTGCTTCATTATTAAAGTTAAAACAACATACATTTGTGATTTTTGTTTGTAGATTATTGTTCCACTTGGCAAACACATAATGTGGAAAATAAATTACTACCCCGGTTCCGTGTGTGTACTTTACTTTGTAATCAAAATTAATGTTTCAGTTTGAAGTAAGGATAACAATAGCATATTACGGTTGCAATGTACGTACAAAAGCGACGACCAAGTCCATTTCGTCATTACTTATTTAAGTTTCCATTCCAGAAAATGTGTGTGTGTGACTACAAATATGAAGGAATTTTTTTGTAAAAAGGTTTCTCAGGTTTACTGATTGTCGGGACGTAAACACATACATTACTGGAGAGTTTTATTTGAATAATTTTGTTTTCTGGTAAAAACTTTTATTGTATTTTACCCCGTAAAATAAATTAAAGGCAAAAATTAGAACACTAATTAAAAAGTTGTGAAAGTATAAAAAACTACTAGAATAACATTACTAAATTTTTTCTGTTCAAATTCAAAACCATACTTTTGTTTAGCGGAACAAGGTTAAATATTGTAGTTCCACTTTTGAACGATTGCTATTTCGATGAACGGTTTAAAAAGGCTGGTTCTAATAAATAATTAATTTTTAATGTAAAACAAAAAAAACTTTATCATATAAAATCCGTATTACGTAATTTCGACAGTCCTACTAATTCACTCGCTTTGTTACAGCCGTCAGCTCTATGAAGCCCAACATGGACTCATCGAACTGCATCCTGGTGCAGGATGTAAAGGATGTTACGAACGATCACATGACAATGGGATCAGTGTCGACTCAGATCCCGACCGAAGGTAAAACTTTGTTGTACAGTTGTTCTTGGTCCCTGTTTCTCTTTGTCTGCTTCGGTTACACTGTGTTACTGATGTAAGACCGTGTTAGATTTTGTCCCGCTTCCGCTTAAAAGTTACTTTGATAAGTTTGGAGGAAGTGTAATTGAATAATTGCAATTGATCGTGCAGATGGTGTTTCGAAACTTAAAATTTATTACAATAATGGCGGATGCGCCTTATCCTAGCACTTCGTTCCAACTCCAAAAAGTGAACAAAACAATAACAAGAGTAGAAATCCTGAATATACAATTAAACTAAATTTACTATTATTTAGTTAATACTGTAATATAAAATGGTAATTTTCTGATTCTATAATTTAACTTAAACGTAATTTGTAATATATTTTAAAAACTCCAGTCGACTAATTAAAACCGAGGTATTTATAATTGTAAATCCTCCTCAAATCACAAAATATGGAAATACTTAACTAACTTAGCAGTTAACTTAATTTGCGGATTCAGAGTACCGTTTTATATAATAAATGTCTGTCAAAATTAACTAATTTCTTTTAAAATGAATTTACGGAAATTAGGTCAATAGAAGTAGATGAAATTGAAATGATATTTTATATATTTTTTCTTTCAGAATCTCTTCCGACGAGTACCGCCGAACACTCTAGCGCAACGACTCAACATAGTTCACTCCAAGCTCCTCAGCAACGCAGCCAACCACAGACCCAATGGCCACCGTTACCCCTGCTTGAGCAGCGAGAACTTGATGTCATCCATACCGCCACCATACCGCCGTATCAATTTTGGAACTCGGAATTTCGCAACAAACAACCCGCTTTCTTCAGGTTTAATTTCACACTTCCGTGGGGCGCAAACTTTGCAGTCTACGGTAGAAGGAATGTTGCACCAAGCGTGACGCAGTATGACTTCGCGGAGTTCGTCAAAGGCGGCAGGTTGGATCATCGGCTCAGGAAGAGGGATATTGAAGAGGACGACGAGGACGAAGATTATTCATCTACTAAACACTACAAATATCCATACGACACTAAGAATTCACACAAAAGCGATGTTTTGGATAGTATATCGAGCTCTTATGAAGGTATTATAAATTTGGTTGCATGAAAAACATAAATTAATGAATTTATTTGCATGAAATTAAATACATATAATATTTTACATCTGAGTTTCTAGTAAACAATGGAATGTGGTGGCAATTTCATTCGTATTGAAATGTTCTGTATGTTTCTACACAACACAAAGAGAAATATAAATTCAAAGCAAATACATTGCATTGAACAAGTATATAAACATCAAAGCTGCGTATACAATAAAACGATAACTTATTTAATTTAATATTATGATGTAAAATTAATATTATTGTGAAATATTCGAACAGGAAATAATTTATATTCCGCGTAATACCAACAAATCCGTTTCATCGATGAAAAAGAACATCAACGCAAGTCACAAACAAGTATTTTAGTCACTTATTGATTCGTTTCTGTAGCTGAAAATAGAACTAGGCGGAGTGTTTACAAACATATAACAGACATTCAGTTATAACTGAAACGTTAATTCTATTCCCTGTTTTGTGATTTGATATCACTTATTTCCTATTTGTGAATAAATATTTCCTTGGTCATTATTTTGATACTATTTTTAGAAGGGCGAAGGCTAAAGCAAAACGTCAATAATGTTCACTTTAAAACCAGTAATTAAATACAATAATTAGTAATAAATATAATTTTAATATTCATAATTGATCACGAAGATTATAGTTTTGTTAAAAATGAATGGGTGAAAAAGTACTGCATTTTTAGATAAATTATTCGAATTTTTCCATAACTCTTATACCAACACATTTAATTTATTACAGTTATAAGCAATATTATTATATTATTTTCAAGAAAGAATGCGGCCCAATAAAAATTCTCAACAGAAACAAATAAACCTTTATATTGGACTTTTTCCAATATTTTCGCAATTATCCGTCTGGCTTTTATCAACTCCCACAACGTACACAATTAAATTCCACCTATATCCAATTTTCCTGCAATATCCTCGAGAGAGACAAGTATACATTATAAATATCCCGTCCGTTCATTGTTCCAGGCACGAGAAAAATCCTCGCCGACTCTGAGCCCAAGGGACCCTTCTACATACCGCACACAATCAAAATAAACTACTCGGACCGCTCCTCAACGGATCTGCCCCATCCCACGTCAGATCTTGGTCTTGCTTTAGACGATCATGTCATTTCAAAGAGGGATACGGGAGAATTGGAACCGATGTTGGTTAATGTCAGTCTGCTGCAATATTTAGATACGGGAAGATGGTTTTTGTCCGTCTACAATGATGAATTGCAACCTTACACAGTATCATTGGTTATCTCAGAGGCTGAAGGAGTTAGTACAACTTGTCCAAACGATTGTTCCGGTACCGGATCATGTTATCTTGGAAAATGTGACTGCATCGATGGTTACCAAGGAATTGACTGTTCCAAAAGTGAGTATTCATTTAATTCTTATTTTTAATGTATTATTTTGAAAACATTTTTGTTCCTCGTTTCAATAAAAATCTTTATACACGGATGAAAAAGTTAAGGCACTCAGACATAAAGGGGATAAACTTGGACTTCAAATCGAACGGTAGTAGTCGAGTGTTCGTATTGATTGGATGTGAATCCCTCGGCCTAGGGTAAAAGGACGAAGGACTAGGCATTTCACGTGATAGCGACGCATACACACGAAAAGCTCCTGAATGCGAGGAAGTGAACCTGTGTTTCAAAGCAATCGTTGCGTTTCAGGTGTAATGAGCACACGAGACTCTTGGAAACTGAACCTTGTAAGGGTATTTCAACAACCTTTTCCATTTAATAATGTAATAAAATTTCACAAATTAAGTCGAAAAGTATACTTCTGTTTAATGAATAATTAAAAATACCTCTACCCATTTATTAGAACTGTTTCATAGTTAATTTAAATTGAAATTCAGTGCTCCTTTATCTCTGCAAAACCCCTTAATTTTCGTGTTAAAAATCCAATATTGTTCAACCATAAACCACGATTAAATAAAAATCCACTTTCTCCTCCAACTAACAAATTCTTCTCGGAACTTAATTGTAAGTAATGAAAACAGGCCGCAAAAACCCTTCTTTAACCTCTCGGATCCACTCCATCTCAATTATCTGGTGGAGTGTGTGTGTGCGCGATCTGATGTGGAGAAGTAACCTTCGACCGAGCCATTAATTAACGGAGAACAATTCGCCGAGGCGCCCCCTTATATATCTCATCCCTTTCATTTCTGTTGCAGGTGTCTGCCCAATCCTCTGCTCCAACCATGGACAATACGGCGGCGGATTGTGCCACTGCGAGGAGGGATGGAAAGGTAATAAAAGCATGTTTTTGTAGTTCAAAACTGCTGCGCTTTGAAGACGATCTGTTCGCTTAAATAAATTATAAATAAATATTAAATTTTCAGGTCCGGAATGTGACATACCGGAGTCCGACTGTCGCGTGGCCGATTGTTCCGGACACGGAAAATGCATACGCGGATCCTGCCATTGCAAACCAGGATGGAAAGGTGATGGATGCGAGGAGTCTGACTGCGAAGATCCGACGTGTTCTGAACACGGTGCCTGCGTTCACGGTCAGTGTTATTGTAAAGCTGGATGGAAAGGACCCAATTGCAACGTGATCGACGAGCAAGTTCATAAATGTCTGCCCACATGCTCCGATCATGGAATCTATGATTTGGAGTCTGCGAAGTGTGTCTGCAATAGGCACTGGACTGGACCAGATTGTGCACAAGGTAATATATTTTTTTATTCAAGATTCACGTCAATAAAACCGTATCGTTTAAAAGGGTAAGATTACTGTGAAGTATAAAATTGTGAATATTATTATAAAAATTATTGGTAATGTTTTTTGTATTTTAAGTAACTTTTCAGATATTCCATTTTTGCTATTAGTTTCAATTAAAATTGCAGTGAATTATCATTAGTTTGTTCATTTATCCTATATAAATATTGATGTTGTCAATAATTAAACAAATGATTAACTTATATTTGTAAATGAATTTTTCAATATCAATAATGATATATCAGGTATATCCTTAAAATTGAATTACGTGCATCAGTACACCGCGACGTTTTGACGGGTAGTCAACCATTTCGCAATATACAATTATTCACCACATGCATTATTTCACTCAAAAACCCTTAATTAAATATTGAACTTCGCATTAAATTTACAAATGCGATTACCGTTCTTAATTAGCCTGTCAATATTCTCTATTAAGTTCATTTTCCATGCAGCTGTAAAATTAAAAACTTATTAAATTGGACTCAATTCGCATCAACTCCGCTCTTTTATAAAATGTGACGTAAAAAAGAGCCAATTGCGAACGTTGAAAATTAGTTTCTCGAATCCAATTTCAGCTATTCTGACGACAAATGAACTGTTTTAATTTTCGCTTTGGACTTTTACATGCACCTGTGTTATTTTAATAATTCGTTAGTCTCATACTCTGATAAAAAAATACTGTATTGATATTCTATCGGTTTTACAAAATAGCATCATGAAAAAAGTTAATAGTTCATTGAAAAAATTACATGAAATGATCAAACTTTAACACATACATTGACAAACATTATTAAATATTTCATGTTTTGTATCAATAATAAATCTAATTTTTATAGACTTCAACCTTATTACACTTCACGTAACAATTGTCCAGAATTTACCGCTCAAGATTCAGAAATTTTATTAACTGTTCTCATAACAATACCATTGGTTTCCATTTATTATTATCGCAGCTCTTTGTAACTTGGACTGTGGACCACACGGGACCTGCGATACCGGAAAGTGTCGATGTGATCCTGGATGGACTGGATCAAGATGTGAACAATTGCCCTGCGACCCCAGGTGCCAAGAACATGGTCAATGCAAGAATGGTACTTGCGTTTGCTCTCAAGGTTGGAATGGACGACACTGTACTTTGCGTAAGTAACTTTGTGTTATAATTTATTAAATTATTTTACTTATTACAACCTAATAAAAGAAAAAATATATAATTTCTAATAATTACAATTTGAATGAAATAATGGGTTTAATAAGTTGTGGTTTCAATATTTAATAACAATAATTAAATATAATATTTATTTCTTTTTAAATATTTCAATACATTTTACATATTAAAATTGATGATAATACAAATATATATATCTGATATTTATTGACATACATCATTTAAAATTGCGAATATATAAAATATAATAATAATGTCAAGGTATAAAGTTTATTTTTAATATGCGAGTTTAATACGCTTTCAAAGTATTAAACTGTTTTCTGCTTCATAAATATTTGTTTTTTTTTCAAATATTCAAGCTAAACATTTCCGTCCCATTTATTATTTAGTGTATATAAATATTAGTATTTTATGTAGTAAATTTATCTAATCAAATTATATTTTGACTATTAAATTTATGTAATCATACTATTGCACCTTTATATTTTTAAATTTAAATTTCATTTAGTAAATTTAATATACTAATCCTTAATTAACTCGTAATAAAAATAATTTCAAATGTACGCTATCAATAAAATATGAATCAAAATATTATTAACCACAAATTAATATATAAAAAATTATATCATTGAAAATTATATAATAATTTTTATTTTAAAAGGAAAATATGTTGAGATTTGAATTGGAATTTCAATATTGTACAACAATAAATAATTTTAAATTTTATTTTATATTTCATTAAATGTAGAAAAACTACAGAAATTGATTTTAAAACAAATACTTTATTCAAATATATTTTTTTATTATTTTTGTCAATTAAAATCGTAAATATGTATATAAAAATTAATTTTAAAACCATTTTTATTATTAAGGGAATGTTTTATATTTTTAATTCATTAAAATGTTTTTCCATGATTTTTTATATTTTAACTATTAACACGTAATTATTTATATAATATAGTAAAAATTACAATCAAAATTACAATCAATTTCAATTTTTATTTGCGCAATATCTATATTATTTTCAAAACTAATATTTCATTATGATATAATAGTTCATGTTACTGTTATTGTCACAAATTAAAGTATAAAATTTATTATTAACAGTAAATTCATTTAATTTGTTAAATTGTTGTGCCGTTAACTGACTGAATCATAAATATCGGCCCTGTGCAAAAACTCGCAAGTCGACGTTTTCCATCGCCATGTTCGCCACCCGTCCACTTTGTTGAAGCTCCGGAAAAGTTGCGTAACTTATACGGCGTAAAGTTTTGGTCCGTTCCGGTAACGACCCGCAACTTTCCTAATCTGAACCCACTTCGGTCTGATATTTACGACGCGATTTTGGGACTCGGGCACAGGTCCAGCCTCCACCTTCCACCCGTCGGTTTATTTATTGTTTATCCCCGGCTACACGGGGAGGTCCGCATTATCCTTTATCAATACACACCGGCGAAACCCGCGGAGAATCAAACTAATCAAAGAAATTTCCTGCGCCGCGGCACCGTATTGAATTGTAATGTGTGTTCCGAACTTCCCCCGAGGGTTCGGTTGTATGTTATCCAACTTATAACGAAGATTTATATACTAGGTTCAAATCGGATTCAATCAAATCGTCCCATGTTAATTGATCACATATTACAATTAATTGATTAAATGAAAAATTATTAGTTCTTCACTTATACTGGAAAACGATTTTAAATAATATATCATTTCTCCAGCTGGTTGTGAAAATGGCTGCTCAGGACATGGACAATGCAATCTAGAAGATAGTGTGTACAAGTGCGTCTGTATTCAAGGTTGGGCTGGCTCTGATTGCAGTATTCCTCTTGAAATGAATTGCCATGACGATGTCGACAATGATCACGGTAAGTCACTCAAAAGGCATCCTTCCATCATGTAGTATCTTAAATATTATTTTTATTTTCGTCATCTTATAATATAAAATCAATCTTTAATAATATAGCAATATTTCAACTACTTTTCTAAAAATGAAAGACGGAGATTACTGAAGAACTTTAGATCATTGTCCAAAACTTTAATTTATAGATGGAATGACCGACTGTTCAGATAGCGAATGTTGTTCACACGTGATCTGCCGTGATCATATAATGTGTCTGCACAGCAATGACCCCGTTGAAGTCCTCCTTAGGAAACAGCCTCCATCGGTGACGGCATCATTTTATCAACGTGTGAAATTCCTAATCGAAGAGAACAGCGTACAATCGTACGCCCACATAAACGAGTACACAGAAAGGTAAGTGGTTGCGGCAAAACGTCACGTGCGAAAATCACGCCACAACGATATTTGACTTGATTTAACCGAGTGTCTAGAGCTTTGAAAGTAGTCTTAGGCCCGGTGTCGGAAGCAGCGATAATTTCGATGATGCAAATCTAGTAATCACTATTTCTATTAAACGAGTTTATGCGACACCCAGATGGAATGAACGACAAAAACTTACTTAAATTATGGAAATATTTGCTTCATCGTTTGGTCGCAGTAACAAATGGCACCGACACCGCCGCTCAGGGACAGTAGTCACGCAAGCGCAGACAAAGAAACGGTCTGTCTCACAGAAGATCACGTGTCGTGACCGCTTCTGCGCTCAGGCACCGCACTGACCCCCCTTCAAAAGATTTCAACGAGAAAAAAATAAACTAACTCAATTCAAATTGCGGAGCCACAACTCTGACTCCCATACCCCCCCGATACGACCCTCCTAGATCCCCTGACTTGTGATCGGCTGCCGTAAGGTCGCCATCCGGTCAGGCTCTATGTGTCTTGTATTGTCTTGATTATCCTTTGTGTGCGTCTACCTGATTCCGAAAAGCCCGAGTTCGTCGTCTCCAGTACTACTGTCTATGATCCTGGCCCAACTGATATTATATATTCTACCAAACTGAGTATGATCTTTAGAAAAATTAATTGGCTTGAAGATTCTGTTACGTATTTAATTTATTTATTAGTCAGATGGAACAAACCCCAATAAATAAATCTTTAAATATTAAAGGTTCTTTTAACCAACTTATTCATAATTTATTTATTTTGTAATTAATTATATTTATAAATTTAAGGAATTAACATATTTAAGATCATGTTCAGTTCATAATATTCTAGGGTTAGGATTATAGTGCAGAAATCCTTTTTAACGGAAGTCCTCGCTAAATAATAGAATATTGGTCAGGATCCAAAAAATTAAACAATGAAAGGCAAAATTGAACAGCCTCTCTATAGTTTATATCTGAAATATTTATATCTAGATATATTTATTAAATGTACCATTTAGCTCTAGGTACGTATTTAAGTACGACTGGGGTGGACACAAGTTATGCAACCAATGTTGTTTCGAAGATTACCTGACGGTTGCAGTTAATCTATATATTTCGCTGGTCTATATTCATTTATGAATATTTACATAAATTTTATTCCACCAACAAATTCTAGTAAAAAATTACAAACTTATTAAATGAATTTAGACGTGAAATATTGCCAGCGATACAAAACCAGTCAAAAAAAAATGACAAGAAAAAACTCAGGAGCATCGAGCTTTCTTCTGCTTCCGATCCTCAATGTGTTCAGCATCATATCCGATCTATGTTTGTTTTTTTGATTTATTTGCTAGTCGCCACATTCCCCTTATGCTAACTTGTGTCTGTCCATGTCTGTAGCTAAGACGTTGTGTTGTGTTGATTTTTTATTTATTTTTGACCGTGCGTGTATTGTCTATCTGTCTCGTCACAAAACCGTGCGTAAGAACGAGTGAATGTGTGGATGAATGTCAAAAGAAGGATCGGGTTTAATATCGAAGAGGTCCATAGAGATAACCGAACGGTAAAACGGTACAAAATACACATAATTCATTTTTTGTGCGTTATTATTGTTCAGTTTCTGTGGAGTTTGTCGATAATTTGAAAGCTGGAAACGTAAAAGCATAGGTTGCGCAGCCTAAATAGTGTTTGGCTGCGCAGCCGCTTCGACGTTTCTAAACTGAGGCTTTATAACAGCTGGCGAATCGAACCGAATAGTCACATTGAAATTTCATATTAAAAATATTTAATATCAGCAAAATAAATTATGTAATATGAATTTCAATCAAAATAGCTCTAATAATTAATTTAACGAATTTCAACTGCAATAAAAAATAAAATCAATATTTTATTATTAATGAAATTCTTGTTTATTATTTTAAATTTTGTCAAAAAAATTTTAAATTTTAATTAAAACTTTTATTAACATACCATTGCTCACAAATTTAATTATTTACATATTTCTATACGATTTATTCTATATAATAAAGATGTACGAAAAATTTACTATTATTAAATTATTAATGAAATAATTCACGTATCACGGCTAATGTGGTTCGATTGCCGCTTGCTCCTGTCCCGTGTGTGGTTAGTAATTGTCCTGTCTCTTGTGTCCCCTGTGTCGCTGCTGCAACTTTGAAAAATCGTAGCGAGTTCTGGAACTCCTTCACGCCGCGGTAAGTCGCAGCATCTCCCCAATGTTCTGTCTGTCTGTCGTCTGTCGTTCGTGTGCCGCCTGCTGCCTGTAAAACTATACATTGCGCCACCTGAACCCAAAGTTTGTGCGCTTTCCCCACCTTACGTGTTTCTCCCGTTGAGAACGGCACGTCCATTCCGCAGAATGGATTTTTTCTATTGTTCAGATGGACTTGCCGTTTTGTATCCATAGTTCATGTGTTGTCTGTGTCTTTATTTGTTTTCAGTTTTGCTTTTTATTGTCTGTCCTCCGGGTGCTGAATCTCTCGCAGCTTGAAAATTATTAATATTTCTCATAACAACCACCTGCAGTGACTTGAACAAAGAGTCTCTCTCCGGACAAGAAATCTTAAGTTTTATCTAATATTCAGAAACTTCCACTGTATCGTGAGTCCAATTAGCTTGGGGCATATTTCATAAGTGTGTCGTATAAGGCATACTGCAAATATCTATTTACGCTGCAGACGTCTGAGAATTAATCTTCATGCGGGGAAAAATTAAATCCGGGAAATCGTGCCTCGTTCAGAACTAAGTGTGTTTTATTTTGCTTTTAAATTCACGTTAATTTATGTGCACTGCGAGAGATGCAGCACCTCATTGAATGTTTAATCTCCTACTGTCGCTATGCCATTAAAAAATCATAAATCATATTCATCATAATCATTCACCCTGTTAACACGATAATTGTAAAGAATAGCATCAAGTAAACACATTAACTGAACTAACTAGTGTGCTGCGATTCGTCCAGTAAAGGTGAGTTTACATGAGTAGAACACATGTAAACACACCTTAAACGCAACCACTTGGACACAACAACTCAGTAAGTATACGTGTATGAGCATTTTACTTGATGCTGCCATTACAAATATTCTAGAAAGGATAAATTTACAATAATAAGAAAATTGTATGTAGCATAAACCAGTAGAAACAACATTGTACACAAGAATACAACAAAACAGAATCAGTATAATGACGGCTCGGCCGATGAAATCCTTCCTCTGTTTCGTGTCATTGTCAAATTCTACCCATGAACCTGTGTTTAACCTTATCCTCCTGTCGCCCCCAACCTGAAACCTACTGACTAAACCCCCCTTTTATCTACTGCATCGTTTATTGCATTTTTGACCAACCACTCTTAATACACTTCGTTGCGTCGTCGATGCGATTAAACCAGGAATTGCGAGGTGTTTGTTTTCCCAATTTGTTTAGGCTCTTCTAGAACTAAAAACTATTACGGTACTGCTAGAATGTTTGGTAATGAAGAGTTTTCCATGAAATGGGTGAGTAGATACGTAGAGAAATTAGATTAATAAAAATCAATTTACATTATATAAATAAACAATTATTACAATTGCGCTTTTATTAAGTTTTTTATTGATATCACACGAGAATTTATATTTTTAATTTTTTTTAATATTGAGATGAGTCAATATTAATTTATTTAGTTATTTAATTTTTATTTTTAACAACTTTATAACGTTTCAATTTAATTACGAAAATTTAAATATATATATATATATATATATATATATATATATATATCAAATAAAATTATTTATTGAATATTATACTGAAACATATTCCGTAAATATGGAAAAATCCCTTGGTAGCAACATAACAAATATGATAATTTGAATAGAAATTCCAGTTTAAATACCAAATGCTCGGCAAAATCTTGTTTAATTTGTTATGCAAGTTTAACTCATTTGCATAATAGATGAATTTAAATTGTTAAATGTATGCACAAAAGATTAATATACTATATATTTTTCAGAATTTTAATTTTTATGTTGACATCATTAACATATGTATGTACAGAACAAAATATGGGTGAGATTCTGTTTGATCAGAACCTGATATACATACATAGCGATCAGATATGAGTGACCTAAAAAATTTCTAAGCAGATATATCACATTCCATTTTCTGTCCCAGTTTGATGTACTAGAAAATTTTTATATTTATAATACCACATTTTTGTCTTTGAAACTGCAAATCGTTGCAGCTGGTAATTGTTATCATGCTAAAATCAAATGGATCATTATATTTAAATTGCAATTTAATCTATATCGAGTTTTATTAAATAAACTTAGACTCTTGTGTAATATCTTTTCATATGAAAATTTACACACTTATTCGAGAAGAAAATACTTAAATTAATATAAAATTATTTCATCATTAAAAATATACGATATTTTAAATAACTGCTTCGTAAATCAATTTTGGAAAAACAATAAGTAAATGGGATATAAACGTATGTTTAGGATTAAAATGTATTATTAATATTATTATTTTGTAAATTCATTCTGTAATTTCTGATATTATTATGATTAATTTTACTAGTAAAAGAGGTGAAAGCAATGGTGATCAATGTCGTTTCAGAAAATAAATTATGATCTATATGAATAATTTTAGATAAATATTAAAAAAATATTTTAGGCTCAATAATTTACCGTAAAAATAAACAATGTAATTGGTATTATTTACCGCAATTTTAAATAAATAATAATAATTGAATACATAACCGGAATGGCAAGTTAGTTTTTAAGTCTGAATGCAACCTTGGCAAAATTTAAGTATGAAATAGATATCATCACATAATTTACTTGCAACCATGTGTTTATAATGCCACTAAATTAACTAGTTTGAATGAAGTATAGATAAAATAAAGATTAGTTTTGACTAGTATTGAAATTTTATTATGTAATTTTATTAAGTTAATAATTAAAAATTCTCATACCGGAATTCAGAATATATTTTCTATAACGATACATTTACAATTTTAGCAGATATAAATATAAAATTAAAAATTGTTTTACATATCATAGAAATATATAAAGCAATCAATAAAACTAATAAACATATTAAGGGAGATTTAAATTTATTATTGAATATTTAACGAATTACTTAACAAAAACTAATTTATAAGGAAATATATTGCATATTCCTCATGAAGCTTTTAAAGCAAACGTTTTATACAAGTAAAAATACCTAAAATATGCTTTGATAAAATGTCATCATTCCCTTTCCAATTTTTAATTTAATGTTAATTTTAAATAAATATGGGGTTTCAATAATGTTTTGGAGATTAATACATACATTAGTCTGTATATCGACAATTTTATTTTTAGTAATTAAAATATAAGTAGCACGTCAGTCCTTCCAGTCCTTAGAAATTATTTGGTGCAAAACTTTTAAACTCTCGATACCCGGCATGAATAATGTCTTGGCTCACACATATATCTCACAAAATCCTTGATTTAATAAAGCAAATAATTTCGCGCTCGGAATTGAAACAATATATTAGCGAGGACTATAAACTATTAAAAATAATGTCAGTGGAGTTAGTTCTACGTGAAACTGGAACAAACACTGCAGAGTCGTACATAAAATCCGAGGACATTCTTTATTTTCGACCAGATCTGCCACTTATTTTCAGCCAGTTTATTGTCGAGACTTTACGTGACTGTATGTTCCTAGAAAAACTGCATAAACGAGGCCATATATTTTTTTAACGAAATAGTTTGTTGCGAAATATTTCTTGAATTATAATAAGTCACGAGTTGAACTGAAATGCAGCAGTTAAGTTATTAACTAAATTTTTATTTCACATATCTATACTAAAAGTATACAACACATTTTGTAAATATATAATAAGTTCTTGATTAATTTTATTAAAATTAATTAAATTTTTTTATTATATTTAAATTATTTGTCTACTTACGTATATTTATTACTAATTGTAAGTAAAATATAATTTATTTCGAAAATATTCTGGTATCGATATTTTAGATTAATATTTTATTCAACTGAATAAATAAAATTAATATTCATTTTTAATTAATTAAATATATCAAAGCCATGTATTATAATCAAAATAAATAAAACCTTGTAAACCTTGAAAAGTGTATCAAATAATTTCAAACAATAATTACTGGTATTATTATATTTCAATGATTTTAATTAACAATATTTTGTTTATTATATTTATTTATTAATTTTCTATTTGATTACTTATTGATTTAATTATAATAAAATACATTATACATGTATTTGTTTAATAATATAGCTGGTATTTAAATAATATATTCAACATACAAAATATTTTCCTTTATAATAACATTCTCCTTTTTGAGTACTTTCTTTGTTGGAAAAAGTTATTATTTTCTTTTTACCTATGCTTTAAAAAAATACACGTGACATTGATGTGGAGTATTCCCAATGGAAGGTCAGAACTTCAAGTCTAGACTTTTATTTGAATTACAAATATGAAATACGCGGGATTACAACATCTGAAAGGGCTAGAAAAACAGCCGAGCTTTAAGATTTACGCGTTCAAATAGAACAGTCAATGTGTTTTTTATTTGAACTTCTTTCAAGTGACATTATTTCCAACATAAATTTACATTTACAGTGATTAAGAATAACGTTGGAAGTTTTTCAGGTTAAGTGGCTGGAAAATGTTCAGACTGATTCAAACAAACTGCCAACATCTGGCGTTGTTCAGATAAAAACAGTCGGAATTTAATTAATTTTTAATTTCTAAAGTGAAAGCCTACATAAATTCATCAATCAAGAACTTTTTGCTCGTGCGTAACGCCACAAAAACAGATACAAGCTTATTGAGGTTTATAAAGTAAAAAATCTTCATTTGGCACAGCCATCATAAATTATGTATTTAAGTGGAAATATGGTTTTATTTTATATTAAAATGTTAGGCAGGATAAGTTGGATGTAAATGTAATTTAATTAATTGATTCAAATTGAAATAGTCGTTCACAATTTGCAAAAAAATTTGAAATAGCTGTTTAATTTGAAGAAAATAATTTTATCATCAATGAAAATCACTGTTTCTTAGAAAAGTTGTCAAATTTACAAAAAGAAACAGAGAAATAGAATAATTCATAAAAATATTTTTTTATGGTTAATAACAGAATTTTTATAGAATTTGTTAAATAAATTTATAACAATTACATTTATTATTGTTTAAAGTTGTAAATTTTATGGATAAATGTAATAATGCAAAAGTAAAAACAACAATAATATATAGATACCAACCTCCTTGTGATACACTTACCTCTAAAAAACATGATTATTAAACATTTTAATTAGAAATCAACCAACCATTTTGTAATCTCAATACGTTTGATAGACTACTCCCTCACAAAATTGAAATTGTCACAAAATTTTTAAAAATGGAAAAAGAAATAAATATGGACAAAATCTGCACAGAAGAATTTAAAACTGATTTTAGTAAAAACTGAAAAAACATTATTTTTTTTTATTCTTGCCTTTAATAATTGCACTCAATGTAGTCTTAAACATTTTCATATACCCACAAACTTATTTGAGAAAATAATACAAACTATATTTTCATTCTTGTAATTAGATTCGCAAAAAAAATGTTCCACTTAAAACTTCAAACAAAATTCAATGCCAACTGAATTATTGAATGCCCGCTGAAAATAATTCTAAGGATCTGACAGACAGGCAAAAGATGCCAAAAGTCGGAATACAAATGGGAGACGGGCCAAACTTGTAGTTGTTTTCGATTGTAATTTCTCCGTCTTATTGACTCCGCTCGGAAACTAAGGGGGGAATTTAAATAAATCAGCCATTAGTAGCTTGTAGTTTATTTCAATGGGACAACTTCAAGCTAGAAATTGTCGTCGGGAGTACGTCGTAAATCCGTTTCGTCAAAGTTTCTTAATCAATTGTCTAGCCTTATATTTTTTCGTTTCAGAGTTGAGGGCTTTTATCGTTTGTATAAGTAAATAATTTAAAACTTGTGTCCTGCAATTTGACATGATGAAATCAAAGTACATTTGTCTTATTATATGAAGATATGTTTTGAAATAAAATTAATGTAAAAATGTAAACTATAATTTAATTATTATAAAAAAAGTTTTATTATATTTTAGTACCTCGTGTATTATTCTTTATTTAGACTACAATTTTCCACGGTTGTTTTAGGACAGAAATATGTTCCTGTTTATACATCGGTTCTGAGATTTATTTTGTTTTTCCACAAATTTATACCGCAGGCTTTTAGGTAAAATGTAAAGGTTTTGGTATACTTTCCATTATCGAATTTAACGGTATGTGGAGCTGTAACATGTCAAGCGGCTTTTTGAAATGGTTTTTGCTGCTTCGCATACCGACTGTATGTTTTAGAATTAAATATTTAATAATACTGTCTCAAGATCTGTTTGTGTTTTTTTATTAAAATAATGTGGTTTATTTGCACAATATTTAATTTATTGTTTATTAAAAATTACAATAATTTATTTTCACTTCTATATAAAGATAATTTTTAAAGTAGTTTTATATCTATTTATAATTAATAATGTTAAAAAGCAATGTAACGCATTAAAATACTGTGCACGTTATTTGCCTCTTTAAATTCAACATGAACTTTTCGAACACTTTAGTGTGAGGGTATAGTAATCTAATATTGTTCAATTTATCACCATCCAATACCAAACATTTATACAAGTTGTCAACTATTTCCCCAACACTCTTGTTTGGTTTTATGAAGAGGCACACGATAAAACCAATTATGTTTTATTACCGAACATTGTGCAGTTCCTTGCGGCATTTTTACGATCTGCAACTCCTGAGCAGCAGTCGCATCCGAACGACGCAACTTCACTAATAAAAAAACAATTGATGTTATTGATAATATCGATGTTATAAATTTTTATTGCGTATTATCATGATATCGTAGTTGAGTCGTGGAAACTACATGCCTGCACAATACCGAATCGAAACGCCGTAATAACAATGGCAGCTACTGTTCCCCCAGGAAATCCTTTTGATTGCTTAATTAACTTAATAATTTTAATAAATGCCGTTGGCACTGTTATTGCGGCAAATTGCAGCTTCGAATTTACAGCTTTATGATCAGTGCGATACATTTGCATGTGTCCGATTTGGATGCGTTGGAAATTGGAGATTATAATGATAATTTATTAAAATTGCAATTCAATGATGTTCGTTATTGTTTGAACGAGTAATTACTTGAAAATGTTTTACATCACAATTCCGACGTTTCCACGGATAAATTACACGCTTAACAAATGTACTTTTTCAAAATCTTTTAACCCCAAACGAAGATTTTGAAAGGGCACTTACACAAGTGAAGTTTAATATAAACTTTGTATTGATCTAATTATATTTCTTTAGTCGTGTTGCTGTAATGAGAGGTCAAGTGGTTACTCCTCAAGGATTGGGAATTGTGGGAATCCGTGTATCTGTGGACAAGGATTCCAAATTTGGATTTACACTTACCAGACAAGGTGGATGGTGAGTTGTGTATTCAAATAACTTGGACGATTTTAAAACCTGAAAATATATTACAGGTTTGATGTATTGGTCAATGGAGGAGGCGCTGTCACTTTACAGTTCCAGAGGTCACCGTTTAAACCTTTGATTAAAACAGTTTTCGTACCATGGAATCAAATTGTTGTGTTACCTCCAGTGGAAATGCAGTTAGCTGATGATTCTTCAGATGGGAACACCCAAAGCAGGTAATTATTGAACTTATTTAAATTATTACAAATACATTTAACTTCAGTAATATAAAAGTTTGGACATCATCATTTTTATGTATTTATTTTTTATTACAGTTTCCTTAGAAAAAACCCTGCGATCAATTTCCCCGGAGTTTCTAGATCCTTATTCGATCCAACTGGTACTTTACCGAACACTTGCGATGATCACGATCCAGAAATTCTTAACCCTGTAATAACAGGTACATGGATGCCAGAAGCCGTTGGAGGGATGCAGGGTCGCAGTGTCATATTTGCTGAAACCCAAATAGTACAAGAATCGATTCCTATACCGGGATCAGATTTACATATAATATATCAAAGTTCACAAACAAGTGGATACATGAGCACTATTTATATGAAATTAACGGGTGAGAGTGTTCCGAAAACTTTGACTCATGTGCATGTGAGAGTTGAAGTTGAGGGATTTTTGCATACGAAGACATATGAAGCAGATCCAGATCTCATGCACACTTTCGCTTGGAATAAGAGAAATGTTTACAAACAAAAGGTGTATGGAATAGCACAAGCCAAAGTTTCAATTGGATATCAGCACAGCACTTGTGCTGAACCAGTTTGGGAGACACAAACGGCAGATTTGAAAGGTTTTGATGTTGATATATCCGACATAGGTAAATAATCTTATAAAATTTAAGCATCTATGTTTTAAAAATTTATTTTAATAGGTGGTTGGGGTTTGGACATTCACCATCACTACAATTTCCATGAAGGTATTTTGCAAAAAGGAGATGGCTCAACCTTGCATTTCAAACAGTACCCTCGAACTGTGCACGTTGTAATGGGAACTGGACTACAGAGAGCTTTGGATTGTCCTGGACAATGTGGAGGACCTGCCAAAGATGCCAAACTTTTAACTCCAGGTTCATTAGCAAGCGGACCTGATGGAAGCATATATGTCGGCGATTTTAATTTAGTGAGAAGAATTACGCCAGAAGGAAATGTTTACACAGTTCTTCAGTTAAGGTATATTTTGCGTAATTTAATTTAACTTTGAATACTTAGAAATATTTCTTTTTTAGTGCCACTCAAGTCGCATACCAGTATTATCTGACAGTATCACCTGCTGACGGTCATCTATACGTCTCAGACCCAGAGAAGCATCAAATCCTCCGAGTGTTATCTCTTGACCCTATTCAAGACCCCAATATTAACAGCGAGCCTGTTGTCGGTAATGGAGAACGTTGTATTCCTGGTGACGATAATAATTGCGGAGATGAAGGACCAGCCAAATATGCCCGACTCGCTCACCCAAAAGGCATAGCCATAGCTGCTGATAAAACGATGTACATTGCAGATGGTACTAATATTAGAGTAGTTGATGCAAGAGGAGTGATTCATACGTTGATTGGAAATCATGGTCATCATAATCACTGGAGTCCCATTCCTTGCAAAGGAGCCATTCCTGCAAATCAAGCTCAGTTGCAGTGGCCCACCGGAATTGCATTAAGTCCATTGGATGGTTCGCTGCATTTTATAGATGATAGACTGGTGTTAAAATTGACCGCTGACATGAAATTGAAAGTTGTAGCTGGCACACCTTTACATTGCCATCGTGAAGACAATACTACAAAAGTTATTAACGATAACATTCTAGGCACAATTCTAGCTCTTTCTTTTGCACCAAATGGTGATCTGTACATCGCGGAATCTGACACTAGAAACATTTACTACATTAGACTCATAGACAGTTCCGGAAAAATTATCCATTTCGCAGGAAAAGTCCAAGACAATCAAAGAAATAATTGTGATTGTGGTGTGAATTTGACTACCCCTAGTCCAAAGAATCAAGAGCTACCGCCAGCATGTATATGTGGTACGACCGAAGAAACTACCAGTAACGCCGAGACTCTATTAAGTTCCAATGCACGTTTCCAAGCCATTTCAGCATTAACAGTTTCACCAGGAGGTGTTTTACATGTAGCTGATCAAGGTTCTTTGCATATCTTAGCTCTTGAACATTACCTACCAACACATGATGAAAACGGAGAGTTTAGAATACCGTATCCTGCCGCAGGTAAGTGTATTTACAACAGAAAATCAATCAAGCTATAAATTATCTAAATATAATTAATAAATGATAAAATTATTGCTTTTCTCGCAGGGGAAATCTATGTTTTTAATCGTTATGGACAACATGTCGCAACAAAGGATTTGGCTTCCGATAAAACTCGTTACTCATTCTTATACTCCAAAAATACAAGTTTCGGTAAACTTTCTACAGTAACAGACAGCTCTGGCAACAAAATTCAATTCCTCAGAGATTATAGTAATGCAGTGAGCTCCATAGAAAATACACAAGATCATAAAAGCGAATTGAAAATCAATGGAGTTGGTTATTTGGTGAAATTAAGCGAGAAAGGAAAATCTGAAATTGAATTGGATTATGATCTTAATACCGGATTGCTCACAAGTAGATCAGGGGTAAGATTTTATTATAATTATTGTTATTAATTTATGACCATTATTGGATTTCAGGGGGGAGAAACATTTATGTATAAATACGACAAATATGGCAGAGCAGTGGGAGTTATTCTATCAAGTGGTGAAACCCTTGGACTTTCCTCAAAGATTGCCGAAACTGGTGGTTTAGAAGTTACTGTGGGCAAGCCGCCAACAAGTCTTATAGTTACAGGAAGAGCTAACAAAAAGGTTATTTTAGTTGATGGTAAGTTATTAAAAATAAATATGTTTATATTAAACAGATTTGTAAAATGTAATTAATATTAATTAATTGTTTTTTCTCAGGCAATGAGATAACTGAAGCTGTGACATTAACTAATTCTTCTGTTGGTGTAACCTCTCCCTGGGATGGTTATATGAAAATATCGGCATTGGAACGTCATCCTCTGTTAGAGGCTTCTTTACCAGTCGAAGCTGAAATGCTACCAGTTTGGTCCGAACAAATAACAACTTTCGGTGAAGGAATTCAAAACATAATGTCAACAACTTTCACTTTAATTGGAGACGTGCGAAATCCTCAACAAACCCTGAATAGAG
Organism: Aethina tumida; assembly: GCF_024364675.1. Taxonomy (NCBI): domain Eukaryota; kingdom Metazoa; phylum Arthropoda; class Insecta; order Coleoptera; family Nitidulidae; genus Aethina; species Aethina tumida. The sequence continues at coordinate 10,315,060 of NC_065441.1, forward strand.
AAATCTTTGTTAACGGTTCCAAAATGTTGGGCATTGAGTTCAATCAATATTCTAGTAAGGAAATCTTTTTCGATCACGATAAAATTCCATTACTGACAATATCGTATGACCCTGCTGGCTTACCCTTATCATATTATCCCCACAACGGCGCGGATGCTTTAAACATATCATATGACAATTTTAACAGGATTGATGGTTGGAAGTGGGGTAATACGGAACTCAAATACAGCTATGACCGACACGGTCTTTTATCGGAAGTCACCAGTAGTTTAGACGGCACTCAAAGCTACACATATAATGACTGGAATATGCTTTCCAAAATCTCTTTGGCGAGCTCCAGAAGCTTCTCCTTGACCTATGATGATGACGGCGGACTTCGCCATGTTACACTACCGAGTGGTACCAAACATTCCTTTAGTTTACAACCTTCTATAGGTTTTCTCAGAGCAACATACACACCTCCAGGCAGCACCAGAGCTTACCTCCAACACTTTTCTCATAATGGTCTGCTTCTTCAAACTGTGTTCCCCGGTGAAGGTGCCCGCGTAGTATACAGATATTATCCCAATGGTAAACTCAAGGAGGTCGTACACGGCGATGGCAAAAACATTTATCAATATTCCGAAACATCAGGACTACCCAGTCAAGTTTCCAGTTTAGATCAAGACATCGAATGTCGATGGGATTATCAGTACATCGGCGGACTTCTTTCAGAAGAACGAATCGATTTCGGAGCAAAAACCGGTCTGTCCAATGCCAAATTCACTTACGAATACGACAATAATTATAGATTAGTTTCGACCGCTGGAAGGATTGGCGGACAGAATCTTCCACAATATAATCTTGCGTATAGTGCTAAAACGGGTGCTTTAGAAATGATCGGGCCTTTCAAAATAAACAAACCAAAATCAAATGAGACGCAAGTGTATGATGGCACTGCTCTCTTTACAAGCAGGATAAATTCTAAGTTTTTGGAGACCCAAATATCACTAACAATCCATGGCATGGAAGTATTTAGGATGGAGTTTAGTCATGATATGCATGGGTATGTACTTAAATCAATTATACGAATGTATTATATAAAATATTACCGTTTTAGGAGAATTTCACAAACCAGAACTTACACCAAGAATGTTGGAGTTAATACCTACACAAATGTAAAGAATTACACTTGGGATTGTGATGGGCAACTATTAGGTGTAGAGGCTCAAGAACCATGGGGATTTAGATACGATGATAATGGCAACATGTTATCACTCACATACAGGTAATAATATTATTTTAACAATTATTTAGTAACTATTTCACTAATTTTAATCACTTGAGGTACTTTGGCACTTTTCTTCCAAACTGTTCTCATTTGGTTAAATACTTTATGACTCGAAGAACTTTAAAGTATCCTCTTATATACTGTATTTTTATTTTGTAGGGGTAACACTATTCCTATGGATTACAATTCCATGGATCGTATAATTAAATTCGCGGAAGGACAATACAAGTATGACACCCGTGGCCTGGTAATACAAAACGCTCGCGAAGAGAAATTTCATTACAACGCCAAAGGCCTGCTTGTACGGGCAACCAAAAGAGGTAGATTCGACGTACGATATTTCTACGATCACCTCGACCGATTATCAGCCAGAAAGGACAATTTTGGCAATGTAACCCAATTCTTCTATAATAATGAAAATAGACCGAGGGAAGTGAGTCAGATTTATTCACCAAGGGATGGCAAATTAATGTCATTGGTCTACGATGACAGAGGCCATCTAATATATGCACAGGTGTTCAGACATAAATATTACGTAGCGACAGATCAATGTGGAACACCCGTCATGATATTCAATCAATATGGTGAAGGCATAAGGGAGATCATGAGATCGCCTTATGGGCATATTGTTTATGATTCCAATCCATATCTATATTTGCCAGTTGATTTTTGTGGAGGTTTGCTTGATCAGGTAAATAATAACAATGAGTGCTTTAGAATGAATGAATGATTAAAGATGTGGTATTCCAGGTAACATCACTAGTACATATGCCAAATGGTAAGGTGTATGATCCTTTAATAGGACAATGGATGTCACCACTATGGGAAAACGTTTTGGAAAGAGTAGCAACTCCTACACATCTTCATCTCTACAGATTCAATGGAAATGACCCGATTAATATGGGAGTGGACAGAAAACGTCCGACAGGTATTTTGATACTTAGTTTTGATAAACTTTGTCTAATTTTACATACGATGTTGGTATTCTAGATCATATCGACTGGTTGAATAAGATGGGCATCAACCTAAAGAATTTAGCTCCACAACTCTTCCCTGACCAACTTCCAGGGGGTAAAATGCCTCCAATGCTCACTAGTCCGCCAACCTTCTGGAATCCGTCCAAATCAAGCCTCAGTAATCAATTAGCGCTGCAATTCTCCTCTTCAGAAATCCAATCTGGTTTCTTGGCCCATATTGACTCCAGAAAAATGAAGACAGCTAAAGAATTATCGGCTCCAACCAAATCTGCTTTGAAAACGGATGTAATGGATTTGATTCCTAAGAAAATAGGGGCATCTTCCGATCCTCCATTTGGAAGAGGAATTTTGGTTTCCAGAAGTGATAAATCACAAGCAGTTATTTCAAGTGTGCCAGCAGCAAATGCGATCTACCGAGATGTGTACACTTCGGTGTTTAACCGATCATTTATATTGCCGTTTACTTTCGTAGTGCACAGTGCCCAACAAGACGCCTTTTATTTTGTGAAAGAAGAAACTTGGAAGGCAAATGATGACAAAGGACAACTAAAGAGATTACAAGGACAGGTCAACACTACCTTCCACGAAATTGCTAAAGAGAACGGCAGCGGAAATAATTACTTCGACGTGAAAATACACGGATCCAATGCCGTGATCAATTTAAGATACGGCACTACTATGGAAAAAGAAAAGCAGCGTCTATTACATCATGCCAAGTTGTCTGCCATAAGAAAGGCATGGCACAAAGAAAAGGAAGCCCTGAAGAATGGATTTTCCGGGTCTGTGGAATGGTTAGCCAATGAAATAGATGAGATCATGAAAAGTGGCTACGTAACTGGTTACGAAGGAAATTACATACACGATGTGCAACAGTATCCCGAATTATCAGAGGACCCGTACAATATCAAGTTCACGAAAAAGACGGACCCATCAAAGCTGAGAAAAAAGCGGGAAATACACAAGTCATGTCGAGACCGATGGTGGTTTTCTTGGAAAGACAATTGTTAAAATCGAAGACAAAACAGTGAAATTATTCAATTAAGTAAACATAAGTGTGATGTACCAAAAAAAAATAATTGAATTAAGCTTACTGGAAAGACGTAAGACTTTTTATACCAAAAAAAAAATACCAAAGTCTATTTGTGTATGTATTTCAAAGATGCCAAAAATGTATATTATTTATTTACAAAATATGTTAACTAAATGTATGTGATGAGTTTGGGGAGTGCTGAAGCCACAGCGATGTTTTTTATATTTAAAAAAAATTCTACTATGACTGATTAGCTTTAGCGCGGCACTCCCACAAACAATGTAAATATCTGCATAAATATAATTAGAGAATTAAAAATTGATGAACAGCAAAAAATTAGAGCTTTAATAGCCGCGATCAGATTCAGAGGACGATGACGAGAACGAATGGAATTAGCAATGGGGTATCAAAAATATTGTAAATATAGTCCAGTTATTACCTTTTTAATAATTTTAAATTGAAAGAACGAATTTATCTTAGATAGGGAGAAAAAGAAAATTATTGATATAATATGTATGTTGTGTTGCTTTACTGAATATTATAAGATATCATTGTGACTGATCTATGTTAATATCATGGTTTTCCTGCGACAAACAAAATGACGTGTGTGGTGTTCTTAAATATATGTTTTGAAACATATTAATCATATTGATTTAAGAAAAAAAAAACATATTGCACCAGAAGTTCCTGAGTTTGAAATTGAAAACATGGAATGGTTTTAATGTCGCGAGAAAACTAAAAGAAAAATAATAGTAAAGCCAAACCTTTATCCGCAATGTACCTTGCCGTATTTTTTTCTTCTATAACATCACAACAGTGTCCGATTAATTTCTACGTAACCTAATTAAGTATATGTAAATTTAAAATGAGAATATATTTTTTACTCTGACCTGCAAACTGTAGTCTATTTTGTGTGCTATTGTTATTCATATAATTGGGAAAATATAATAATAAAACCTGTAAACACAAAAATGTTGATATATGTTGTCTACAGACTATGATATAACTTGCTGGTAATTGTGTTATACTCAAGCTGTTCAAAACTATTATGATACTTATATTTATTGTCATTGAACATTTATTTATTTGTACAGTATCTCTTTATTTATATATATTATATATCTAATGCTATAGAAAATTTATATTTTTTCTTTATTATCATAAGTATTATAAATGTTTTTCGAAATAAAGAAATTGTTTTATAACGAGCATTTTTTATTTTCATGTGGAAAAATTTTGTAGTAGAACAAATAGGAACTAAAAATCTAGAACGTGAATTAAAAAGGTAACGATTTAACTCTGTTATTTGTTAAATGCTTAAGTATGGGAAAAAGCAAAATACACATCCATTAGTAATATATATTTATTTATACTGAAAGTACAATATTCTGTTTAATAAAACTCTGTTCTTAAAACAAGGTAATAAAATTAAAGAACGCCAGAACTTATATAAAATATAGATCTATACCGTTCTCGTGAATAAAAAGGTGAGATTCAATATTAAGAATGGTAAAAAACCAATTCATAGTTACGATTTCGAAACAACTGTGAATACATTAAATATTTTTGTGGTGTTTTAGATTTATCATGCCGAATCACGAACTCTTTGGCCGTCTATAATAGGATGCACGATTAAATGCTCAAATTGGAAAAAACCGCCATGGACAAACTGTTTTTAACTCCAAAGAAAATCGCCAATGAAATAAAGGATTGTCAGAGAGCTATATAAATATAAGTTTAATTGTCGTTGTTTAATAGTCAAAAATAATTATTACGCTTTCTTCGACATATCTAAAGGCACCAAAAATCAATAATGTTCATAATATAACAAAAATAAATAAATAAATAAGATTAACAATTGTTATAAGTTTGTCCAGCGGTTCTTTCTCTCAGAGACTAAATGCAAGCAAACACGCTAGCTAAAAGGGCATACTTAACGTCATTTTTGAATTCAGTGCCGTAAATTATTTTATTGCAATAAACAATTAATACTGTCAGTTAGATATGCCCTTGTAGACACAAAAACGAAAATTCAAAGATACGTTTTAATAAAATTAATATGACTCTTCAGTCAGTCATTGATAGAATAAGTGTATAATCAGTCAATTCATAAAATTATAATAAAAGTTTAAATAATATACAATACTCTTTCATTTTGCACTCAATAGACCGACTGTTATTTTGTAATAGTATTTAAGAGAATACACTGTTCTTAAAAATGCATCGACAAAATTAAAATTAGGAAATAAATGGTATAAATCTATTCACTCTATTTTTTGTTTGCCGTGGTCTTCTGCGGCGTTTGCGGACGACCGGAATTAGTTCCTTGGTACTGGTATTTCGCTTTCTTTTCTGATGGTTTCAAAATCTGCAAAAATAAATATTACTTGAACATTATAATTAGCCAATAATTTATAATTATAAATTTTTTAATGTTATTTTAATAATCATATGTTTCATTTAATATAATGTTCGTGAATTTTATATATTATTATTATATAATTTATTTTCTTAATAATTAAATCATTTATTTTTTTAAGTATTACTTACTTGGAACGAACACATAAGTGTCTCGTCAACCGACATCATACCGCCGGCATTATCGAATTCGCCACAGTAATTGGGCGCTGAAAACAACGTGACCAATTGACGTTTGGCGAAGAACTCGTAGCCGTCTTCTACTACTTGATGTGCACGACATATCAGGTCAAGATCATGACGGTTGAGGAATTTACCGACGACATCTGCGCCAAAAGTGAACGAGACGCCGCGGTCGTTCTCGCCCCAACCCTGCACATCCTTGTCGGGATCGGACCACAGCAGATCGCACAGCAATCCTAAATAAATAATTCGATTGTTATATATACGAAAACTGTGAATAATCAATGTACCTGTGTCTGGTACGTCGGTGGGTCTCATGATGCGGCGGATCTGCTCCATACCTTGGAGATCAGGACTGAGACCGCCGTGACAACAAAAAATCTTCTCGTCAATAATAGCCGCGATTGGCAGGCAATTGAAGCAGTCAGTAAATGTTTTCCATAGTTTAATGTTGTACCTTCTCTTGCCTAGATAAGTTAAAAATAAATAGTCAATAACTCTACTATCGTGAATCTTCGCATTTATTTCCTACATGAGATATGCCAATATATTTAAATATGACTATGCATATAAATTAAATTTGTAAACTACTTTATGATAACATACCTGACATCTGACTCATTTATTCTAGTTAAAATTCATTAAGTATGTGTTCACATTTTACAATTCATTTAGATAGTTCATTTGAAATCTACCTCTATTATTATTTAAAAAACTTATATAAAAAATGTATGAAATTGAATTTCACTTACACTCGTCATAGAAACCGTAGATCCTGTTTATAGAGGCACACTCGTGATTACCTCGCAGCAGAAAAAAGTTTTCCGGATATTTGATTTTGTAAGCAAGCAAAAGACAGATCGTTTCAAGGGACTGTTTGCCGCGATCGACGTAATCGCCGAGGAAGAGATAGTTCGCTTCAGGTGGAAAACCTCCATATTCGAACAGTCGTAGCAAATCGGTGTACTGACCGTGGATATCTCCTAAAAAAATACAAAATAGTCTTTAAAAAGACTTTATTAATTTTATGCTCGTCATTTATTTAACTGTGCGTAACATACGAGAATATATTAATTACAAATATCTGCACAGATAGTTTTAAAATAGTTGTTGTCTTACCACATATCTTCAGTGGAGCCTCAAGTTCCAGCAATATAGGTTGTTGAAGGAAAATCTCCCGAGACTTGAGACACAAACTCCGTACTTCCGCTTCTGTCATGTTCACTGACTTTCCTGGACGACATCCTCTCACTGAAAAAGGACACAGGGCAGGTTAGTTAAGTGTAACTTAGTAAATAATAACTGGTTCAGACAATCCTAAAATGTATGCTTAAGTGAATCAATTTTTTATCGGGTCAATTTGAGGTGAACGGTGTTAAAAGTGCTCAAGAAATATGCTTTCAAAATTACAAATGATATCTATTCAATTTATATACATTTATGGTATATAGTTGACATCGAAAATCTTCTAAAAAAAGATGGAAAATTGATTATTCTGTTGGCATGCAGTTTTATTAAAATTGGTTGGTTGGAAAAAATACAATAATTTACTATTATATAAATATAGCACTATCAATTTATAAAGTTAAGTGGCTTTTAAAAGTAAGACAACAATAGTCACATTCCTAATTTTGTGAAGGTCTTTTATATTTCTAGTATAAAGTTTCTCTAGAAAGAGGGTCCTATTTTAAATAAGATAAATATTTATATAACAAAATATACAAATATACTATTTTGTAGTAAAAAATGAATCGCTAGTAATATGTTTCTATATTATCGACTGCAAATATTTGAACAGTTATTTTGTACACCTCACAAAATTTACAAACGAATCTCTTATAGGAGCAATTTACTTAATTTAAAATTGAATTGTTAAAAATATTTTATTTAAAGTCATTTTCTTCATGCTTGTCTATTTAACTATAATTTTATCTATTTTTAGTTCCTTGATTTAGTAATGGTTAGACAAACAAGCTACAGCTATTATTTAATAAAGTTATCATTTTTATTGCAACAGACATTTTGCTCAAATATTATTATTTAATTTATTACTTATTTAATATTGCCAAAAACAATTACAATTACATTAAACATTTCCCAATTTTAAAAATATGCGGATACATCACACACTTTTGGTACAATCATATAATTCAATAAAACAAATATTGTATTTGTTGATCATAAAATGGGAGTATATTTGCATTTCATATTATTGTAGTTTCATTATTATATTTAATTAGTGAATGGGTTCCTATTTTTTGAGATAGATAAACTTATTCGTAGCTCCTGTATATTAATCTATAAATCGTATTAAATTTTAATATTAATCTTATGGGATAATAAATTATTATTATATTATTTTATAAATGCTTGTTACTTGAATTTTAATAATTACAAAATTTTATTTAACTTAAAATTGAGTAATATATATTAATCAATATTTCTACGTATTATTCATAATTAAATTAGGATAAAGTAATCAATGGATTAATTAGCAAGCCCAAAAATACAAAAAGTGCTAGTAACCAAAACATATCAAATAAATAGTAAGCGGGATTATTATTGCAGAAATCATATACAAAGAAAGAGCATATAAATCAATAAAAACAAACTAAATAAAGCAAGAATTAAAAACATTAAGTCAGCATTCCTAGTGTATCAAAAACAATACCAGTTAAAAAACATTATTTCAAACCATATTAATTTGTGAAACAATAACTGACATTGTTCAAGATAAAGTATATAGAATTCATTTGCAGTCTTATTGGAATCAATTTTTTTTTTATATATACCTATTTTTTGATAAAATTGTACCATTTTTATGGTTTGTCTGCAAATGTATCCTTACATACATCTATACATATACTAATAGTTTGTGAATCCTTACGTTCTGAAGATATAAATATATCTTTGATTTTAGATTTCTTCTTGGGGTCCTTATTTTCTTGTAACTCTCGTTGACTTTTAAACCCTTAATTGGTACATCACACCAAAAAGCAGCACAACAAAAATGAAACATTCATCCTAATATGTTTATACAGAAACAAAAAACCCAAAAGAAAAATCTGTGTATAAGAAGCGGAAAGACTCCTTCATAAACGTGTTAAACTAAAATAAAATTAACAAAATTTCGTCACGAATACTACCTGCACAAAACGTGAATAAATTGATGTGTTGGTGTTATTCAATAAACATAAAATAGGGGTAAAATAAACCGTGACAAAAATATTGAATAAGAAATGGTGACTTTGACAGGTAAATATTAATCAAAAAATTCTCACTTGGGCATGCAAAAATTTATCATTAAATCGTAAAATTACTAAACGCTAAACCACAAATTGTATAGATGGAACTAATTAAATGGACTTACCTTCCAATAATCTCTGTATAAGGTTATCAACATTTAATTCTGGTTCAGCCATGTTGACTGTAGATAAAATATTGGATCAAACCGGTGCTGCCAACACCAGCTAATCGACTCTGACAACTCAAATCCGTCTCACTTTAAGTCGTGTTTGAAGTTTAATTTCAATTATTATATGTAAATTACTTCAAAATTACTGAAACTTGCTTGAAACATTTTCTGTTAATTCGAGAATGCTGGTGATTCGAGACGTTGTTGACGATGTAGCCTTGTGTAATCTGGATTGCCTATACCCTTTTATTGGAAAACTGTGTCAAGAACAGATACCAGTTTAAAATCGAGGAGCTATAAATAACACAAAAAATAAACATTGTACTTTACATGTTTATATGAAAATCGTTATGGTTACATTCACCCTTTATCGATAGGAAAAAATTGAGAGAACAACAATTCAAATACTATAATATTATTGTTAATTAGTATTATATATTTTATTATTGTTATTGCTTTTACGCATTGGTGTGAGTGATCATGTAATAATAAAGTTATCTATGGCAATCGTTGATTGCACAGTCTCTTATTACAAAAATTAAATGTATGAATCCATCTTGAAGTTGAAGTTTAGTTTACCTATGAAAGTTAGTCGCTTAAAGTTTGCGTGATTCATTCGAGTAATTCATATTGACTTTCCATTAAATAATAATATTTAGAATAAACATGCATATATTTTTTTCATCAAAAATTATATTTAACTAGTAATTTATTAATGTAATACAAAATACATACGAAATAATGTCTAACAATAAAAAATTTTATTTAATTCATGTTCATTAAAAATTTTATTTAAATAAATTATTAAAATAAACAACGTTGAATGATATTTTCATTATTCTTCTAATTCAAGCTTCCTGTCTGGAGGTTTATATTGAGGCTTAGCCTTTTTTTCTGATGGTTTAAGAATCTGCAATATAACTAATATTAGAGTACTACACTACTGAGGTAAAATAGAATATAACTAGCTAGCACTAAGATTAAGATTACTTAAAACTTTAGAACCAAAGCTAACAAATTACCATCTGGGCTTGCCACTTGCTTATTGCCTTAGGATAACATAAAGATTTCTATGATTCTTACCTGAAATTTGCAAAAAAGGTTTTCTGATACCGACATTATAGCACCAGCATTATCGAATTCGTTACAATAATTCGGCGCTGAGAACAATGTAACCAGCTGACGTTTGGCAAAAAATTCATAGCCGTCTTCTACTACTTGATGAGCACGACAAATTAACGACAAATCATGACGATTAAGGAATTTAATGACTACATCTTCATTAAAGGTGAAAGAAACACCCCTTTCGTTTACACCCCATCCTAACACGTCTTTGTCTTCTAGTTTTTTAATGTTTCTCTCTGGGTCGGACCACAGTAAATCGCACAATAAACCTGAACACAAAAATATTTTTCTTTAAATCTGAACATTTTAGTTTATGATACTAATTTATTATTAACTTTTCAAACAAGTTTTTGACATAATTATCAAGGTCATATTCTAACTATTAATCTATTAAACCAAGTATTTAATCTACAAATAAATCATTTAAAAATCGACAGTGAACCATTGTCTTTTAATACCATGTGATTGATTAATCATTTATTCAGTTTTTACCTGAGTCGGGCACATCAGTGGGTCTCTCTATGTTGCGAATTTGATCCATGGAATCAAGTGACGGACTAAGTCCTCCGTGACAACAAAATATCGTCGAATTTACAATGGCTGCTATCGGAAGACAATTGAAACAATCAGTGAATGTCTTCCATAATTTTATATTATATCTTCTTTTACCTAAAAAATGGTTGTTACAAAAATTTTAAACAAATAAATATTGTTCCTTACATTCGTCATAGAAGCCGTAGATTCTATTGATCGAAGCACATTCATGGTTACCTCTAAGTAGGAAGAAATTTTCTGGGTATTTAATTTTGTAAGCTAATAAGAGACATATTGTTTCCAGTGATTGCTTACCCCTGTCTACATAATCACCAAGAAAGAGATAATTTTCATCTGGAGGAAATCCCCCCATTTCAAATAATCGTAATAGATCAGGGTATTGGCCATGGATATCACCTATTATGAATATCAATTTATTCTAAATATTATTAAAATTCTAAATTCTCAATATCTTACCGCAAATTTTCAACGGCACCTCAAGTTCTAATAAAATTGGCTGTTTCAAAAAAATCTCTCTAGACTTCTGACATAAGGTTTGTATTTCCGCTGCAGTCAATTCTACTGGTTTCAAAGCAGTGATAGATTTTGTGGGATTCCATCCTAAAAATTTAGACAATATGTTGTGTGTTACGTCGACCATATACTATACCTTTTAACAAGTTTTTGATAATTTCATCTACATCAAATATTTTTGTGACTTGATCGGCCATGTCTCTATTGAAAAATAATAGAGATAAGATCATCATCTTTCCTAATAATGTGATAAGATAATTTTTCATATAGATGTTATTATCAAGGAAATGTTTGTAACCAGCTTTGTGAAATGTATACTATTTCAATTATATTATTTCATTTTGCGGTGAAATAAAGACTTGTTTAGGATATCTATATCATACGATCCTGTGTAACGCAATAGATTTTAATCCTTTGAAATGAACAAATAAAAAACCAACAAATGAGATAAACATGAGTGTTAATATTATATACTTACAAACATTTCAGGGATTCTAGAAAAAAATTAATAATTATTACTGTTACATCTAAAATATTTTTACAACTTAATTACATTACGTTAACAATATTTAAAATAGTATTAAGTAGGCATACATATTCTTTATCTTGTCTTAATATTAAATATAATAATGTGTAATTATTGTAAGTAATGAGTCTTTATTAATTTTTTAGTTACAAAGTAGCACTTAAGTCACCTATTGTATATCTAGTATTATTCGTTTTTTATGTATTGCCAATTCCTTTGAGGTTTTGCTGGTATACCAGAATTAAGTCCTTTAAATTCATGCCCTGGCAATTTATCTGCAGGTTTTATAATCTGTAACAGGATATTAATATAAATTAAATTACCAATAATAACAGGACCCGATTTGAATTGTTGGTGTTTCTAGCTTTGAAAAATTACTAGAGTTCAAACTGTACTAGGCTATGCTCCATTATAATATTAAATAAATAAAAAATGTAATATATTAATTTCAGTTAAAAGGTCTCAACCACTCAATATAAAAATTACACACACTATATATTGATAGACAATTTTTAAATGAGACAAGTTGGAAAGATATACATTTTAGTGATGAACTAAATGAAATGAGTTGGCAGACAAAGATACATTATAGAACTATTTGATCGACTGGGTATTTCTGAGGTTACTCTTCTTACTCGTAATAAAATAATACCTTGAATGTGCACATCAAACTCTCATCAACGGATATCATGGCGCCAGCATTTCTAAACTCTCCACAATAATTTGGAGCTGTAAATAAGGTCACTAGCTGTCTCATTGCGAAAAACTCGTATCCATCTTCAACAACCTGATGTCCCCTACAAATCAAATCCAGATCGTGTTTTTGTAGAAATTGGCTAACCACACCTTCTCCAAATGTATGAGAAACACCTCGTTGATTATAGCCCCAACCACTCAATTGTGGTTCTGGATCTGACCACAGTAAGTCACAAAGTAATCCTAAGATAAGAAAATAATCATTTACGGTGATTTAATTTGTAGAAAACTAAATGGATTATACCTTCGTCCGGGACGTCGACAGGTCTTTTAATATTGCGTATTTGGTCCATGTTGAAGAGAGATGGGCTAAGACCTCCATGACAACAGAATATTTTTTCATCAATAATTGCAACTATTGGAAGACAGTTAAAACAATCAGCAAAAGTTTTCCACAATTTTATCGAAAATCTTCTTTTACCTGAAAATATTTTTAAATATCAATACATTTTAAAATGCTCTACAAATGAGATCACTACACTCATCATAAAAGCCATAAATCCTATTTATTGAGGCACATTCGTGGTTTCCTCGCAGAAGGAAAAAATTTTCTGGATATTTTATCTTATAACAAAATAATAAGCATATAGTTTCAATTGAGTGTTTGCCTCGATCTACATAATCCCCCAGGAATAAATAATTCTCTTCAGGTGGGAAACCACCATATTCGAATACTCTTAATAAATCATAATACTGTCCATGGATGTCCCCTAAAATAATATATTAAATTAATATAAATAAAATATAAGTTACTTTAAAATTACCGCATATTTTGAGTGGAGCTTCCAATTCCAATAATGTGGGCTGTTGTAAAAATATTTCACGAGTCTTGTAACATAAATTTTTAATTTCATCTTCTTTTAGTGTTACATTTTTTCCTGGTGGTCCATTTCTTACTATAATAAATGAGTAAATGTGTAGGCTAATTGTTTTGATGTTTTTCTAAGATCAGTTGTATGTAATGAAATAATTATTATGTTTATAAACTTATGTTAATAAATATTCACCATCTAATAGTCTATATATAAGATTGTCAATATCCAACTCAGCCATATTATTATAACTAAAAACAATTTATTTTACACCTGCGTACGTAAAACACCTTATCTCTGACTTATTAGATAAACAAAAGATAAACCATTTGATAAAAAAGTAATTCATGTCAAATAATGTCAACATCATAGAATATAAATATTTCTTTACCAATAAATAATTGTGTTACAACTAGTTTAATAACGAATACAATATATTAAGCATTCTTAAATTGTAAACAAACTTAACATTTAAGTTTAATTTTACATTTACAAAATATTCTAATAGGTTTATTATCGTTTACAGGTTCTTTACAAACAATGTTTACTAACTGTTGATAATTCTTATTATTATAAGACTGTAATTATTGTACACATATAAGATACGATATTTTCATTTCTCTTTTATTATTTTTAATAAGTTTTAAGTTTGGTAATTTGACATACCTAACGTATTTGATATTTTTAATATACGTTACATTTTTTATTTTACTGTAGTGTCCTATTAGCCTATTGATTCAGAATTGTATTATTATTCGAAGCCTCGTAAAGCATAGGCAACCCAGTAAACCACATATACTTAATTGCCTTGCACACAGTGAAAGTAATAAACGACTTCATTTTCTACTCAATAAAATATAAAAATGTTACGGATTAGAGTTTATTTATTTTATAATTCTATTAATTTTTCAAATCTCTTAGATATATACTATTGTTTGTATTCACCGCACCATGGCAAAATTGATTTGTATTTTTATCACTTACAAGTACACACAAATTCTTTATCAATATACCTTCAAGTTTTCATTTAAAGATGGAACTAAATTTACATAGAGTGGACTATACAATTGTCGGATTAACAGAGCCCAATTGTATGAAACTGTTACCCGGTGATACACCCAAATCCCAACAGAAGGTATTAATTTATAAATTTAAATGTAATTTAGATTCATGATATTTTACTTTATTCAAGGTTGCAATAGCTGACAGTGATGGAATTTTACAAGTTTTTTCAATTAAAAAAGACGACATACAAATACATTTCAAAACTTTGCCTGGACCACCAATAACTGCATTGAAAACTGCTGGAGCTATTGGTAATTAATTAGTCAATATTAATGATTCACAGTTATGTAAAATAAGTGCATTGGGAATAATACATATAATTTTTAGACCTATTCTCGAAATACTGTATGGTATTTGGTATGTATAACGAGAATAATATCTTGCATTATCTTGTAAGAAATCAATATTTGTGGGTAATATTTTTAAATCATCTTTATTATTATTAATTATCATTTAATATTAGAAAATACATTTTAATAAAGTAGAAAGAAAAGATATAAGATCATCATCATCTAATTTTCACATTTATAGATATATTTGAATCTTATTCAAAATGAACTTTGTTCATATAATAAAATTTATTATGTCTTGAAAATTCTGGTTTGACATGAATAAATAAATTTCAATTGATTGTAAATTTAAAATGATAATAAGAACATTAAATAGTTGTGTTTTAAGCAAATATTTAATAATTAGTAATAATATGAATAAATTTGATAAATTAAGTAGGATACAATAAAAATTCAATTTTGCATAATTTGGATACATTAAGTCATATGTATTATAGGATATCCTATTGCTAGACTATTTTCAAGGTCTTTCGGAAATTTACAAAACAAGTAGGAATATATAGTTTTAATCTAAATTCCTTGTCAATGCCACTAAAATAAGACCACTGTTTCCTACAAATGGTTTGTTGTTTTCAGTTTATTATTGCACTATGCTGTCTAATTCACCAATTCATTTATAAGATATCGTAACATCACAGGCATGGTATTAAGAAAATAATTATGGATAAATTAACATATTTATTACCCAAAAACGATATATTTCGTAAATAATAGAGAAAAAATATAATAAATTATCTATAATGGTTGTTTATCCGTTTAACAAATCTATGAAACTGTTTTCGGGTAATTTTCCTCGTTTCTTTAATTTTTGTAAAAGGTAAAATGTTCGAAACGTCAATAAATCGTAAAAAGAGATATTTACACTCTAATACTTAGAAAATGCTATATCAAAAAAATGAATGAAATGCGGCAAGGAAAATATTGAAAAATCTTAAACACATGCATTTTAAATTAAATTATTTGTAAAATAAAATTAGAATGACGTTAGAAATTGAATTGTATGCTAATTAACTGTGAACTTAATTTACATTATTTACTATAGCATTCAAGTACCTATTATAATTATTGCATTATTATTTGATGTTTATTTTATAGGTGAACATTGGATTCTAATTATTGTTTATTATTTGTCTTTAATTTTTCTTTCTCGGAAAAAACTTGAAACTACGTATTATTTATCGCGTTGTTAATAATTAATATTTATATTTGAAAAATATTTTATAAAGTATAGCATCCTTCTATAAATTTATTGCATCTTATAAAAAAAAACAAAAACAATATATTACTAATTATAAATTGCATTAAATGTGCATATTTGCTTTTTTGTTAATTGCTATCGTCAATTTCTTTAATATATCAAGGTTCCTTATGCAAATTTAAACGTTTAGCTGAGAACGTAAAGTGTTACACAGACGATAATTATTAATGAATGATTCAATCGTGTTTACATTTGAATACGATGACCTAGTAAGGTTGCCGAAAAAAATCAATTTCACTTTCGAGTTGACCGTGAACTTGAGATTTCGTAATCGAAATTATTTATGTGGGTAATTTTTGTAAATATTTTCTTCAGGTACTCCGTACGACAAGATCTTTATTGCTACGGAGAACGAGGTTAAAGGTTATACCAAGAAAGGGAAGTTGTTTTTGACTTTTGATTCAGGTATCACCGAGAAGATACAATCAATGTAAGAAGGCACACCTAAATTTATACTCCCATTTAGTAAATTTGAAGTAAATAAATTGACATTGCAGGTTTGTTTTGGGCAGTGAACTAATACTTTGTGGTACCCATATTTTTAATCACTATAGAGACTGCAAGGAAGTTGGTTCTTATTTATGTGGGGATAAAATAGTTGATGTTATTTCTATGTATTCTCATAAGGTAGTATCTTAGTTAATTGGACTTAAATTAATTTAATTAATTATTTTTAAAAGACTAGGAGATTTCTTTCTCTGATAGCATGTGAAGGTCGAATGATAAGAGTCATCGAACATGCAAGAGTAACTTTTAGTATTGAAGTTGAAAATACTCCAACAGTTTTATATTTTTTCGAGGAAAACAACGACAAACTAATATTGTTTGGTACTGTGGATGGACGAATTGGAATTGTAGATGTGGATAGGTACATTTCACAAAAAAAATCTATATAAATATTTTAATTTCTAATTTCAGTTTACAAGGATTTGAACGCTGGTTACTTACTAATGAAACTAACTCTGCAGCTATATCTTGCATAGATACCTATGATTTAACTGGAAATGGAAACAAAAATCTAATAGTTGGCAGGCAAGATGGTAACGTGGAAGTTTATAACCTTAACATGTTCGACCCTTTAGATAAACCTATACTTATTTACGAAATGGTATTATAGGTTAAAATTTAATGTGAAAATTTCTGACAGTCATATTGCAGAATTGCAATGAAAGCGTAACGGGAATGCAAACTGGAATTGTGGGATGTCAAGGATATGAAGAAATTCTTATCGTAACGTACACCGGAAGAGTTATTGGTTTAACGACGCAAACTATAGATTCCAATGTAGATAATACTGGAAGTTTTACTGTGGACAATTCACAGAAAGTTCAAAAACTAAAGTAGGTTTTGCATAAGTATCTGACATCCTTTTAAATGTAACAAATATTTCAGATTGGAAATTGAAGAATTACAAAATAAAGTCATGAAGGAACGCGAAAGTTATCAAACCTCCACGCACTCATTTTTTGACGAATTTTCAGCTATATCTCTTCTCTCAATTAAGGATTCAGTAAATTCCGCCATTATTTATCTAATTAAAAATATTAATAAATATTTTCAGTTTACATTAGAAAAAACGACGTCAACGTATACATTATCTATAGAGGTTCCGACTGCCATAGATAACATTCTTTTACAAAGCAATGTTTCTTTAAAGTTGATTGATGTTGAAAAAAATTCAGCAGTTGTCAGTTACAGTGATTCGGATACAAACGTAAGTAAAACTGAAGTACAGATCAAAATAAATTGTTTCAATGTTACAATTTTAAAATGGGTATATTGTTATAAACTTAAAACGACTTCCGTGATTTAAGTAAAATTTGCTGCCTTGACAGTCACTAAAAAAACCCATATTATGAATAATGTCAATCGACTGACGCAAAACTTGCTGTTTTTAGTAATATTCCTACGGCAATAGAGCGAAATAAATAAAAGTAAATTGTTTTTATTATGCACTCTACGGGTTTTGGCATTTAAAATGAGTGTTTTCTGACATTTTAAATTAAAATTTGATGTCATTAAACTTGAGGTCTTAATTGATTTGAATCCAATATCTAAATAGATGTATGCTTATGAGAACACACTTTAGTTCCGCATAACCCTGAAAATTCACGAAAATTAGCGGTAGGTAACTTTGATGTTACCATAAGGAAAATGTGTTTGACTAATAAATAACGTATGGCATATTTACCAAATATTATTTAATAACCAATATTTAACATAAACCGCATTCCTGATTTTCCATTGTTATGCAATGTTTCACAATGTCTAGGAAAAACTGCATCTTTTATAATTATAGAGTGGCAACAAGTTGTTAGCAACTTATCGATGTCAAATAAACACAAATAGGTTGGAACTAAAGATTCGCACTGAGGAAGGTGAAAAGGGCACTTTACAGGTATATGTAACTCCTTTGGTTCAACCAAAATGCAGCAGAAATTTGCAATACGACATTAAGGCACTGTCTTTACATTACAGAATTCATGATTTTGATAGCAAGCGGTATGAATTTTACGAAGAAATACTGAACTGTAATTATGTGAGATTTAATTTTAGGTCCTTTAATAAATTAATATTCAAAGGAGGGTTTAGTTTAGCTGAAATACATTCGTGGATTAGTAATTGTCTGCCTGAAGTGCCCGAGAAGCCTCAAATATTAGATAAAAATATTTTATGGTTTCAGTCCAGTCTTTTGGGCACAATTCTTCAATGTTCTTATACGTAATATTGATGTTCTTTATAAAGATTCTTTTTCTGATCTGTATTTTTTAGTAAAAATGAAGGAGAATTTTTATCAGATAATGTGTCGACCATCAGTATTTTAAAGGATTATCTGACAATTGAGGCAACAAAAAAGAAAATTAAAGTGGAGTTTGCTACAAGTAAGTGAAAAAATTAATTATAATATAGTTTCCAGCTCTTGTTAATAATTATTTTTTGTTTTAATAATTAAAATAAAACAACAAATGTTTATAAATTGGAATTAAACGTTTCAATTTATCTAAAAACCTTTTTACCATTGTACTGGAATTTTTTTTTCCATGACGCACGACCCTTGGGATTTAGTTGTAAGCAAAATATTCCGATATAAACATATAATAAACAACTATAATAAAATATGCGACTTAAAATAGAATACCAAATCTCAAATCAAACCAATAACCAGATCATTCCTTTCTTGTTTTAGCTGTTGCTGACGACTCGATTGATACTGTTTTGGATTTAATTAATAATAAAATAGTCACAGAGAAAAGTAACGAAAAAGATTTGACATTATTAAATGCTTTGAACGAGTTAGAAGTAACTAATGAAGAAATATCCGGTTCTTTGTGCCAAAAATATAAAGAGATTTTAGCTAACAGCAAAACCATTATACAAAAATCGCAACCTGGATGTTTGGAGAGACTATATGGTAAGGAATTTTGAAAGCAAACATTTAAATTTATATATTCCAAAAATGTATTTGTATTATTTCATGTTATGGTTAAGGGGTTTCACATCAGATCGTTAGAGTCAAGAATATATATTAAAATATTAGCAAAATTATTCATCTTCAAGTTGAGATATTTCAATAATTTATATACATCACTAATTCTTTTTAAGCATAATATTAAATAAAAATATGTCCACAAATTTTGTGAACGTGTTTTTAAAGCTTAATACTCGAAAGTAACATAAACACTACGGGGTGAATATGTTTATCAGGAAATTAAATTGATAGTACATATTTAAATAATTCATTTTTAACAAACAATAAATATGTAAAAATGATCGCAACGTTGAATGTTAATTAATATCTTTGCGTCGACTGAAAGCAAATTACCAAAAATTTGCGTTTTCAACAAATTTTAAACCACTAATAATAGGCGTGATTTCATTCAATCATGTGTTTGTATTTACCGGTTTTATACCGACATAAATTAAAATTCATCAGTCTAATTAATTCTAATGTTTTTCTTTCAGGCACCATTAGTAACTTATATGTAAACTATTATAAATTTAAAGGAGCTAATGTGGTTTCGAAACTGCCGAATTTACTCCGGGTTCTTGAAAATTATTCTTACGAGGGTTTATTGGATTTTTTCAGACCCAATAGAAATGATGAATAGTACTAATAAAATATTTATAGTTAACTGATTTATTTTATTTCTTACAAGACATTGAACTTTGATATATTTTAGATATAAAATAATATTCGATGCATTGTGTAGGTGCAAGGCTAGTTTAATATTTATTTGATGGAAAAATTAGACCAGTATTTCCTGCTTGTAAATTTTTGGGGATAATGTCAAATGATGAGAAGGTTGTAATTTATCATGTAAACTTCCAAATACCCAATACTTCCTAATGTATTATGTTTATTTTAAAAATGTGACCAGATATTAAGAAATTAAATTCTCTAATTTTAATCGAATTGTAATGTTTTGTAATGATCACCACAGAATTAACTACCGTATTACTGTTACTATTTCAATAGTAGGGTTAAATATCAGCATCAAAATCCATGTCAATAAAATACTATTAAAATAATTTTAGTAAGCTAATTAACACACTTCGTATTTTATATTCTAAGGACAATTTTAATTAAGGTATTAATTTAAACATCTCGTAAAATAAAATAAATATTTCACAAACTAGGATATTTATTAACGGCCTTGTTAGTAGACTATTTCGTAAATTAAAATAAAATAAACAATATTTGTATGACTACAATTAAAGAGCATCAGATAATTGTGAAATTTACTTAAGTACTCAATAGGTAATATCCTAATATAAAAGAAACACCAATTTATTTTTAATAACATACTCTTATATATCTTTAGGAGAACCCTGTGTTTTTAAAATTTTAAATTTATTAGTCGTAAGTAAGGTCGTAGTTCCATATATCAAGATTACACACAAATTAATAATATAAACACATTAAGAAATAATTATATGTTTATGTCGTTTTGTTTAATCATTTAAACACATATTTAGGGAAATTAAGTAGTTTTGAATTCACCTCCAGCTTTAAAGATATGATAAATTGCAAAATGATTTAATTTTGTTAAGAACAAGGTAATAAATTATTCCAAAAATATCATAGCTATGCTATGGTGATAAATCATATTTTTAATTAGATTTATGTATGTTTGAAATTAGGATCATGGACAATGAAATTTAATTTTTCAAGTTCAATTGGTAGTAGATTTTTATGATTATAAATGCAAACTTTTTAATTAAAATGTATATAAAAGACTACAGGTAAAATTTTAAAATTTACTTCAGAATTTAGTGAGGATACCATTTTTATTTAATTAGCAAAAGCAATAAAACAATGACTTATAAATCTATACTTCTTAAACTCCTAATTAATTCAATTAGCATTGAGATTTGTCTGTTCAGTAACGAGTAGAAGTGGAGGTGATTATTGCGTTGCACTTTCTGATACTAATTGCCTAACAAAAAATATAATTGTCTTTTTTCCTGGTGAATCTAATTATTTAGATAGTTGACATTAAATAGTTATAAATAAATTATTATTATTATTATTAATTGCACTTTGTCATGTTTTTTGTCTTTTAATAATGTAAAAATAAATTCAGTTTAAAGGACAAATTTAACAAGCTGATTGCGTAAAAATCGATGTAATTGCCTCTTTCATGTCATCCCCGTTCTGTTTAGAAAGAACGTTAATTAGAAAATTTAATTAGCCATCACTCGTACAGATGTGTTTGAAGAGCTTCATTTCAAATCTCATATTTTTTAATAATAATATATTATTATGATATCGATATATTTTATATTTAAACTATGCCCAACGTATTAAATTTTAAAAAAATATACGGCACCATTGACCTCCATGTTTTATCTGCATGGGTTTTTTCGATCCTATTGTTAGTAGAACCAGAAATGTTACTTACTTCTTCGAAAACAGCCTACGTGGTCTTAGTATTCTTTTTAATCAAGATGCCTCTTTTGCAAGGTGGCTTAAAATTCTAATCGAAAAGTTTGTAGCAAATTCAGGTAAAAATTCTACTACTGTATTAATTACTTTGCACTTTTATTGTGGTTATATAATAAAAATCGTTCTTTTATTTCAATTTTTACAAATAAAAAAAAGAATGATTATTAATTGTATTACTTAATGAAGCAAAATATAGGAATGTTAAACATTTTTTAATAATCATATATTATTAATACATTCTCTAATTAAATATTCTAGACAGATAAATACAGATAATGGAAATATTTGAATAAATTTAATAATATTCAGACAGCATACCAGGTAAAGTATATATTCTGGCAGAATACGTTTAGAATTAAGTTGCCTCCTAGAATAATTTTAAATTATCACAAAGTTTTTATATCAAGACCGCGACATTATTGTTTTAAGTTAAATTCAATATTTTATTAAGAATACATATAATTATATTTCTAAAGGACATTGTTCTTCGGAAATTTTTGAGCATCCTTTTATACATTAGGCAATCTTGCCTTTGTCTTTAGCGATATCATGAAAAAAAAAAAACTAGAATCTCAGTGGGGTACGCATAAAAGCGAGTCGCACTAGATTTGCAAAACATTTGACTGGCGGAGCTGAAACAATATGCGCCCGTTGATATTTTCATCCGCGCTCCTTCTGTTGCTGCTGACCGTCAACGTCAACACGGTCAAAATCGGTTACCTGCCGTTCTTCAAAGACGCCAACGACGATGTGAATTTTTTTGACGCAGTTGAAGTCCTAGTCAGGACTTCCGATGCCTTGGGGCCGTTATGTAAAAATCACAGTTTGTTGTACATACGGGAGTTGAAGAAGTTCAAGTTGTGGGCATCGGAGAGTACGTACGAGATTTTCCTATGGATACGGTCATTTACGGGGGACTGTTTTTAGTGTTTGATGCATCTTCAAAGTTCTCAACGGGTAATTTGGATGGATCCACATATGATTTGGGGAACTATGATCAATGCGTGAAAATCAAGGTGCCGAACGAGTACGGTGAGTTTACGGGAAGGCCGTGTATGGCCAAATTTACAGTGGCTCCTCCGGAGAAATACAAAAAGAAGAAAGTTGACTTTTTGAATGATTATAGAACCTTCTACAATTTGTCGATGCTAGACAAAATATTCGTAAGTACAAAAGTTTATATTCATGTGTTACATTACTAAAGTCAGTAATCAGTCATTGCATAATTAATAAACGATAATTTTCACTAGTATTGACATTAATTTATGAGTTAAATACATATTTACATGTAATACATAAATTCTATATTGGATTTTATATTCCATTATAATGAAAGTGTGTAGTTATTGTTGACTTAAAATTGTATTTATCTAAATTTAAGAAAAAATTGTTTTAAATAATAATAATATATAGATATTATGTAAAATTAGTAATTTAATGAAAAAAAAAAAAAATAATTTATTTTTAATACGATAAAAATTAAAAAAAAAATAATTCATGATAATCATAAAATAAAAAAAAAATTATTTAAATTTATAATAAAACTTTTTGTACATATTTATTATTTTTTAATTTAATTTTGATAAATTAAAATTTAAAAAATTAATTCATGGTAATTTTAAATAAAAATTATTTAGGAAATATTTTTTCTGATTAATACTTTCGTTCTTTTTTGATGTGATAATAAATTTATTATGTAAATATTTAAATTGTTGATTGATATGGAATTTTAATTTGTTTGGATTCATAAAAAAATAAAAGATAAATTTACATTTGAAAGTTGTTTGTTATTTATTTTGCTACATACAATTTTAGTTTTATTTCTTTCGATTATTGAAAATAAGTAAGTTCGATCACAATATTTTTAAATTACTGGCAATAAAATTGTTTGTTTTATATGTATTATATTTTAAATATTAAAAAAAAAATATATATATTTAAATAAATTATTACTGACATAATTGTTATATTAAATATTCATTTATTTTTATATTGGTTTATATTATAATAGAATAAATCACAATTATACATTTATAATTGTTGCCAAAATATTCAATTTGAAACAACCTTTTTTGTCATCTATTTTTTGTAAGCAAATGTTGTTCTCTCTTTAATTTATGTTGGACAAAATTTATTGTTCATTTAAAAAAATAAAATAAAGTATTATAAAATTCAAAATATAACATTATTGCGATTAAGGAAATTGAACCATAACAAGTCATGACATTGGCATTGACAGTCCAACTTCCTAAACTCAATTAACATACACACTCACAAAATGTGTAGGAAGGTGGATTATTACAATACCTAATGTATTTCTACATATTATAAAAATAAATAAATATAAATAAATATATGAATACAAAGTATTTTGACTGCAAAATTAAGTTTATTGTTAGTATTTAGTAAAGATTTCTATGGCAGTGATATATAGACACTAACTATGTATATTATGTACTCTGTTTTTTTTGCAGACTCCTTTGGGAAATCCGTCTAAGGTACCACGTAATGAGTTTTACTTTACTTATTGTATTCCATCTTCTTGCACCAACGATGATTTAGAAAATATTTTGGAGGTTCTGATAAAAATTAATACTATGAAAGAATTTAAAATATCTCTAGAAGTTGATAAGCGAACTTGTGAACTCAGTCAGCAATATCAGATGGGCGCTGGTGACATCGCTTTTTTGTAAGTAAAAATTTTAAGAATTTGACCTTCCTCCAGTAAATTCTTAATTAATTAACTAATGTACGACATATTGGAATATTAATTTAATTTGTTACAAAATAAAATTGAGAAAATTTTATTTTAATTACAGTATTGGTTCTTTCTTGGTAAATATTAAAAAACTTAATTTCCTGAATATGTTATTAAGCACTTTAATATAATCTAGTTAATTCAGAATAATTATTACAAATTACATTAAAAAATTTTTACGTCGTTAATTTATGTAAATAAGTGATCTTTCCGTTAAAATAAATTTAAATAATATAACAAAAAAATTCAGGAATTACCATAATTAGTTTCCATAATTAATCCTTGATTTTTATCACTTCCTTCGAAATTAGTTATATCGACTGATTTTAATGCGTAAAATTTTAGGGTATTTTTTGTTACACTTCTACTAACCGTTATTGTTGCGACACTTTTTGATGCCCCACATTTGATTAAAAATAAAGATATCTACGAAAAAGTGGGAATAACAACAAAAATTTTATTATGTTTTTCCTTCCCACGAAACCTACAAAAACTTGTGACTGTTAAAAAGGAAAGCGACGGTTTGAATTGCATAGCAGGAATAAAAACCATAACGATGGGTTTGATCATTCTTGGACATGGTCTCATGTTTATCATTGGATCACCTCTTCAGAATCCCGAGTTTATCGAACAGGTATGCTGCAGACTATAGTTATTGTGGAGTGTTTGAATTAATAATACTAATATATATATATATATATATATATATATATATATATATATATATATATATATATGTTTTTCATTCTAGATGTATTCTAGAGTTACCGCTATGGTTCTTCTCAATGGACCGGTTGTTGTGGACACATTCTTTTTGATTACTGGATTCTTAACATCATATTATATGCTATTAAATTCGAGAAACAAGAAAAGTGGTTTTAACCCACTTCAAATTATCAAGATTTATATACATAGAATAATTCGGTAAGAATTTGATTTTTAGGGGGCATATTTCCCTATATTATTTCTTTGTTGTCGAGTATATTTTAATACAAATTGAATCCGTCCTTGCTTGTGATATATAAATGTATTAGGAGGAGATTACATAGGAAAATGATTTTTTTTTTTTAAATAAAACCCTACAATTAACAACATAAAGTATTCAAAAGGATTAGTGTGTCATTATCCAGTGATATATTTTTTATAGTCCCAAAGATTTAATTTATATATTTTATTTTTCATTTCAGTATTAATTATATTAAAATAATAAACAAGCTATAAAGCACGTTTTCAAAGAATGTAATTGAATTTAAAATTTTACATTGAGCTCTAAAACATGCATACAACCTTTTAATGTTTTTAAGCTGATTTTTGATTATATCTTTAGAACCATCTTTTTTTAAATTGATGAGATGACGTGTTGACTCTTTTTACTTTCAAATATCGATGTAATTTGGAACGTCATTGTAACCATTGTAATTTTACAGACTAACTCCTTCTTATGCAGTTGTGGTTTTTTTTTACTGTACCATATTTGCAAAACTTGGTTCTGGAATTTTTTGGAATAAGAAGATAGTTTTAGAGCAGGAAAGGTGCCAGACTAGTTGGTGGGCTAATTTACTTTATATTAACAATTACGTAAACAAAGACAATGTGGTAAGTATTCATATCGTAAAAATCTTTATATCTTATTAAATTTGAATAAATTTTAGTGTATGTTTCAATCATGGTACTTATCATGCGAGATCCATATGTTCATCGTGGCAGTAACTCTAGTAATTTTTCTATGCAAGAGACCTAAAATGGCTTTATATTTTATTGGAAGTCTTCTTATTCTATCTATAGTCATCGTATTTATTACTGTTTACATTTACAACGAAGAAGCAATACTTCTTTTATACGTTGAGTAAGTTTATCAATTGTAGTTGTATTAAATCGGAAAATACTTACTTTTATTTCTTTCAGGCTACTTAAAGATCCAGTGGTCAATAGTACATATAAGTATGTATATACTCCAAGTCATCTAAGACTGACTCCTTATCTAATAGGAGTAATCGGAGGATACATCCGATATAAAATTAAAAAACACAATTATCGCTTTACTAAATCGGTTCAATATACGGGTTGGATTGTTTGTGCTCTTTTGATGATGCCCACTTTATATACCGGATATGTGTTTTATTCTCAGGATATTCCAAAAGATATCTTCTTTACTTCATTGTATTCATCTATGTATCACTTAACATGGGGATTATCGATAACTTGGATGATTATTCTAGTTTCATGTGGTTACGGAGGTAATAAATATTTTGCAAATAATTTTATTCATATATACCATTGTTTATTTTAGCCTATGTTAATGGATTATTAGCATGGGATCCATGTGTGGTTTTGAGCAGACTCTCATACTCAACATTCTTGGTCCATGGTTCTATACAGATGTTTTGGGCGGCTTCTATAAGAACTCCAGTTTTTACTGATTATTACTCAGCAGTAAGATTTGAAAAATATTTACTATTTGACAATTGCTTTAATAATAATATTTCAGATACATTTAACTTGCGCTCATTTGTTGATGTCTTTTACTGTAGGATGGTTGTTAACTATGTTCGTCGAATCTCCAGTGCTTGCCTTAGAAAAACTCATGTTTCGAAGAAAAGGTTAGACAAGTTAATTAATTAGTGTACGTAAAAATACTCATTTTTACTATATTGTAGAAAAAGTATCAGAATCAACAGAAACATTAGAAGCTAAAGTTGAGGAGAAAGACCTGATGAATCCAAAGTTCCACGTTATAACACATATGTAATATAATTCTAAAAGTCTAAAAGTCTGATATCGTTCTTTTAAGTTAATTTAGTTTTCATATGATTCGTTGTAGAATTTTATGTATTTATATAAAGAAATTATTTACTGCTAATAGTGTAAGTATTGATACATTGTATATAGAAATAAAATGTCACAAATAAAATTAATTTAAAACTAATACTTATGCAGCAATATTCCAGCAATATGTGTATCCCGTTGGATTGTAAATTTCATTTTTAAAAATCAAGGGTGTATTTTATCGAAGAGTAGTTTCAATTCAATAACGTGAAACTCAATTTTACACAGAGGAAATCTACATTCAATGTTAAAATAAATTCTTGGTTCTCTGAATGAAATGTTTTAAAACTGTATATATTTCAAAATTAATTTATCTTATTACTTTACTCAACTAAAATCTATATTTAATAAATTAATGCAAGGAGTATTATAAAAAAATATATTTATTAAAAAAATATTCATTTTTCTTAAATTTTTATAATGCAATTTAAAAAAAAAAGTTACAAATGTAGATCATTTTTCATGTCAGACTCCTTATTAATTGGTCTCATTTTGTACACGTGCTTCCAAATTTCATAAAAACAAACAGTGGACTGGAACCTATATGACAATACCAAAGGCATAGAGACGTGTGTAATAACATTCCATGCGAGGACTCCATAAAAATCCATTTGGTTTGGATGGTAAACAGATTGATTGTTTTTTAGTCTGTTGTTCAACCATAATGATATATTTACTACCAATAAGAATGTTATAAGTTGTCGGCCGGGTTTTTTTCTCATATGTTCCTCAGTTGTGCAACGTCTTCTCCAAGCGTTCAACACGAGTACTGTTTGACAGCTACTTTGGATCAGTGCCAATGTTGGAGTGATTATCCTAAAATGGTAAATAATCATTTTCAAATATAAAAATTGAAAATGTTGTTACCTCATCATCCCCCCTTTTCCTTTGTTAGTACCCATGAGTATACCTCCTATGATTTGAAACAGAAAATACATAAAGAGACCGCATTGGGTAACTAAAAGAAGTAGATGTTCCAGTTCCAAGTGTCGTATTTTTCTTAAGCCGACATTTCTTAAGGAATATAAACACCACACTGATGCTACTATACCAGCCAGGAACAATAAAGCTTCACAGATATTAACCTAAATGTAAAACCGACATACTTTAAAATAATTCGAATCTTTAGAAATTTTTGTTTCGTATATTATTTAGAAAATATTAATATATATGGATCTTAAAATTCATTTCATAACTATCCTTTAACCTATTTGTTTCAGTCGCGTTTATGTTTAACCTTCAAAATAGACTCGGCCTGTTTGTTCAGTTCATTTCACATCCTTTATCAAATTATTCCAAACACCATCGATTTTTACCTGCAACACAGCAGCATCCTTGTAATCGTCCATGGCTACCAGTTCAAAGAACATGATCAAACTGATGATGGTGACAGCCAGAACCAGGATGCCGACGAAGAGTCCTTTGTGGGCCTGTGCACAATCCACAGAAAACTGGCTGTGCCGTTTGCTGTAAATAACGTTGCACCCGCTTTGTCTTTCCGATGACGACCTTTTTTTATACAACTCTAAAAATAATAACAACGAATGATTTTTACAAAGCTTTTTGATCGGCAATTGCTCACAATAGTGATACTTTTTGATGTATTTTTAGTATATACATGACATAATTCATCATTTTTTTTATTACTCACCAGTTTCAGTATGTAAATGTTTCCACATCAATCCCAGTATCACAGCACATAGTAGGCTATATTCAACACTGCAAGGAGCCAAATACGGTTCTAAATTTGTTAAAATCTTATCCATTATTTTCGACTTCAAACAGCTGAATTTGTGGTCATAATAGCTTTTGGTTATTTGAAATGACTTTGATTCAATAAATTGATGATCCACGGATGAAAAGGAGACGTTTTGTTTACGAATGGCTGACTGATAAATATCATGTTGGGTTTCCTGTACCAAGACATAGAACCAATCGCATAAGTTTGTAGCTATCAGGTGCATGAGACCGAATCTCGCAAATGTTCTGTTGTGCTGGATGTTTTTGAACTATAAAATTTAAACATTGAAAATTATCTAATATTGATAATTTGCAAAAATAATTAAAACTTACATTACTGTACGAGAATATGAAAAGCATTTGCATTAATCCAAATATTATTCTGAACATCGGCTTCAACGCCTTTAGAATCATATTACATTCTACCGTTGTTGATAGCTCCCAATATTGTCCAAATTGCAATCCGGAATATATTACTGTACCAATTCCAAAACCTGTTAATAAAAAACAATTGGTGTATATGGGATTTTTAAAATACACAATACATACATCGGAAAATATTGGTTTGAACACCATTACTTACCAGTTACTCCCATTCTGAAATAGAAACTTCCATATCTTACATGATGATTATTTTTAAAGAAACCAAACTCTGAATCCGTCGAACTTGTGGACTGTCCTAAAAAATACAATAATAATACTGCTGGAAAAACAAATAATTAAATTTTGCACACTTATGTTGGTGTTATAAATTGAGTATCTCCAAGAGTTTTGTATTGACCTCTCCCTTATTTGTTTAAAATAAATATATGCCAGAAAAATGATACTTCCAATATATAAATACATATAAAATCCCTGTAAAAAAAAACATTTTATCAAAAATATTCTTTTTTTAATTTATAAAGTACTTACATCATAAGTATCGTAATCATTGGTAGCGATTGCATCTGTGATAGGTAAAGCTGCACCTAAAATTACCAACAATTTTGCATAGAATGCAGAGACCATACCTCCAAATGCATCACTACAAACACAATAATTATATTTGAAAAATTCATTGTCATTAATGAATAATTATTATACTTACTCCCCACGTCTTTTTCTTCTTACATCAACTCTCTTGGTAGGGCTTGCATCGAAATCGGGACAAGCTTTGGTATCTAAAGCTGGAAGTGAATGATGGAGCCTGTAATTAAATATTTACATACGTAATTTTATTCATATTAAAATTGTCGATTTACGTACCTTGAATTATTTAGATCCATTTCTTGTCCAAATTAGTTTACAACTGACCAGTAAACATTTGTGATGGATTAATATTTGTGATGTGCTAATTTTTAGTATACATATTGTCGAACGTATATGTAAATATATACTATTGTATGAATGTGATAATTTTTATTTTTAAATATATATATATATTATAAAAATATGTGCTTTACTATGATTTTATAAATAGTTAACAGTACGATACTATTACATGTTTTTGCCTGCTAAAGTCAAATTAAATATGCAATTAATTTCACCCCTAGAAGTACAGATTTTTTTCTTTTGTTAAAAAATAACATCATATTTTTACGTTAGAGATATATACTTCATTCAAACTAGATACGGAGTAATAAACAAATTTAGTTATGTGATATACACGTGATTGCAGGTAATTGATGGAAAATATGTTTTTTATTTTGCCAGAATAGCATTCATAATTTCATCAAATATATTTTATGAAATTAATTCGTTTCATTTTTCCTATAAATATTTGTATAAAATTGGTTATTATATTGGATTATACTGAATATTTTAAAAAAGCTACATCTATTATTTTTTTTCTTTTTATTATTTGTTTGTTTTATCATAACCTTTCGTCTCAACGTATATTATCTGGAGATTGCTAAATAGAAAAAAAGACGGCAATTTTAATTAATATATGTTTTGTCGGGACATTATTAAAAAACAAGAATTAGTAACAATTCAAATATGTCGTTAATTAAAACTTTTTAAATATTAACTCCAATAAATATTATTATACCATAAACTCATAATTCTCAATACACGTTGTGCAATGAACTGAGACAAAAATCGTGAAATATGAAATTGTTAAATGTTATTCGTTATATATTGTAACAAGATGGTGATTTTCATAAATATTTGAGTAAATAGAAATAATTTTAGCTACCATGATTGACACTGTAAATTTACATTTCGATATATGCAAATTTGATGTCTGGAAATTGCTTACACATTGTATTTGTAAGGTTATTTTTAAATCGAATAATTTACTTATTAATATACAGATTGACTGGAAATGATTAGTAAAATATGAAGTGGTTATCCCACCCGAAATCTGAATTTTACTAAAAACGCAAAAATAGAAGACTCTATATTACCAGAAAATGTAAAACGTAAGGAGTACCTAAATTATCAAGTATATATTAAATAGAATAATATAATATATAAGTTCGAGTATCGAAGACCATCGTATTTTGAGGTTAGTTAAACAGTTGCATATACTTTATTTTTATAGACCACGATTAGTTAGCAAGGACATAGATGAGCCGTATTACCATTTAATTGAATGAATATTTTAAAAATTTACGTTATATTATGACTTTTGTCTCACTAGTTTAAATAGCAGTTCATAGAAATAGGCTTTTCCGTTTTGTAACAGACTTGGTATTAGGGAATTTTAATAGTAATATTTAATATTATTATTCATGTATTTTCATTATTATATCAAGTAAACTTCATGAATTAACTATATCATAGATAATTGTTTTATTGTCATACACATATAATTTTCTAATTCTTAGATTTTTTTGAAATTAAAATTTATAACTTTATAATTAATGAAATTGTAAATCATATTAAGTTATATTTTTAAGAAACTTACCTTACTTATTATTCAAGAATTTTTTTTATAACATATTTATTCTCAACAATTATAATAAATTAGAAATTAAATAACAATGAATTAAAAAGTTGGAATGTACGTTTTCTATCACATTTTATATTTAACTCTTTTTTTCCTCCAAACATACAATACACTAAATAATATGAAAGAATCATTTCAACTATAATAAAAACGGATTTTTATGAAGTGGTTTTATCTTATATGCCGTTTTCCAAATCTCAAACAAACAAATTGTTGAATGAAACCGATAAAATATTGCCAAAGGCATAGAAATGTGTGTAATAATTGTCCAAGCCCAGTTTCCAAAGAACTCCACATGCATCGGTCTAAATTCCGCCCTATTTTTCTCCAATGTATTTATGGTCCACATTGCCATATTGGCCACAATTAAAAATGTAATTAATTCTCTTCCAGGTTTACGTTTGGTTTGCTCAAGATTTCTGCAACGTCTCCACCAACCATCTAGTACGAACATTGTCTGGAGACATGTCTGTATAAACGAAAAAATTTCAGCAACTAATCCAGTAGCAGAACCATTTGCCATAGTAAAGTAACATCCAATAATAGAAAACATACAATAAATGAACATGCCCGTTTGTGCCACTACTAAAAGGGTGTTGTCCAGACCAATCCCAGCTTGACCCTCAGCTAAAATAATATAAAAGTTAAAATTAAATAATTCATTTACAAATTAGAATTACCTCCAACTTTCCTGTCGTATTTCAATGCCCTCATTTGTAACATAGCTATTAACACAGCAAGGATTGTAATAATGTACAGGATTAATTCTACTATTGTAACTTCTAATTCGGCCATTTTCATTTTACTATCGTCCTTTTCTTGATTTGCCAGAACAAAAAACATTATAAGAGAAATAATTGTAAGAACAATGACCATTATGCCAGCAAATAATCCTCTATGAGCGTTTGAGCAGTCCACTGTGAAATGGTGATTAGAATTTACAGGACTGCCTCCCAAAGCATCTGAAACAAGGTTGGGTAAGTTTAAACAACATCCATTAATCAATATAATACAACTGATAATGTTAATTAGCAAAATGAATGTAGTATATTTGGATTAAGTTAAGTTTTAATATAAATCTGAAAGTGGTTTCAAATGTGAGACAAAATTAAGTAAAATTTGCTGTGATGCTCTGTAAATATTAATATGCATAAAACATCCCCTAAAACTTCTAGGTTATCCATTCTACTTACTGAAATTAAAGAATTGCGTGAATTTTTCATCCTTATGTGTACCCGCTGCGTTTTTCCCTTGGTCCTTTTTCTTATCGTTACTTCTCTTTCTGACCGTTTTTACTTTTTTCCACATTTCGAATAGAATCACAGCACAGATTAAACTGTACTCGATTGTGCAAGGGAAAAGGAAGGGACTGGCATTGGTGACGAGAGAGCCCATAACTTCACCTTCTTGACAATATTTCAGATCGACGGATGAGTTTGAATTGTGTCCTACGATTTTAATATTTAACCTGATAAACTTGTTTAGTAACTGATATTTCTTTAAGAGTTAAACATTGTATTACTAATAAAATAACTCAAATGGACAAACTTAAAAAATAAAAAAAATAATTTTAACGATATTACATATTTAACAAAATTTATCTATCTTAACAATAAATATTTTAATAAAATCTTATTTAAATTAATTAAAATTTTAATTTACTGCTGTATTGAAAGATTAATTATAAAGCCTAATAATCTGGATCAAGCTTTATATCATCAAGGGAATTATTTATTAATATTAGATATTTCCTTCGACACACTGATGCACAACAACAGTAAATTATCACTGCAACAGTAAACTGTTATATCCCTATTAAACATCACCATCGATATTCAGCGTCCGCTCACACACCGCCCTAAACGAATTTGTAAATTGAACAGACAAAATAGATTTTTATTTAAACAAAACATAATAATTATATTAACGGAATTTAATAAAGCTATTATGTTTTATACAATCAAATTAAACTATAACACGGTACCTAACATCCATATAATTTAATTAATTGTTGGGTTATACTAAACTACGATATATGATTTTATGCTTACTTTGTAAATGAATTATTTCGTGTTTGGTTTCCTCGACGAGGACATAAAGCCATTCGCACAAATTTGTGGCTATCATATGCATCAGTCCGAATCTTGCAATTATTTTGTGTCTGTTCAGTTCTATATCCTAAAAAAATAAATTTAAATTTTACAGTTTATCTAATTTTATTAAAGAACACATTGTTTTAATATAATCAAATTTGTTTAAACATAAATTATAATAAATTAAATATGCACGCAAGGGGATGAACGAAATTAAATTTGGACCTATATCATGGATCTCATTTCAAATGCAAAGTAAGTGTCAGTAAATATTTTGCTTCCTGAATAGATGTCATACTATTATAACTTGATTTTTAATTAATTTTGTGGTTCTCTATTTGCTTCTACTAATAAAGAAAGTAAAATAAATGTAAATTAAACATTATGTCATACTTGAAATAAACATCAATATTATAATTATACAATAGTGTTTACATACCTTGCTATTAAGAAATATGAATTGCACCTGAACAAGCGTAAGAACCATTCTGGTTGCTGGAGTAATTGCCTGGAGGACATTGGAATGGCATTTGACGTTGTTCTTCAACTCGAAATACCGTCCGAACTCCAATCCAGAATAGACCATACTTCCGATTCCGAAAGCTGCAATAAACGCTTCGATTATCTGAATTGGCAATTAAAGTGTAATAAATATTGGCGTTAGAATTTGCTCACTTTATGGTGTTTTGAAACGTATACAAAAAATAAACAACGTATTTTTAATGAATGTTGTTAGCCCGGTCCGGGAACATCCCTTTCTACGGTGTAGGGCGTCGGGACGCTGTACATTTGCGAAACGGCTTTAATTAAGCCAAATCGAATGCAATTGCAATTTAAATTACATTTTATTACCAATATCATGCAGGAAGCCATAAACGGATGGGGCTCGAGATTTACGTATTAATGTGTTGTTGCGTACGCAAAATATGGATAATAGTTCGAAATAATTGTCGCTTTTATATATTAATATTAACACCATATTCACTATTAATATTGACTAAAGTTTTGTTGTTATTGTTAATATTAAACACAAATACAGTAAATAATACAAGTATAGTATAATAAAAAATGTGAGTCTTAGAAATAAATGACTTTTTTATATTTGTTAAACTATACACTAAATATACTGGTGCTTATTAAGTTAACACAAAATTTTTACCAATTGCTCCGAGTCTTAAATAAAAACTGCCATATCGAACAGGTTGAGGCTTGTTTTTCTGAATAACATCCATTTTGTCATCTTTATCTGAAATAATTTTATCACGTCAACTTCTATACAACTAAAGAAAATAGTGTAATACATACGATATGAATTAATAATTTGTACCACAGCCTTTTCCTTGATAAAAGTTGTGTACATGTAGACGACGAAAGCAATGCTGCCCAGATACAGGTACAAGTAAAAACCTTGATAGAAAAACGGCTGAACTTCCTGCGATATTATTTCAGTGATGGGGAACGCCATACCCAGGACGACGAGCAGCTTTGCGTACAAAGCTGATACTATGATCGTTAGGGAATCGCTAAAAACCGAGGATCAATTTTTATATTCGACGGTGAATTTCTATGCAAAAACGGAATGAAATTCTAAAGACCCAATTTGCTCAAATAAATAGGGTGGAAGGTGTGTACCGTGCGGAACGGAACTGAAAGTAAAACACGCCGCATGTTTTCGTGTCGGTTCCGAATGTAATCTTAAATTCCACGTTAGTTTTCCACTATTAACTCTGGGATTCTTCAGTTTTAGAAACTTGCATGGAGCCAATCGATATTTGCCATTTAAATTTATCATTTATTCCAAAATTCTAAGTTGAATATATTTATAATGAAATCCCTAATTAAAACAATGTCTGGTCGTTTAAAAGAGTCTTAACTTTGCAAAAGTTCTATTCATTTTGTCTATTAAGAATATTTCGGTACTCTTTTTAATATTGAGCTTATATGGGTCAAGTAATTTGTTGAACTTTATTAGTGTCGAAAACATTATATTTTACATTTTATTAATTTCATATTACTTCTTTTAATTTAAATCTAAAAAAGTATATTAATACATAATTTTATTTGTTCAAAATAACTTCAACCTTCTCAATTGATGAAAATGAAACTTTTTAAATAAACTAATCAGCTTTCACGTTTATACGACTTTATTTTCTCATTATCAAGTTATTAACTCACTCTCCAAGTTTTCTGTTATATCTTCTTAGTTTTTCATCCTTTTGATCAGCCTCCTCCTTCCCCATAATAGATCTCTCGCTTTGATTCTGAAATAAACTTTAAGAGCATAAATATATTATAATTATTGGCCTGAATTTAATATTACTATAAACTTATGTTATATAAACCGCATCACTTATAATGTTACATATAATATTTATATTTACAAATATTTTTTTGTACTTACCTTTTTCATTTACCTTAAACAATTAACTTACCCAAGGAAGTATCTTCTTTGATTCATCACAGCTTGAGCAGCTGATAAGGCTATAGCTTGCGAAGGTCTTCGGAGTGCAGCTATGATGGCCGAAGGTCGCCGTGATGAAACGGCGCTTTCATGATCAGAATCATATTTTGGTTGCATTGCATCGTTGTTGACAGTTATTTGTGGTGGGTTCAAGAAGAGTTGGTTAAATGGTTCTGGTGATGGAGGGGGACTAAAAATTATGACAAGTAAACTGTCTGTTTCATCAAGTATATAAAAACATATTAACATGTCAAAAAGGCGACTGAAAAAGTGTTGTTAATGTTTATTTATGCCTGCATTTTTAATATGTTTTTGATGACAACAATTATATTTTAAATATAATATATAAAAATCAATCGATTACAGTAGGTTTGACAAATAGATTCTAAGGAATTAATTTATTCGCTTTATATATTGTTTTAATTGAAGTTTATGTCCGGTTTTTCGCAATTTTGCCAATTAATACAGTTATTTAAAACTTTATATGGTTATCGTTTATACATGGCAATTCACTGATAGTGGTGAAGCTTAGAATAACGCCTAACTTTCTATGATAATAAATAAAATACTGATATGCTACAATAGTTTATAGCATTTAACATGGTGAAAAACAACGTCAAAATGCCGAAACGATTGCAATAATTATTTCATTTTTATTTGTTAGTATTGAACCAATAAGAAATTTAATATTAATTATTCATGATAAATATTCCAAATAAATATTAATATCGTTTAAGAGTAAAGTATAAGAATAATTAAAAGAATTATAATGTTATGTCCAATACACCAGTATAATAATAGTAATAATAATATAATATACACATTCATATTTGATGTAATGGGAAATGCTGACGCTTGAAAACTCTGACGAATAAACAACAACTTTTACAGGTAAATAACAATTCATTTAATTTCACTGTTTCCGCTATTTATACTAGAAGCTATTTTATTAAAGACAAAATGTTGTATATCATCTGACATTTGACGGTAATATAATATCCTAGTATTTATTATTTCCTTATTATACAAGGGGCACAATAAAATAAATTATCTTTATGTTATGTTGCTCTGCTTAACAGAAATCGAATTTGTCCAGCGATTTTTTCAGCACATACACATATATATTCTATTTAATGTTTAAGGAAACAATTTTATCGTTATACTCGCCACCCGCTTCCTTTAAAAGTTCCATTGTTTATTACAGCACGGACAATTATATCACAACGTACCTGTTTTCTTCCTCCACGGTGTCCATTAAAATTTTAATTATAATCCAGTCTCAGGGGTACACTCCTATTAAAACTTTTTACGGTCTTCGTCGGTTCTCTGGCACCGTCTCACATTCGTCGAGTCGTCCGTGAAAAATTGCGTCTGTTGTGCCGCAAAAGATAAAATAGTTTTCCGAATAAATTAAAAACTTTCAACTCTGGCTACGACAAAATCGGTCGACGGTTAAGACGCTTGGTCAGGACTGCGCCAACAATTAACATTTTGCTCATTATTTGAACAATTCTGTTTGTTTTGTCAGTTAGATTTATTAGCGAAGAGGTGGAATGTATTTGGCCTTCGTAATAATACACAACATAAATATTTTAGCATTTATTTTAAGAAATTTTGAATTAAGGAATAATTGCAACACGACCCACAATTTTTCGCATATCATGAAGTCTATTGGTTATATTTTACAGCATTTAAAGGTTCTAAAATAAATTTTATACAGTCTACAACTAAATAAATTTTGGTGGTGTCTCTCAAGTACGTTTCTACTTAATAATATATGGGTAATTGTTCAGAAAAAATTGTTCCGTAAAAGTAATTAAGGAAAATAAAATCAAAGGTGAAGCTAATTATATTTTAAGTGATTATAAAACATAAATGATTGAGGAATTTATTCGGCATTATCGGGTACGTTGTCTGTAGTAATTGGAAATTGCATGAGGATAATGCAAGCTAATTTAAATTGAGGGTAGCATCGATTGCGCTGTTGACATTAAGAACAAAAAGAGTGAATTTAGTTTAATCAGAAATTGCTGAAAAGCAAATATATAAAAGGGATTTTGTTTGACGATACCATTCAATGGACTTATATACAGAATTTTAAGGAGGTACCTGCCGATAAATACAAAAAATTAAATTAATTAATAAAGTTAATACAAGAGGAAAGTCAAACGGTGAATAGAGAGTTACAAAGAAAGGAAGAAAATATTTAGTACAATTGAATAAACAATAGGAGACTTTTTGTCCAGTTAAATCTTGCTACGTCAATGCAAAAATTTAAATTCCGAGAATTTAAACTTTATTAAAAATTAGATTAAATTCAAACAGAAAGTAGTAACATTTCATATTTATGAATTACAAATATTTAATATTAAATATTTAATATACTGAATAAAAGTGACTAAGTTAAATAATGTTTTTTTTTTTAAAAAAACAAATATAATCCAATTTATTAAAATATTGAAATATACGGTGAATTATTCTGATACAAAAGTATTATTTTAAATTATGAGTCTCTTTTGTACTTTTTATATTTCACATATGTATATATTATAAAAGTAATTAGTAACATGTATGTGCCAACTTAAGTAAATAAAACCATGCATTGTAAATTATTGACAGTCAGGTATTTAATAATTCAATTTTCACTTTGTTGTATGCAAAACAATTTATTATATTTCAGCTTTGATTATTAATATTGAAAAATTAAGGGTAAATTATCATAATATTTATCACAGTAGGTCGAATAGCAATATAAGTTGTACATAATTAAGTTTAGTATAAGACTGATACAGTATAGGGTATGCAACCTTTTAACCCAACAAACCCACAAACTTAGAATAGTTCGTACTCCTCTAAATTTAATTCGATAGTAGTTCTTTTTGAAACAGGACAAACCATCAAATTTGTTTGAGGAGCCACTAAGTGGCAACATTTGACCATCCAATTAAGTGTTGATTGGTCGGAAATGCATTATAATTAAGTTTCGGGATCAAAGCTTTGATGTTTATGTGAAACTGATTAAATTATTTAATAACAGAGTCGATTGTTAATTAATTAATTGTAAATTTTATATAAGCGGTATCTCTATCATGCCCAGAATTTTAACATAATCTAATTGCAATGTAAAATAGATTTGCTGTTCATCAATTAGATTTTACACTAAATTTATTTAATTTCTGTTTTGTTTTCGAGAAACACCACATTAATGAGAGTTCATTTCATTTCATTAAAAGTTCATTTATAAAAATGATATTCAATTTTGTCAAAAAATATTTAAAACCAATTATGAACAAATCAAATTATAGTTATATAAAATATCTGAAAATGGTCGTACATAATATCTTTGACAGTAATAAATATGTAATTTATAAAAATTTCATATTATGAGGAAAATACCAATTTATAACTCAATTTATTAATATTCATCAAATTAGAGACCCAAATTAGACATTTTGGGTTTTCGAGTAGTTATTAAACTTCAAAAAGTGTGTTGGAAAATCAATTCGCTAGTACTCTTAAAGGTTTGTTATACTTTAAAACAAATGTAAAACAGTAGCCGTATGGTTATTTTAGTTCATTTTATCTACATCTTATTATTGTCAGATATACAAAAAACGTAAAATATTGTCACAAATTCTATTTACAAATAAACAC
The DNA here is from genome assembly GCF_024364675.1 of Aethina tumida. NCBI lineage: Eukaryota > Metazoa > Arthropoda > Insecta > Coleoptera > Nitidulidae > Aethina > Aethina tumida. The sequence continues at coordinate 10,355,724 of NC_065441.1, forward strand.
CTAAAACCCCATAATTACTCTAATCACTTTGCACAATTTCGTAACTGTCTTCCTACATTCATCTTTTGGCAAAACAATGTCTGGGCTTGTTTGAGATTTCAAAATGTCTTAAAGCAAAAAATATTCCGAATGTATTGATAACTGTAAATAAAAAAATTAAAGATGACACGTGGTTAACGTCACATTATTAGTTCAGATTATTAAAACACCACTAACTTGCTTATGCAAATTAACAAGTAAATATTTATTAAATAGTCAAATAGTCTGTTTAGTTACATTTTGTTCAATGATATAATGAAAAATATAAGCTGTTTGCTGGACACAATTTTAATTTACACGCAAAATAACTTGTTTTAAATCCATATTAAATTATGATTATCCCAAACTCCCATAACCATAACCCATAACCTATTCGTATTGTTTTTCCTAGGAGAGTAGTGAGTCTTCCTTGTAGAAGGATTATCCCCATGTCTACGATGACCTTTCTTCGCTTCTCGACTAAATAATAGTACTATTCGAATATAGTATATCTCAGATTTGGTAAAGAACTTAACTTTTTTGGTAACACATAAGTCTCAATGTATTTTGGTGTTACTTCCCATGTCTCAAGAACGTGTGTGAATGTGAATGTGAACATAAAATCTAACTCATAGAAGTTTAAAATAACTCCAAAAAGTTCAAATAAAAAAGAATTTTTACATGAATACATAAGTTATTTTGGAATAATAACTATGTATTTCAATAAATACCTACGTTTACCAAACAACATACGACAAATTTGTTCAAAATGAATGATGCTGACGTTCTCTGCGGCATAGATTTGTAACATATTATTCAAAGATTCCGCAATCCAAATATATTGTTAGGTTAGGAAAAATACAAATATACACAAAAATATTTATTATATATTAAAAATATTAAAATTAATAACATAAGTATACAAATATTTTGTCGATTATTTCCTAGACATTACATGTTTCGACGACAACGAACCCAGTTTAAAAAACGGTTCTTATGTCGAGAAACACGGAACTTACAGGAACTTTCATTAAATTAATATTAACTTTAGCTTTTTCAATTAAATAAAAAACATTTTCATTTATTTTATAACAATATTAAATTATTTTTATTCAATATACAGCAACAATTACTAAGTATATTTAATTGTTGCATATTGCAAATCTGCTTAAACATATTTTATATGAATCCAGTGTTTGTAGCTGCATTTCTGTTTTTTACGATTGGTTTCCTAGAATTCTCAACTGAGTAAGTGTCAACTTTTCCTTGATCGTAGATACATTCAAAAGGTTCTATTGCATGGCAATACATTAGTATCGTCGAATTGTTATAGATTGACAAAGTGGTTTCCATTCGAATAAATTGTATTGTTGGGTTCGTGATTGCTAACTTTGACGTCAAACATTGATGGTCTATCGAAAATAAAGTAACTGCATTGTTACAGCATCACATGAACGTAATGAATCTGGTTTGTCACTGCGTTAGTGCATTAGTCGGCACTGCCATGGTTAAGCAATCCATCGTGTGTAATAAATTAATTTTGAATAAATATTTCATTAATATTGAATGTTCAGTTCATATATAAATTATATATATTTTTAAGTTTCTATTTTGAGAAAGATTTATCAGTGATAAATTGTCATCCGTGCCTTATACATCTCTCCAAATTAAATCATCAGGTTATCTCCTTTAACGGAAATCAAAATCTTTAGCGCGTCAACTCTCATTGAAATGCCATACAATTCTTGTGTACAGACATATTTTCTCACTGCAGTAAATCAGGAAATTAGTCTTTCAGAAAATAGAGGAGCTCACATCCACTGACTTTTGAACTTAATAAAATTGTCGATTTGGCGTTCGTTATTCTAAAGAAAATCGAAAACCTAATGTAATGTACATAATCATTATATCATAAGTACTTATGATATAAACACATCTCATACAGTGTTTCATATAGAATCATATTTATATAATATTAAAAATATTTCTGCAAACATATGTGTCAGTTGTCAAACATATATTTATCTTTTTATAAAGTTTTATACATAAATTTATAAGTTAGTTGGTAGAACCATTTAGCGAATAAAACTATAATACGGTTTGCACAAATTGTATGGAAGATAAATGACTATACAGATTCCATTAATGTGTTGTAAAACTTTCGAAAAATAGCATTTTTTTTATTTTCCGCCAATTACCTCAGCGGAGTTTTGGTCGGATTGCATTTTGTGTACGGGCGCAAAAATGAAATCAACCGACAAACTCGAAAGGTTTCGTTCGCGTCCTGACGCCGCGGCTTTATCGAATGAGATCGCGTAATTCGACGCGGTCCGACACGAAAATCGGCGGCGTCTCGTCAAATCGAATTTATGTTCGCGTCGCTCGTCAATCGTGTAGACCGGAAGTTGGATTTCTCGTTTAGGGAGCGTTAAATTTTGGCAATGGAAAGTAGTTAAGACAAATATCTTCGCCTAAAGTTTTCAATTTGTTGTCGCACTTAAATATTATAAATGGATAAAATATAAACGATGTTTAAATAAGTAAAAAACTAAAATATATGTTTTATTTACTCTACGTAAACACTGACTATTTATTAGTAAGAAATATAAGGACATTATTTACAATTTATTACCAACTACATTCAATAAAATTTTAAATTTCATACAAATATGTCTAAAATAATTGATCAAATATTTTAAATATGAGTTATTCTACACTTTCCATATAACTCAAAAGTATTCTATTAATTTATATGCAATAAATTTTCACTTTCGTTTGTTTATAATTTATGAATTTTAACGATTGAATATTTATGATGAATAACAACTGTAATCAATATATTATGATAAGAACGATGCCTTTATCTCAATTATTTTAGGTTTCGTCGACAACGAACCAGTTTAAAATCGGTTACGATGCCAGGAAACCTGAAACTTTGAGATGACCTGATATGGTTGCTTATTTATAACTTCCCTAATTAATTATAATTGTAATCATTAACAAACGTATGTTTTTGGGTACTTGTCCTTTTTTTAATCCTTAGATTTAAAACGAAATCAATGAATTTTGACTTAAGCACAGACTCGGTACCATAATTTGTTAATTATAAACTCAGTGAGACCTCCTGTGTAACTAGATTTAAAAGCGTTGGAGATTAAACAGTCCACTACATCTTAGTAATCTGATATCTACATGCCCGCAGGCATTTGTTTCTAATTACGTTTCGAGGGTGAAGAGGAGGAAAAGGACTTGAGGAAACCGTCGCTGCAAAACTGGATGGAAAGGAATAAAATCATATTTGCTTGGGGAAACAATATTTTTCGGTGCCTAGTGAAATGTTAATTTTGTTTCTGTTTGAAATCAATTTAATTGTAATACTAATAAATGCCTTGAAGTAACTTACAAGAAAAGTATTTATAAGTGTTCAAAAAGTGTTTAATAAGCTTCCGAATTCATATGTTTAAATATCCTAGTATTAAAATACATATTTGACTTTTCGATTATTCAGTATAATTATATTAATAATGATATTAATAATTTAAATATTCAGTTACAATAACAAATTGATATGTACTCAATTTTCTTCAATTTTTATTAAGATTATTATTTAAAATGTACTAAAAATATTTGTAAATGTGTTATAATTATTTTAAGGAAGTGTGAGAATCGTAGTTCTTACGTTTAATCCATTAAATTTTATGCGAATACAAACAGATTAAATCGATTGGAAAACCTTTCTGTTGATTTCATCCTTTTAAGGATAACGCAGTTAACTCAATTTTTCCAACGAATTCATAAATTCTAATTATCAATTCATAAATTCACTAATTACCAATAAATAACACATTCAAAATTTTGAAATCAAACAATTTTAAATTTTAATGTATAACATTAATTAATAGAATATGTATGCATGTCAGAGTATTCACCTTTGAAATGTAATTAATTAATCCGCCAATATTCATTTATTACTTTGAGCTATAAAGGTATTATCTGTTAGATACTTCCACAAATATTTACAACGAAATTTAAAAATAAATTCTGTTACATTTTTGCCTCATAGAATTTTGTAAAGGTTTCTAATGAAATAAATCTCTCTGAATGGTCAATTTAAATTGAATAGAAATATTAGTGAACTATTATTTTATTTGTAAAAATATATAAAATATAATCTGTTATGCGATAAAAAATCTAGGTTCATGGAAGTTTTAAATATATTACAAATGTAAATATAGATAATAGTTATTATAATTTTAGATGGATACAGCAAAATCATTATGGTACGGTGTACTGAGATAGCTATGTTCAAATGATCTTGATATATTCTATTGGACTGAAAATAATACATTTCCTTATAATAAACAACATTATTGCAATATCTCGTACCAGAATAATAAATTGATAATTACAATCACAACGTCAGTTTATAAAATCTGTGCCTGTGTTGGTGACCAATGCATTTTGATAATATTGTTTAGGGATATTAATAAAAAGTAAAAGGAATTTAAAAAATTAAAATAGTAAATTTGTTAGACTGAAACAGGTTTGATAATCTTAATATCAAGTAAGAGAAATTAATAGGAAAATGCGCATTCACCATTTTTAAAATTAGATCTGAAATTAAATATTAGTTTACAGGAAAAAAAATCGGAAAAAGGAAAAGCCTAACTTTGATTATAACGTAATTTTCTGATGTAATACAGAAGAACGTTGAATTTATGAAAATTAAATAATATTAAGAATATCGAATCAAAATGAAAAAAATAAGCGAAAAATGTACGGGTTTATTTATATACTTTTCTTGAGGACAAAATATACATATTGTATATCACACAAATCAAAAAAAAAAAAAACTCCCATGTCCTTTGTATTTAAAAACTCATTTAAAACACGGCTTTTTAGATATATTATCATTTATTAGAGAAAATATAGTGCAGACATTATCTGAATATATGCGACAAGAAAAACAATACCCAGAGAATAAACCACCCAGGGACTCCATTGCTAAGGGTTATGTTGAGACATAATATTTGATGTTTAAAACTAAAACCCTTATGGCTTGAAAACTTAAGTAATGAGCTTTGGAAAACTTCTGCAAGTTTATAAACCATCTACAATGTTCTCAAAACTTCAAAATGAATCACAAAAAATAGTTTTATTACAAACATATTTTCGCAACACATACAATTGTCCATATAATATAATATTTAATATTAATTACATTAAATTAAATCCATTATATATGATAATAGTTATTTACTTATCTCTAAAAATATCCAGCACTGGTTATTTGGTAATAACAATAGACGTTGGTAAAAAAAATTGTAATTTGAACATCAAAGATAAGTTCCCAAGAGATGCAATCTAAAGAAGATCATCATTCAAGTTTGATACAAAAGAAGGGAACAATACATTTTTCAGATGTTAAGTGTATCAGTAATACAAGCGTCTTACGGTGGGTTTTAATTACGTATAGTATAGTATATTATAAAAAATGCATGTTTAATATAAAAAGTATATATATACGTTATAATGTATATAAATAAAATATATACATTATATATAACAAGTGAGTTTTGATATTTTGCTATTTAAATCTCTGCCTTGTAATATTTTCAAAATTTATATGCATAGTAACAAATATGTAATTTAATATAAAATTTGTAAATTTTATTAACGATATAATTATCTCGCGATAATGTAATAGGAATGACTGTAAAAGTTTGTTTTTTGTTTTGTTGTCGGAAAATTGATACTTGTATGAAAAAAAAAAATATTCATACACAAAAAAACAAAATAGTGCTAATACATCGTATGACATCAAAGTCTGAATATTATTATAGCTATATTATTATTATTATTACATTTAATTGTTTGTTAAATATTAAAGCAAATTCGCTTCCAAACATTGTCTAATAATAATTGAAATAACAAAACTCAATTTAAAAAGTTATTTTAAAAAATTACCTTGTCATTTTTTACTTTTTGATTAGTTTTATAATATTAAGTTATAAAATATGTTTTTTTAATCGTATAAATAATTACTCCTAAAAATCAAGAACAAATATAATTGTAAATTTGATAAAAATCTTAACAACGATACTAAAGAAATATATGGTAAAAATAAAAAAAAAATTATATTGACTGACCTGCGTTCATACAGTTATCCACATGGCTTCCGAGATTCGTGCGACGGTACTGTGCGTAGCTCTGCTGGCTTCCCATTTCGGAAAACAGGTGGTTAATTCGTGCGACGGCCCAGCGCCAGAGACAGACAGTGTTTGTGAATGAGTTTCTGATGTTATTGCGGGAGCGTCGGGACGCTGGAACGGCGCCGCAACGACTGGCGATACTGGAGAGTCGCGGATCCAAGCGGGCTGCCCGCGTCCTGGCGCCTGTCTATTTTCCGGGGGCGCGTCGGGTGCGAGGAACAAGGGGGGTAGGTGGAATCGCCGCGACGCTTCTCAGGTACGCCGACCGTTTAGGGGGTAATCCCGCCTACCATAAATGCTCGTAATTCGACATTTTACGTGGACCGAATGTTTTTCTCGCGGCTCTCTTCACTCGGTGCTGGCACTGATTTCTATTTGCTATTGATTGGATCTACTTGAAAAAATAATAAAAAACACAAATGCTTTATAGTGAATTGATGGCAAAATAAGTCCTTAATTTTAATTAAACCTGTAAGAAACATAATTGAATAGTTTTATTTATAATATTATATATTTTCTTTGATAGAGTATTTCAAGATCATTTTTGGTTTTCTCGAAACGTGTATAACTACAATGACCAGACCTGTGATGAAAATGAATAACATGAAGTAAATTCCATCAACTGCGTGCACTGCATGCAACTTCATGTTTATTTAACTATTTAATTCTGAAGAAGAGGTCTTAATTAAAGTTGAGTTTATTTTCATTTTCAAGAATCCCAAATTTTTTATTGTGAATGCGAATTGTGTACTTTACACGGATGTCTACATTTCTTCTATCCCTCCGAGGTTAAGTCAAGTAAGTTACAGGTTTCTTCGACAACGAACCAGTTTAAATAATGGGTCACGCAGTCGGGAAACCCGAAACATAACAGACACATAGATAATGCAAAACTATAGCTACTATTAGTTTAAAAAGCAATTTTCAATATCAATCACAGAACAAATTAGTTAAGCCACTCACGTCTTGACGTACGTTTTTGCGTAATTGTCCGCCTGTCTAATCCCAATGGAAAACGAAAACCCAGTTTTCTAATTGCCGCATCCCAAAGGGATTGATCCTTACTATACCTTACGCGAAAACGTTACGGATTTTGCACCCCGCGGTGGAGACCGCAAGGCGCTTCCCTCATTAGCCGCAAATCCGATGCATAAATCCCCGGTTTATTCTGGGGGCACTCTGCTCTGGACATTTGTCATTTGTCATCCTATTGAAATTTCAGCCGACGACGACGATTTCCAGAAAATAAACAAACACCAGTTTCTGTTTGATTTATATCAAGGGTTTCAGGGAACAAGAGGTAATACTCGAGGTCGATCATTTACATATAATATTAGATTGTTTTTTTAATGAATGAATGATCTTTATATTCTAAGCATCTAAGTACAATATATCTAAAAGGTTTTTTATAACCTCACAATAGACAAAGTTGGTTCTTGTGCCGGGGGTAATATTATTAAAGCTAGCTGGGGCTGTATATTAAATACTTACATTGTGTCCCACTGACAATTGTCAATGGCGTATATCTTTAAAATGATAATAAGAAAATGGACCTTTTAATGGTTCGAATGGAGGAGACTCTTCAACTCACCTCAATTTACCCTGGCGGGGGTAACCATTCTATCATCAAAATCGTCAGTGCTACTGGAATTTTTAAAACCGGTACGCCATATTGAAAAAAAAAAAATAAAATTCATTTTTTTGCTCAAAAATCGAGTTTTTTAATAATTTTACTCTTGAACGGATGATACGGAACCTATTTGATTACTGAGCTGTGAACACAACAGAAAAAATTAGATGCACTCATATCAAAATATTTTTAGGTATGTGATTAAACTGACCACAATGACCACAAACAAACAAAAAAATTGAAATAAGCTTCATGCATTGAATTTTATGAAAAAAAGTTGGAGAAATTGATTTCATAGGGATAACAAAATTAACCTACTGAATTTGGTTAAATATTTAGTATCCACAGCTCCATTAATAAGAGTTATATATTGTTTAGATTATTAACTTTATAAGCAGACTGAACAAATATTGTTGAGCAACTGTTGATGTGTTGTTCAACAGTTTGTCAACTGTTGACGAACAGTTTCACGATATTGTTCTCTCCTGAGACGGTACATCAAAGGATATGTTGTTCAACTTTGCTACTGCATCCCCTGTATGTAAAGAAGTGAGTATAAAGCTGTGCTCCGACAATGCTTACCCTCAATGCCATTCAACAACAACACCTTTAAAAAGGTGTTCAATTGTATTATAGTTTAAAATAATAAATAATTAATAACAAATACTAATTATCGATTTTAAATACTAACGTTTACACTACAGTGAAGTTTTAAACTTTATGTACGTAATAAATGACGAACACGTCTGAACCTGTAATAGGTTAAGAAAGGAAAGTCGCGATAGATTAAGATTTTTCCAATAAAGTAGGAAAAAAGCAGCGGACGATGGGGCTTTTGTAGCGCACTTTTGCCGGAGTTAGTGCGCTCCAGAGAACATTATTTAGCTGTCCGATGTACGCTATTAAACACTACGGGAGCCGATCTACCAACGGAAAAACAACGGTGAAAAATCCATTTTAATTTATGGCACCGACGAAATTTACAATTATGGACCATAATTGGAAAACATAGACGTTGAACGTCTTACAGAGAATATACGTCGTATCCCTTTGCAATCTATTCTTATGGCAGATTTAATTCGTATAATTCCTTTGTATGGAATAAGTGCCGTTGTAAGCGTGCGCTTACAACGGGAACACGTACGAATTTATATTTTCCGCATTGTCGAAGGCAATCGTAATATTTTTTAATTTCGCGTTTTAAAAGTGGGATATGAAAGGATAAGCGACAATCACAGTCTCATTTGTATGTATAGAGTACGTCGTGTGCTCGCAATTACCCTCAACGGACCATCGCACGGTGTGCATTTCTCAAATAATTCTGCAAACAGATATTAAATGTAGAAATTAAATTAATTAAATAAATAATTAATATTTGTCTTCAAACAAACTATGAACAAGTTAAAGCTGATAAGCTTTTATAAATTTATATTTCGATAAATTCAATTAACTCTTTTTTTGACAACAAGTGCATTGGAAAATATTTTGAAAAAGTATCTAAAACTTGGTGTGTGAAATCGGTTAAAAATAGTACTAAGATAAAAATAGGTTAAACTTACCTAGCACCGTAGTTGTGTTAATTTAAATTGGTTGCATTATATCTAATTAAGAAATATTCTAAAGTATTGTTTATATTAATGCCTTTATTACCTTAAATTCAATGGAAAGCAAATAAATCAAGTAAATACTTGTTTTATTGACAACTATTCTATGTATGCCGACAACATATAATACATACAGTACAAAAAGAGTTTGACCATCTGAATCCTGAAAGAAACATCATGTGCAATAGACAATAAATCTTCTACTGTCTCTGTCATGCATGATGTCTCTCTCTAAATTCAGACAAGTCAAACGCTTTTCTTACTGTATACTGTATTCAGATAAGGTTGTAAACAATAGTCATGCGATATTTACGCACAGTACATATGATTGTCAAAAGGACCGTATTTAAAACTAAATATATCTAAATAATATTTTTAGACAAATATTTGAAAAATATTCTTGCGGACTCAATAATTTAGCATAAAAATATATGAATACTAATTTATTTTTTGAAAAATTGGTAAGTGGTAAGTATATTGCCCGGTTAAAAATACATTATACAAATCTTAAGGAATTTTCATCGTATTATCTTAAATAAATCATGCAAATTATTATATTATTCATAAATATAAAATTAAAATATTATTAAATACAATATAGATCAAAAACTATGTAATATGAATAAATTTACAAATACAAAACCTTCATTTTACTGAAGACTAAAAATACGGGATAGTTTAAAGTTATTTTTCTAATTGTTTCTTTTTTGAACTTTAATTTAATATTAACATTTTATTGGAAGCACTAAATTAATGATGAAAACTAATGATCAGAATTTGACGTTTTCTAATATTTTTCATATTCATGATCACGCTGACTAAGTTTAATAAAGAAGATATAATTTCATTAGAAAATATTTAATTTTTTTTGGTTTTATGGTAACTATAAAATGATAATGAAAACAATTTCTCTGAATGGCATAGTGTTTGTTGTTGTCCAACTTTTGAACTACTTTACGTAAAAAATAACAGGCATATTTTAATACTTGTTGAACTGAACTTCTTTTCATATATATTCCAAAAGAAGTTATCGGTTCATTCCATCGTGCGTTACGGCAATTGCTTAACACAGACACCTCCGTCATATAACACGTGCACGTATCTCAATTAGCCTACCTGGAGATTCACTCTTTAAGCCGGTCGGCTCAAGATTGCTGCACTGAATCAACATTCAGAATGAATACAGTTCAGATTTGAGCCGAACACGGATTTTAATACGGTTAGGCTCTAATCTAATTGAAGCATGACTGGCTGTCGAAAGGATTCGAGTGCGGGCCGAGAGCTAAATGGTTTTGTGCTATGTCGTTTACGTATTATCCGTGTCCATCCTATAGTTGCATCGAAAATACAATTTCATAGAAATTTGGAACACAATTTCGTAATACATAATAAATTTAACATTTAAATGAACCGGGATGGATTTTTCGACAAAAATTGGGAATTTAATATAAAACTACTAATTTTAGCTCCATAATACTATTACCAGTAGTTTATTATACAACATCATACATGGTTAAAATCGCATCTAGTTCAAAGGGTGAATGACAGCCGGCGCAGCAAGGGAATTTCATCACACCACGTGTACATCATGAAAAAAAATTCCACGTTAATCCGTTTATATGCCTTTATAATTTAGTGGCAGGGCTTGGCACAAAGACAAACATCGAATCCACTTCGGATCGGTTTTGTTTCGGTTCATTTATGTCTGTGTCTCTATGCCGCGTTTCGCCCCGTTTTGAATACGGTCCTCCGAGTATGAAATCACATCACCGCCGCTATCGGCCACGGATATCTGCTGTGATCTGCGAGGCGTTGTTGATGCCGGCCAAAGGAACATAAGAGTGGCGGACGCTCGACTGGAAAATTGCTCATCGCCACGAGCCATGAGTTCGTGAGCCTATAGTCGCTCCCAGTCGCTGACGGTTCGTGGTCCTGTGGAGGTGGCGGCGGCGGCGGCGGCGGCGGTGCAGGGTCCTACGAATCTCAACCCGTTTAGGAGGATTAAAATGGAGCAATACGACACTGATCGGAGGACGTCCCCTTAAATTTGCATTTTAATACAACCACCAGGATGTACCACTGCATGATTGCATGTCTATGAAGAATTACCTACTATGAATAACTTCAACACCTTAATCTACGTCCAATATAGGAAACATAATTGATAATATTAAAATTACTTACTTGATCTTGGTCATCAGTTCAGCAAAACCTTTTAATTCATGTTTGCACCATTAAAAGTGAAATTATATATTTGTTTTTGACAGTTTAGATATGAAACCTTCACATTCAATATAAATACGATAGAATAGGAAGTACAACACAGCACTAAGATTATTAATTTCCTTTTCGGTTCCGACACAACAACGCCTCGCGTCATTGTCACCTAAACGAGCATTGTTCAATTTCAAAATAGACATTTTAAACGCGGTTACATGAACTATTCATAAAACTTTGTTAGCGGGGGATACATTAGGACTGACGCGACGACAACGAAAGGGATTCGCAAATTGGATTCGCGCCCAAATTGCCTATCAGTCTTACTTATTAAGTCTTCTGAGGGAAGCTCTGAAAAAAAGTAGTTTTAATCGGGTTAAAAATAATGCAATTTAATGATAAAATTTATCTATAATTCAATAATACTTTGCATTTATCATGGTTAAAAATTTAGTTTCTTTTAAAAATGTCAGTTAACATAGTGGTGTTTCGATAACAATATTGGCGACCAGATTTATTTAATTGTAAACATTCTTCGTTGTAGTGTACAAAAATTATATTAATTTTAGTTTTCGGAATTTATTGAATAGATCGAAGGGACTTCGATTGCATAAGATTTTCTGGAAAATCGGGCTACAATTCAATTTCCATTTTAAGTAAACTTGTCCGACGTCTTCCTTGCGCCAATAAGTATAAACCAGTGGCGTAGGACGAGTTCTTTTAAAAAATAACAAAGGTTCTTTTTTGACATAAACAGTTGATTTCACATATCCAATATGTGGGTCTGTTATATTTTCCACAACTGGACGACGCCAGTAAACATTTTATTGCATTTAGATGCCCATAAAGATGGTAAAATTGTGGTTGAGATTTTCAGAATATGAGAAATTGTGATGTTTATAACTTTAATCCAAAAATAATGTTTACCTTTCTATTGCCTTATTTGAAGCTCTGATTCCACAATTAAGAGTTGACGGTGTAATTTAACAACACCTCTTATTAATTTTGTTAAGTGGTTACATTAACGTCTGTTTTGAATCCATTGGTGTTAGCATGTTAACTAATGAATACAAACCAATGTGAATCGACAACAATGGCAAAAGTGACGATTTATAAAACATTGAGGGATAAAGCATTAAAACTAAAGCAACAAAGTATCCGAAGGCAAAACTTGGCGGTCACAAGCGACGCGTTGAAGTGTCGGAGCATAGACGTGCTCCATGCCCACACACATTCGCAAACAATCGTAGGAACTGAACACGGCACCGATAAAATCGGCGACTGTAACATAAAGAGAATCGGTGACATGTTGACACATAATAGTTAATGGGGGAGGGGGTGCGAGACGCGAACACGGGCAAAAGATAATGAATAAACTGCAGTTTCTATCAGGGAACAAGTTTGTCGCTGAACGTGGCAATTGTCGAGCACGGCGAGCGATTACAATGTAATCTAAAGTCCCATTGTTCCATGTCGTGTTCCCGCATTCCCCGTCTCTATCTCGCAGGACGCGTAGTCTTTGGCGGACTACGATTCAATAACCTGTTGTCAGTTCGGTTGTGTTTCTTCCTCACAGGCACCGTGTTTTCGTTGCCTTTGCCTTGTCGCCACGAAAATTATTATTGAAGTGGGGCTCCGGCGTGCGCCATTATTACATTCGAACGAGGGTCGGCCCTGTCATCCCACGAAGAACGCGTTTTTAAGAAAATTCGATACGACTACTGCTCTATTTACCGCCAAACCCTTTTGCAACCGTATCAGATTATAATCTTATTGCCACAAAAGACACCATCTATTTACCTAAATGTCGGTTAATTTACTTAATCCACTCCAGCGTCTAATCTTTTTAGATGATGGTTTAGTTGATGGCTAATTTAAAACCAAGGAATTAACAAAAAATAAATTAAAATAAATTTTCTAGGTAGAAGCATGAGGTCTGTTGTTTTACTAAAAACAACATTATTACTATACTTTTTAATAATAATAAAAATGACATCATATATTATTCATCCTAATAAAATACAAAAATAACTCTAATAGTCTTTAAATAAAATCTTGACTAAAAGTAATAATCACACTTTTAAGGTTATTCATTATAAACATGGGGAAATAGTCGACTTTATAGGTGCCTATAAAATTTATATAGGCGCTAACCGTTTCGTCATAACGATAATAACTTTTTCCACTCTTCTTTTTCATTCTGCTGGATTACACGCTACAGGACCTTTATTTTTTCTTTATTCTATTAAACGATATTAACTCATAAATTCTTATTATAGTAAATTAATTTAAAATTTGAATGACTCCTCTATTGAAAATTTAATCGATTTTCAGTAATTCAATCCCAACAATTTTAAGACCCCTGAAGTTAATTTTGTGTATAGCTAATAGATATTGAATGTTTACACACCTCTACATCATCCTGTCCCACAGGTCAAAAGGCCAACAATTTAACAGTCACTGTTGATGTTTAAATGAACATTTATTGCAGTGCCGGCAACTTGTGTAAGTGTCCTCAACGCCAATCCAACGGCTTCAATTTCGATCCATGGTGCCCGTAATAAGGCGCAGGAAGTATCCGAAAGTCTAGATACTAAATCTGGCGTATTATGTGGGCCTGAAAGGAAGGATCATGCATGTGCGAGATCCGGATAAGGATCTTTTATAAGGGCAAATGAATTGTGGCGTAAGCGGGCGACGGACCTTTCTTTTGAAATGTATCGGGAATCCATACGTGTCGCGCGAGCCCTTTTAAACTTCACGGACCAATTAATTATCTAATTGGATCTGGGAAACTAAGCCGCGAAGTGGAACAAGTTATCTTTTTTGGTTGCTACTAGATAATTTAGACAAAAGCACCAAAACAGATGCTTATTAAGATTTTGTAAGGTATAAATGGAATTATCATGAGTAAAGTACCAAATATAAATAAATTTGTAATTGTTAATAAATTATGTTACAATTAGTACTTAATTAAAGTCGGATACACCATTGTTTGCTTTTTGTACCTTTTAAATTAATTTTTATTAATCTTGTATATAATTAAACGTATCAAACAAAGTAAATTTAGTCTTGGAATCTTATAGTCTGTAGCCAGCTTTGAATGTCTGCAGAAGCATAGTAATTGGCCGGATTCGATGTAAAATAAAATTACTGATTACGAGGCTTCAGAAGTTGATATCTTACAATTAATAGTCTTGATGCAGCCCTTGGGTTTCTATAAAAGTACGGTAATAGACTGGATTCGATGTAAATTAAATTATTTGATGCGAAGCGTGAGATGTATCGTCTTAAATTAGTGCAATGTGTAAATAAAAAAGTGTCTTTGAACTGGTGCTGTCTATGATTCGACTCACCGGAACTATTCATCCAGACCGTGTTTGTGTAATCGGGCGCGATCCTAAAATTTGCCCGAACTCTTGCTCGTTTGCCTGCGTGTGTATGTTAGTGTGTGTGCGACGCCAAACACTGATTACGGAGGTGCATGAATTGGAAGTGAATTAGGTAATCAGGTTTGTTGGGGCATATGAGTTTGTGTCACGCCCTACGGCCGCTCAGGCATATCTCCATTCGGTGCCCCGCTGAGCCCCCCCAGCTCTCACTCGCTGCACCTCTCTGACCCCTCGCCCATCCGTTCTCTTCCTTCCGTTCACTAATTCAGCCAGCGGCGCCGGACTTATTGCACCGAATCGGATATGATTCACTTATCGTGACGTATTTTTAAAATTACATTTTTTTTTGAGTGGGAGCTTTAAATTTTTCATTTCTTCCCTTATTTGTGTAAAACACATTTTAGATCGAATAAGTTGCACTGATGGGAAATGTTCAACATTGAAATGTAAAAAGCATATTTAAAGTATGATATAGATATTTCTAGATAGGTCTTTTACGTTATTTAAATTATGTGTGCTTTAATCAAAGGAACATGGACACAAAAACAGAACTGATGTATGTCAACACTACCATCGCCATAGCCACCTCCCACATCAGTTAAGACAAGTTGCAGATAGAATCATGAATCAACAGATGAAAAAGTTTTGTGATACATTTGCAAACTAAATGTCAAAACGACAATTGAGCGAGTGTTTTTTGAGATAGAAAAATTATATTTAGTGCTTTTTTTCATTTTTATTCAAATATATTCAAATCATAAGAATACACAATTAATCAAGACGTCGTATAAACCATATAAGTATCAAGAGCATTAAATTTAGCATTTTTACAGACAATAAATTTTTATAATTGTATACATATAACATTTATTCCTACTCAGTAAATGTTCAATTATCAATTCAATTATAATCGTTGATTAATAGTAAAATCAATGGCGGTATCATTTCATAAACACCACACAAAAAAGCACCGCAGACCCCGGCCTAAACCGAAAGAAAAAATATTATTGTGGCCGACAAAACGCATTCAAAACAAATAAAAGTTAATTAAACTGACTGCATGTCTATTGATCCAAATCCGAATCTCGATTTATATATTTTCGTTTCGAATTAAAACTAGGCTGGGTTTAAAACGGAAATGTTTAGTGCGATCTCTAAAATATGAATAAAAAACTTTTTTTGTATGGAGCTGACCAACCTTCGCAGTCCATTCTGACGGTCCAGTGAACAGCCGATTGTGTTTCGCCGCTCATGTATATGGGCAAAAGTCCGACAGATTTATACATAGGTACGTTTGTTTTGCTACTCATTTTGTCCGTCGATGTATGATATAAGTTTTTTAATAAATCTACTAATGTTGTCATTTTGCTCAAGTTAGTTATCAAAAAGTTTTTAAATACGAATAATAATGTAATTTTGTATTTCCTGTGTACAAGGTTAAATAGATATACATTTTGTTATTGTTAAATTTGTTAAAATTAACAAGAATATTGAATGTATATTTATTATTACAGTATTCACTTAATCCTAATAATTTTTATGTAGATACTACATAAAACTTTATTTTGATATTATAAATATAACAATAATACAACAATAATATTTGTACGAACAGTAGGAATAGTTAATAAAGACCACCAGTAACAATAATAATTTTAAATATCACATACTAATGAGATTGACATATTTTTGCATTCTTTAGAGTCATTCTTCATGTGGATGTTCGTAAGCATACTTCCAAATGTCCACCAGACAAACTGATGAATGAAACCTATAGAACATCATCAGTGGCAAACACATGTGCCCTAATATAGTCCAAAGTTCCTTTCCATAAAATTCGTATCTATCATCCAAAAGTCCATGGGACTCCACTTCAAAGGTTTGAGATACCCAAGACGCCACATTGCACACAATTAGAAAAGTAATCAGTTCTCTTCCAGGTTTTTTCTTAATGAGATGTCGACTGTTACTTGTTCTTCTCAGTCCATCCATTATAAGTGGGCTTTGAATCAGCACCTGACATACCTTAAAACAATATAAGTTTTCATCATTTCTGTATCACAGAATTTGACATGGTACCTCTAAGATTGTATAAGATATAGACATTCCGTTTCCTTCAACAACAGCTGGAATCAAAGTAAAAATGCCATTGAGGAAAAAGGCAGGCATACAAATAACCAACAGTAAATCATCTAACAGACTGTGTATGTGATCATTAATATCTAATTTTGTAATTTGTCTATAGGCCAAAATACTAGATACCATCATAGCGACCACCATAAACATTGAGTTCCACAAATGAACGTTAATAGACATGTCGTGATAATTCCTAAAAATTAACAACATGTTGATAACATAGCCTTTTTATATCTTATGTTACGTAACAAGATAAATTAATCTTATTTTAATAAGAATTCAATATAATAAAAAATACTAACTCTGAGTGCATAGTAATGATAAACAGAATAATCCCAACAACAGATAGCAGCATCATAACCAAACCGAGGAAAAGGCCTTTGTTTGCTGAATGAAAATCAGCATGTACTACAATATTGCCTTCAATCCCTTCACTGTCCATTTTACACTTATATTTTTCCGGTTCCTCATCGCTACCCTTGCAAATATTCACATTTTGCCAGATAATAAACAGCACTCCAACTGAAATAAATATATAGTAAAAATTGCATTTGTGAACGCATTTTAAAAGTCTTACCAACTAGAATGCTATACTCTACGCTAAAAGGATACAAATATGGGGAATAATTTTTGTAGATTTTTTTCATCCCTTCGTCTAAATCGCATACGTGCGTAAATCTTCGAACTGTTGAGTTAATGTAACTGGTTAAAATTTGTGCCCCTCGTTTATTATAGTTCGTTAGGGCATAAGCAACCGGGTGATCTTCCAAAAAATTGACTTCAGATATTCTTGTTTCATCCTCATCTTCATCATCGTCATCGTCCGTAGTATACTTTGATAGTGCTTCGATTGTTTCCCTAAATATAGTCCAGACCCAGAAACAGATACTGGATGATATACAATGCATTATACCAAACCTTGCCAAAACCACATGTCGATTTATTATGATCTAAAATTGAACTTATTAAAAACGACATACATTATCATCATCTTTTTCACTTACGTTTGAATATTTAAAAATAAAATAAAGTAACACGAAAGAATAAATTGGATATACAATGTCTAGCACCATGGTCTGCAGCGTGGCACATTCTTCTAAAATATCTGGATCTGACTGTAAAAACATAATTTGGTAACCCACAAGCAATAAGCTATGGATCAGGTGGCCGAAACAAAACACTAGAAATTCAAGATGTAAGTTAAAATATATTTATTAACATAAATTAATATTATTTACCTGCAGCTCCTATTTTAAGATAAAAATTAGCAGCATGTTGGTCTTTGCTAAGACAGTAGTGATGCTGCAATGTTTTTCTAGCTGCCGAAAATGAAGGAACTGGTATACTGATTTCGAACTGTCCATTTTCAGTTGGTGTCACTTGGTAACTATTTTGGTTAGTTTCCATCTCGTCCTGATATTGTTTAACTTTACGTTTGTAGTAGGAAATATCGATGATCAGAAAGAGTATGTAAAGAAGAGCAATTATCACCAAATATAAGCTGTACGTCTAAAAATTAATAAATCATTCAATATTTAATGTAATTATATTATTTTAATACTTAATATCTATTTGTAGTTATTTGTTTTAAGATAAGTTAAATTAAAAAAATATGTAATATAAAGAAATATTTCTTTAAGATTGTAATTTTTGATGAGAAAATTTATGAAATTGGAAATATTTCTTTACTTTACAAGTAATCTTATTTTAAAACTCTTGTAAATTACCTCCGCTATTGGTCCACTACCATCAACTATGTCAGTCACATATACAGCTAATCCTAATGTTATTATAAATAAAGCATACATTCCACTTAAAATTATTGTCAGTCTATGCCTAAAATATAAATAAAGTATGTAAATTATGATATAAAATAGCCTAGACCTATGTGAAAGTTATATATAAAATAAAAAATAAAAAAACTAGTTACTGCATCTAACTAAATGCAAGTCAAAAAGATTTTGTGACTAAATTTGGCTAACACAGAAACAATTTTTAAAACTTTTAAATGTTAATTTTTCAAACAACGACAGAATTGTATACTTTTTTCCCGACAATTCTTAGGATGATTTTATAATTTTAATGAATTTCAGAATAATTTCGTTTAACTATAATGTTTAATTACTATAATTTTAAATCAACATTCCCCTAATTATGCATTTTTGTCAGAAATGAATAAAACATCCAAAATCAAATTTGCCGTGAACGAGATTCAATACCCACACCATGAATATTAAATATTGGATGTGTCGATATGACAATGAACTGACCGTAACATTCGTAATCATCGTTTCCTCTCCGATATAATTATCGTAATGGTCATACTGTTACGTGGCCGAAATTAGGTCCAATTTCTATTTTGTGCAGAATCATAGAAATCGAAGGCCTACAATGTTGCATACATTAATACATTAATGGACGTAATAGGAAAACTTTGTGTTAGTAAAGTAAAACTTAAATAAAATAATAAGACAAATCTTAGAAAGTTGCAAAGGAAAAAAGTAATTATAATTATAATTTACTTGAAACTTAGTACATTTTACAAATTCAAATTGATTTTGTTTATATACAATTGATTTACAGATTTATAAAAGAAGATTGAAAAATTGGATGATGAAATATGCAGGTTTTTTGGGGGAAATAAATTTCTTTTTATAATTATATAAAGAGTATAATTTGTTTTAGATTATTCTAATTTTTTAAAAATTAAAATATTTTGACAAATGACTTTACTTTTTTTACCAAGAGATGGGAATGAAAATTACTTTTATGGACACATCCTATTTTGACCATTTGTTGACTTACACTCTTCTTTTCGAGGGTGCTACAATTTGTAAACCATTTAGGCAAATAATTCTTCAAACATATAATCATCAAACACAAGAGGAATTCAAAAACATCACATGTTTCGCGAGAATCCCCCTTTTATATTTTATTCAAATTTGATATGAAGTATACATGAGACTAATACTAATCTTACCAGAAAACTCTTTTTCTCTCTTCTGGCGGTGTCGAAGCGAGAGTGTCGGTGGACGGTGCCGGCGTTTGCGGGATCGATTCCAGGCTGAAGCTGGCCCCATATTCGCCGTGATCGGACACGAAGCCTTGATTGATGTGGGCGAAACCATTGGCTGGGCCGTCCAGAGAACTGTATGAATCAACTAGACTTAAGTGCCTTTGCCTCTCTTTCTGCTGATTATACTCTAGAATTTATTTCATTTTTTTATTTATAAAAACCTATTTTAAAAGAAGCGAAGAGATAATAACCGTTAGTAAAAACTAATCTAGATTTTTATTAGTTTTAGTTTTACCCTTTATAAAAGTTATAAAATTAATCAATTATATATTTAAAAATTACAACTGAAATGACTCACCCAATATTTCGTTTAATGAAGAACAAGTACTGTCTAAATTATTATTATTGTTAACACTGTTGCCGGGAAACACTAATTGGAGAACCATATTTTCATTTTTAGTGTTGTTCTGAAAGGAATATACACTTCTATTACAATACATAATTGAATATTTTACTGATTTAACATTATTAAATTTTAAAAAACAATAAAATATTGTAAAGTCTACGTGATTCTTAATCAATTGCTCAGAAGAAAGTAAAAGACAAGAATACATTTTTTTCAATGAAAACCAGTGAACACAGGCATTGTTTATTGTCAAATGTAGTTTGTAGTGCATGACTATTTAAAAAGTAATTACCTGAATACGTTGACTTTTAATAGAGAATATGAAAATATGTATATAGATGTATTTAAAAGATTTAATTGTTAAATTGATAAAATTAACAAAAATTCTAAAAGGCTCAATACAAGCAAATAATAAAAAATGTATGCTGAATTGAATAATCGACAAAATACTGAGTAATTATTTAAAATAGAGATAAATAATAAATTAAATAATATGTTTTTAGAAATAACATTAATCTAGATGCGTATAATATTTGCAGAACTTCATATAATAAAAGAGGTGTCATGTAATGTTTTTTAATAATAAAACTTATGAAAAGTAAACCTATTGATATCAAACTCACTCAAAAACTCTCACTTCAACATTTTATTTCGTCAACGCACAGTGCATCTAAGGCATATCCGCATGAGATATTTCAGTAAAGACTCTTTCTACATCAGAAATACAACCCCCGAGAATGATGACATGACTTTTACCCCTCATAAAACATAAATCTGTTACATTATCCCTATCTTCGATTTACGAGACATTGTAAAGGGGGAAGGAAATCTGTAAAAAAATTTTACGTTTCACTTTTTCAAATAAATTTTTCATTATATTTTGTAATGTTTTTATATCGGTATATATATATATATATATATATATATATATATATATATATATATATATATATATATCTATATTAGTGGAGATTTACGTAAAATAACTATACTATTTAATTTATTATCTATTGTTATTTTATGTGCATTCGACTATATACAATGGTATTAATTAATCTTTATTATTGCACTGGATCTTTTAGATGATGTACTTAGTTCGGGACTTTATATGTCGTCAGACATTTCTATGAATTATTTACTATTGGGGATTATATTTATATCTGCCATTAAGTCTGCCAAAAAGGTACCGACTTTATCTATCACAAATTCTGACAAGCTAAATAAATAACGTATTGTTACCTTTGCGTTTCTTAATCACCCATATTATGCACACATCATACACAAGACAAACAGTGCACTGATACTCTCGGGAGTTTTGATGCATATCGACTAAAACTGTTTGTTCACTTTTAAATTTCTTAACCAACGCCGACAAACTTTGTTAATATTCCTAGCATAGACGTTCGTTCGTCAAGGATACTAACGAACGACTTCTATGTAAACTATTTATTTAATAAAGAAAATTTAAATTTTTTTTATAACATTTACAATTACATATTAAATACACTAATTTGCACTGGAATCGCATTGTGTCAAAAAAAATCTTGTAATTTTTGCCCCAGTATTTTTTTTTTTTTTGTAAATTAATAGTAATTTTTAACCATTTTTGTTATTAGAATGTCCATAACATTTTATTGACATTCATTATTTACAAATTAATATTTTTGTTGAGGTTTTTGTAATTAAATTTTTTATTCAATGATTAAAGTTGGTGTATTATAAATAAGTACATTATTACTATTTTATAAAAATGTAATAATATATCAAGATTATACACACGCACTTCTGAAATGACACAATTTAATCTATTTTTAGATGTTATCTTTTAAATATAATTTCCTATTTATCCATTAAATTATTTATTTATTTACAATAATATATTTCAAAAAGTATTAAAATATATACTTTTTTAAGGAAAAATTAAATAGACCGTTCTTATTTTATTTTGCCCTACGTTAAAAAAATATTATCATTCTCCGCCCCTGTACAAATTTATATTGCTAAACAACAAAAGTTTACATAATTCGATTTCGCACTAATAATCTTACAGTTTTTCAATGGTTCAGTTCGTATTTAAGTAATGTTTACATCGGCATTTTGACCACAATGCATAAAACCATCCATTAGTTTCTCTAATATTATAATTTTTGCGACAAATTGTAAAAATACTTTAGATTTTTGTAACAAACATTTTTGCAATGACGTATTTTGAAATACTCTTTTGAAATACTAAATTAATGTACTCATTTATATCATTTCAATTATTTATTTTTAGGATTATTCCAAATAATCTTATAAGATATAATCCTGTATGTACAGTATTAATATAATAAATAAATAAAAATTATAAAATCATACCTTAAGTTTCATTTCTGGAACAGACACAGATCTCGCATATTTCTTAGTATAACTGCCTCTGTTTATAATCGCAGGTCTTTGAATGGATGTGGATGTGGACGGCGATATACGAATTTGATTGAGTTCTGTGTTAGTATTGTCCTAAAATGTATAACTTTAAAATATATGTTTTATTAAAAAAAAGACATTTTACTTTAGTATTAGTAGTCGATCTCACGATATTCTTGGGGAAGTCTAAAGTAGCAGGTCTTCTCTGTTTTACAGATAATGTTGACATTGTTGTTTTTGGAGTTGGAATGTTATAATATTCCAGTTCCGATGAAACTTCGTCATGCTATAATAAAATCAATTTTATTATTAATGAAAATAAAAATTTTTATATTAATATTTTTTTCATTTTTGGATGCAAAGCACTTACGATTATGAGAAACAAAACTGACAATAATTTACATATTCCAGATATACTTTATTAACACTGATAATTAAGTGCTTTACCTCTGTATAAAATCCTTTACTATTTATATTCTTTGTGTGCCTTATTTGTTCATTTGGTATTCCAAATGTACTCACACTTATCTTCCTTTGCTAAAAATGAGTGTTTAAAAATTTAATTAAAAAGAATCTTTAAAAATTAATTAAAAACATACCCCTCTCTCCACATTTTCTTCAATTTTTTCGTTTGGAGCATCTGTCATTTCAACACTCATTTTAAACTTATAATTATCGAAATCGGACGTTGTTCGGTATTTATATATCATATTGTTCAAAAATTTTTAATATTTTAAGCCATAAATTTTTATATATCCCTAGATCTATTATCAGATGCTACCGATAATTATACCTAAATATCTGTTTATATAAGATGACTGTAGAATCTCATTAAAAATATAATATAATAAAATTTCTTATTCCATGTTTAGTAAAGTAAATAAACTGATTTAAACAGATTTTTAAAATACTTTTAAATTAATAGATTTGACAAATTTAAGTTTTTTTTATTTTGATGAGTGTTTTGCTAACGATTTCAGTGTCTCATTGCTACTTTAGATGGACAAAACCTGACGAACCAAACTGATTTGAATTTTATAAATTCGAAACAGAATGATATTTATGGCTAGATTAATCGGTAGCCAATTGGCCGTCATAAGCCTCGGTTATTGTGGATTATCTCCATGGATAATGGGATTGAAATTTATGAAGCCGTCGGTAGCGAATCAGGACCTACTCGTTACTTCTGCTCTCCTGGCAACCGCTGACGTAACATCAACCAACTTATAGCGGAACAAAATAAAATAAAAAAAACATCAATCGATAAAATACTTTTTATAAATCGTACTGACTTCTGGTGCAGTATTTTGTATTTAGTACAACCAAATAAATAATAATAATTTAAGTATATTTAGAAAATTAGTTTATTTGATTTCTAAAAAATTTCGATAATGTTTCCTTTAATTTTCATTTATTTCTATTCAACGTTAGAGGTCTCTGACACATATGCATTTTTGCGCCATCTATTATCGACTCTAAAATATTTTAAAATAGAAATTTACTTCACAAAATTACGATAACTTTTCTCAATAATGGATGGCTGTAACATGCATTTATGATATTGTTCATATAAGGAAATACATAATTATGATTCTGATTCCGAGCTACTGGAAGATGAAGAGTCATCTCGAGTTTCTTTGAATAGTCCCTTTTGTACCAAATACTGTGGAGGTTCAACTTTAGTTTTTACTGTTTTCATGTACTTGCAATACTCCTTTGTTGATCTAGAAGTAATTTTAACGTTATTTCATACAGTTTTGATAATGGAGTACATAATATATACAAATAATATGTTACGAAAATGCCGAGGTTTCAAGAAGAAAACTAGCATATTTTTAGCATTACATCTCTATTTAGATAACTTGAAGTTTCCTTATTAAATACCTGAGATGAGTGATTCCTTTCCACATTTCTTCCATTCCTCTTTTTTTATCAGAAGATGTTTTGTGCCACTGAGCAGCTGTTTCGTTTAAATGTGGCCGAATTTGCTCTTCCGCAGGCAATCGTGAACCGAATACAAAAATTTTCGGAGCCCTCTTCGCAGCTAAGATGTCCCGCTCGATCTGCTGTCTAAGCACCTCTTCTTTAGCCAACTAAAATCAAATATATAATAGACAAGATAAAAATCTAAATGGTACATATCTTAATACATGGGGCACATTTCTTAAATGAGCTATTCTTCTAGGAAGTGTAGGCATTTCCTCCATTTTCATATCTAAGGTGCTTGCTAATTGATTTTGTGATCCAATTTCAAACATTTTTATAAGGTTCTCCGTAGTAATGGATACAGGATAATTTTTATTTAATGTGTTCATCCAATTAATAAAATTAGTAGCAATCTAAAAATTGATCAAATATATATTGTTATATATGCAACTAATAAGATAAAAAAACGAAACAATTTAGCCTATTGATCCTTTTTATATCAATTAACCTGTTCAGTGACATATTCAGCCTTTTGACACAAATCCATATTTTCGTATGTAGGCAGAGGTTGTGGTCTCCATATTCTTACTTTATTTGTTGGTTTAGTCATGAAATTCTTATATATTTTAAAATATTGTTTCTCTAAAATTCTGCAAATAATTAATTATATTATAATTTAATATAATTATGAAAAAGCAGTACGTTTCCTTTACAAATTCTGGTTCTACAAAATCATCAAAATCGAATAAAGCATCGGGTCTAGTCAATCTTCGCGAAATTCTTCTTTGTTTAATATCTGCTTGAACATTTTCTTCTTCTGCTGTTCTATAGAAATTAGAAGGATTTTCTAGAAGCTGGGTACCTGTCTCTGTAGTTACATCCCAATCTTCATCGTCATCGGACTCTTCTTCTTCGTTAATACTTACTACCATTGCACTTCTACAAATTAATGGAAATATGAGTTTCATGTAAAATATTATTTGACCATTTTAAACACACATGCTTTTAAAGCAATACATAGAAATAAATAATGTTTTACCGTGTCGACCTCTTTGATTCCACTGAAATTCCAGACTCAAGGACTTTTAAACTATCGTCCGAAGGCTCTAATTTCTTTGATATATTCTTTTTAAATAATTTGGAGGTGCATAAAACTTTAGGTCGCGGCCTAGTAACTCCGGCATTGATATTTTCGAATAAAATAGAATATAAAGTGTCGAAAGTTATCGAATCTGTTATCAGTTTCAAATCCTCAATAGATAGTAAGTCCGGCTTGAAATGGAAATTATACTTTTAAATAACACAAATCATCACATTATTACCTTTAAAACTTCTGATTCTAATTTGGAAAAGAGGTTTTTCCAATACTCACGAGAATTATAATTAAGTAGTTCATTTTGTAAGAGTTTATGCCTTTTGTTTTGGACTTTTGTAGATTTAGAATACATAATGTAAAACACAAACCAATAAACAAAAATACAAAACAGCTTTTGGTTACATAAATCACAACATTTACATTTAAACGCTTTTGATTTTTAAAGTCATGTTCAAAAAATATGTCATATTCGGTTTTCTAGCAACCATTTTTTTACTGGTGGTTTTATAAAAAACTTATCATAAATTTATAAAAAATTGTATGTTTTGTAAGTTGCATTTTGGACACAAATTTTGATTAAACACAAAGGTAGTGAGCACTTTTTCCGCGATCTAGAATGGCAAAAATATTACAGAATAATTGAAGTGTCATTCAATTGATAATTAAACTGAAGGTAACTTAACAACAGTTTCTCAAAGTTCATTTGAAAGATATTCGGGACTAATATAAAGTACTTTTATTTAACTTAATATTAACAAAAAGCCATGTATATAATAAAAATATCACTAGTACTTCATTATTCTTCACTATACTTTAGTTTCGTTGCCTAAGTTTGAGCTCACGCTTAATTCGGAAGAGTTATCTGGTTGATTTTTGTTAAATAATCCTTTTTTTACTAGATATCGTGGTCGAGCAACTTTTGGTTTGTTTTCTCTCATATATTTTGCAAATTCCCTAATAGATCTAAAATAAATTATATAATTAATGAATAAGGAAAACATAACTGCATATACCTTAAATGAGTTATTCCCTTAAAAACTGCATCCATGTGAATAATATCATCTTTTCCAACCATACTTTGATGCCATTTAGCAGCAGTGTCGTTTAAATGTGGTAGGACCTGTTCTTCAGGTGGTAATCTTGAACCAAATACTAGTATTTTTGGTTTACGTTTTGATGCCCTTATATCTTTACTTATTTCATTTCTCAATATTGCTTGTTTTGAGAGCTAAAAATATTACTCACTTATTGTTATAAGGGTTTTAAGGAACTTACATGAGAGACATTCATTGAATTAGCAACTCGTGTTGGCAAAGAGGGCATTTCGTGCATCTTCATATCTATTGCTGAAGCAACTGATGTTTGAGAACCAATTTCAAACATTTTTATCAAATTATCTGTTGTTATACCAATTGCAGTCTGTGAATTTATTTTTTGCATCCATTCGATAAAATCTTTAGCAATCTAGGAAATAATAATAAAAATATTCATTGATTTCTAGTTCTATGCCTATATAAAGTTAAATATAAAATAATAAAATGTTACATTTTTAAGATTTGCATGAGGATATATGTATATTTACTTTTTCAGTTACTGCATTTGCTTTCTGAACCAATGACATCTCCTCAAAGGTCACGGGAGGATGCGGTCTCCATATTGCAGCCTTACTAGGTTCCTTTTTCATAAAATTGCCATACATTTTCCAATATTTTTCTTCAGGAAGTCTTAATAAAATATATGATGTAAATTAAAATATAAATATTTTTGTATATATATACTTTGTTTGTTCCTCGATGACTTCTACATATTCTTCGAAATCAAAACCACCTACAGCTTTGTTAAATCTCCTCGAACCCCTGAAACTTTTTCTGCTTCCTTTGCTAAGGTTCTCCGATACCAGATCCATTTCTGCTCTTGGTGGGCGATAAAAGTTCTTTGTGTTTAGTAGAAGATCTTTACCCACGTCAGAATTAATTTCCCACGAACTTTCAGTTTCCGAAGAAAGAAGATCCTGACTTTCATATCTCAAATTTCTATATTGGTCAATTGTAGTTTTAAATTCATACAATTATTAATTACTTACTCAACTTTTCTGGATTCCCTTGTAGAAATAGTGTCATTTACATCTAAACTTTCAACACTTTTCGTAATTGGTCTTTCTTTTATTTTACGATCTTTAACTTTTTCACATAAAATTTTTGAATCGATATGTATCTCATTAATTTCTTTTTTTGAGAATAAAATTGCCGAAACATCTCCTAAATTTATTTGAGATGCTAATAATTCAAGTTCTTCAGAGGTCAGTTTTTCAGGCTTGAAATTGATTCATGGCATATTGTATAATATATAACTTATGATATATTTAATATATATATTTACCTCCTTAATATGTTCTTCCAACTGAATGAATACTCCTTCCCACCATTCTCTAGACGAAACACAAAAACTCTTTGTTTTTTTTACTTTTGAAATGTATTGTTTGCTTTTTCTTGCAAATACTTTGGACATGGTTGCAAGGATAGGAATATTGTACCTGGGATAGTCTTGTTTAATCGATAGTGGTGGTAATGAAACGAAACTCAAAGTATTATGACATATATGTACGTCATAGTAACAGACTGTCAACAATAGTAAGTAGTCTATAGTTACAACCTATCATAGGTTTGACGGTGGAGAACATGTATTCATCTTATAAATATATATTTTAATTCAATATATGTTAAAAAAATACAATGTTTTGTATAATAATGATAATTTATATTTCGTTCATATATATAATAAAAACACATATAGATAAATAAGAAAGAAAATCAAAACAATTCCTTATATATTACTTTCTTTAGAAGTGATACTACATATGTAGTATATAAAAGTAGACCCTCGAAATAAATACTGCCATAACAAGAATCCACACCACCTAGTACATTGTTAAACACGCCTTTTCATTTTATTTTACACATTTTTTGTTCTATTTACATTCTGCGGCGAGCTCTAATAAATTTTCAATTTTCTCCTGCGTTCATTGTGACGGCATTCCAGTTTTATTTTCAATATTGCCGTCGTAAGCCAATTGCCGCAACATAAGCTGATATTCCTTTGTGAGTTAAAATGATGTATAAAATGGGTTTCTAGTGATTGGCGAGCTCTTAAGCGAACCACCAGGTGAGGGGGGGGGGCTACGAATTTATTGTCGAGCTGCTTTGACTGAGGCTCCATTTCATTTTGAAAATAAAAAAAATCATTGACTTATTATAATCAGCTTCTTGATCATGGTTATCGATCCATATTTATACTGTAATATCATCGTAATAGTAGACTACAAACTTCTTTGAAACATAGGTTAACACATAGATTCATGAGAAGAGTTTATGTATATAATTTATACATATTTTTTACAAATTGTTGTGGTCAGAATGATGTTTGTCGAGCAATTGGTTCTGTGATTATCAAATTTTAAGAAATCATGGCATTCTTAAAGTATTTCGTAATTTTTCCAACAAAATCCGTCCCTGCTCATGGTATGATTGTTAATATGTCTTTGAAGACCCCATTAACTTTACAAATACCCCCATTTCTCCTGTCTTGTGGATATTGCAGACGCCGAACCGTGGGAGAAGACGGGGAAGCGATTCCAAGTAACTGGAGATATATGTACACCTGTATTTCTACTCTAATGCCACACGTACCTTTTCCACCTGCCACTGGTTCGGCGAAATTACGGGAGTCCCGGCTCTCGCCAAGGGGAAGAGCGCCAAGATGCCTCCGCATAGTTATGTGACACTTGGAGATATCAGGCCCCGAAAATATTTAATTAAGATTCAGTTAATGGTACGAAAATGAATGTTTGCTTTTCAAAGAAGCCGCTCCTAAATTACACGTTAGACATCTATTAGCTTACAGCTATCAATGTCGGTGCCGTCTCTCTTGCCTTACCGATTTTATAATAATTCCCACTTTAATTTAATTTCATCCACCTAGTTGATATTCTGTGCGTTTTCAGTATCTGTCTCATTAAAATACTTGCTGCTATTACACAAACAGCATACAAATCTTATAAATCTGCGACCTTTTTAAGAAAATAATTTTAATTAAGAATAAAATAACAGATTCTCCTAAATTTTAATTAAATAATAATTTAGTCATTTTTTAATTGCTTTTATACAGGGTGTTACTAATTTACTAGATAGACGAAATAAAATCCAGCACTTTATCAACTATTTTCAGATTATTCTATATATAGGATAAAAATTATAAAAATGTTGTTTCTTATTCATCTTCTGATATATCAGTTTTCTATAGGGTAGCCGAATGGAGATTAGGATGGGCGGGACAATATATGTTTTGATCTTTTATCTAAACCATTATAATTTTGGATTTGTGATCGAGATGATTTCATGTTGGAACACTTTTATTAAGTGCATTTCTTCAATATATGGAAGCAATTATTTAAGATATCCTTGTAGACAAATCAGTCCAAGGGGGCCTACTACAGAAGAATTGAAGCATACTCATAGCATAGTTGAACCGCCACCATTTTTCACTGTGTTCCTGTAAGATATTTACCATAAGTATAATCATAATTTTTTTATTAATTAATTTTACATTCGTCACTAAAAACTACTCGCCCCCACTGTTCTAGTACTGGCATTCAATTCAAATGTCAAATAAAGTCCATATTTTAATATAATTTAATATTAAAAGCTCAATAAAAAATAAACTAAAATCTTCCTTATTCATGATGGTTAAGTAGTTAACCCTGAAACAAATTACATAGCGTAACAAAGAATAATGCGGCCAGTAGAAAAGTCAGAGCTAGATAAATTATGAAAACGTTTTGTAAACCGTTATAGATATCATAAATAAAAGAATTTTCAGGAGACGAAATAAATTTATTCAGTGCCTGGGCAATTCTCGTTTCGCGTTTCGTTGCCATTAAAAGGTGGCTGTAACAAAAATTAAGAGCTGTTAGCACGTTCCCGTATATCATCAGCTTAGGGCTCACCTATATCATTTCACATGTGCGGTAGCTGCTACTTTTGTTGCCTTTTTAAGAAGACGAGTGTTCGGCAAGATACTGCCTCTGAGCCCCCAACAGTTTCCTTTTAAAGCCTCTGGCGTCTATACGTTCTTAAACTAAAAATAAAATAGACCAGCGGGGCGTTGACTGCCGCGCTTTTTACCAGCTTAGACAATCGTGATTTTCACTAATTAAAACAATTTTACAGCCGCATTGGACCAGGTTCACGTTTCTATTCTAGCGAGCTGTTACGAGATGAATTAAATTAACTCACTTTGTACAAGAGAACGTCGGCGTCATTCAACTGCTATTATGAACCCTTTTACAATTACCTGCATATATAGATAGTTTACACTATAACACAAAACTATATTTAAATTGTGTATTTCAATATTTGTTTTTACAGAATGTACCAAATGATTATCCCACTGGTTTTAAAATGGAAACACCGGACAACCCAGAAAACAAACGTCTTGCTTCAAATGTGAGAAAATCGCTTTGCAAAATGTCTACATTAAATTCGGATCACGAGTTTCCCCACGACCACACTTTTTTCGTGGATCCCTCCGCGGCTAGAACCGTCGTCGACGATAATTCAATTACTCTCACGTTTCAGGCTCAACAGATCTCGGTAAATATTTGAGATGTTACAACCCCAAGCTGAGACATTTAAAAATTCGTTAATTACGTGTTCCAATAATGGAATAGGAATTCTTGTGTTAGATACATCGTTCAACTGATAACCGGCAAATATAGGTACATTCAATAATTGACTATGAAACAGATAATTTTGCGTTTCCTAGAAACGACTACAATCTGAAAATTACGGTCCAGGCAAATGAATAGTTATAACTAAATTAGTAAATTATTTGATCCCGTCTGAAATACGAGATCGCATACGAATCTAGTCGTAAAACAACGGCCTATCGGCCGATTTGTAGCGACACATAACAACTACTGGTTAACCTTATCTCGGAAATGACAAATACACACATTTCATTGTGAGTTTGTTAATTGAAATTGCTATAGAACCGCATGGCCACAATACATTTCTCTGTTTAGTTTTGATAACAAAACTCGCTTCGTAGTCGCGATATATTCCAGTAAGGCACTGTCTAAATGCGACTGCAAGAAAAGAAAAATAATAGGCTTTATCAAACTATCAAAACAAAGATGCTAAAATATGTAAAAATGCAACCCATATTCTGTAATATCAAGTGAAGACATTTACTTATCAAAAAATTATGTTTCTTTCTGAAATCTTTGAAGATGCAGTAAGGTATAAATTACCTTTATCCAGAATTTTAAAAGGTTAATATTATATTCTACTTGCAATTCTTGATTAGGCAAGACGAATGACTGAATGAATCTATGATAACAAATGGGAACCAGGTATTCCACGTCTGGTTTGTAAATAACTGGAATATAAATCTACTGTAGTGGATCTCCAATTTACTATATAAAGAAATAGCTTCTTTTCCAATGATTTCATATAATTTGAACCATATTGTATATTTAAGAGTTTCTAAAAATTCATGGACTAAGCAAAAATTTTAATAATAGTACTAATGATAATTTAAGAATCTACCTGTAGGTTAGATTAGGTTCTTGTATGCAACATAAAATTTACTCTTGAGTTAACGTGTTTCACTTTGCTTCGAGTTAAGTTTTGAGTATTATAATCAAGAAATAGGTGTTGTATAAAAAACGAGGAAAACACTGCATCATCAGAAACAACAGTATCGAACTGTTTAATTCCAGTAAACGAACTTTCGTTCATCTTGAAGTAATAATTTAAATAATCATATGTGTAATAATAAATTTAAACTTTTTAATTTTAACATCTCTTATTCACCAAGACAGTATTATTTTGTTTTTAAATGAAATTCTTTTAATAATTGGTGATAAAATATTGATATCAAAGATATTTGTCAATTTGTTGTAACATAAAATTTTTAACCTCTTAAGTTTTCAGAAATAAAAATATACATACTTCCTCTCTAATCATTCTATTTAAGATTTAGAACTTTTGCATAGTGTAAATAATCAGATTTTTTTTCATCATTTTAATAATAATAATAAATGCTAACATATATCTAAAATTATACTATTTTAAATAAAAAACAGTTGTGTTATAAAATTTATTCACTGGTTTTTCCAAATTTACAAATTCCTAAATAAGTTTCTTCAAGTCATAATACTTCTTTTAGCTTCGATAATTTTAAATTCGTCCAAGATGCGGTTTTTCCCAAAATTTATCGATTGAGAGTGCGGTGCAGACTGCACATTTCGTCTCTTCTGTGACGAATGACTTGACTCTTTGAGCCAGTCGTGTTGAATTATTCGATCCAAAGTAAGTCTGAGATGTACATCCGGCTCTAATAAATTACTTACTAACAATTTATATGGTATGTCATCAATTTTAGACTGGAAAACCCATTTTTTAGATATTTGATCATTTAATAATTTTTTTATATTCGAGTCATCAAACGGCATTACTGCATTCAACATCACAAATAATATAATTCCCAGAGACCATATATCTGATAATTTGGGATTGTATGGAGTTCCTTTAATGATTTCAGGAGCAGCATATGAAGCTGAACCACAATAGGTCTTACAGAGTATGCTAGCGTTATGGCGATCAGTGCAAAATCTGGCGAAACCAAAATCTGCTATTTTTGCGTTAAACCTTTGAGATAGTAGAATATTCTCGCATTTTAAATCTCGATGGGCAATATTGTTTTCATGCAGATAGTTTAGACCGTTCGTCATTTGTCTAAACCAAATTTTTGCTTGGTCCCCAGGTACTGCCCCCATTTTTTGAATGAAATTTAATAAATCTCCGTTTTCGGCATACCTGCAATATTTTATTTATTTAGTATTGGTTACTTTGTTAAAATTTGAGTAATCTTTGTAAATATAACCCTCATCCATATATTTCAATAAAATTATAAATGATAAAAACACATTAGAAAAATGATAAATGATATATAATGAATGATGCACCAAGAACACGTTCAATAAAGAAACAAATATAAATAAAATTGTTTTATAAAGTTTGTCCTGAAGAAAAAATTCTTTAATCTAAACGTGTTTAAATTTGGTATGGGTTTAAATAGTATTAAAAAAATATGATAATATCATTGAATATAATATAATAGAGTGGAATTTATTCAAGCCTTAAGATTGAAAGTGTATCTGTGTCTGGGTTTAAATATAAGTCGAGAAAATAGCAACTTCTCTATTTATGTAATTAAATCATTTTAAATATCTCATACCTCATAAAGATAAAAACTCTCGGCCCCCTCTGCAAAATACTATGAATGTGGATTATATGAGCATTCTCAATTTTAGTCAAAATTTCTAACTCTCTAGGAAGGAACTTCTCTAGAAAGCCTTTCGGTGCTTTATCCTTATCAAATATTTTACACGCTAATCGAGTTTTCTTTCGACTTTTATCGTCAATATGATAAGATGTATAAACCTTTGCATAAGAACCTTGACCAATTTTTTTCCCAATATGATAGCCCCTTTCTTCTAATGCTCTTTCTTCAGAATTGTGAGGAATTAAATTCCAACGCGCCGCCATATTCTTTATTTGTTGTAGAACCATTGGCAATATTCAGATTACACTCCCTTTATCACGTAGGATTTTTGAATACGTTCCTTAATATCCTGTTATAATAAAAAAAGTTATAGAAACAATAAACTAATATGAAAAAGCGATACATACATTGCTTGACAGTATTTGTCAGTCGCTTACTTAATTTTGTTATATGTATTTTTTAATAACTCAAACGTCAGAAAAAATTAATTAACAACTCATTGTCATAATTTTTATAATTTAATATTTAAATCAATACATTTAAATTAAATATACAATAGTTACATTTTAATCAGATTATTATAATTTTATTAATAATTATTTCTATGGAAAAATATTAAAATGTTTCTTACATTTCTCTAATATTTATTTGTCATTTTGAAATTACGTAACTAAAATATTTGAAAATCAACATCAATAAATCGAAATAGCAGATTCGTATATTTTAGGTATTCAAATTTAGGATTAGAATAAAGCAATAGAATTCTAATACGAAATTCATGCGATAGAAAATTTAAACGGCAGCCTGTGATATACGCGATACGGCACGTAATTGCCGGCATAAATAATAAAACCGAGATCAACTACTGGAAGAAAGGATATGTGTGTGTATCAAATAGTGCAGATATTCATAAAACGGAATTGTCCTTCGGTCCAGTCGCAGTGGAATAGAAGGAAAATCCGGACAGTGGGACAGAGGATATAAGAAAGTGTAGTCGCCGTTATCGTGGAGCTGCAGGCGGTGAAGTTAGGCAGTGAATCTTGCCGCTGTCTTATTACATACCGTCTCTTAGTTAGTCGGTGTAATTCTGTGTTAGTGCGTACTTGGCACGTTATGTCGTATGATTAGACAGATTTATTCGGGAGATTTCCGACATTATGTCAAAGACAAGCGGCAAGAGGACGGGCCTTTATACTGCTCGTTCCTGTACTAATGAGATTTTCCCTTGACGGCCCTCACGATAATTTCCTGGTTATTACACAATTTACATATGCTTATTAAGTGGAGTGTTCGCTAACGCGCTGTATAATTGTTGCAAATTTGCTTTTTATTGGCGTCTTTTCACCTCTTGAACATCCGACAAAGTCATACAGGTTCGAGTATTGAACACATGTAATGGCAAATCAACTGTAAAATTGTGAGAAAACTAAATACCAACTAGGTATGAAGAAGAATTAATCTCTTTGTATATTTTTGTTATTGGCCAATTAAAAAGTGCACGGGAACATCCATCTCATAACTATTCAGAAATAAAGTTATTCTGCATCTTTCAAGTTATCTTTAAAACGACATAAAAACCATTCATAATCGTTCAAAGAGCATTTTATCAAAGCGAATTCAAATATATTTTCATAATTAATTTAAGTAATGATGCTAATTTAAAATTAATCATGAAAAAGCCGCAAGGAACGGAGCAAAGAAAAAATTTTAAAAGACGCTCCAGGAAAAACATCAACGACGATTTTCTTGGGCATCATTACCGGAACCCCGCCCAGCATTATTGTTTATATTTCTGAGACCACGTTTCAGTATTTACTTTATAAAGTGAAGAGTGAAACAAAGGCGCTTGTGTATATAACAGAAATAATGAATCTAATTAAAAGGGGATCTCGTTAAAAAATTTGCACTTTTTAGCCATTCGACTCTCGATGGCGAATTACTAAACTGCTTCCATACCATTTCTTTTGATTATTTTTTATTTTGTTTTTTAAATTTCATACCCAGCATAAATAGGATCTATAATTTTATTTGTTTCTATAATAATTTTAAGTAAGTCAAGTATGTTTTATATAATATGAATCCAAATTCAAATAGGTAAAAGCTTTCAGTTCTTCAGGCGACTAATGTAGTTATTATTCAATGACAGAAAAATGTGTTGTAATCATTTCCCCCAGAGCACAGCTCTTTGAAATTTCATTAGCTGTTTTAACAGTTCACCGTAAAAGCTTTAAAAAATACACCCCGTGGGTATCAGTTACAATGGAACGGTACATACGAACATATGAGCTCTTTTACTTTACAATTTGGAATAATAAAAATTATTAATTAACATATAAATAAATATATTTAGTTATCAAATTATTTATAAAAGAATCAATTCTAAAAAACACTTAACTCCTAAGAATAAAATGATGGAGTAATAAGATGTCTGCTTTGTCTCTGAAATTTTACTATAATGTTCCAGATATCTTTGTTGGCCGTTTTTATAAAAAAAATCTGAAGTTAAATCACCTTATAAATACGTAACAATATCTTGAAGTATATTTAGGCATAAATAAGGGGTGACTCAACTAAAAGTTTGACGAGGATGGTCTACAGATGAAAACTAATGAAGACATGATTGTAGGAATGGGAATCGGTTGCAGAAAGAAAGGGAGAAATGCAGAGATCAACAGCGCACCGGGATAATGGCACTCGTCATCATCGTGTGTCTGACCAGCCTCGAATCTGTGGCCACTCGTCCGTGACACGTGTTTGGTGCCTCCCCCAGTTCGATTCCATCTAACTTTTATGTTCTTTGCTACCATCCAATTGTATTTCGGTTATGTACTGCTATAGATTGTCTGTCAAATTTTTATTGCTTTTTAGGTAATCTTCTATTGCGACAGATGAGTACGTCCCGTCGATATTATCCGGGTCGACCTCGATGCAATAACTGGCGACATTTTTTTTGTCGATATGCGATTTACGGTTTCAAATGAAGTTTCACTGCACTCGACTGGTTGGTTTAGTTTGACGTTATTATTTTATTATTTTCTTAAACTTTTAATTTCTTGGTATCATGGCGACATATGTACAAATTACTAGGAGGTAGTAAATTACAAATTGTAAGATTATTAATTGCCTCTGAAAAGCTATCAAAATTTTATAATTCTGAATATTAAATATTAAGAAAAAACTCCTTGTACCATTATTTTATATAAATGTAACAAAACTACCAAAATATATTACATTATTGTCACTTTAAGCTTATAAAATTGAAGAAATCTATTTTGATTAGGTAGTATACTTATGCCCAAAGACAAATTATATACTATATAATGTGTGACCATTAGTTAGTTTGAAGTTATTTATATACTTCTCACATAAAAATTACTGCACATGCATAATATTGTAAAATCAATGAAATTAATACCAATATGTACATATGTTTTTACATTCTATAGATACATTCTCATCTGAAAAATTTGTAAGATGACACCCTCTCACTTAGGGGGTAAAGCTATGCTTTTTGCGCTAAAAGATGTCTATCTAACATACGAACTTGTTGTATTTTTGTGTTTTGTCTAAAAATTCTTTCCCAGCCTGTAATACCTACTTTAGATGGGTCACGTTGTACGTTAACTACAGAGTAGCTAAAAGCACACGAAGTGGGAGAAAATAAATACAAAATCCATTTTCTGACGTCAAGTATATGATCCAAGTTTTCAAAATTGCTGATTAGCATTTTTAGTCGTTTTTGTAAAATTCGTAAATGCTCATGAAATACTTATGCGATAATGTGCAATGCTAATAAAATTGCATCAATTAAAACCAAATCATTCTTGGACGACGCTAAACCCCGGGATCATATCAAAAGCACAAACTTTAATGGCCCCACTCTGGATTCATCACTCCTGTCTAAAATAGTTATGATTTCGTTAATTCCACTTTCGTGGATCCGAAGCATAAACGTTACCATCCACACATAATTTACATATAAATATGCAAATCTCCCCGGTATTAGGCCGTACGCTAACCGAATTTTATCGTCCCCGATTTGTTAATTTTGTTGGATGTTGAATTAGCTACTCTAAAAGGACATATGCTACCGATTAATACCAAATAAATATTCACAATTTAATGTTTGCGTTTGTATTAAACATTTTCTGATTGGTTTATAATTTTATTTTAAGATTTATAGGGGAGAAGAAAGTGTATCCAATTTGCGAAACACCCTTTATTATGTGAGGGCGCCAAGGTGACAATCCCCATTTCAATAATAATTGAGAATTCAGTTTCTGTTCTTTATCTGAAGTTTAATTACTTGACAAAGTATAATTACAGGCAACAAACAGAACGAACACCATGGAACCACATTAGCAGTGCCGCTTCCGTAGAAAACAAAAGTAATTAAAGTGTTGGCTCAAATACGTATTTTACCTGCTAATTGCCACGACAACACGACATGTGTCCGGATAAATTTGCTCTTCCGATCTTGTCCTGCAATATTTCCAACAAATCACTGGCGACACAAGAAAATCGCCTACATCTTGGAAACTTCGGTATTTAGAATTAACTATTCGAATAATTTATTTTTGAAACGGTTACAAATGTTCCTAAACTCCTTAATTAAAATAACACCACTGGATCGGCACGAATATAGACAAGCATTCTTGGAACATATTATTAAATGATGTACGATAACTTTCTCATAATATTGCAACGGTAAATTTTAATTTAATAAGACTTGTATGAGCCCAAGTTTTTGTTACAACGAGCTAATATTGCATTCTTGGCGTCAGCGGTGATTTGTTGGGAATTCCTCGACGAAGGGAAATTTTAAGGAATCTTAAGGATCGAAATGGGATACTTTAAATTATCACCGAGTAAAAGTTTGAATAATTATACGAAGCCATTATCATTTAGTACAAAATTTGTAATATTTCTAAAGGTAAACGTTTTTAAATATTTTGTTTCTACTTTCATTGTTTTTCTAAAGTGATCATATTACCAACTTGCTAACTATTTATTAATTGTTTTAGTTAACTACGTTATAAAATCTGCTGTTGAATAGAGCAAGTGTTGGAAATTTGGCTGGTGTGTCAGTCAGGTAAAACAAAAATGATACTTTTTACGGAACCATTTTTGATCACTTGGTATATATATCTTTTAGATAATTTACTGGAGTATCCAAATAAAGTGATTATTTAAAGGCCACTTGCAATATGATAGGAGTGAACATTGTGGGTAATTTCAAAAAATTTATTGGCGTGGTAATATTGGGGCCCAACGAAAAATAAATTTTCAGTCTTGATATTATAATAATCGTGATTGGTAGGAGTGTTCTTTGTGGTTGAATAGCGAATTGTCGGAGGGGACTTGGGACAATAAAGCCTTTGAATGGAATAACTGCAACATTATAAAAACATTGTATGCGTAGAAGAAGACGGAGGCATCATCAGATAATATTAAGCCCTGGACCCGGTCTCTCCAAGCGACATCTGGCGCTAGTCGGGCACAATGATTTACTGGAGTTTCTGATTACAATTTGATGATTGTTCTTCCCGTTATTCTTCATATAACATTATACACGCCGAAGTTAAGAAAAGTGCCTCAGACATTAATGGTGAAGTTAAGTTTTGTGAAATATTAAATTCATAAAATGTTTTAGCACCGCTCCTAATGCCTATATTAAAGTGTATTTCCTCCGTAAAAGTGGACAGATCCGGCGGCAAACCGCTGATATTAAAGATTAATGTTTATGAGCATCTATTAATTTAAACAATATTGCTGCCTCACAGCTTAAAAAACCTAAGACACGTCAATAGTATATATATATACTACTATAAATACTTAGAATATTGTCTAAAATATTTATCATTATTTTTATTAGTCATTTAAAGTAGCAAAACATATTTTAGTATTTCCTTCAGTATTTAATTTCATTGTAAACCCATTACTCCTGCAAAAACACGATCCGTACATTTCTATTACAACCTCATTTTGGTAAAATCCGTGCGCCATAATACAATAAATCTGTATATTAGCACTGCAAATCTAATTCGCTGTACTGTATCAAACTGAGCTCTGTGCGCCTAAAATTTTATTATTGATATGTTAGGTACGGAATAGTCTTGCATAAACTAAGTTATTGTCGGCATGGCGGCCAGTCCACTATTAAAGTATAATTTGGCGGACATAATGCAAACTGTAACGGAGTTAAAACCGCAATATAATGAGATCTGGACGAGCCTTTGCGCATAGAGCAAGATCCGGGGGTCGTGCATCGAGTGTGTTCGCGTAACTGGGCCGTTTTATGGCCCCCCGCGACATTGTTCTCAATGTTAGCCGGTTACAAATGCGATCCTGTAGTGTCCTTGGGCGTGATGGTGTCCTGCACAGTGACGTACTAAAAATAGAACAATATCACGAAACAATGACAAAATTTCAGGTGAATTAAATCATTTATTTATTAATTGTTAGTGGCACTGGTGAATAAAGATATCATTGTAAAGGGGAAATGGTACTTAAATACTTTGAAATTTCAATCTACAAAATGTACTAATTCAATATAGTCCAATAGTGGAGACTTACTTGAAAAAGTTGAATGTTGAATGTTTCAACGACCTAAAAAAGTCATATTGTTTAAGTATTTAGTAATTATAATTCGTTACGCCACTGCCAACAAGTCCTTACTTCAACGTGGGAGCATTAGAAGAGAGTCCGGCACAGTTGATGCAGTCGTAAAACGGAACAAGACTCCGTCAGCTTCGGCAGGAAGTAACGTCATCTGCGACAGCGTTCCGAACAAAGATATCTGCATCGGCTCACTGCCTCTGCCTCCGCTTTCTTCTCGTTCTCCAGTTCCACAGCCCCATATTGTTTGCGCCACTTCATTATAACTTGTTGTTTCAATCGTTCAATTCAATTATTCTCATTTTAAGTCTGTGATTTACGGGAAACGAAATCTATACAGTACGTGGGATACAATGGATATCAGAACTACACATATGTGACTGTTTTCTATTTTACTTGTAATCTAAAATTTATGTAAACGACAGGTTTTGTGCAAGCATCAGAATTTACGTAAATATAGTGTTTTATAGATTTATGCCCTTGGTAATCGGTTTTTTAGACAGGGCATTATAGCTTCAGATTACTATAAATCGACACGAAGTGGGATGTATGCAAAAGTATGTTTTGTGTATTTAATCTTGCTTGCCATAATTTTCCATAAAAACCGGTGTTTTATGTGGGATCCTGAAAGGAAAGTTTTTGTTATTAGTTGGCACTGTTCGGGCCGGGAGCATAAAACGGGAACATTCAATAGAAAGGAAAAGATCAGCGTGGGTCTATGGCATACGATGGGTAAAGATCAAATCAAATCAGGGTTGTAAGAAGCCACTCAGGATGTTTAAATGTGTCACCCTTTATACATGGGCTACACTGATGTCTACAAAACTTCAGACATATTGTCCACATGTACCTTTTTCTCCTCAATTGTTTGTAGAAAATAAACGATAATCAATTTAATCGCAGCTTTGGAACATGGCAAATATTCAAACACGTTCATTTCGACGGTGGACATAGTGCTCTCTAAGGTTCTTGCTCCCGATTATTTATGGCTTAATTTCTATTAGCGGTGATATCTTATAATTTATACAAGACGACGTCGTAGTCGCTTGTGTTGAGGCGCCGGCAGACCGATAATATTGGTCCCGGTCCCTAAAACTGTGCTGCAATATTATCAAAGTCGTCTATCTTGCGGAACGCCTAAAACATGGAGCGCCAACTCCTCTCACATATCTCATAGTCTAATTTCCGGTAGGTCGTTGACTAATAACGGAGCCTTTTACATAACTCCGGTCGCTCGGCGACCGGGGTTTCCTAAGCGAGACGTTTCAGGGATGCATATACTTGTTTCCAAACTCGGATATCAAGCATCTAACCCCATCATGTATGTACCCATGAACATTTCTTTCTAAACGTCAGCTAGTTTATGCGGCACTGTCTGATTACACCGAAGACCATAGGGTGACTTTTATTTTAAAATTTTATGTATTTATTGGAAGCAATTCGTTTTATGTTTCGAATATCTAACACTCATATGGCACCGACACTAGATTCCTCACTTATTACATATTTGTGTATGCAATAACAAGACATGGCTTTTGATAAAATAGTAATAAAATTAATGGGTTTATATTTGGTATTAAGAAAAACTTACTTTCATGTAGTGCAAAGAAAAATTTCGTACGATTATGAAAGTCGTAGAAAAGTTGTCCCACCACTCCGGCAGCTCGTATACAGGAAAATCCTATCAGGATATGTAATTTTAAAATCCTACATAACTCCAGAGTAAAATTGGCAATCCAGTAAAAGAAAGCCAGGCATCTCGAGGAATATGACTCATCCGCGTATGATGTACGACGTCAATGACTCTGCATAAAAGGACATATCTAAGATTCGCTTTACTTCGGCAGAAACACATTCATGTATAACACAAAATAGCATATAGTATTCCGTCGGTCATGTTACATTTTTTTATTATTATTATTATTTTTACTGAAATTTTATGTGAATTACTGTAATTTAATGTAATATAATAATGATTAATCATTATATTATGTAAATAGAACAGCATATAAATTTTTGGCTAATTTATAGTAAATATTAATATTTTGCATAAACTGTGTAAATATTTCAAACTACACATTATACCAATCAAATTCTTACAATGTGACATATTTAGTATTGAGCGGTTGTTAAACCCGAAAAGATATTGATAGTCGGTTTTTAATAAAACCCTTTATTAGCGGCGGTATTAATCCGTGTTCCGACCATGTGCCGCTCCGTGTAGCGGCAAACAGGGAGAGCTCCGGAGTGCGATAGCGACCGCCATATCGGAGCGAAAGGGATATACATCAGGAATGACTCTGTAGCATCTGTGCAGATTCCCAATAATGTGCAGCAGTCGGGAGAAATCATATTAAAATACCTAAAGTGTGCCCTGAGGTGTATTTGCCGTTCACATACCTGCTTTATGGTCCTGCAAGCTGAAATCGATCGATTATAATTCCACAATATCCATAACGGAACGCAACAGGACATCATATCTGTACCATTTTTTCGCTATTTCTGATTGTGATTTTTGTTTTTTCATTATTATTTTTTTTGTACAAGCTGGACTGTTCAGTTATTAGCAGATATTGTCGCCTGTGGGTTGTCAAATAAAGATACATTGGACATAGAGATTATTAGTATCTACATTTATATTCTACTTATGTTCTAAAGTACCTAAAATTTACGTACTACATTTGATACTTTTGTATTTTTTAAATAATAACAGCACTAACTTGGTCGTTTTAAAAGTAATTAGAATACTAATGATGAGAAAATTTAATACAAATAGCAGATGTAATGACCATTAATTTGAAATGCTATATATAACATGGTAAAATAATATAAATAATATGATGTTAATTTTCCTCAAAGAAGTAAGCTGAAACGCCACTGGCATCCTGTAGAATAATATTAGTTTATCATTTTCCTTCTGATATTCCACAACAATGCCTAAGCCAAATCACAAAACATTTAAGGTTCTAAGGTAAACCAAGTTTCAAGTTACAATTGAGTAGTATATTTAATTTACAGATGTAAGAGGAGAATGTGTAAATATATTGAGGTGTATAAATCCAGTAGCAAACGTAAATTTGTCGTAAAATTTTATAATTATCTTTCAG
This sequence comes from Aethina tumida, assembly GCF_024364675.1. NCBI lineage: Eukaryota > Metazoa > Arthropoda > Insecta > Coleoptera > Nitidulidae > Aethina > Aethina tumida. The sequence continues at coordinate 10,399,854 of NC_065441.1, forward strand.
AAGGAAAATGTAGGAAAAGAAAACTGTTTAAATAATTCATAACTATTACTAGAGAATAAATCGATTTATAGGCAAACCATAAATTTTATTAACAATATTCTTCCCACTAAACTCAGCTCTTAGAAAATGATTACGCTTAAACGTGTTTTTATAGCATCATAAGGAAAATATATAAAAATCATGAGAAATAATTTAGAAACGGTAATGAGCCGGTTGATATTTTATTAAAAGTTCTAAAAATGGCATTACTAGCTAAAGATTTAGGTACGGTTTATTTACATTTTGGAATTAACTTGCTTTATATGTACTATAAATAAACATATTTTATATGTAAACATTAACAGTGAGAAATGTTAATATAAAAGTACGAAAATGTTACTATTAATATATAAAAAGTAGGGAATCACGCAATCAAAATTGACATGATGTCAGCGAACTAACATTTCCATAGAGTCTTACGGAAATGACTAGTGGAAAATAAAAGTGTTGCCGGCTCATAATTCGAGTGCTAATTTAAACATATTTACAGGCCAAATTGAAGTATAAATACATTAGGAAAATTGTTGGGTAAAATTACAAGCACGATTCGAATCGGAAATTGCGAAATCTGAATTCAGGAACGGCAAAAGCGATTTCCTCATCTACACGCGTGACATGTACATTCATTTTGAACCCCGCTGCGCTTCCTACTCTCTTTCCTCTACCGCCCTCTCCACTTTACCCCGAATATACAAAAACTCATTTAAATGTGGTGATTGACTGCAATTATGTCGACCATTATAAACATGGTTGGTGATAATTTTTCATCATGTGTCAGGGTCGGACTAGTTTTCTATAATATTTGTTGTTGGATAAATGTTGTGTTAGAAATTTTTTACGTGACTTAATGGTCTTTTAAAATTGTTTTACCTACTATGGAAAAAATAATATTATGCTACTTTTTTGATAGTGACTATGTAACGTGTTAACCAAAAATAGATTGTGAAAAAGTTTTCCTTTCCTTCCCTTTCTTAACATGTAGTGCTCTATCTCGACTAGAGCACATAATCTATAAACCAAATGATCATTTAATAATAACATAGAGTCAAATGAGCAATATGCCATCATATTTTATTATTAATATTATACTGCCCTATTATAAGGTACTTAAGTATTTTAATGTAAAAAATATCTACGTTAAATGATTCATGAAACTTTGAAGCAATTCAATTCATCATTGTTTAATATTTCAATTTTGTTTATTAAAATGCCAATATTACTTTACAGTACATTTGATAATGATTAGTTGATTTTTATAAAAGAATTATCACCCAGGCTTGATCCCCAAAAGTTACTAGAGAATCTCTCTGTTACCAATTTTAGGTTGATGGTTTGACTAAAATCATTGAAGGTAGTTGTGTCATTTTTGTTTAAGTAATGACCTCATCTGTGTGTAACAACTTTGATAGTCTTTGAAATAATTTACTCTTCACTTCAAATATTCTCTTCAAACTTAAAATTTTCGTCGATTTTACAATTTTTCATAAGAAAATCTATTAATTTTATAATTGATCGTATAAATTAGAACAAAATATTCATGAACCATTTGAAATGTAGAAGAGAAAATAATCACTTTTTATTTAAAAAATACTTTTGATCGGATTAATTAAATTGATAAAGAGCGATCGGCACCAAAATAATTATTAATGAGCGGGCCCGCCTAATTGGGAGCAAGTTAAATTGAGTTTTTGTCCCAACGAGCATCTGTCGGATTTGTGCATTCATTGCTACTAAAAAGCGTACATTGCGGAGATAGCGGGCAGAAGCAGGCCCGTCTTGCATACAGATTACGCATTTCCAAGTCGGGGCGCCACGGTTTCGGTTTCAATTACAAAACGGCTTGGCGAACTTAATCAAAAAACATCAAAGGGGGTACGGAACGGGTGCGACGTTTGGTTTCGCGTGTCGACATGCTCGGGGATCGTTGGAAGCCTCGGCCAATCTGCGATTCAGATTTCGAAGTGGCGGCATTTGAATGGGGAATTAAGACCACTGTTGCCTGCCTTGACACCTTTCGAGACTTCTTATTTACTGCCAAGGAGTGGCATTGTTATTCAGGACCGGAGTGCCAGCCGCATTCACTGAACTAAAGCTTTACATACACCCTACGACTCATCAAAACAGATCGCATTTTTATTGCCTAAACTGTTGGAAATATATTTTAATTTATTGATATGCCTAGAAAATTAATAAACAACTAAAATATGTAAAATCATGTACAATTTTTATGAAAACAAATTATCTGCATGTCTATTTGGAATATTTTTATAAATATACTTAATAATTTATATAAGAAATTAAAAAATATAAATGGGGACCACTCAAAATTCAATTTTTAATTCATTCCCATAATAACATAATATGAATTAAACGTAAAAATCGACAATTATCGATATTATCTTAGTCTCGTTTATTTTTACATCTTTATTTACTTTAGTATATATAAAATTACCCCACAATATATAAATTATCCAATCATTTGGAAACATATAATTAAAAAAAAACTCAGGATAATATACTACTAAAGCATTGAAACCACAAACTTTTAATACAATACGAATTGCGGCAACACTTATATAGACCAATTATACGTAATTTCATCAACAAGCATCATAATGTCGTCCCAACACTACAAACATATGATATCACGCTGTATGGTTCCTTTAAACGGAGCTTCCCTCTTCCAGCCGCAATTCTACATAAGGTAATCTCCTCGGGAGTTTCGTCGACTGGTTGTTATACAACCGTTTAATAGTTCGCCCCCGCTTCGTCCTGTCTTTATCCAATACATAATCATGAGACCAACAATTCCACTCTGCACCATATACTCTGAATACCTGCGGTTTGGAAACAACAATCCGATTTCAAGTAGGTTTGCTGCTTAAATTTTAATGTTAAATACTATTAAAATCAAAACATTGCACATGTGTGCGAATTTGTGATTTACATATGTGTTAATAATTCCATAAATTTGATTTGAGCTGGTATCGAAATATATATTTTTTAATAAAAAACTAAGTCACCATTCATTCATAGTTGTATTATAGATCGGTATAAAGAATGTTTCTTTAACATTAACTACTCACTCACTTAAAATTGGAAACAATGCAGTTAAAAAGTTAAAATTTTAACTAAATAATGACCATAAATTTTATTAAGCTAATAAAAATAACGCTTTATCTGACGAGAAACAATTAAAATGATCTGTCATTTTATTGAATTATGCCGAAGTTTCCGCCACAATCACCGAATAAAACTGGCTTAATTATTATCTCAGAGAGAAATTATTAGAACAATTTTGGAATAAGGGCGGGGATTCCCTACAACAACCCCGGAGATTCGCGGCGATAAGAACTTAAGATCTCATTACACTTAATTAATATGATGTCGTTTAATAAATGAATATTGGATGCGGTTCCAATGAGTAGTTTCTAATGTTGCATTAATGTTTTAGCAGCTTCTACGCATTCACTTAGCAAGAGGCACTCGTCGGGAGTTAGAGTTTAACCAATTTGCCTAATTGCACTGAGTGTGTTAAAGAACTTCCAACGATAGTCATATTTGTCAAATGACTCGTGGAAAATAGAAAAAACTCAATTTGAACTTTATAACACAGACAATTGTTTCGTATATTTCTTTGTATGGGGATGCCAAAGTTAAAATGGCTTTTATTGTAAACATTTTTCATTGATAGATACCGTCACGCTCATGTTATTTGCCCTTAAATTCACATCCTTAATTAATGTTCCTTGAAAGCAATGTTTTGAAACCACTTTATGAATAATTTAGACACTGTAATAGCGTGTGTAGCCTGCTATTTAGTTCACCGAGATGTACGAAAACATCTACCTACACTACTGGCAGAAAAATATCCATTTTAGTTTCATTGCAGATTTAAATATTCATTTATTTATTATTCACATTTTTTATAATGGATATCGGTATTTAAATTTGTATATCCAGAACTCCGACATTTTTGCCCATTCCTGTACTCCTGAACGCAGCCAAGTTATTACGAATGTCTGATATATTTGATTTAAACATTACCCCGGATAATGAAACATTTGCACAGAGAATTTGCTACAATTCATGGCATCTGCATGGAGATTGATTTAAATCTTCCCAGTACGTGACGTTATTATCCCTCATGCATAAATCGAGCTTTACGACACAGTCGAAGAACATTTCGCATGTTCTTTACATCTTATTTAATGGGGATCTGGGGTCATTCGACTACTTATTTATACATTGAAAGTTTAAATAAATTATAAGTTAAAGTAGGATGTATTGTTCCAATTAATAATACTCGTTTAACTAAGTTTTCTTTTATAATTTCAATAAAATTTAAGCCTAGAAGATTAGTACGTATTAAGAAATAATTGTTAAATCACTGTTATCTGATTCCCATTAAACATACCTATAAAAAAGTGTGCCTCCATCTCATTCTATTTTTTTTTTCTGTGGTATGGATCATAGGAGCACGAAATTATAAAGGTCTTTGAGCAGCGAACGGAACAGAACACACAGGTGTGTGACGGTTTCTTGCAGGGCCTAGGATAGATGAAAATCAAAGGCAGGCGAGAGAAAACAAGCGAGCAGCGAGCAACAAACAAAACACGATTGTGATTGCAGGGCACGTGAAGTATTGTGAAGCAAAGTGCAAGCAGTCATCCTCCCGACAAAGGGGGGCTAGGCCGAAGCCACTAACGAAAAGCATCGACCCAAAGTCGTGCACATCAAAGAAACTTTTCATATAACTTTCTTTTCACGGCGAGGAATTTTACATATTAAAGAATGGTGGATTAATTACGGGGAATTATGGTGCTGTAATACCGGCTGTTGCTTCCTTCAATAACAGGCAGTTGTTTCAAAAATTAAATAAATTTAAGGCTTTATCATCTTCAGTACGGTATCTTGGTTCATTTGTGAGCAAATTAAGCTTTCATATATCCAAATTTTCTGATAATATACTAATTTATGAAAAAACTATTCAAAACAATTCTACTATGATCATTAGCTAGCGCATGTTCAGACAACTAAATTCAGCTGATCATACCATAAATTATGAAGAAAATTTTCTTGTAACCTCGTTGCCACCCAATATATCATTATAGTAAACGAAGTTGTAGATGTGCGATGAATTTGAGCTTTCTACATAGCCCCAAAGAATATTAAAGTAGTAAAGTAAATTAAATGAATTATTACCTAAGTATAAAGATTTCATTATTCGCGGATCTAAATCTGAACATCGGTACAATATCCTTTGTAAACACACCGTCAAATTGACTAATAAAAAAGTAAAATATTAAAAGTAATTTATTTTATCCACTGTTAGAATAATTTTCAACATTTTTTTTTTTAATTAATCAGTAAATTAACCTTTGAAATACTATAAAAAATATGATTTTGATCTTTAATAAATGTTTAAATATAGTGAATGAAAATTGTGTAATTACAAATTGTATAATTACAACTACATCCAAAAGGCAATTAATTTTATGTTTTCAAATATCTTATCCTAATTCATTTGAATATTTTAATTAAGTTTTTTATCGCGCATTCACCATTTTTACAACTGTTGTTAAAAATGGCGAAAGCGCTACAAATCCAATAATTAGTTACTATTAAACAAATTCTAAGAATATGTTGATTATATTTAAAGTAATTTATTTTATCCGCTGTTAGATCCATTTTTAACAGGTACTATTTAAATTTTTTTAATTAATCAGTAAATTAACCTTTAAAATACTATAAAAACATGATTTTGATGTTTAATATATGTTTAAATATCGTGAATGCACAAACTAATTGTATAATTACAACTACATCCAAAAGGCAATTCATTTTATATTTTCAAATATCTGCGCTACCAGTCCAATACAGACTCAGCTAAAATTGTTCGTAATCCAGCAATAGAAAAAATGGCGTTATTATTATGGATCGAAATGAAAATGGATCCGTGTATGGAACAAAGTTTTATTTTTAAGGGGCAAATTGCTAATGCTTTTGCTGAATGCCAGTCTGAATTGAAAGAGCTTCTAAAAACTGCCAAACAAGAAAAAATTACAAAATTCTTTAAGCCATTGCCTAAGCCTGAAGATAATAATTAATCAATATGGTTAAAAACCTCAATTAAATTGATTATATTTGTTCTTTATTTTGTCACCTAACGTATTCCCTATAATCCCATATACATTACTATTCCATATTCACGGTTTCTGTATTCGCGGCATATTTACGAAAAATATATCCCGCGAATAAAGAGCTTTTATTGTATAACCTGGTGGATTATGAATATTAAATCCAATATTTGATTTTACATTATTAATGTCTGCCGACTTCTCTAACTATACTATTAGAAATAATCAGCATCATTATTGAAAAAGGCGTATTTCCTTTATTGAAGGGAGTTCGATATCGCAAATAAGTATCCGCCGCCCTTTAGCACAAACGTCTTTGATCCAGAGAAGCACACAACAGGGGAATATTAATCAGAACTCGACAACAATAAGCATACAACACGCCCTCTACTTTCAATAGAGAAATTAAATATTAAATGACGAATTGTTCATTATCCGACGTTGGTTTTGTCACTAGCGGATAGATTAGAAAAGTTAAAAATAAAAGCGCGTCCCGATTCATTGTTTTGGAGGACTCGTCACAGAGTTTATGAGTTACAGAGGCAGAAATGTTTTGTGATAATTAATTTGTAAGCCAAAGGTATCATCCTGAATGCAACTACAATTTCATTTAAAACAAAAAAAAAAAGAATACTTTTTGAAATTTACATCGACGAACCTAGTTCGGACAGAATACTGAAGTGTTACTCATGAGGTCACATTTTGACGTATGAACCGTTTTCCCATGTTTTTTGTTCTATTCAAAACTTTAACAGCATATGTGAGAAACACTGACGACGTAAAATGATTCTATCTAAATTGGTTCTTTAATTTAATATCAATCATTATTAGTCTCTCACTATGTATGTCGATTAAAAAATAAAAAGTGTATTTCAAAACAATAAATATTAAGATTAATTGTTGAATAGTTCGTTGTTGCCGTAATTAGATTTTAATTCCGTAAAGGATCCTGGAGTGTTGATTAAGAAATGCATAATAGATAGTCCTTGTGTAATATGGATGGGGCACACAATTAGTTACTTTGTTCCGGCAATGACATGGACCCATGAAATAACGCAGCCGGTCGCTAGTTACAAGCCTATTATTTATGGGTACCTTGTGGGGATGCATCGCGACGCTAGACTCTATCCGTCTACTTGGGGACTTGTAATGTCGAAATAATATATATTTATTTATCAATCTATTATACTACATAGCAAAATTAATGGAACAACTCAATTTAAACACAAATTATATCTTAAGAATTATACTTTAAAGCAAACTGATTACAGGTTTATTTTCTTATTTATATTATATATGTTACAGGAAAAGTGGATTGTAAGGAAGAGTTGACTCTACCTAGAAAGAGTAAACTCTTACTAAAAGTATTATTAAATAATGAAATTAAACAGATCAACTTTCCCTAGGAAGAATTAACTATGCCTGTTGTGGTTTAGTAAGATTTGAAATGTTACTCTTGAGAGCAAAAACAAAAGCATCACATGAATGAAACATTTATCAAGTGCTGAAGATAGGATTGTAGAGCATGGTGATTATTTCCTCACTGACCTGAACAAGTCTATTGAGGCCATCAAGAAGCAAAGACATGAACCTTTCCAATATCTGGAAGAGCAAGCTAGACGTGTGAAAAAGGAACATAAATTCGAATTTTTGTCCCAGATGGTGAAGAAGAGAGGATATTCGATCTGTTCTTAATGTTGTGCTGAAGGTTGTCAATGATAGGTTTTATATAACTCGAACAAGAAATGGAATTCTGAAGCAGCATTTCTCAAGGTATGTTTTCCAGGCTAAAATAAAAAATCTTACTCTTTCTCTCATCTCTCTCACTGCTCCCAATATTGAATTGTTAAGAATTCAATGATAATATATATTATATTATATTTTGCAATATCTCAATTCAGTAAAGATCTCACGAAGATTATCCAAGAAAATAAAATTCCCATGGATAGAACAATAGCTGTGAGGAATGTTGCAACTTTTCTTGGAAGTGGACAAGGATTTTTCAAATGCTCCTGCTCTTACTGAAAGAATCTCTAGAAGAAATTATGATTTTCAACAACTTCTCTTTCTGTCCTAAGATGTTAATAAAGTGCTAAATTACAATATTTATAAAAATAATGAACATTATCTTCTACAGAATAGATTTCCAGAAAATGCCTTAATATTTTATTCAATTCCCATTTTTGCCCCTTCAGTTATGTAAAATGATCACATTATACATTAAATATATATGAACTAAATATGTTATTTTTCATTTAAAATTGAGGAAAGCATTTAAAAATTTTCTATACGAGGCTTAAGAAAGGAATGTGGGAAAATGCGGTGTTTACGGGATTTCTCAAAAATTATTTTGATTATTTTGGTATACGAAATTAGTAACCATTTTTTTAAAAACATTGACTAACAATTACATTCAAAACTTAATAAATATTACCCATATTATCTTACCATGTCCACTAGGTTTAACATGGAGTAAGATAAGGTATGAGGTATTATTATATCTCCGACTCTATTGTTGTTAAGTGTTCATTCCATCAGTCTTAATATGTTCCTCTGACTCGATGGTGAAAGACCTGAATCACTAACAACAAATTAATCGAATTAATTAAGGTAGTTTCCTTTTTTAAATTAGTTAGCCCACTACAACACATACTAATAATTATACCAGTGTTATTTTCATCCATATATACATATATATGGTAAAGGATCAAATTTAAGCCCAGCAAATGTAGAATCATTATAAAAGCAATAAGCGGATTAATTTGTTATATTCGCATATAGGGATTCCCATTTAAATTTAAATAAATAAATATATTGAAACCTTGGAGAAAATTTTGCAATTCCCAATATCAAAGACTACACTCACACACACAATTAACATGTGTTATTTTTGAAATTGGTATCCCGATTAGATAGTAAGCAGCAAGATTCTATATTTGACATTAAAATAAGAAATAATTTGTTCAAAATTTTTAGTAGATCTTATTAATAATTATGGTTTAAAATGACTAAACTTATATTAAAAATGAATGTATTTAATGTATAATGAAATTATAACAGTAGAATATAGGTATTAGATTAATTTAATATAATTATTAAAAATATTGATTGATTTGAATGATACAGCATAGGTGTAATATTGGTGTACTTAAAACTTTATCTCAACGAATATATTTCCCTAGCTATCGTTATAAATATATGAGATTATCGAAGCTGCTTGATGTTATCGCCATATGGTGTAGCTAATATTCTATGTAATATCAGTTTTATGGTGTAAGTTGATTGAGTAAATGAAGAGGGACCGTTTAGACTCGAGGCTTCGGGAAGGCAGCTCACCGCAATCTGCGTCAGATCGCGATGCCTAGAAAAAAAAGCGACGCAGAAAAGTGCCAATGATGTGATGAGCCGGGGATTCTAACGCAGATTAAAGATCGCGCCCGATAAAAACCAAATCTGATTCCCGATATAAAGTTTAAATAACCGCGTGCGATCAAAGGCGACAGACGTGCGTCTAACGATGCCGTCACTTATGTTCTATTCAGAAAAAAAAAATACGAAAAATTGTTTCCCCCCTTCCTACGTACAGTTCACTGGGCGGAAAATTATGAAAATTGAAAAGGTCGGCCTCACATTCCACTACCACTTCCGCCAATTTAACAACGATATTCCAGCGCCATTGAGTCGGCGAGTCTTATTTTACTATCGGACATAAGCCTGTCATTTTACCAACCGCTTTACCTCGGATCCACTGGTGGAGCAATTTTGCGTCTACGACTGCTTGCTCGACTTTTCCACACTGCTCTCTTATTATCGGTCTTTTGTTATCGGCTGCGGGATATATCTCTCGCACACACACGTCCTTTTGCTGATGGGCTACCGTGCCCATGAAAGCTCGCATTCCTTAAATGAAAATTGTAAGAAGTATAAAGGATCGTGATGCCGAAAAGTTTGTGGTATGCAGGTTTATGCTATTTGGCAATTCACTACTTGAAGGATTAATGGTAGGAAGAAGATAGAAAGGTAAATTTTATCATTTTATTTATTTATATTATCTAGAAATGATTTATGGTTCAGTTAAACAAGGAATAGGATAATGAGTTTAATTAAATATTGTTTTCTCTAAATTTATATGAAATGGAAATCTTTTTATAGTGTCACAGAATCTTCTTTTTAGAATCAGTTCAAAACAATGATTTAGTTTAGTCCAATTTGTTCTTACAACCTTATATTTGCTATTAATATGCACATATTATAACAAATTTAAGTTTATTTTAGTTTTTTTTTAGAAAATATTACCATTTGAGTTATTCTTAAATTTTGTGAAAATCAAACCATCTTAATATATTCGTTCAAAATGTAAAATAAGTGACTATCCCTAAGGGGTTACAAACGTTCCAATTTTTCTAATTTCAACATGACAATGATCTCAGCACGCCTTTTTTTGATTAAGCCTAAAGTTCGCCGAAAGATTAATAGGTAGAGAGCGGTAACATGTAAAAGATCCGTATCTGGTTTAATAACGTGTCCGGTTGCACGTAATCATAAATACGAAGAGCAACAATGCCAACAACAATACTGTGTAATGTCGCGCACGTACAGATTACAAACAGAACCGGAGTATTAGGGGATTGCATTTTCAACGCGAATTTCTCCATAAATATTAATGGCATATCCCAGGTTGGCTCTAAATTACAATGAATCTGTTTATATTGAGGGCACTCAGCTTCAAAGCTCATTTTCATGTTACAAATTATAACTGCATTTCATTAACGTAACATATTACATTTCATTCATTGCTACCTTTAATAAGGATTTTTTTGTTAGGTTAGGATTAACATTGTTTATAAAGTATATGTGTAACGATTATTCGAAACCAAAGATATTCACTTAACATAGTTATTTTCTGGGGGAATGTTTGATGTAGAAATGAGGAAAATAAATCAATTTGTTTCTAGTTTAGATTTAATTTACATATATCAATTCTAGACATTAGAAAAAATATTTTATATTTCTCAAAACTTTTATGTCGACATTTCACAAGCCCATAAATTTTTCAACATTTTAAAAATAGGTCTAAGAATACTGTGTTTATTTATTTTATACTTTCTGTATTTTTGTGTCAATCTTTCTAAAGAAACATTAATTTAAAAACGTCATAGCAGCAACCTCCAATCTAGTAATAAGAAAGTGTGTTTTGATTTGTCTGGTGTTTTCATTAGAGGATTACAAAAGGCAGAAGCGTCTGTGTCTGACGCAAATTGTCATTTTGTATAGTGCGGTACCGAAAAGTCCCGATTGCAATTGCTGATACTTTATGACCGACTTTCATTATCGAATACTTAGCCTGTCAATCCCCAATGGTGTGTACGCCATGCAATTATATAACTGTAGTTAATTATTAATAAATTACGTCCAATAATGTCCTAAATATGATCTTTTAAAAATATAATTTAATTAAATATTACAATTATAATAAGATGAAATATTTTTAATCGTGCATGTACATGCTCCTGAACAATTTGACCAACTGTAATGAATTCAGCTTAAACCATAACCGTCATAAAATCTGCGAGGTTCTCATAAATCGAAAGCACTGCCTTTTGATAGGATTAATACGCCGTTCCGGGGTCAACTCAAATAAACTCCGAGTTCGAAATTAAAATATTCAGCAGCGACGATAAACCATTTGATGTAAGTAGATTGAAAAACATCCGGGAGTTCTTGGAGGTCGAAACGAGGGCAACACTAAACGGTAAACCCTTATGGTGTCATGGAGCCCAGTAATTCGGTGGCGCGCCAAGGGGTGTAAAGATGCACACACTCATAAAATATGTATTATCACGGACAAAAATCTCCGACGCGCTGAAATATTCAGGATCCGACATTCGAGTGATACACACGGCTGATGAACGGCCATATTCCGCGGATTAATGACGGCCCGGCCGTCATTCGATATTGCGGAATAAATGCATTTCAATTAAGTTCACGATTTTTTAACCATTTATGCCATCGTTATTTAATGGAGTCAATTTTAGCATAAAGATTTATATCGTATCTACAATTATTTGTTAGTAATTATAACAAAAAATAAATTTCAGAAAATTATACTTAAATAATAAATAAAACATTACATGATAATCATTAGTGATTAATAATTTTAATTAATTATTAATAATTACTAATTAGTTGTCATAATTTAACAATTTAACAATTTAACAATTTAACAATTTAACAATTTAACAATTTAACAATTTAACAATTTAACAATTTAACAATTTAACAATTTAACAATTTAACAATTTAACAATTTAACAATTTAACAATTTAACAATTTAACAATTTAACAATTTAACAATTTAACAATTTAACAATTTAACAATTTAACAATTTAACAATTTAACAATTTAACAATTTAACAATTTAACAATTTAACAATTTAACAATTTAACAATTTAACAATTTAACAATTTAACAATTTAACAATTTAACAATTTAACAATTTAACAATTTAACAATTTAACAATTTAACAATTTAACAATTTAACAATTTAACAATTTAACAATTTAACAATTTAACAATTTAACAATTTAACAATTTAACAATTTAACAATTTAACAATTTAACAATTTAACAATTTAACAATTTAACAATTTAACAATTTAACAATTTAACAATTTAACAATTTAACAATTTAACAATTTAACAATTTAACAATTTAACAATTTAACAATTTAACAATTTAACAATTTAACAATTTAACAATTTAACAATTTAACAATTTAACAATTTAACAATTTAACAATTTAACAATTTAACAATTTAACAATTTAACAATTTAACAATTTAACAATTTAACAATTTAACAATTTAACAATTTAACAATTTAACAATTTAACAATTTAACAATTTAACAATTTAACAATTTAACAATTTAACAATTTAACAATTTAACAATTTAACAATTTAACAATTTAACAATTTAACAATTTAACAATTTAACAATTTAATTTTTAAAAATTATGATTGCTGTTCATAATTTTCAACAAAATTTCGGAATTTGTAGACAAATATTTTAAGGAAATCTAAATGATTACTCTCCGGTTTTGTAACAATTCGAGTTTCTCACCCACCAAAACCCGATTGGTTCCCGTAACGCCTGCGTTACAACTATCCTCGCGCCGTACATCCTGAAATCCGGAAAGCTCACGTGAAACTTTCAGTCCGGCGCGGACTTCCGATCCGAGAGCACCATTGAATCGCTCAGCGGAATAATATAAGCCAAAAGCACACGCGGAGACGCGCGTATTCACATGTTCGAAGACATTTTACCATCGACATGACTTCCGAAGAGGAGTTTATGTTAAATGTGGCCGGAAAGGCTAAGAGCATCTATAAACAGCCATCAACTGGTCAGAAACATGTCATATTTTATCCAACCAGTCCCGCACCATCGGAGGATAAAAAGAGTTGGTGTCAGACGGCTTCCGCCATCAACACCAATGAAAATGTTAAGAAAAAAGTGAGTTTTAAGTTAATTTAGCTGGTTGCTTTTGTAGATTTTTGATAAAAATTTGTTGTGTACCGTAGAAATAGGAATAAAATATTACTAAAATCATTGAAATATTGTTTCCATATGAAGTCCAACTTCAATATTCGAAATTTTCTAAAGGATAATACAAATATTTGAAAATTAATGTTTGAATATTAATTGTCTTTTGTATGCAGAAACAAAAAAAATGTACTACATAACGTAAACGGAATATGTATAATATTTTAATACATATAACTACATTCAAATATCTTGAATAATTTAATTTTTCCATAAAAATTATTAAAAAATTTACGAAATTGTTTGAAAGTTTATCAATTTTTATTTATTAAAATAAAGAAGAATTTAATTTTTCAAATCATACTTATAAAACATTTTATAACACTGAAATCTAATCATAAATGAAAATAACTAAAATGTTACAAATACAATTTTGCACTTTTCAAATAGTAAAAATAAAATAATAATAAAATTGTTTTTACCTAATATTTGAAATGAACATAGTATTAACTCAAATGGAAAAACATTTATTTATGTAATACATTGAAAATAAAGTAATTTATTATGTACGTATGAAAATCCGTTTTTTATGAATTATAAAAATTACTAAACATATAAAAACAAAACAAGAAAATAATATAATATACATAATATTATTTGGTTGAGCGTCATCTGATGCCAAATTAATTTTTTCATCATTATTAACTTGTAAGTAAATTAATGATAATAATATTTTATAGACTGTACATTAAATACATAAAATATTGTTTTTTTATAAAATTATATTATTATTATTATTATTATTATTATTATTATTATTATTATTATTATTATTATTATATGTCGTTTCAAGTCACACAGTTTAGGTTTCATAATTGCTGTCTGAAAATAGGTATATGTAATGTAATTATTTGATTATTTGTTTCGTAACATATTTAACCACAATTTAATTTTATAAATTTAATTACAATCTGTCAGAAACTTTCATTACTTGGAAAAAAATATAAATACGATTATTAAACTTGTTTTAGACAAGTAATATTGCCCGAAATAAAAATTTATGTACACTTTTTATTCAGAAAAGAAAAAATTAATTTACTTTAAAACTTGATAACAAATATTTTAATTTAAAATATGTACTAATCTTCATTTTTATTTAAACTTTTAATTAATTTAAATTCAAAATTAAGTGAAATAAAAATACTACAAATAAATAAAAACTTTTTTATCAAACTGGAATGTATTTTTCATAATTTAATACTTAATTGTAACACAATAAATTACCAAATAATTCAATATTTTTAGCTTCTAATAAAAAATTACAAAATAAAATTAATTTTAATTGTAATTTTTCTTTTGACTAATATGGAAATTTATTTAGACTTTTCCTTCCTTTTTATTTTGCATAAATAAAATAGTAGGAAGTCATGCCATTATAACAGATATATATGAAAATTTTATTAGTAGTAAGTTTGAAAAATTTTTTTCGAGAAATTATAATATCATATGAAATACAAATTGTTTTTTTTTTAGATTTTGTTTGCAAATTTCATTAATTTAATAATGACATGAAAAAGAGGAGTTTAGTTCAGTTAAATTTTCCAACTATTTACAAAAATAAACGACGTGTTTTAAAAAAATTCATATTTATTTTCTAACTGAAAATTAAAAAAAAGAATAAATTTGTTTAATATTATATAAAAAGTATGAATATTACTGGTAGTAAACATTTTGCCGACAATTTATAATAATCTCATAAATCTTTATAGATGAAACGTGTTCATGTATCCGTAAAACAATAATTTTAGTTGGTAAAAATATTTCTTTACTGCCTATTTTATTTTTATTATTACTCGTCGAATATAAAGTTAAACTTTAAACCAATATTCATGATTATTACAATTTACACCGCATTGCGAATTATCACCTGTTCAATTTGTCTCCGCCATAAACGAATTATATCACCTCCGAGGCAAATAAATCCATTGCGCAAATAAGAAATCTGCATGGTCCGGAATAATTTTTGCAAAACTCGACCATTAATTCCCATTAAGCGGACTGCAAGTGGCCGGGTACAAGTCGTCTCGAGGCCCGAATCCGCCGGATCCACCGGATCCACCGTCAAAACGCCTTGTTCGGAAGTGAAGGTAGCAGACAGGTGTGTTGGGCCGAATATATGGGCCGATCGTGGCGTTCTCCCCCGAGGATCGTGGCCAACATAAATTCATTGCTCTCCAACTGTACAATGCAATGCCTTGGCTGTAAATTACCATCCGCGATCATAATAGTTTGGACTGCCGAGGAGCGGGAGCACCGGAACGTAACGGCGCTCCAGATTTTAATTCAATTATGATATTTATTTCGCTTTTGGCCAGCTTATTGTATGATATATATTTTTTTTCATTACACATGGTTTGGGTATTTATAAACATCAACTGTATTAATGGTTTTAAATTTTTTTGTGTAATTTTATTGCGGTACAAAAATTATTCGCACATTTTAAACATTATAAAAAATGTATTCTCATTTTATACATTTTAAATTTAATTTAAAAATATGATAAATTTGTATAAATATATGTAATATAAAATATCCAATTATAATCAACATAATTTTAATAACTGTCTTTGGAAAAATAAAAAAATACAATCAATAATAATAATAATTAAATGTATGATTTTATGCCCAATCCTTATGATAAATTATCTTTTTAAATTATACAGTACGAAAAGAGTTAGATCCACCTGAATCCTGAAAGAGACATCATGGACAATAGAGACAGTAAGTCTCCCACTATGGGACAGACTTCTACTGTTTCTGTCATGCATGATGTCTCTCTTTCTCTAAATTCAGACGGGTCAAACGTTTTTCCTACTGTATATGAATTTGTGCGCTTGTTCTGTGTAGTCAGCAATTTGGCAATAATTGTTGATTTTGTTTTTCAAGCCAACAATTTCATCTGTCACCACAAGATATAAGGGTCAAATTTAAAGCATCGTCTTCTTGAAGAAAATATTTGGCTTTCTAACAGATGTAACTTGATCATGATTAATTATTATATAACAGTAAAATTGAATTGTTATTTTAATTAACTTTTGTAATAATTTTTAACAAATATTGCCTATATCCAACAAGATTAATTTTAGACTGAGGGCTAAATATGTTAATATATTAATAAAAATAATCAATAAAGTGTTTCTAAGATAGTTGGTCAAAATTTGAGACCAATAGTGATGAAAAACAATATATTTTTTGTTCTAAAGTTTTTCCTAAAGAAAATACAGCCCCACAACTACTGATAACTATTAATTATCAAAACGTTTGTGAAATATTTTCGTTTTAATGCTTGAAGAAAATTAAAATGATCATTAATCTGAAATATCTCAAAACAGCTTAAGACTACCTTTTTCCTTCCAAACTGTGTAAATTATATGAGAAGCTTAAAAGTTTTAAACAATATTAAGTGCGTAGAAAATAGGGCGAGAAAAAGAGAAGAATTCCCCAGAATTCCCTATTTATGTATGTATTTTAGGATAATATATGCAATCTTTTAATACGATTGGATCAAAGATTACAAAAATAAAAGAAAAAACCATTCTTGAAATTTAAATTTGATGGGCTGTATATATTTGGATTTTCTTCATTATTGAACATGTTCTAACTGCTTCTTAATTTTGATCACCCGCTTTAAATAAGTCAGTAAGGCTGATGATTCAATTACTTCATTAATTTTTTTGGGAAACAGACAAACATTCCCCCATAAATTTTCCTAATACTCAAATCATAAAAAAAATAAAATAAAATAAAAAAAATAAATAAATATGGCTTAAAAATTCGGTATATGCAATGAATTATTGACAAAACAGGAAATTGTCTGCTTAAAGTGATTTGGCCGTAACATCTGCGGCTTGATTGTGGCGTGGCGGTCCCGCAAATAGAAATCGCGGAATCGCAAGGCGGCAGCAGGAATAAGGGCCCGGGCGCCCACTCGTCGAGGAATCTCGCAACTTCAAAATTACTAAAATTCATATCCACCTGATCCGCAATTACAACGCGTCGGAGTCATTCCGCATAACATTTTTCCGCTCCTTTTTTGGCAGTCGCATATTAAATTTAAATGGAACATTTTAAACGTCACCGAATGAAAAATTACGCAATTCGGTTCTGTTAGTTTTATTAGTCGAAAAATGACGTACAATATATTTAACTTTCTGTTAAACATAGAGTACAGGATGTTGAATTAATGTACTCGGTAGGAGTATCTTTGGTCTAAGTTATTCAGTAATTATTTTGTTAATTAGGAAACCGAATTTATTTTTGACATAAAATTTTTCTCATACATGAACGGAACAAAAATGAATTTTAATTAGTTTGTAGTTTCAAAAGCAAAATTTATTTTTAATTTTTCTTACACATAAACGGAATAGAAATGAATGTATATTAAATTGAATGTTGCTAAACAAAATTTAATTTCTACTTTAAAGGTAAATAATGGAATTTGAGTTTTTCAGCACTGAAAATTAAAGCATTGAATTTAAATACTAATATGCATGAAAAAACAAACTTTTATTGATTTAGTGAATTTTTATTATTATTTTTTTTTCTCTTAAAATTTATAATATAAAATTTCTAATTACTAAGGTTAACAAGTATGTAAATATTGACATAATTATTTGTAAGTAATTGATTATATAATAAAGCCGACACATAACCCTTTTATTTAATATATTCAAATTTATGTACACTTTCGTGTTTAGACCGTGTTGAGCTTTTTTCTGTTCGTGTAATTAACTTATCACCGGCACCTGACTGCAATATTTTCACTACTTACATAATTTAGAAAAGAATTATTGATTCACATGCAGGCACTTAAATTTAATTTATTTCTAGAATAATCGATGTATTTTTAAAGTTACGATTTATTATTGTACATGTATTTGATTATATTTACATGTATCAGCAGTTTTATTGTTACTTTGTGTATCGGACATGTTATTCAATTTTCTTTCGAGATTGCGCTTCCACTTTCTCAGGAGTTTTGCGATGAAAAATAGACAGGGAAAAATTGTGATTTATCACCGTCTTATGTAAAAACTTTTAAATAAATCGAGAGTGAGGGGGCAGTGAGCTGCACAACCAAGAAGTATAAATAGCGGGATCAGAACGTGAAAAGTCGCCAAAGTGAATATGAAGAAAAAGCGAGTCGGCTAAAAAGTTACTTATAAATAAGAAATTTCCCTTGATCAACTTCCGGGGACGGTAAATTTAACTGTCAAGATGTGATATGTGATACGCAGGGGGTAAAACACATTTCTTTCCAAAATGTCGCCTATCAATTTTTACAGGTTTATATGATAAATATTTCAATATTCTTTGTATTCTCCTAGATAAATTAAACAAAATTACATCAACAACAGAATATTTAAATCAGTAGTAGAACTAATATAACCAAATTTCTTTGGAAATTAATAAAACAAACTTAATTTGGCCTTTGTTAGTTTGCCAATAGCATTAGCAAACTCAAAATTTTGAGACTGGTGGTTTCGAATATACCTCCAATACGTATTCAATTGAATTGCAGTATGGTGAAAGCCTCTGCGTCTAAGTAATGTAATGACTATCAAAAATAATTGGTTGAATAACCAAGTCATGATGTAGTCGAGAATTTGTAGTTTCTTGGTTTAATATGAGCAAGGCCGTGCGTGTCTATAAAGATATTTTACCTTACAAAACCACCTCCAAAGGCAACACTTGGAGCTATGTTTTGGTCACAATCTCTCACCATGCCATATCATGTCCAGTATAATATATACCTATACTCCATTCAAATTATGTACGGAATAACATAAACAAATATAGTTGCATGATAAGAACGTAATCGCAGATTACATGTTTGATATTGGTCAGTTCGGAACACTTGACACCTTCATACTAATTTTGTCAGGGTAGCATATCCTGACTTCTGGTCCTAGATCATTGTCAACCACCACGAATTTGGGTAACCTGTTATTGTAGACTTAGGTTACCATGTTCCAAAATTACAGTTATGGCGGCCAAATTTTCAGAAGAAAGTCCTCTTTGAGGTATTTTACAGTGCTAAACGTCAAATATATTTAAATTCACAAAATGATTTTTTTGAAAATAGAATGTTGTTTATTTTTATGCCTATTAAATACATACAAAATAAAATAAATTGAATTTACAGACAGTCTAGAACAGCGAATGTTCAAATGGTCAGGGGCACAGCGTGTGAATAATTAAATTATTCATTGTTCAAATTGATAGAAAATAGTGAAAAAATATATAAAATTTAAACTCTCATCAGAATTGGACGTGTCAATTTAATCACCTTCAAATGAAATATAATTAACCTTTATTGAATTTGGTGTCGACTGTGAATGTGAGTTCATTTAAAAACCAAAAATAACAAAATTAAACAAATATTTAGGTGAATGTTTCAAATGGGAATAAAATGATTATGATTTCTATTTAAGCACTGTCAAAATTACTCTAAAAATGTAGGAAAAAGTAATTGATTAGATGTTTGTTTTCATAATTTGGTGATGAAATGGATATAACATATACAAAAACAAGTGAAATTGGCTCTTAATATGTTTAAAACACAACCACTTTATTAAAATGGAAATTTAATCAACAAATTTAAAATAATTAACACTTGGTGTAACACGAACGTCAGACAAGTTAATAACTAATCTAATATCTAAAAAATGTTAGTCGGGACGGCCGTACATAAATATCCATAAATTATCGCGAGCCAGGGAAAAATATGAAGTAAATTTTAAAAAATCTTATTTACGTTTACTTGTTGTGACAAGTGAGACACCGGCGCGAAAGCAGTTCTGATTTATGGAGAGGGCCGCGAAGTGAGTTTTCCGCTATAAATCGCCATTCGCTGCCAAGGGGCGAGACGTTAATGAGACAATATTTTTGAAACATCCTAAGCATTAATCACGCGCCACTTTTCGGTGGAAAAGTCGGCGCAAGATTCGCCAAACCACGGACGTGACCGCACGCAGCTTCCAATTTTACTTTTGTCCCAAACCATCACTCTTTTCTTAATTAAATCTGTATCAGGAACACGTTTCCTTAATTTTGAAAGCTTAAACGTAAATTTTCTTTCTGTTATTTATATTTAATTAAACAACAATGAAATCAGATTACCTTTCATAAAATAATGTCATCCTAACTATATAATTTTTCACAAATTATACGAAGCAAATTCAGTTATATCATGACGAAATTTTAAAACGTAAATGTGAATCTGTAAACCGTATTTTTCAACTTACGAATTGGAGCCATTACGACCAACCTAATAACCCATTATTTTAAAAAACTATCGAACCGAAAATGAACATGAAAAACGAGGTCGGTAAATCACCCTTCATCCCACGCGATTTGCAATTACATCTGGACGTACAGATTTTCCCTCCCCGTTTTCCCGGCATATTAGATTTGAACGCTAACGGCGCGTTCGGCATGCGGCCGTCTAAAAAACCGCAACAAGCCATTTTTATTAATCCGCCGTTCGTGAATACATAAAAATGGTAATAAAATGAATGCCCTCGAAGAACATTACATAGTTGCAGAACGGTATTCATAAATGTCGGACGTTTTATATAGCAATAATAGAAAGCCGACGTTATTTCTCGGCCAGTCGCCAAATGCCATTCGCATTGATTGGCCTTTATACGTGCCTAATACTCTATCGGTCATTTCGTTTGCGTATTCATTATTTTACCTGGCAACCTATAGTCGATTTTCCTCGAATTTGAATTAACACTCTTAAAACACCAATTTACTTTTATTATTTTAAAATACAATTTATAGTCTTCTGGTCAATGAAAACTTAAATAGTAAGCATTGAGGCAAAGAAACAACGGTACAAAATCAAACAGATTGGTAATAAAATTCAGTTCTACTAAAGTCACCAATTTCGGCTTCAAGGGTGGCTGTAATTGATTCTACAACGCAGAATTGCATACTAAAAATCACTTTATTAATGTAATTTGTTCTCAAAGCTATTTGTCGTCTTCAGATTCAAAATTTATCAAATTATTCCATGGCTAGTCTAGAAGTGTTGTAATAGATTATGCAATGCTGGAATACATGAGACATAACAAAAAATTAAGACATACTAGACCTGAATTTATACTTATAATCCTCCAAGTTCATCGTTATCTCTATATTTTAGTTTTATATGTACCAAAACTAATAAATTAGATATTAGAAACAAAATCCAATCCAAACAGTCACCTATTTCACTAATTTTCTATAGTGTATTCACATAAAGTATAATATATTAAAACAAATTTGACATTTGGAAGAAGTTCCACTTCAATTAAATAATGTCTGTTTCACTAGTCTTTTAGAATACTTGGTATAGATTATACAGTACTGGAGTGCATGATGCAAAACTTGCATTGTCAATTCTAAACTGTGCCATAATGAAATCATAATCATAATTTGGCAGATCACATTTGCAATTTGATACGTGAATTTAAATAAATTGGTTGCCCGACAATAATACCTCGCGACATTTGCAAACCGTGTGGAATAACAAGGACCATCATGTCACAGGTGTAAATGAGAACACAGACAAATAGTAAAAACCCCATGCTATTTATTTTTGTGAAACAATTCAAGACGTAATTTAAATATTGTCGACGCGGACGACGGAAAACGCAAACAAATAATTATAATCAGCTTAGGTTGACCGCTTAATTAACCTAACTGTGGAAGAATTTTTATTTAACATGGCAAGTAAATCTAACTACATACATTTATACATACAGATTACCATAAATATTGCGGTGCTAGTAAATTATTGTAGTATTTTAACTGGCGGTAACAACATACGTCGACGTAAATGAAGTTAAAGTTTTTATAATAGTACATATTCATGATGCATATTTAGTAAGTGTGACAAATATGTTTCGTAGTTTCTTCTCATAAACAAGCGTAAAAATATGTTTTTTAAAAAGTCTACAAAAAATAACGCTTTGTATTTAAGTTATTAATTATTTATTTATAATTAATTTAAACACAAATGTAACATTACTACTATGAAATTTACTGATATAAATATTATTGTATTCTATAGGATATTTATATGACTTTATATGACTGAATGCACTTTTATTAAGGTTTCACTTTGGCAGTAGTATATATAAAGATCTTAATGAGTGCGGAAGCACACATTTCTCACAAATGCTAATAAATTATGTAAAGTGAAACTGCTTACTGTAACTAAATTGCATTGTCAAAAATCGCATAATGTAATAATAAACTAGAGGTACAGTCATAGGATGCAAACTTGGTTGTCTGTGGTGTAGCGAACATCAAACACAGTACGCGATCGTGTGCAGCGTAGAAACTTATTAGATAATATGTCTTTCATTTGGTAATATAGAACACGCAGTTATAGTTCACTATAATTTCAAAGTGCTGAGCGTGAAGTGCATAAATCAGACGTCTTGGTGTTGTTAATTTGATGTCTCTTATACAGCCTCTCTGTGTGAATAAGTTAACCCAACTTAAGTGTAATATAACGGCATTAAACTGTCGCTTTTAAGTAATTACATTTAATAAACCGAGCAAAGAACATTTTATTTACATCTCATCCTTCGCCGGCATCCACTTACACGTCTTGTAACGAGTTTATCCTCGGCTTCCGGTCATGCCGTCCTTCTTCTTCCCGGGTACTAAATAATGAACTTGCCGCCACATTTTTTTAATTAAAAGGATTTATTATTAAGGAGGTGCTAACTACTTCTTTTTATAGGTCCTGAGAAGTTTCTGTATAATTTTATCCGGTATGGTGTATGTTTTTCGACTCAATTTTTAATTAAAAAATGTGAGTTTAACTTACCTCGAATTTTTGGGTTATTATTTTTAATTGCCAAAATTTTTAATTGCCACTATACTTCTTCAATTGCCCGTAACATAACGAATCCATTCATCACCGCATAATTGAATAAATCGAAATGTTCGGGATAGGGGCGGATTGCTATAGAATAGATTGAAAACTAACGAGTTCGATTGATTCGTGCTTGTGTGCTGATTATTGTATTTGTCACAGGTGCCGGGTAATTAAAGCCTATGTTTTGTTGATGAAATATTAAAAAGTCAGGCTTTGCGGGACGGCAATGCATTGAATAGACGCATTGCCATCGACCAGAGTAAAAAACGCCAAAGAAACAAAGTAATCCGAATTCTCTTTGTTATTTTTCATTATTTTTTTACAACCCGGCAAAACATGTTTAATATTTATATCAGTGGAATTACTGACTGACTGTTTACGTCACATATAAATAAATATTTTGAAATATTGATTATTTATTTAAATATTTGTTAAATATAAATTTATAAAATGGTAAATTGATTAATTTTATATTATTCATTAATATAGTGTTTTTTTAGAAATATAAAAGGGACATTGATTATTCATTTATTTTATAGGTAAAATTTTCAATTACATATTGCAATATAATAATGACAAGAATAAAAAGTAATAAGTCATTTTTTTACCTAGTTTCCCGAGAATTTAAAATCTGTGTGATTCATATAACTGATTCATTGGAGATTTTTAAGAGACATATTAACCTGAACCATTCGATGTTGGATATTTATCCTCTGTTTTAATTTTTTTATCATTTCACAATAATGCACTAACCTCGGAATGTTATTAGTAGCTGCAGAACTACATATTAAACTAAAGATATAATGCAGAACAAAAAAAATATATAAAACATGTTTCTGATGCATGAAAGAAATGTATGAACTTTCTACACACTATAGAATAATTAATTTCTAATTAAGTGGCTATCCACTTTTTTCACTCCAAGAACAATATTCGTTTGCATTCTCAGTCGGCTGAATGAAAGTCCTAATTGCCACGCTGGTCGATACCGTAATTGCACTTGCTCAAAACTTTCGGTAACATTAAATTAATTTCAAACTAAGGGACTCTACGTACCTGTAATTTACATCAGAAAATCTTAAAATCTCCGTTGCAGAACTCGAGAACCGCATGCAATATAATTATTTGTCACGTGACGCTAATAGCGTCGCAAAGTGCATTTATATCTGTTTTACGGCGGCGAATGGATGGCTTTAGCGGCGGGAATTTGTTTAGGGCCGTCATGGCTAATAGAATTGATTCAATTCCCTTGATAATATCTGCACATTGATGTTTATATGGTAGAACACATTTTACAATTTATAGTTTAGGCATTTCCAGATAACATCGAAAATAATAAATAATAAAAAAACACTTAATTAAATAAATATGTGAGTATGTTAGAATAAATCCCAAAACGGCGGTTTTAACTTTATTTAACAGGATGCGCACATAAATAGCATTGCTAATTATATTGATTTATGTCATCGTCAAAGCTTTTTCTGCTGCATCAAAAACAATGAAAAAATACATTTATCCACGAAGTGAATATTATTTTGTTCCGTATAATAATGCCAAAAAAATTAAATAGAGTCTTAAAATGTTGAAATTATATATAATTGAATTTTCTCTCTGCTGAATGTTTCAGTACTTTTAAAACTGAATGAGTAAATGAGGTCACATTATTGATTGAATAAAAAATATTGCCACAAAAAAAACACAACATTAACAGTATATTGAATTTTATTTTTTTTTACAAATCATTAAAGAGCAGCTTGCTACAATTTTAAGCATGTCATTTAAATTAATAAGTGTTTCGATTATAAAAAAATTTAATTATATAACTTTTAACCATATTATGTACTAACTTTCTCACTATACAATAAATAATATAATGTTATTAAGAAAAAAAACTATTATACAATATATTAAATTATTTCTTATATATAATTTTTTTTTAAATTTCATTTTTGTCAAGTATATCATAATAATTTGAACAAAAAGATTGTAGTAACCTAAAAATGTTTTTAACAGAAGCTCTGATTACAGAAACTAATATTGGGATGCACCATTTGTAAATACAACCTTTTGAAGTCTACTTTACATATGATATGTCACATTTTAAAATACATATTTTCCACATTTGCCATTGTCCATTAGTAATTTATACGTTAAAATGGCGTATATGCAGACAATAGCCATTGTCTAACTATTTATAGTTACAGGATTTAAATCTAGTCTAGTTCATACCATGTTTAAAGTAATCTCATCCCGTAGCCAGACTACCTTAAATATTTAAGTATTAAAATTTTCCGCATCGTACATTTAGATGTCAGTCCATTTTCCTGAACTTTTGAAATAGTTTTTATTTATTAATGTCAAAATTCATCATTACGTTTTAACGTAATTTACATTCTTTACGTCCTCGATTTTAAAATAAAATTCTTCTCAATAATTATTACTAGATATTTAAAAATATGTCGTAAATTGATATATGAAATTTATACCGAAAATTAAAATATATTTTAATGTTATTTAAATTGAGCAACGCATTCACCATCTTTTAAAAAGATATGGTGAAATTTAAAAAAATATACAAAACTCATATGGGTTACTGCAATAAACTATTCAAAGATATGTTAAAATCGGAAGAAAAATACAAAAAGTTATATTAACAAATATAATTCCCTGAACGAGCCCAACCAAACACGTAACGATAAGCAAAATGCAATCAGAAGAGTTAAAGCGCCCAAAGTGTTTTTTAACGAGGGCCCGGCTCTGTCCGAGCTTGGAAGCCGCAAACCCTCCATTCCACCGTTCTCTACCTCCCCCCTTATCGTTGCTCTCGTGAAAGTGTAATTTTATGTTAAGCGATCTTGAGGGAAATTATACACAATTCGCGCCCCGGGTTCACACGTTAAGTATAAATAAAATTACAAGTGCCGCGTGGCTTCTGAATTACGCTAAAAGTTAATTTGATTATATTGTAATTTGCGAATGCAATCTGGACCCTTCGCGTTTCGACCTCCCCCCGTTCGGGGCCGTGAGTTACGGCCGGGACGGTGTTTTGCCGCCCCGATACGCCCCATTCATTCCTTTTGTGCCCAGGCCGACGTTTTTAATTCTGAATGTTGTTAAATTAAAATAAAAGTGATGTGACACTTGTTGAAACCTTTGAAAAAGGTGTTACAATCTTTCTTTAAGATAATTTAAAAATAATATATTAAATATAAAAAATAAAAATACATTAATTGTTTAATTAAATACTGTTTTATTAGTTCTAAGTGAATATAAAGGTTGATTGATTTAGAATCTTTCCAAACTCGAAATTTTTTATCAAATATACTTCCACTTTTGGCTTTTGAAAATTTAAGTCATTTGACTGATTTCGTAAAAGTTTAATTCAAATTATGGCCTTAAACCAACCACTAAAAATTAACCAATGTGGAATAGAATGTATTTTAGTTATTAAAAATTTAACTATGAATCATCATCATTATATAAAATTTATTACATATATCAAAACAATCAATCAAAAATTGTCGTTCAACATCTCACATACAAATTTCACTATCTATAATTTAAAGGTATATTTAGTTTTGAATCATTAAAAAGATAGTCTTTGCTACCGGTAGATACCAACTCTCTTGGAAACATCTTAAGAGATGATTACAATCAGAATTTTAGTCTTTTGAGGATTAGACTCTATCCCCCTAAGATTTCATCAATTAATTTCCCACCTTGTAACGTGCACTTACTGTATTAAATCGAGTCGATCCTGGAAAAACACGAAAAAATAAACACTGTTGTGATGAAATAAAAAAGTTTATTCTAAAACTGGCACCGAACGGCCCATGAAAGCATAATTAAGTAAGAATATCCCATTTTTAAAATTCCATTTTTGCCTGTTGCCGGTTGCCGTTTCATTTCTAAAAGTGCTTTCCTGGCTGTCATTTCGTTAATTTTCCTTCGAGACGCTGTAATAACAACTTTTCTGGCATGGAGTTTACCACTGCATTTATAAAAACTTATTATTGAAGTTTTAATTGACTTTATTTAATAGTAAACCTTATAGAAATAGTGCTTAAATTACATTGTTTATATTAAAGGAAAATTTCTGCATGTATATTTGACGTCTGCCTTAAGTTGTAATATGGTACAACAAAATTATTTAATATGAGTAAAAAAATAAATTTAAACCTGTTAAACGGATAAAACACTAATTTATTTCAGTACTTATTGAAGAACATGTTTTAGTTTCGCTACTTATTATTAAGAAATTGTCTTATTAAGGTTCCTTGCAAATAACAAAAAGAGTTTCCCAAAGTTAATTCAAGAACTGTTACGAAACTTCGGAGCAGTAACCATAAACAGTAATGGTAATATAATGTAATCCACACAATAAAAATAAACCAGAAATATTCCGAGGTAGAATAAAATTGGAGGTAACACGGCTGAGTGCATCCGAGATTCAATATTACTGTTCTACAGAAAAAAATTATTTGAAACGTCATGTATCGAATATGCCATGGAACGATTAGTCCGTTACACATCTACGGTGTGTTCTACCGAAAACTCTCAATGGCTTATGTGGTGGGAAGTAGGAACCAAAACAAGACATTTTTCAACTCACCTCGATTTACTCCATCGGTAGTAGCCCTCAAAATCTTAACCCAAAATCTTAAATTGTATGACTTGTTCAAAAGGTCTGTTAATTCTGTTAATTCTACAAAAAAAGTATTAATTACATAAGAACTCGAAAATCAGAGATATAGGGCTAGAAACCTTATACTTACTCAGTGAGAAGAACCTTCACTTCCAACACAACACCACATTATGCATTACCAGTCAGAAATAGCCTTAACTTGCTCTTTCCTAGCAAATAAATTAGCCGAAGAAGACCGTTAGAGTGAATCTTAAGTTTTATCCCCCTTGGACTTTTCATTTATAAGTTTGTAGAGTTTCAGGTGTCTGATAAACTGTTAACAAATTAATGTATCCCCATAAATAAAAGTTGGCATGTATGTATTGTCATTAATTAATATATAATTTTAATTTTAACGCAAGTAACAATTTACATAAATTATTTAATTATTATTATATATACAAATCTAAAAACAAAATTAATTATTATGAAAAATGAAGAGCTTAAGTGCCTCTTTTATACATTTGTATTATTTAGACAGTAATCCCATAATTCACCTTAATTCTTTCAATTCTTCCATTTTTTTTTTTAAATTAAAATCGATTAGATAGTTTTTTCCCTCCAAAAATAGAAAACTCGGATAATACGGATTGAAATTTAATCATTATTAGTTGAACTAAAGAGGATTATCAGAATCATTACTTTTCTCAAATCAGTCTAAATAAGACAAAATAAATTTAAATTATAAATGTATTATTATGCAGGTTTATGAAAAATTTACGTAATCCGGAAATTTTGTCTAACATACTATCGATAGTGAATAGTGGTTAATCTATAATTATTGATTATAATTAGCCTATACATACGTGCTCTTGTAATGCGTATTGTAATATTCTTGTTCAAAAACTGGTTCATTCATGAATTCATGTTGATGTAGCCATTCTGGATTAATACGTAATACTATAATATTTCAACTAGTCGGAGCTATGACCTGAAGAGAACCGCTGATGAATTAATCATAAGCGTTAGCAGAGTACTGAATGTTTAAGAGAAAGGTGATGGCAACATGTTTAGCCCAGTGTTTATTCGATTGTGGGTCCAGGGGTGCACGTCTCATTGGTCTGTTACTGCCTGCCCATTCCAGTTTATGCTTATGCAGCTCGCCGTTTGAATGACTAGATACCATTAGGCTAATGAAAGCCGAGATATGCCCGGGGCAAGCTGATAATTAGCCAACAAACCGCTGGCGCGTTCAATGAAATTACTTACTCTACTTAACCGCGTAATCTGGCTGCTTAGCCGCCGGCTGGCAAGAGCCGCCGACGTTCCGATGCCTCGGATAATGGCCGAGGCAAAAGGATATCGTAGTGATAACTTTCTCGGGATTTACAACGGGCTTAGAACTCGAACGACCTAGATTTTGGGGGACTGTTATAATGAATCTCGGCCGCACTCAGTCGCGCTTCCGCCAATTTTATCCCCCTCGGAATATTTCTGCTTTATTTTTATTGTGTGGATCACATTATATTATCATTACTGTTTATGGTTACTGTGCTAAAGTTTTTTTTACTCAAAAGCCCGTCATCTGTAAAATTCTAAAAGTTATCTATGAAACTTTCATGTGATAAAGACAATTCTAAAAAATTAAGAAAATGTAATTAAAATACAAGGTATGGAATTCACCTTAAGCAGTTAAGCAGGACTTTTGGAATGAAGCATCATTATTTACAACATTATGTCAAGGTTTTAACATACAACATAATTCAAAGATAAATCATTAAAGTGACAAGTCTGAACTCAAAGGGACTTCTTCATAATATTATAAAAGATATTTTTTACATTTTGATCATCACCATCTTCAAAAAATATTCTATTAGAATCGTAGTATACGTTTATATTAATTTGTCTAAAATTTATTAAATTTCTAAAATGTAAATTACGAATTATTAATCATAATTTTAAAATATAATATTAAACCTTTTAATTAGAAAATTTATTCCAAGATATTTATGTCAGATACTAGAATGTAAGTTTAGGTATAAAGAATAAACATCATTCAAAAATTACATGCTTCTTGGGTTTAGAATAAGCTACTGTAACGTACCTCATATTTTACTTGATATAAATCGACGTAAAGTTGTATCTAAACCAGAAAAAATAATCCCATTACCATCTCTTATGGATCGCGAAATGAAAATCGCCCTAATACATCTTAAAACCGCGCAATTTATGTCTGGGCATCATGAACGTCATAAAAGTCATCATTGAATGCGTGAGTTCTTGGCTAGGCAACGACGTTTCATTTGTTGCGGACGTCATTCGACGTCTCGGCGCTCTCTCGCACACGCCAGCAATGGATTGCCGTAGGGCACCGCATAATAACTACCTGAGCACACATTTGTCTTTTTTTGGCAACATATTCCGTAAAATATGTTTGACGAATGAATGTCGTTTTGATTATGTCGGTGGTGGATGGATGAGCGACGGAGATGCGACGAGACATTCGCCTAATTAGGAGGAAAATGCTGACGTCGAAACTTTTACTATATAATGTATATTATGTTCCTGGTTTTAAATACCATTTACAGACTAAGGAGATTACCTTTGTTTAGAAAAAAAAACATTAAAAATGTCAAATAACAATGTGCATTTAATTGATTTGAATATATCATCAATGTATTTACCTATCAGATGCAATCGCTACCTATGATTACGATACTTATGATATAAGTACTTTATAAATTATAAAAGTAATATTTTTGTTAAAATGTTTTTTCACAGCGATTTTATATGTATTTATATATTGGAAGTATCATTTTTCTGGCATATATTTATTTTAAACAAATAAGGGAGAAGTCAATACAAAACTCTTGGAGATACTCAATTTATAACACCAACATAAGTGTGCAAAATTTAATTATTTAATAATAATTAATTAATAAATAGTGTGGTCAAAAATGATCCACTGAAAATAACTATCTCACAATTCAGTTGTATTGTCAAAATCATTTAGCAATACCCTAAACAATTAAGTAAAAACTATTTGAGTAAATTACTTTTTAAATTAATTTAATCACTTTATGTTTAAGAAAGTTAATCTAAAATGTTAAATTTAGTATAGCCTTGTTCAATATGTCGTTCAATAATTCTTTTTTAATTATAAAATAGGCTACCGTTTTTAATCTTCTTAAAGAAAAGTAAAAGAACGTTATTTTTATTTGTTGTGGTTCTCCGAATTCAAATTTTTCTTATTTCTTTCATATTAAATATATAAATATAATATACTTTTTTATTATTCGCAATAAACAGGATTCTAATTTTTTATTATTATTGTAATTATATAACATAATAACATAATTATAACACCTAAGTAATAACTCTGTAAATATTACATTTAAAATAGAATACAAATTTTTTAAACCAACTGCAATTACAATTTTTTATTTTTTTATTTACTATTATTATTATTATTAAATATACAGTCGTGGCCATAATTGCAGTAACTATATTAAAAATATGTGCTGTACTACTTGGATTCAATGCCAGTACCTATAATGTTTATTGTTTTTATTTTTTGTTATTGTTGAATCTACCATGCAATTGATCATTCTAATTTTATTCTTTAAAACATTATGTATATTTTATTTTTCAGTAGACAAAATTACACATTACCAAATTTATAGATAAATAAGTCAATCGTCTCCTGTATTTTTGAAAATTTTAGAGAAACTTTTAGAAAAGAACGGATAGTAGTTATGTAAATATTTGTTTGAATTCGAAAAATTAAAAAAAAAATCGACTGGATAATTCGAATGATAAAAAACAATCCAATCATATACTCAACTAAAATTAAAGCCAACCTGGAAGAATTGGGACTTGCTGCAACTAGCTCAAGGACTGTGGAAGGGGGTTTGTTTGACTCAAACCTACAATAAAAGCACTGGTTTCTACTAAAAACTTGCGTAAGATCACATTCATTATACCACAGAACAGTGAAGATGAGTAATTTTTAGAAACTAGTATAAATTTAGTTTGTACCATTACTCGATATATTTTAAACAATAATCTATAATGTAAATATAATTTTAGTATTTAACTTTCAGGTTAGTAATTATATCTATTTAATAATCGATTTAACACACACTTAACAACCACCTAAAGTTTCATCGGTGGCAAACGTAAAGTCTAAAAGCAGGCGTTCCACCGAGGAAGACATCGCGTCGGCCCGAATAGTTAATATTGCCAATACACAAAGGTACATAATTGGTTTCGTGTGTAATGTTGTAATGTGGAAGATGAAAGGAGATGCCAGGAAAAGGACCGGGACCCCGGCGCCATATACAACGCTACGTGATCTGAAAATCCGAAATTCAAACCGCAAAAATCGAACGAGTTGAGCACTTCCGCAGGTGGAGGCGTCTGTTCATACGGGATATCTTTTCTATGTTGCGGGGCCAATGGACGCACTTTTATTGCTTCCCGCAAACACGACGGCATTATTTATTAAAGAAATCTATGTCGGTCCTAAATGCCGATAAAATGCTGAGCGCTGCTTTTATAGTAAAGTTCAGAGTGAGGGTATCCAGGTATGAATTAAAAGTAACATCATGCATATTGTAAATATTAATTATTGTTTATAAAAATAGTATAAAACTTTTTTTATTGAAACATTTTATTATTCTCTGGTGTGTAACAATTTATTTATTTACTGTTTACTTAGTGATATTGTATTCCATTGACAAATGTTTGATTTAGAATAATGTTTCAATCAAGGTTTGATGAATGCGATAAGATAATGAATAAACAATTAGTCACACATTATTTATTATTCATACATTTAAAACATAATTTATTCAATGTAGTAAAATACATTTAATAATTAAATAACTTAATAAAAATGTAATGTTAAAAAGCAAGAAAATATTCCAGTAACTGATTTATTACTATTAGGTAAATTAAGTAAAAAAGTATATAATTTTATGTGCTTTAACGCCTTAATTTTTGTTAATCCAGTCGAAAATATTACCAATTTAATTAATGAAAAAGATATTTTTACCTAATATTATTTGTTTATTTATCATTATAAAGTTAAAATAGTACTTTATCGATTATATATAAAAATTATTACAATTAAAAATATTTAATATATATTACAATTTTTTGGATATTAATTTAAGATTCTTGTATCTTACTTAGTATCAACTTTTATCTAATCTCAGTTCTTATATTAAAAAAGAATGAACAAAAAATAAATCATATATTTTTATAATCTAAAAATTTAAATTGTTCACCAAAAACATCAAATCAAATATCAGAAATTGAAACAGTGTTTTTGATATACCGCAATCAATATTAAAATAATTTATTTATAATTTATTTCGTAAAATTGAAAGCCAAAACATTATTATGTTTCGATACTTGTACATGACATTAACAGCATGAAATAAATTCAATAGAAAACGATAATTATTTTAAATTATAATAAATAAAT
This sequence comes from Aethina tumida, assembly GCF_024364675.1. Taxonomy (NCBI): domain Eukaryota; kingdom Metazoa; phylum Arthropoda; class Insecta; order Coleoptera; family Nitidulidae; genus Aethina; species Aethina tumida. Next base: position 10,433,638 of record NC_065441.1, read on the forward strand.
GTAAAAAACCTCGAGAATGCCTTAGAATTATTATTGGTAGACACTTAAAGATTAATTGATAATTAATTTCGTCTTCCACTAATTATTAATGTAAGACTAAATCAAACAATATTATGAAGACAGAAACAAAGAGATTATATCGAAAATCACTTCGTTAAAGATTCCGTTTGGACAATACCCTAAGTTTTAAGTCAAAGTTAATTAAATCTACTTAACAGAATAACGTGGATTCAGTTAAAAGAGCGTCAGCGGTGAGAGAAGCGCGACTAGGGCAAGATTGAATGAGTGTGGTGTAAGTGGCCGACCGCAAACCCAATAACAAATTGCGGTTAATGAAATCGCTCAACCCTTTCGGCGCCGTACCTTTGCAGTGCAGTGTAGTGTTACAAACAATCAGTCAACACACCATCCTCGGAACACCAAACAATACTCAAATGGTTTGGAATAACTGATCATCATTATAAATAATGATATATTTCACAGAATATAAACTTATGAAATAAAATTAATAAAACATTAATTCATGTTTTGAGAGTGTTAACTGATGATTTAGAAAATATTGTTATTTGGCGTCTGTTTCTGTATTTTAATTTAATAATCATAATAATGGAGATTATAAAGCATCTAAGAAAATATATTACAGAATTTACAGTGATATTTAAATGATAAACAGCGAAGAAAACATAAGAAAAAGTTTACTAATAGTAAAACAAGCCAATGTTTTAGTACTAACGATTTTTCAACACTCCCTAATTTCTTGGTGGAAGAATCCATACGTTAAATTACAATTGTTGTTTTTTTCAAATCAAATATTTTACATATGGAACGTAGAATATAAAGATTTGGGCTGATCTCTCAAATGTGAGACGAAGTATGCTAAATAAGCCCTTGCAAAGTTAGAAAAAGATTACCATATACCATGGTTTTAGTTCATTGTTTCATCAATAAACAACCCCAAAAATATAAACACAATTTTACACACAAAAGCTCAATAACAGCTTGGTCAGAAGTAGACACAAGCTAAAAGCTGTGCGAAGAATAAAATTATTTGTTTAATTGGATGTTAATTTTTTTTATATATTCAGTAATACATAATTTAAAATTTATCCATTTGAATTATAACCATCACTTAATTACCTTTTAATAAAATCTACTGAATAAATACAAGACAAATCTCGTTTAATATACTTCAACTTCGAATATAAAAACACGTTCAGTTTGTTTATTTTACCGTATATTGTTACGGAAATTATAATTAGTTCCCCATAATAAACATTTTCTTCGCAATTATTTAAATATTATTCTTCCTAACGAGCTTTACAAATAAATAAAAATACACTGGTATCAATTTAGCTAATTTGAACGTGTTTCGAGCATCAGATGAACACACGAGGATAATACATATTAAGCAATTCGAGGAGAATTACTTATTTAAAAATCGATTAGCCTGTCCATTACAATAGAACTGAGGAAAATTTACGATTAATTAAAACATCAAGCAGTAATGCTATCGGGCACACATCTTGAATTTTTTAGCGTGGAAATGCATTTTTTAAGCTTCCAGGGACGCCATGCAGTTTAACTTAAATTATAAACGACGAAATTGCCGATAAATTTCAAAAGTCAATCGAATTTTTATCCAGTTCAGAACTTTTCATTCATCATGATGGCAATTTTATCTATTAAATTATTATAAATTCAGATGCATGTAGTTTAGTTTACAGACAAGTTATAAATACATAAACACAGTATAAAATCGATGAATATTTAAACAATTTTAACTTAGGATTGGGTTAAAGCACTTTCCAGCTGTTCGAGTAGTTAATTCGGGCGTATAAATTAGAAAGTATCGCGAAATGTAAATCATATTTATTAAACGATCCCGGACAACATTTTCAAGAGGGTAGGCGCGTAATAAAATTTTAAGAAGTTAGAGTCGTGTTATAATAGAGTTTAAAATTAAACCTGGCTTCTCACCTTTGACTTCCCACGATGATTTACGAGTGGCGAACTTTCGAAATATATATCGTAGAAAACATCCCCCGTCGAGGCTTACGTCCCCCCTGCCATCTTCCAAGCTTATTCTTATTTTTGGATACTTACGGATGTTCCGCTTATCTTACGGAACTTAAAACGTTTCAAATTTAAATATGCCAATCTCGCGGGAATTCTAAACAAATCATCCGTCAAGTAAACTTCAATGCGGCCCTGGATTTATAGTTGAATTCCCGCGTGTAAGTGCTTCTGTATAGGTTTTGTTCGTGAATTGATGCGATTTGTTAGAAAACTGAAATGCGAATTTGTATCATGCATTTTTGAGGTCAGTAACATTCGATTCCTTTTTCGATGGTAAATTTTGTAATATAACATTTAAGTTCTGTGAATAATATTCAAAATTTTATTTAGTATTTGGTAACATGTTGATCTTGCTCAATACCGGTCTAATGAATGTGCCAGACATAAAAGATCTGTCACATTCAGTGACTTCAACATTGAAGGAATTTGTTACGTTGTTTAAAAGTGGTTGAATGAGTAGTCAAAAGGAAAATTTTAGTAACGAATCGGATGAGAGAATCATGTCAGAAATGGAATTTTAGATGGTAGGTGTTTGTATACTAGAAGAAAAATAAATTTGGCAATATTTCATAGTTATCACTTATCACCTGATACGAAGGTATACTGAACAATAGACAGAAAGAAAGACACCAAAGATATGTAAAACCTGGTAATGTTTTTACAGACACACTGTTTAAAAATGAATGAACTGAAGAGTTAAAAATATAGATAATTTTGCTCAGTTTGTATTTTCTGGAGAGCACATTTAACATTTTATTAAACAAATCTAATATATATTACTGTATTAAATCTCACTATAATATATATTATATTATGCTTTAATGTATGCAGATGATAAATTATTACTTTAGTTTCGCTTTGTTGAATACCGGATATAGGACTATTTATAAATTTTTCATAAATTTCATAAAATGGGTTAAAAAATTAATTACTGACTAACGAATTTTTTGTATTATTTTTAATGCCTAAAATGCTTCGGATTATGATTGTGATTATGATTTTTTCCATTTATTCGAAACCAATTTTTCTAATGAGATCCTAGAACTCATCAGAAATATCAGGGATTATCGCCTCTAAGAATGGTTGAATCAAAAAACAAAGAATTGAATATTACGTTGAACCTAATTGATTCGCAAACCTAAGTTAACATAAGCGTACAATATAGATTTGTCGTTTTCCTTTTACACTTTACTTAAGAATTTAATAATCTTAAAACAAATCTAAGAAACATTGATTTAAGGATCTAAAACTGAAAACTTGATTTTAAAAAAATTAAATAATCCGAAGGGTTTGTTCCAGAAGTTACAGTACTGTAAAATGTTGTTGCCGTATTTATTTTTTAATTACGAAGATGAAACCACAAGCGTATAAAAAATGAATGTGGAATTGCATAAATTGTGACAAAATCTCGTCGCGTCGCAATTCCGGGCAGTGTTAAACGAGGCACAGTAACTCAAATTATGCCGGCTGATTTGGTCCAGGCTGGCAGCGGCCGAAAACTAGGTCGGACCGGCCGGATTTACCTTTAAATATAAAAAAGGTCCCGTCTATCGGCTTTCAGACTCCGCGTATTAAATATTTTATTAGTGACGTCGCGCGGACCGTCCCCGAGGATCTTATTTCCGACTTTTTATCACACACGTACCTTTTATTCTCGTCGACTCTGTCTGCCGTGGTCGTAGTAAATTTTACTGACGAGAGGAAAAACTAAAAACGTTCATTGGCAACATGAACGCATAAATCATTTAAATTTAGAGGTTTTTATTACCGCCATCGGATTTCCTTATAAATAAATTATGCTTCGGTGAAATCTTAACGGGTTCCTTAACGATAGTGTATGAGCCGTAAAAATTGAAAGTCAAGAAGGACTAAATATACGGGGTGTCCTAAATAGGTACATATTATCTAATACGAAAAATTGTAATATTTTATTTTCTTAAACCTCAAATTCACAGATATCTCAGTATTTTAGTTAAATTTTTTATGTCTACATTTACTACATAAGTAAGTAAAAAAGTACAGGTTGAAAGTTTTGTAAAATAAATAAATGTCATGGTACATTTTCTAAATCTGCCAAATATTAGTTTTCATAGATATTTCAGTAACGTAATAAAATTAAAAATCATATTTAATTACACAAAATTATATGTGTCGGGCCAAGTAAATCATAGAATGTCAATAAACTAAAGTGCTTCACCTGTGTCTTTTATTTGAAATAAAATATAATGTAATAAAAGAGTTATTGTAAATAGGGGAGGAATATAGAAATATAAGTTGCAGCAATCAACGTTTTACTTATGTGGTCAGAAAACACTCGTTAATATTTTTGTTAAATTTATGTATAATATAGTATTCAGCACATCGCCACAAAACATGTTAAGATCGTGTTAAAGCATATACAAAGAGTAATTTAGTCCCCGAAAAAGTTTTTATAAACCAATTAAGATAAGCCCGGGACTGCGACAAACGCACAATCTGCGTCTCGCGTAAAAATCCATGGACGAACAACATAAAGGGGGGACTTAAGGGCGCGTAATTACGCGTCCAATTGGCGTAATTATATAAAATAATCAAAGTAATTTATCAATGTATAAATCATGCTAACACCTGGCTTAACGAAATTACTACCGCCCGAGTTAATATCTAATCTGAATAAGTAATTGTGGCGGCGGCGAAGTACAAAAACGCAAACGGGTCAACGAAGGAATAAATAGTGCCCTAGCGGTTTAATAGATGATCAATTACAATACGGGTATATTGTTTCAATTTACATATCGATCGCAATGAAGATTACAGATAAAAGTTGCTTTTTGTTTCACCAGAATGTTACAGGCTTTATTTTTTGCCAATGACTATAATTTATTGACAAACAAAAAATATAAATATCTTTGAAAAATAATACGCGGTAATATTAAATAAAAACGACAAAGGACTATTCAATAATATGAAACATAAATACTCAATAGAGAAAAGTTACAGTTCAATAATATTCACTAAAAATAAACTAAAGAACTCAGTATATCACAAACACAGCATCAAAGAACATTTTAATTATAGTTCGTTTCACCTCTTTTCAATTAGAGTCAAAGTATATTTGTTTTTAAACCACTACAGAACATTTTATACAAACCATTTTGTTATATTACTTTTAAGGTCTGGACACAAAGGATTTTATTATTAAGATGAAATTTAAATGCATTAAAAATAATTATTACATAGAGCGTACATATTTATTTTATTTTTATTATTTATCTAAAATATACTGAAGTTGACAGAATGTCTAATTAATAATTAACGATATACTCCTTAAACTAACTCTGTAATATAGAGTGTTTATTATGATTGACAGAGATAAACTACTTTCCTCAGTACTTGTTACCAATATCCTGGTTACTTTTTGCTAAGGATTTTAAAGAAATTTACCTCTTTAACTGTAATATGATGGACGTAGTTCTTATTATTGTATTATTTTAATTTTCTGTGATAAGATAACACTTTACACTTACTCTTACACGAACCTTTCATAGTCTTTAAAAAAATCATTTCAAAAACTAATTGCTAATATGTTAGATCCATAAGTGTATTTAGAAATCACCCGTAGTTAACAGTTATCATTAATAATAACCACTCCGTCAATCATTTTTGAACTATCGATATTAAATGGATTTAATAAATGTATTGCAAGGTACACTTAAATGCGAAGAACATCCCAGATTTCTTGAAAACACGAAAACACTCCGACTCAAGTATGTATGGAGAAATTGATTAAATTTCTGAACACGCTACGATGATGTAATAATCTTATAGTAAATATGTTAATATTCAGAACGTGACATGATTACATTACAACTATGTGCAGGATTTGCAAAGTTTTAATCTCGACGAGTCTCTCCTTCGGCGGTCCTGTCCCAAAATCTCGGTTTATGCATGTCGACGAACGGGGCACGGACATAACTTTGTAAAAATATTTTAATACGGAGCAATTTTCGCGCCAGCTAAAAGGCGCGAGAGCCGTTTAAAGATACTTTAGACGAGTTGAAACGCCTCTTTTGTCATTGAAAAACCTTCGTGAAATTGCATATAAATCTCTCTCCACACTTGCCCTCGCTAACTACCGTTACCAAGTTGTTTAATTTTTACACTGAATTAGTGCCACAAGCTTTGTCCCAACTTTGCACTTCACGCTCAGTTTATTACTGTTTTTTTTTGTGAGGAAATTTGGTTCTTATTATTATATTTTAACAATCTTTTTAGAGACAGTGAACATTATTAAGGAATTACCTATTTATTTTTTAAAACGAAGTTGCAAATATAAATTAAACCACTAAAAACAATGTTGTTTGTTATATTAATTTTAAATTGATTGAATTGATAATACAATTATTGTTCAAACAAGACCACAAAAAGGATGTGAATTAATAACCAAATTAATAATGTAAAATCTAATAATATTCAACACTATCAAAAATTCCTGTAATAAAAATTTTTTACATTTTCGATTGATATTTATGATTAATCTCAATATTTTAAAATGATAGTAAGCATCTCGTAGTAATACGTAATCGTATATTAAATAGTTATTTTTTTCAAATGTTCAAATTGTTATTCGAACTACAAAATGTTAGTTCGTTGTTTTTCCACCAGAAACACAAACATGCCTGCTGGAAGCATTAAATATTTCGATTTGAGTTTAAGACAGTGGGCCGACATTATCTGTGGTCAATTACCAAAAGAAAGCAAAACAACGACCATAAATCCAAAGGAGGCTTGGAAAAGTGGCATTTGCATGAAACATTGATTGCGATGGTACAACTGTGCAATGTCGGAAGTTATAAATCGGCCAGTTTCCGGTACATATGGTATAATCAAACAATTATAGCCATCAGAACTGTAATTCATGTTTCGGGCCGCCACGTAGTGGATTTATTGCATTTCGGGGGCTGCCGACCCGAGATTCCGATCTAGCACCTTTTCTTTGTGATCGGGTAGGCCCCCAGATAGGAAATACACCTAACACACTTAAATTCAATTTGGATCCAACCAAATTATACACCTCCGGAATTTGTGTGGATTATCTCAGCAAACTTTCATATCCCGTGTATTTGTCGATATGTTATTTATAGGCTTCGCACATTCTCTCCTCTAAAATTTAATCAGAATTGGGAATATTATATATATATATATATATATATATATATATATATATATATATATATATTTGAATTACACATTACTAATTACTATACAATTTATTGTATTCCACTTTCATAATAAAAGAGAAACAATTTGTTATTTGTTATAGTATTTTAACAAGACAACATTTGGCAAATTACGAAGAATTTAATAGTTATCTTGTTTAAATTCTATTTTGCATATGATAAGGAATTTTTTTAATTAGTTATTAAAACCGATAATTGATTTAAGTCAATTTTTAACAACTATATACACATCAAATAAAATAAATTTTTATCTAACTAAATAATTTAAATAATTTCGAATTTGCTGACCTATTTTTAGCATTAATAATTTTGATTACGCAAATGTCCATTAATATTTAATAAAGATTTAACAAACATGTCTGTTAAATCAATTTCTATTTAATAAATAATTGTTTTATTCATGATATTTTTAAATATTGCAATTTTTTGAAACATCGTTTCATCTTTAAAATTAACTAATTTTATATTCTGTAAAATATTCCAACATTGATAACACATTGTTATTAAATATTTAGTAATATTTTTATTTTTTTTTAAATATTGTGATAATCAACACAAAAATATTCAATATATTGTAATATAAATATTATATATTTTATAAATTACAACATTAAATTTTACTAAAGCAAAAAAAAATTGCAAATCTATGGCATCAATAAGTTACAGGACGATCCGAAACGTAATCCTGTAATTGTATATATATATATATATATATATATATATATATATATATATATATATATATATATATGTATACAATATGGTACAATTCTCGAGAAAAGTGAATTTAAAAAGTATTTCAAAAACAGTATTTCATTTTCTCGAAATCTGTAAATGTAGATACAAATTTTAACTTAGCTCTATTATATAGCAGATTTTTCAGTTTATCAAAGATCCAAATATAAATATTATCAAACATTTACTGTTCCGTTCGGTTATGCTGTTTAGTTTTTAATATGTTGTGTGGTAATATGCTATATTATTTATTAAGGAAATTTACAAAAAAAAAAAGTTCTGGTGTGACAATTTTAAAATGCATAAAGGGAAACTGGAGAGAAACAACTCTTTGAGTAAACCAAAATGAGGAATAATTAAATCCTATATCCCATTGAGTCCAGATATAACGATAAACGGTAAAATTATAACAAAACTATATATTCTGAAAATATAATTTTTATAAAATTTTATTTCAAGTTAATTCCTCCAACTTGGACAAAATTTATAAAATTTTTAATTAATTATTTAATACCTATTTTATAATATTTGTAATACTTGTAATATGTATTAGCATAAATTAAAAATTCACTCAGGAACCTTAAGATATTCCAATATTCTATATCCAACATATTCTATAGTCAATTTTATAATAGTTATTCGAGACTTTAAAATCATTAGATAATAAATTGATGCCCTAAAATGTAAATTAAATAATAATAAAATAAATAAATTCTTTAAAGATAATATGACACTAACCGAAGCTAATAGCTTATGGAAATGTTTAATTTACTAACATATTTTTTCTAAATATTTTTAATATCTATATTTTATACCTAGACAAGATATATCGTTTAAAATTGCAAAATTGCATAATTACTTTTACGTAATATCATAAAAGTAACACGGTTTGGATGAAAATTGGTTCGAACGTGTTCCAAGATCTTTTCCGTAATCCGAGAATTAATGTCCCGATCCGCTTCAGCTAGAAGTTCGGGCACGGTCCATTACATCGGACCTCTAATAATTTTCGCCTGACTTTCATTTTCTAAACCACATCAGGTCAATATAAATAATAGATCCGTTTTATTTATTGCGCCGCAATTATTCTGGGGGCGCGTTCGTTTTCTGATAAACGAACTGTGATATTTTTATTGAAGCAAAGATCGTAGATTACTTATTACATGGGAGAACGTTTCGGTTATCTAAGGGGAGGTTCCCGAAATCCGACTGAAAAAGGCCCGGCCTTTTTCAGCATTAAACAAGTTTCGTTTAAATATTTAAGAACGACGACGACAAAAAGTGCACGAATCTTGTTACTAGGTTTGGCGGTGTGATGGTTTTTCCGACGAAAATAAAAGCTAATTTACTCCGCATATAACTTTCCTTTCAACTCCACTGTACAAGATTAAACAAGCACGCAGTTCCACTCCAGAGCCGAGCTTATGACACGAGGATAATTTTATTACGTATTGTGATTTATGTTATGATCTTCTACCCATAGCTAGTTGCGGTGTGTATCTATTAAAAAAGTGATAATATATTTTATTGTATTTATATTCAAAATACGATGACATATTTAATCATTATATCGTACCTTGTATTATAAAGTAGGCAATAGATAATTTTTAATTTTCATAGATTATAAAAATTATAACAAAAAATAGGTACGTACGCCATTTCCCTGGTCAGGATAATCAAATCAATATTGGAAGTAAAATGACTGGAAATAAAAGCGTCAGTCATGTGTCAGTAACTCTGCGGGCCCATTGAGCCTTGATCAAATCAGAGCTCCAGTGTAAATTTCCATACATTATCCATACGCATGAATATTTCATGGTCATTCTTAAAACTGAAAACAAAATTTTCCCGTATGTAGTTCAATAAAACAGTCTTCATAATTCTAATTCTTCCTAATCACATGTACTATTTTATTAGTACATCAACTGAATCTAACTAAATAATGCTAAAAATGTCATATAAATAAAAACAAAATAAAAAATTTTATTTTAATTGGATTTTTTATAAATTTATACTTTAATATTTTTTTTACTTAAAAAATTTATTGCACCACAGAATAACTATTTTAATTTAAAAACATAGTAATACATAAATATTTTTATTATTCATGATCATTTCTTATTTATATTATTAAAATATTTTTTTTATTTGTACATCAGAATGAAATTTAAAAAACTTCTATTTGTTTTCTTTGCTCTTTTTATATAAAAATTAAATCTTTATTGTATAAATAATTTCAAAAAAAAATACCAAATATAATACTGTGACAAATATTATATCATTTTATTACATGGTTTCTTGAATAATTTTTCAAGATTTGAATATGTTATTGCGAATACTACACAAGAAATTATTAATTTGTCTCGCACTAATGAACCAGAAGAAGAACTTACTACGATGTATTAAATTTAGTATCATTAATTGCTCTCGAGCAATCTAACAGCAAATCACTATTAAAATAAATTACCTTTGCATTCAACTTTACATGAATACAGCCGGAACGAATAGAAGATTTTTATTTTGTATAGTCGGTGCACAATTTAAAAATTGTGTGGTTTTGTCAGACATCATTTAGACGAGCAGGAAAAAAACACGGTAATGCGACGTTTTTCATTTCATTTTCCGTCAGCTGTTATACTATGCATAGGCAATTTACATTCTGTGTGAAATTATTCATGACAATAACGGCATTAAACTAACAGGCCTACTAACACCATTCACTTTCATTAAGGTCAACTCCGTGGAACCGAGCCTTTACTATTTAATCCATAAACTAAAATAACCTACGTTGTTTCTGGTTTGGAAAGGTGATTTTATAATTTTAATTATGTGACCGTATTAAGTGGGCTGTAAAAATTAACGCGGCCACTTTGCGACACCGCATTAAAATTATAATTTAAATTCATATATAAAAAAGTACTGATTAGATTTTATAATAACAATTTTTGCGACCTAAATATGAACACGGAAACGGTGACCAATGACCTTTGTGAATACAGTTTTATGCAGTTTAATTCTCACTAAAAATATTAATACTTCTATAAAAATTTAAACTTTCAGTGAAAGCTACTCAAACTTTACAAACTTAAATTGAAGAGTAAAAAATGCTAGAAATGTTCACATTTCACAACTTCTGATGAGAAATTTATCGCCTCTATATACCTGACAGTTTATTAATATTTCCGTAATGTTAAGGTGTTTCATTTAACGGTTGTGATTCTCTCGCTACAACCATTAAAGTTTCTGACTAAAACCAAAACATGCATCGATGGCGTGTCTAAAAGTAACTTATACCGTGGATTTTATCGGCATACCTTATCTAAAAAGCAGCTGTTACACAAAAAACCATATCCATATTTTACTTTCATAATTTTTAAACTGAAAAAACTTACCCCCGACACAAGAACGATTTTATCTGTATAATGTTAATTGCTAAAATGAGCACCGTATAGTCGGCAGCTTGTAATAATCTGCATAATGAGGTGGGTTTGTGATAAATTACTGACCGGCGTTCTTGTAATGGAAAAATTACAATTATGTCGGAATAATAAGTAAGTTGCAATAAAAAATTAGAAACGTGTTTACTAAAAACACAAATTTGACAACAGAATGTGTCTTAAATAGGCATAAATTTGCATTTTAAAATATTTTAAATATACCATTATTAAATAATAATTATGGACAAGAATTGTTAAAATTTGATTATAAACAGTACTCCATTAAATATGTTTCTATGCTTTTTTTAATTATTTTAGTAATTGGACATAATATTAAATTTACAACACGTTAATGTTGTAACTATGACATCAAATTTTGTCGATTTTTTATTCAATAATTTAAAAAGATTTTCTTGGGGCTTCATACAATTTATAAGTTGATTATTTTCTAAAATTTTGCCATTTTTTTACATATAAAACTTTCATTCAAAATTTATTGAAGTCTTATTTTGGGCCGACTTTTCTCTTTTTCTTATTTTCTTTAATTTTCTTCTACACATACATATAATATAAGCTGAATATTGAATGTAAACAAAATGGGAAACTTACCTAAATTATTACGAAAACACATATTTGAAATACAGCTAAACTACAAACCTCAGAAATAGTTAACTCTAATTGATAACTTGACATACCTTGGATTGAAATTGTAAGACCATGGCAGATGACCATTTAGCTAAGTCACGGTCCGCATAACTGTTCGTCCCTGTGCCTACCTTTGGGAATTCTATCATAATCAGGCTTGACAAATACATCCGCGGCAATACCGTTCTGCCACAATAGGAACAACTGGATACGTCCATCCCGGTTATAATAACAAACCGACTTAGTGACTATCTCTATCATTTCAGTGACATTGAAACAACATAGCCTTTAGTTGTTTCGGGTATTTAAATCGGTCGCCGGACGGCCTCAGTATACGCTAAAATAAACTAACTCATCGGCGTTAATTCGTTTCTTTGCTCTTCTCTGTTTTTCTATCTCATTTTGTTTCTGTGTGAATTTTTCAAAAGCACTTTTTGAGTATGAAATATGTTAAAATTTCTTCGCCAATTTTACGCGCATCCGCCATATTTTTAATTAAGTAAGGATTTTACATTTTTCTATATAGCAAAATGTAATTTATTTATAATATATTAACCAACATAATTATAAATTATACCCACATAAAGAGTAAAAAATATTTTGTATCGAATATTTTATCTAATTTAAATAATTTAATCGATTAGTTAATATGAAACGTATCACTGTGAGAATTAATTATTAAAATTAATCGTACCACGTTCTCATTTATAATATATGTAATTTGGCAAATTTATTTTTTTGCATTTCCTGTAAAAACAAAGTAAAGCGCATCCGCCAAAATTTAAATTATCAGTACATAATACATGGTCTTGTGGAGATAATGATCTTATTACGACAGTAATAAATTATATATTATAGACAAATTACCGATAACAAGTAATATCCTGTTGTGTTATGTTATCATACGAACGTATTTATGCATCTAATGCATTCCAGCTTTGTTTATCCAAGCCTATGTACACAGAAACTGATTTACATAAGTAAGCGGACAGAGATTATACTGGGTTTCCATATTTTACATTATATTTTATGTTTTGTTAAATTAAATGTTTAATATTTTAAGTGTATCACTGACCGGCAGAGCATTGATATCTAATTTATTGGGATACCAATGTTATTTTGTTGTTTATTAAACAGTAGCAGATAAATTACAAAAATAGATAGTTTATATATAATGTCTATAAGTAGGTACATATTTACAAGCCCAATGTTTTCAAATTTTACACATATATTTGATAAACATGAGTGCTGTAATTTATAACTTGATGATGGTTAGCTTGAGTGTCAGAATGCCATTCACGTTACCTAAGTGAGAGCATATTAACATCTGAACCTTTCACAATAAAGGCATTAATGCAATAATACGTGGCAGCCATAATAATTATTGTCCTAATTAGTGGAACCAGTCTCTGTGTCTAATTCATCAATAGGGACGGTTTCTATCTAGAATCCTATTTACAATCTGAATTGACTAAGGTAGAGTGAATTGCGCAGCGAAACACCCTCCACTGTCCATCAATCATGTCATGTTTATGTAGCAGAAACTACCGGAAACTGATATGTTTAATTGGTACCTATACATATCTGTTGTATACAACATTGTATGATGTTCTGTCATGTTGAAAAGTTACCACGATGCCGATAATTGCCAGGGCCATTGACACATACCGGATAATTCGCAATCAAAAACTCCACTCCCAATTTGGTTTTTCAGCTCTGTCTTTTGTATTGCGTAAGCTCGATGAATGTGTTTTTTTACTCATGAAATATGCATAGGAGCAAAATAGAACAAATGTCGCCAAACTACTGGAACATTGTGAAACATAATCATCACTAGATCTCCAAACGTACCACATAGTCAATAATTTATATCTACGGTAAATATAATTAATTGACTGATAATTAATATTATAAAATAACAATACTGTACATGCAATATACATACCCTAAACATATTTTATAATATTATAATAAAATAAATTTTAAAACTACTGAAATATTATGTTACATACATGACTATACTATACAATAAAAATTGATATCATATATTTAATGTAATTAATTATTTTACAATAACATATTTTAAATATTTAAAATTTTCATATTAATAAATTCAATGGATAAATATTTTTGTATATACAACAAGCATTTTCATCTTTCAATTATTCTCACTACAATATATTATATAGGATAACTAATTAATAATAAAAATAGGATTTAGGATATTATAATCTGTATAAACATACAAAACGAAATCTTTTGAATATTCAGGACACCTTAGAAATCTGAAAATTTAAATTTTTTTTTTAATTTAATTTATCCTATATTAATTTTTAAATTTTTAAAATTTCTTTTAGCTTATATGAATATATGAAGATAAATACATACTTATAATTTTTATAGCTCCTCCATTCTAAGGATTCCAATATTACTATTGCTGTTAAGAAATATATTTTTTGTATCGATTGTTTCACAAATACCAACTGTATTATAAATCCCAGTTGTTCAGAATAAAGCACTACCTACAGCAAACATATCGCAAATGCAGCTCCCATAAACTTCCGTACCTGAATCTTTGGGGTATCAAACCTGTGTCTTGCGGAGATTGGCGATGACACGTGACGGGTCCCCGGTGCATCGCGGACACAAACAGGGCCAGATACTCAATTCCCGCATTTCGTCGTTGCTGATTATGGAACAGTCATGGCGGAATCCTCTCGAACCGTGCCGGTGAGCTTACATACACAAACACCTGGACGTTTTGACAGTTGGGTACGCCGCCGTAGTTTAACCATGATCTTATTAGATTAATATTGAATTTGTAATAAGATCAAACTTCGGGCCGGGACAACTTTCGCAATTTAACGCACGCCGCAAAGTACACCATGACGTTAATGCGAGTTATATTAATAGATCTTCACGGTTTTCCGGTGACAAGTTCATGTTTGGTCTGCTGTCGGTTTCAATAACTTGAGAAGGGTTGGAAGAACTTTAATTATTTAGAACTCTCCGTGTTTTCCCATACGAACGTTTCGAAATCATAATTTGCTAGAAATATTATTCAGATCTACCTTAATGTGAAAGAATGAAAAACAAAACAGGATTTATTCTTAGATAATAAATAAATTTCTATTGTGCGGAAAACCACGGACGAAATAAAGCGTTGGTGCGGCGGAAAAATCTGGGGACCACAGGGCAATAGTCAATGAATCATAGGAATGTTATGTTCCGCCCGAGCACTTGAAATATGAAACTCTATTGTTCGTTGAAATTTTAATAATACTTTTAAAACTTGGAGAATTAAATATTGAACTTCCCCACGTGGAAAACTTTTCCAAGTTTCAAATTATCTTTTACGCATCCCGGTTGTCGACTGGCTGCATCGGCACTCGTTTCTAATTTGGAAATTGAAAATTGCTAAGTTGATTGCGGAGTTGTCAATTTAGATAAGTATTGGTGACAAATTGGCAAAAAAGTTTTTATAAATGTACGAGCAACTTGTAAAGTTCTCGGAATTTTGTTTTCTGATAATCCAATAATTAGTAAAATTGAATTAATCTGAATAGAACTCATTAGTGATTTTCATTCATTAAATGTAGAAAACTAAAATCAATATGAAATTTTAGTTTAAGCTAATGTTATCTATTTTTTTAAATTTACAACCTATTAATAGAGAATCGAATGATTTTATGGTTATTCCATATGAAATATTGATTAATTATTTAATTATTGGCATTTAAAAAAAGAAAGAAATAAGCAGAAATAACAAGCATCTCCTTTTCATATTAAAATACGATTATTAATAGCTCTTGACAATTTACTCTTAAAAATTAACGAGTACGAAAACGTTTCAGTTTAATTGATTGTAACAATATTTTGTTACCTCCGCTTCATATTAAAATGGATTTAGTCAAACAGTTTTTAAAGCTCTAAATAAAGAAAATGAGAAGTTTTGAGTACCTGTGTCGAAAATTTCCAACATTATCTGATGCAAAACTTAAGGAAACCATTTTTATTAAACTACAACTCGGGTCCTTAATGAACAATGTATAATTTGAAGTAACAATGAATACTTGTGAATTAGAAGCTTTGTTATCATTCAAAAATGTTGTGAGTGATTTTGTGAGAAATAACAGGCATCCTAAATATAAAAATATTAGGGCAATATAGAGACAAGATGAGTATAAAACTCTATATTTTAGATCCATATTAGTAGATTTTTTCCAGAGAAACTTGATGACTTCAATGAAGAACAAAAGGAACGATTTCATCAAGACAAACTGTGGAAATTGGAGTCGATGAAATGTAAATATAATAGCTGATTACTTCCGGTCATTGAAACCCGATATTCCTGATAGAATCCTCAAAAAAACCCTCTTTTATGAAATGTGACTCAAAATAATTCTATTATGGATGTTTAAATAAATATATTTCATAATAATTGATATTACTATGATGAAATAAACATTTTGTAATTTTATAAAAAAAACTGGATACGATGGCAGAAAATTGTGACTTATGAATTCAAAACACTAAAATTATGATGAAATGATCTTTAAAAACAAAAATTGCGATCAAAAGTTTTTAATCTGTCTATGTTATTATTAAACAGTAAAGTATAACATCATAAGAAAAGTCAAATATAATTATTTATAATCGGGTTGGTTTATAAATCCCATGAAATAATAACATTCCCCTTAAATGATCTAAAATGGTAAAATAAATGTGTATATATATTCATTCAATACGTAGTTTTTATTGGTGAAAGTGGAGAAGCACTGCGGAAGATTTTGCTGCAACTCAGAACATTATTTAAAAAATAATCAAAATAATCAGTTATCAAATATGAAGAAGCAAAGAAACCTAAAGTGCATCCGTTAATATTAGATGCGTAAAAATTGGTCAACGCCGTGAAACTCTCAGAAGTTTCGAAGTTCAATATGTATTTAAGGAAAGTTGGGGAGTGTTATTAAAAATTGAATGGACCGTAGACGCGGCACCATCAACCGGGGCGGACTTCCTGGAATTTTATCGGGACGGTTGCGGTTTAAGCCTTTAAAGAGCGAACTTCTGAATTGTGTTTATGTGAACGGGTATCGTATAGATAAGGGCAATGGTCTGTGCTATGACTTTTTGGCCCCGAGACATAACCCCAGACCCGATATCTCCGGCGCACAATAAAGAAGCTGTGCACCATATGCTGGGGCACAATTATCAGATAATTATATTTTGGTTAGGCGCAAAACTGGCACCGAACATGCAAACAGCGGTTTTGGTGTGCTTACAGGCCGCACTCTCTCACACTTATCTCTAATTAATATTTCTTCTATTCGTGAACAACAACGGGCCAGATAATCGCCGTTTAATTATCTCGTTTTGACGCATGGAGTTAATTTAACGCTTCCCACTGCGTAATAAACTATTTTATATCCAAATCCTATTCTTATCGACGATTTGTTATAACAATTCACGTATATTTTCAAACACTGAATCAGCGTGCATTATGATAATTTTTCGTCATCTATGCAATTATTGTTTATTTAATTGTGAATTTTGTTTGCGGAACGAGACCAATTTGCAATGGATTGCGGCAATAAATTATTGTACCGCAAACGCAACCGACTGGGATCCGCACAAGAATTTATAATGATTTTTGACCGGCCGAAATTATTTCCATTTTACATTAGGCGAAATAATTTAATTGTAATTAAATAAATTATGTCGAAATAAATGTTTATGGAAGCTATATTGGAATATAAATACATAAATGTACGGCATATTATTCGCGTTCGAATTAATTTACATTAATTTTCAATATATGGGAATTTTTAATGCTTGATGTTTTGAATTACTCAGACAATTACTTTATTTGTAAATTAATAATTTAGTTAATAATGTTAACGTTCAATTAGATAATATAAAATCAATATACATATATAAAAATAAATATTAGTTGATTTTGGTTGTTAAGGATATATCCAGATTAGATGGGGAAAAACTGACAAGTTCCATATCTAAAGCTCAATTTTTTAAAACCTTGATTACCCTAAAACTCATTTCGATATCTGTCACTATTTAGATATTACAAGGGCGGTCACAAACATGAAACTGAAGTTGGAGGCAATCAATGTTTTTAAAAAATAGTGCTCTTTTTTTTTCTTATGTAGTCTTGTAGCAACTAAGGACATACCCTGATATAATTGCAAACTTTATCTTGATATTTTAAAATCTTAAAACTAATAATTACTATTTAATGTAAATTTTTCTGAAATCTTTGTCTGAACGTGAACTTTTCAACCTCAAGTGTAATTAGTACATATTGTAATTAGAAAACAAACTTCAGCCCAGCACGCTAAACAATTTTTAGTTTCACAGATTCACATAAATTAGATTTTAGAATGAAAGTATGTAATTAGTTTTCTTTGAGAACCATAATTAATAATATTAATCGCATAAATAATTCTGGCCAACTCTTTATTAAGTATTGTTTTTCTAATATACTATGTAAAAACAAATATTAGAACTTAAAAATAGGAATACCTTATTTTCAATGTGATACATATATATTTATGTATTCAATCTTAAATCCGGTAGTGTGTTGGAATCATTCCCATATTTGTATCTTAAATGTCAGGAATAATCGTACAATATTGCGTATTGCACACAACACAGGGAAATGGAATTTTTAAACAAAACCAATAAAGCTATATCGTTTCATACTGAAATGGAAGTATAAGTGAAACATCAACAATATCATACCACCGCGGTTAAAGAATGCGTTGAAAATATTTTTTCTCTATAAAAATCATATAAACAAAATAAAAGTAAATTGATATCAGTATTAATAAAATATATCAAGATAAACATATCACATTTAATTGAGAAATATAATATTTATGCAGTTTTGATTTAAAAATATATTATAACATTGTTGAACGTTGTTCATAAACTTATACACAATTACACATATATAATAATAATAATAATACCTATAACAATAATAAATCTGACATAGTGAAAAGGCTAGACATAGGCTTAGATGAAATGAACAAAAATCAAATAATAACAAATCGATGTCTATTGTCTACAAGTCGCCATTCTTAAGAGAGTACAAGTAACAGTAAAATTCTAAACTTATTTTACAAAAGTGTGTATTTTTCATATCCAAAGAAGTTTTAAATTTCACTAGAATAAAGAAATATTATTAACAAAGTTAGAAAAGAAATGATATACTATATAGTACATGTAAGTGAAACATCAAGAGTATCACCTAAAAGACAGTCACAGGATGAGGTGTGAAAGCTTTTTGTGTACAACATAAACGATGAAATTTAATATTATTATTGAATCTTTTACGATCTTGATATGTGTATATACAGTTGAACTGTGTCAATATTTGTACGTGTGTTTTCACGAAGTCAATCTATAAATCGTTATTCTAACGCTGGGAAATATTATCCATGGCAAAAAGAAAAGAAAATCATGTTTTGATATCTAAAAATATATTTTAAAATGGTTAATTATGCAGGAAATGTAATTTATCACATCGTAGACTAATCTACAATCTTCATTTGCCCCGCTTGAAAACTGAAATTTATTTTGTTTCATAACAGATTCCAAAAAAACTTGAAAACGAAATAATTACAAGCTAAAGTTATGAAGTTTCCCGTACATTTTTGTCAGTACGTGAGTTCTACAAGCTCGAGTATAATTACTACATAATACAATTAAGAAAACAAAGTTTCGCGGTAACACGTAAAGCAATTTTTGGTTCAAATGTTTCGGGAACTCAGGCTAATTTAGTTCCAATTTTTTGGCAACAAACAGATATTTAGCGTTTACTTTGAATACATATTGTTTGATGAATTTAAATTTAAATATTTTGCAGAACATAAATTTTTAATGATAGCATTAGATCCACAGAAAAGTTTTAAATGGCCATTTTTTTATTATGTACATGTATTATGTTTTAATATAATTCTATAATTGTTTTTAAAATATCAAACTAAAATATATTTTTTAAATACCTCAAATGTTAAAAAATCCATTTTTTGCTATATTCTATATAAAATTATTCGGATCATAAAAATATTATAAAAATAGAGATTTTTATTTATTTAACTCAATTCCAATTGTTATTACTGAAATAATTGAATAAAATCCAGTAAATGATTATAAGCGAATTGTTATGAATAAAGCCTAATACCAAACAGAATGGCAACAATTACGAAATTATTTCGTTAAAATTCACCAATACATTATAAACGAACAACTGGAGTTTATTTAATCCAACGACGCTGGATAAATAAAATTTTTGCTCTTCACGTTCGATTAATCGCAAATTATCGCCGTTTTGCATATAAAATTTTCAATCGATTTCATTTTGTACCCCCAATTCTCAATTTTAACTGTCGATTTAATTTTTTTGCTGACAGTAAATAATTTTAGTATTTAAATAATATCTATAATTCATATGTTGGTGATAAAATTCAATTAATTCCTCTAATTTTAAAGTTTCTTTTAAAGAAATACATTATAATATACTTTACTTAATACAGTTTCCTTTAATTATACTTTTATTTAATTACTAATATGAAATAAAAATTGTAAGTAACTAAATATTATTGTATAATTAATGATGACATAATTGCAATATCAATAATTACATAATTAATTGTAATATTATTTTGCCTACATGAACTGAATAGACTACCAAAGTTTATTTAATCTAACGACTGCAGATAAATATTCTACTCTTCACGTTTGATTAACCGCAAATTATCGCCGCTTTGCATTTAAAATTTTCAATCGATTTGATTTCCATTGGCAAACACGACAACTAACCGTCGTATTTGCATGGGTTTGGAATCAAAATTGTATTGACAAGAGAATATATGGTACACATTTTTTTATTCAAATTGAATTGAATACCAATAAATAATTATTCTTGGAAAATATTTTGTTTTAAAACCAGTGATTATCTCTTAAAAATTAAGTGAATTAATGATTTAGAATAATTTCAATTTAAAATACAATAAATTAACATTTCTTTTGTTAAATTAACAAATTATTATCCGGATTTGTGTGACATAAGATAAAATAATAGGTCAATAATTGGACTATGTCGATTTCATATAAGAAAAACTGACCAAGATTTCTTGTATGATTGCTGGCGGCGTCTGGATTTCTAGCCGAGAAATTAATAGTGGCCAGTCGTGAAGCCAGATCCAATAAATTACCTATAGATAATAGTTTATCAGTATAGTACGATAGTATATCTGTGAGACCGCAACAGCAAATGGATTACCTTTGGATCCTTGACGGGTAATTTATTAAAGAGGCCATCGTGCAAATGTCACATTACTATTGCTCTTTTGGGCCAACAGATACTATGGCGTATCGTGTGTTTTGATTTTTCATTCTGAAATTTCTATAATAAAAAACATTAACGAAATATAACATATAAATACATAAAATTGATGTGGTGAAATGGTGAAAAAGAAATATAAACTTCTTTTCAAAACTTTACATGATTCTTTGTCTAGATTTTGTCGAAAACGCCCCGCATAAAATAAATAAATAATATATTTATTATTGTGAGAACATCCACCACCCATAAAATGTTGAAATCAGAAATCGCTTTACGTGCTACCGCAAAACTTTGTTTTCTTAATTATATTATGTACTAATTATACTCAAGTTTGTTAAGCTCACGTCCTAACAAAAATGCCAAAGAAACTTTATAGAACTTTTGCTTGTAATTATTTTATTTCCAGCTTGTTTCTTTGTTAAACAATTGTTTCAGCTTACACGCTTCAACTTTACTTGCTAGACTTTTAGCATTAAAATTTAACGTTGCCTAAAACCATTTGATTTCTAAATAGATTTAATAATTTTGGAATACTGTATTATACTCCTAAATTGGTGTATTTTTGTTGAAGTTTGGCAACACTGTGTCATCTTTGGTATCAATGTAAATTTCAGGCGCTCAAAGAGTTTCACTAATATAAGTAAATGTCGTACTCGAGGGCGACACTTAAATATACTTTAGAGGATTTTCGTCTTATACAAAGGAAATTAAAATAAATGAAACAGGGGAGGCGTATTATTTCTGAATCGGTTAATTGTATTATCTGTATTAAGTTTCCTTCCGTAAATTTTGTTATGTTTGTCTATCGATTTCTGTGCAACCATATGGAAATATAAAACCCTTCACTGACAATCAGTAAAACCTCCTTAAAAACTCATCTAGCTTAGGGAGTTATTACACACAAGATTAAATGCGCGGACAGAAAAAGGTATATTAGAACAATATAATCTATACAGTATATCTTTCTTAAGACAGTTATTAAGATAGAAAAGCTATAAGCTGATGGACACATAAAAAGAAAATAAGATGTTAGTGGATGAACTCGGGGAAAACGATAATGTGATTACAGTCATGCCAACTTTATTAACTGAACTACAAACTCTGGCCGAGCCAGTCAATTATATCTTAACAGATTTCGTTTCATGACGTCGTAATCGTTGAAAATGTTCCGCTTAAATCAATTACATCGTTTATTGGCTTCAACGTTTTTCACCAGAAATCCACCCTAATATTTATTTAATTTCCTAGGAGATATTTTTGCAGTCGACTAATAGAACTGAAAAAGCGATGGTAATTCATTACTGCTATTTATAGTTTTGTACATAATTTTTTATTTTTCAAATAAATTAAAAGTAGGAAAGAAATTTTGCTATAGTCTAATATTATTAGAAAATTTTAAATATAAATTGGTATTATCTAAAATTTTCGAAAATTTATTAAAATTGACAAAAATGATAAAAAATACCTCCAATGTTAAATAAGAAGTATCATTACATTAAGTGCGTTAGTTGTTTTGTCTTTTCTGAATTTAAACCTGAATAATGGATATTATAAAAGATACTAAATTTTGAGGATAAATACTTTAGGATACATAATTCCTCCATAATTGGAAAATCATGTATGATGCGCAGTTCCCCGTCTTATAGAAGGTCGATTTAGATACGGGTTCCTGCATATTTTATTTGTAATATTTCACATCATCGCTCTGATCCCCATTTATTCAGGTCTTTCATGGCCGTTTTTATTCGTTTTCACTACACTGTGATTCATTAAAAGTTCAACACTGTTTAAATGCTGGCTTGATATACTTGGAAATCTAGAGTGACATGGGTATTAAGTTTAAAAGACAGGTGTAATCCAACATAAGAGCATTCGTTAGTGGTCTTTTGAGACCTTCAGTCATCGTCACGGCAATTCTAGGGTTTTAAAATTTAAAAGGAGAAGACATAATATCCATACTAGATTCTTAAATATCTGTATTCAATATTCAGGGCAATTTTGGGTTAAATGTATCCCTAGAAGTTAAAACAAATTTTCAATTTCTGGCAGATTTAAAATAAAGCTTTTAAATTACGCTGACATTTGAGTAAAGGTTAGAATAATTGAATTCAGAAATGATATGAACGAATAGGGTAATTCGAACATTAATCATGGCTGAGCATATCGAAGTGACTTTAAATGGCACAACGGAAACCTTTTTAGATTGCCGGAGAGATCAATCAAAATAACATTTATTTCTACTTTATTCCTTATTTAAACCAATTTCCTAATGTTAATTGCAGAAGGTCATTTGTCAATATGAATTTATCACAAAAAATATGTAAATTTAAATACTGTTTTATGGGAAATTTTCTTGTGAATAATAAGTATAACGTACATACTTTTTAGCCTAATTTTAATTAAACATTAAAAATTTAACTACATAAATATATCAAGAATGTGGTAATTTATAAATCCTACTACAAATTAAATCTCAACAAAATGTTAATTTATTAACCTCGTCGGGTAATTGCTTTCCCGTACCGTATGGAGTTAACGTCACTGAAATAAAATCGAAAAGTCCTTTGAAAATTAATTATTTAAATAAAAGTTTTCCATACATTTACTTAGTGGAAATTAAGCCCCAGTCCCGTTTATGAACAGTATTTAAATTCTCTTTGTAAAACTTTAAGTGCAGTTTCAATTGCAAAGTTTGGTTAATAGAGACGAAAAAGTTTTTGGCGAACGATCATTAGCGGTGATTCTCGATTCACTCTAATGTCTCCTGCTCTGCCTGCCTCGGTAAGTGAAGATCAAGACGGCTATCAAATAACCGTCATGTGTATGCAGATTATTTGGCGGCCGCTTTCCCACTGTTTTCCACGCTAAGCGTTCAACCCGCGTTGCCAAATCGTCCTCTCCACACATTTAAACCGATATAAATTGCATAAACTTAATGTTACACGAACTTATCTGTATGTTAATTCTCATGAAATGTGCACGAGAAGTTTTTATGTCTGTACAAGAGTCATTCGATAATTTAAATCAATCATCGTGTTATCAATTACAGATTAATACCACTATAAACTGATTTAGTGTGTTAATACAACAACGAAAATTAAATTGGATTTCGGTTAGTATCAACTAGTGGGATGTTTGTTTAAATTATCCTGGTTTAACCTCAGAAATAATTGATAGAAATTCCTTTCAATGACTTTGTGTATAATAAAATATTTAATTAATTTAACAACATATTATATACAGAACAGTCCCCATAATTAGAAATTTTTGCCTCATTTAGTACGTAAAATTATCAAAATTCTTAAAATTCTGTTAGACTTAGACATTTTTTTTTTTATTACAATTTATTTATTTTTTTTTTCTTTCATCCACCCCTTTTTAATATGACCCTAATTATAAACCTAAACTAAAATTAATTAATTTTAATAAATTTAGGTTTAGAATTAAATATTATTGTTATATTTTTATAGTTGTATTGTTGTTCAAGGAAGCTCATGTTGAAAGTGTTCAACAGAAATATCTATTAAATTTTATGATGCTTAATATTAATAAACACACTAAACAGGGGTACTTTTAATAAACAGTTCCATTTTATTGCTGCCATTAAATTTATTTCAATATAAACCAATTTTATTATGTACGAATATTTATTGCACGAATATCGTTAATTCAAAATAGTCAGTCCTAAATAAACGTATTAGAATTAAATTCAACTGTTTATTAGATAGATGGATTGATAAAGGTCCTGAATTTTGAAACAACTTGTTCCGCTTTGAATTTATATTTGTATTTCATATAAATTTTTAATATGAAAATTGAATTTTTTATTATAAAAATCCTTAAACCTAAAATACATTGAATCTGTGAAAATAAAGTAAGTGAAATTTTAGATTACATTAAATATTTCATAATATGAAATGTGCTATAATATTGAATCGAACAACGAGCACTAAAAATTTATGTGAATCTTTTTTATTTCATTTTTTAAAATATTGATTTTCCGTTGCGAAACTGATAAAAGACCAATTCTTTTTTTTAAATATGTTCTTGTAAGTTAGTACATCTATAGTATTCCGATTTGACCATTATTTATTAATATCTGCAATTAAAAGTACTTCAATATTTATATTTGTGGATATAAAATATTTGTTTAAAAAAAAGTATTCTCAAATTAGAATGTTGTTTTAGAATCTCATTACCCTGCATACATATATTTGAGTTTATAAAAACAAAATGTAGAATTTAATTACTTTTGTTTAAAATTAACATAAATACAAGTATCATGCATAATATTATTAAAAGTACTTCTAAAACTTTTAATATCCTCTAAGCAATAAAACATGACATTTTTAACAAATTACTGCGCATTTTTATCATTACTGGGACTCTTGAAGAAACGAATTGCATTTTTCAGTGGGCGTTTTCATGCCAAGGTGTCATTACTGAAAACAATAAAATTCGTTAGACAATATCTACAGTTTACAAGAGCTTTTTGAATTATTGGGTGTATCGATATATGTCAGAACATTGTGGCATTTTTTACGACTGAATACTTTTATACAATAGTGATTTTATTGTAATTATTTAGAGTAAAAAGTGGAATTATATTTTATTTATTGTATAAATAAAATAGGGAGGAAAACTACATCAAATATGAACATTAAATCAGAGTAACATCCATAAAACATTTCAATTATTGTAAATGGGTTTTCATCTGATCAAAGAGTTATTTATTTTAAATTCACATAAAAGTTACATACGCGAAATATATTTATAGGATTGTAAATCATTTAATTTCCGAAATTAATTTTTAATTTGTTGTATGTTAAATATATTTTAATCATCATCGATTAAATATTTAAAATATTTTCTTAATTTTAGAATATTATTTTATTCTATTTTCAATGTAATGATAAATTTATTCAAATTCATTATATGAACACTAATACAGCATACAAATATAGAAAATGCCACTTAACAAATCAATAGGATTTATTAATATGCGTTGTTACAGCAACACGAATTTTAAAAAATTATCCATACAACTGGTCACAATCAGTCATTTGTAAACTGTTAACAAATGAATCTCTTAATATGCAAAAACTCGATCATAAAAATGTCCATATCGAATTACAATTTTATATTTATGGAACTATTGTTTTCAAATCGTACACATTATTGAACAAAAACCAATTTAATTATCAGTCAAAAACCTGACTCCTATTTTTAAAATTGCATTAATAATAACGTGAAATCTTATATTTTTCAGGTAAGTGATTAGATTTATCTTGTAAGTAACAAATTTAATTAACAGCAATTTGTGTTTACTCATTGATTATACAGTACCTCATTTTTGCGTATTTTTTTAAACATAATATAGAAATGTGTAACAAAAATGCATTAGTCCGGGACATAGGCAATGGACTGTCTCGAAAAACCAGAAGTCAGAAGTTTGTATCAATTGAGTTTCGACTGCGGAGTGCATAATCGAATTTCCCGGGGTACACTTGGATCGGAAAGGCGTGAAAGCAAAGGTGGATCTACGGAATGTTTTTCTCCGCAACGTGTATCTACGCACGGTGGGTAAAAAGTTCATGTCAGTTTTCTAATAATTGGCAAATTAACTGCCTTGATATATCTTTCATGGCAACATAAATTAATTGTGTAAAATATTAACAGAATATTCCTTAATTTTAAAACTTAAAATTATACTTTTTTAAATATTAACTACCACAAAATTTAAATAGAAAATGAAATAATTTAACCAAAGAAACTAAATCCAATTTGATATAAATATAAATGTTCTACCAGTTGTGTAAATTTCAATGTTTATGACGAATATAAATAGTACTTTAAAAATATTTTATTTCCAATATATTACATTGAAAGTTTTTAAAAATGTTTGATCATTTACTGAGTTCAGTCACCATCATATTTAATTTATTAATTAATAGTATGATTTATATCTCCAAAGCTCAGTTGCTATACAAGTTATGAATTTTAATGAATATTTCATAAAATATATTTTTAGGAATAAAAATAATTTAAAATATAAAACAAAATTTAATAAATTAAAACAAAGCAGGATTTGTTTATACATAAATGGAATTTATTTTATATTCCAGGAAATGGATTTGCAAATATATAAGTATTAGAAAACAAGTAAAATTTTTCCAATAATATAATAACTAATAATAAATATTACTAAATAAATATATTATACATTGAACATTGGAAAATTCACAAAATGCAAATCAATTAATTCGTAAAAAATGTCGGATTATTGTACAAATTTAATACCAAATTGTTATATAAAATGATCTGTGTATTAAATATAATCAATAAAATTAACTGGAAAATGTTTCCCTCCTGAAATGGCAATGGGTGTATGTCATTTGTTTATTCAATTTTAGAAATGTTTACTCTAATTGAACCTCAAATTTGATAAAAACAAATAAAAATAAACAACCTAGAAAATCATTACATTCGTTCCACTGTGACAATGTTATAACAGGATCCTCAACAGTGTCTAAATCTAGCAGAGGGGCAGGAATTGCGGCAGACGTGACTAACTGGACCTGAATTCCTAATTTCCTTTTTTTTCTGATCACTCACATGAACTCTCACTTAATTTAAGGGACTCCAAAATACCACAATGAAAATCATTTTGATTATACCACATTTATAAGATATAATAAACGTGAGCACAGGAGCAACCAAATTGAATGCTAAGTATCTTCTGTCCCACAATGTGTATTTTTTTCATTTTTTTATTTATACCTTTTTAAATTATAAAGTTTTATATATTATATTTTTGTAAATTGTACTAAACTACGTATCTCAGTTCCCTCACATATCTGTAAGAGGTTTTTCTAATTGTACATACTTTTATCAAATTAATAATATCATATCATAAATATTATAATAATTTGATTTAACCATTTATAGATATTAAAATCCATTTTAACAGTTGTAAAACTCATTTTAAACGAAAGATTTAAATGCATGTATCACTAATTAACGTTAAGCGAAATTTATACACTCGAAAAATTTTTATTTACAAGAAGAATTTTATGTAAAATTAATTAATCTAATTCGATCTACAATTTTCAAACGTAAACCGGGTCAAGTAAATTTTTATTAATGCAATAATTGCAGCATGAAATAGCCTATAAAAGTGAATTGCTTTTTAGCGGTTTACATTTTGTTCCGGGGGCAGAATTTTTACGCGTTTCATCGCAAACACTCCATTAAATTTTAATTAATATTTTAATAATACCATAAAACACAATCATTTAAATCCAACATCGGTCATACAGAGAACGTTAAAAATACATTCAAACTGGACATACTTATTTTATCGGGGCTTAATAATATTTATGATGTAAAATTCACCGACAACGCGACACTGGGATCGGTTTAAACATCGCTTTAAACAGCTCATCAAGTATTCTATTAACTGGTTAAAAACTTAATTGAATTTGGATGTCGATGTGGAAATTTAAGGCTGTGCTTGCGCGGAGACTTCGTGTACACGAGTACGTGGTGGTAGCATCCGAGAACCGTAACCGAGAAACCCTTGAACGTATCGCGAACTTGGCTAGTTTATAGCGTTTTGGAATTATCTGACATGTGCGAAATAAACCAGCCGCGGTCGTGCATATATCACCAACAAGTCAGAGCATTCGGATTAAGTTTTCCGATTTAGAAGGCAGCCAGCTTTCAAATCGCCTTGATTGATTTCCCTACGTGCTCCGCTTTATGCATGTTACTCATTTTTTCCCTTCGCTCCTGTTCTGATCTTACGCAGTAATCAGATTCTTATTTATGTCGATGAATCCGATCACAGGATGTGATCGCTTAACAATTCTAATATCATTTATGTTACTTGAATTACTATATTTTAAACCAACTGATTTTACCTATTGTCAAAAAATATTGTTGGTAACCGCCAATGCCATAATTAAGTACATTTGATGATTTAACTATTTTTCTCTAATACTACAAACGAAAGTAATGCTTTCTAATATTCCTCCAATGAATCTGAAAAAGAATATTATTTATGTGCAAAATTTAATTTTTTGAATGTTTCGGATCTAAATAGTACTTTAGATTAGATTCAAGAACATAGTAAAAAACATGTAATTAAAGATCCCACAACACAAGAGGTGCAGGTGAGTTTATAATCATTAATGCTAAAGCTTTTGGACAAAATTCAAAAGCAAGGCATAATTATGATTTCATTAAATATATTCAAACACTCTTCAAAGCAACAAAAGAGGAGAAAACGAATAATGCTAGTAGTTTTTATAGATGTGTAAACTTTCTGTCCAGAAACCTTCAAATGAAAATAATTTAAAAAATATTCAAACATCCAGTATGAATTAAAAGTTATATGTATTAAAAGTCGTTCGTGTAGTTTCTACAATAATCGTCTGATATAAAAAAAAATCAAGAAATAAAGAATATTTTGGTAAATGAAATATGTCAGCTTATATATTTAACACGTTGAAGACCGCATTACAAAATCGTATTTCTCACACAGGGACCGGCATCTTATTGTTAATATTATTTTTTAAATATTTTTTTAGTGTACAATAATCTGAGGTAGACATTATTTAACCCCTAGATTTGCAGTATCTCTACTGTATATAAATTGTATTTAAATCATGCCCATCGGTGTACAAACGGTCATGTAAAATATGTCGTGTGCCCACCGGTGAGCACACGGGCCGGTGGTCCATGCGGTTTTCAACGTGTTAACAAGATTGTACAGTGAAAATTTTCGATAAAAATATTGTGTATTTTAAATTTGCTCCAAATTAGCAACATAATAAAATTTCATACGTAGAACGAATAATCAAGAGATCTGTAAGTATAAGTGATTGTGGAGCAGGAAGGAGGGTATGTCATGTGTTCCACTCATTATTCATAGACGGCTTATTAATTGGTCGTGTTTAGAAAAATTTGTACATTTTTGTAAGTTATTATAGCAGTAAAATTTAGAATCACTTCGTTCCATAATTATGGTTCTAATAAGTAAATATATATTTTTATCTCATTCCAAATTATTTAAATGTTAAATTTTTACCTGAAAATCGAGAAATTTATTATTCAATACAATTAAATATAATACAATCTAATTTTCATCATCTGCTTTTACTAATACTTTTTATATACAATATTTCTCGACTTTTAACTGCAGAAAACTACATAGTGAAATATTTTAAAAAATAATATTTTATTAAATTATTATTATTATTATTATAATATAAAATTATCTCTGGTCCCAGACAATTAAAATAGAATTTTTATGAATTATTTCAACGTTTATTTTTTTGGTCTAAATATACAATAACATAGCACAGATTTGCTCCAATAATATTTTCCTAAGTTCTATATTATTATCTTTTATTGCCAAATAGGGTATTTGTTTTTTTAAATCGTCTGTTTTAATGAATACTCAGATATGAAAATCTTGTAAGACCACTTTCGTCTTGAGAAATAATTCCTGAAAATATAGAAATTTAATTATAAAAATTCACAATATAATTTATAAAAATTTTATTAAATATATTCTTTATAAAAAATTTTTATTGTTACTGATTCATTAATTTCCCCGTACTTCGTAGCTTCTGTAGAAAAATATTTTCTTCTTAAAATTGTTTTAACTACATTGTCACAAGTTGTCCATTCTTTTAATTTTATAACTTCTCCAATATTAGAAGCAGTAAGGCGGTGGAAGGACACAAAATTATGAAAAAATATCAATATTGTGAGAAATACAAGTAAAACCAACTTACCTGTAATAGTTTATAACAAATTACACTTTGACATACGACTTAAATAAGAATAATTTGTTGAGTATGTGTCAATTTATTTATTATATTTAAAATAAATGAGTAGGCAATATTTCTTGAAAAAGAGTAATGATGAATACATTACTAAGTCAATTTAACACAAATCGGTTATTAAGAATCACATGCGTATATAAAAACTTTTTTGAAAATAAATTAACATAATTTTAATAACAAATGATAAATTATGAAAGAAATGTCAGTGCCTTACCTAATATGCCATACATATATACATAAAACTACAAATGTCAGTCTGGAATTATGTAATCTCTTTAGGTACTTATAATAATAAACTTAAAATTACTATGAATTTTTAGACAATTCTCTCAAAGTCATTTTTAGGATATGTTAATTGGTAACATATCTTTTAAACAAATTTTCAAAATCGATAGAATCCCTCTGAAAACAAACATATATTTCAACAGTAAATCCAATGGAAAATGTTTGTTCGTGTTTGTTTTCAATCTTTGAATATTTTTTCAAGTAGTCCCTTGAGAAAATCTCTAGTCTAAATAACAAAATAACGATGGGATATTCTCAGATAAGATCAATTTTGTTTGCATCAGAATTAAATTTTGTGAACGATTTTCCTACATAATGCATTTATTGAAACTATAAATGTTAATTATGCTTTTATTTAATGATTATTAATGCGTAGTATAAAATTCTGAGACTTTTCACAAATCCTTTGGTAACAAACACAGGTAATTTAGGTATGTCGTGGAACAGCTTAAATATTGTGAGGCAAAAAATATGCCATTAATCGCCCGATTTAATCGTACTGACGAAATGAGGAAAAAGGAGTTAACCTTACACTGTTAACAGGCGTCAGATGCATCGACGAATTTCTACAGCGACGTCGTTTGCGACCGTAACGAAACATTTGCCGACATTTCCATTTGTACCTCGTATGATTTGCAAAAACGTCGTGCCATATTTATATTTGCTGATAATCTTGCAACATATTATTCTCCGGCAATATTAAATGTCGTTTTGCCGCTTTGTGTTCGTAGAGAACATTTGCATATCTACTTAGCGGGCCCGGCCGGTATTAAATATTAGGCTAAACCGCTTTTCTTTGAATATGGAATATCTTTTAAACGACACCGCCTAATACACTTGTAAATTGCTCGCTTCAAAGTCGCGCTGCGGCTCTTATCTGTCGATTGTTGCATTCATTATTCTTGAGCACTGTAAGGCCAAAGGGGTATTATTAACCTGAAAAAATTAAATGTTTAATAAATTATGTCTTTAATGGAGTTTGAAAAAGCTTATTTCATTAATTTGTATTATATTATAAAAATGCAAAATTTTTAATAGAAAAAGGTGTGATCAATTATATCATAATTCAAAATTAAAAAATAAACGTCTCGATTATTTTTAAAATATTTACAAAAAATGTGTGAATTTTTATTAACGTTTCGAATATTTTATGGGTTACATTATACGTGTTACGTTTTATAATTAAAATTGCCTACATAATCTATATATAATTTTGTGTATATAGAAGCACCTGAATGAAGAAGTTAACTTTTTACGGCTAATTTATAAAATCGGCTGTATGTCGTAAGTTCAAGATAACTCAGTATGCATATTTCAAAGACGTTTGTCAGAATAGATCACAGTATCATGTTGAATACTACGTGGGATTAGTTTTGATGACGATCTTTCTCTATTTATTCTTCCTATCTGCATAATAGGAGGTATCACACAAGGGTCTCAAGTAGGATGTATTTCTGTATTTGTTATGATTAAGATTTAATATATAATAAGTAATGACTACTCTATTGATCCTTATAGGAAAATATTTAAAATTTTCTACTGCCTTTCATCCTATTTTAACTGGTCAAGTCCCACGTGGAACTCTACTTAGCAGACATTACATTGAGCATGAATTTAAATACATATTTGTATTTGAATAAAACGGTTTTATATACTACAGTGACGTGGATTTACTTATCTATTTGGTTTAGCAACTATTTGAACAAATGAGACTCGTATTAGTACTGTCTACTTATAGTACTTAAAATTCAATAAAAAAAATGTTGAAAAAAGAAATATTAAATTCCAAAAGGTGTTTTTTAATAAATTTAATGCTAGATCACATATTATGTAGGAATAAATGGGATAAAAGACCTAAAATATCGTTGAGACGTTATAGATAAGAAGTTAACGGGTGATCTAAAAACTAGAGCCCTTAGAACAGAAATAAATGGATTTTTCAGTACTCTGTACCTCCCTCTATATCAATTAAGTAAATCCATCATACATGAGAAACATGCAAAATCAAAGGTTAAATCACTTTTGGCTAAACAAAATTTAGGTTTGCAACATCTTATTCATAAATTATTATTTTGCTTTAAAAAGTAATTCTAAATATTGAATAAATACAATATTACAATAG
This sequence comes from Aethina tumida, assembly GCF_024364675.1. Taxonomy (NCBI): domain Eukaryota; kingdom Metazoa; phylum Arthropoda; class Insecta; order Coleoptera; family Nitidulidae; genus Aethina; species Aethina tumida. The sequence continues at coordinate 10,467,381 of NC_065441.1, forward strand.
TAAGTAATGTTAAAATAGCATGATATCAAATAATGAGCTGGCAAAGTTTATAAAAGAATGTTTAAATTTTAAATTTCTTGTTATAGATGCAATATTATTGGTTGATACATAAAAGCAAGCAACATGTTTGCGTTAATAGAAAAATTCTAAAATCTACATGTTTCATGTGGGTTGATTCATTGCGAACGAATTATTCTGAATAAATTCATGGATTTCTACACAATTTTCAATCAGTGCGCGTCTTACATCATATATACCTAATAGAACGCATCATTTTTGAAATTAGAGTTACATTTATATACACGTACGACTAATAAATAATTTCCAATTAATTCTATTACTTGCGTCCATTTTGTTTGAATGAATAATACGTATAATAATAAATTTAATACGGTTTACGATATAAAGGAGGGAATAAAATTAATTTGATTTAAATATGTAAAATGAACGGCTTATGTCGAAAGCAGAGATAGCATCTTACGGCGATAATTCGGGCAAATTGAAGTATCGATTTCTGGTTTTTTGTCAAATCTTAATTCACAATAAAAACCAGGAAATGTTTTAATTTGGGACGGATTTAAAGAGTAGCAATTTCGTAAATTGTACTGTTAATGAATTCAATTGTTCCGATATGCTAATCGTGGTCACGGGCCAGACTGGGGCGACTAATCTCCGAGGAAGAATAAAACATTGAGAAACGGATAAACGAGGGAAAAACCTCATCTCATTTTAATATTGAATATAGGGATTTCAGCATATTAAGTGAGCAAGCTCGACCCTCAGCCACTACTGTTCTACGAAATTTCCCCAACTTAAAGTAATAAAATCGTAAGTTCAGAAGATTAAAAGTTTCGATGCTTGCAACCGGTTCATAACATTATTAAAATTCCAACTAGGGTCTTATTAGTGTTAGGTTTGAGCAATATTTCACGCAATGTTTTCTCTTTTGTTCAAAATACATCATCTCAAAACTTACAACTTCTTCAAAGTATAAATATATTAAAATGTCTTTCTATACATAGAACTATACTAATTTTGTTTTAATGTATAAAATGTAAGTGCAAACTATTAATATCCTCGATGGATTAACTGATCATCATACAATCATACAATATCATACAATCATCCATCTCTAACCACAGTTACATAATGACAAGTATGATGACAATGTCAAAATAGCGGTCTAATTAAGTTATTGATGTTATAAATTTATTCTAGTAAAATCTATAGAAGACTTTTTTAGTTTTTTTTTTTCAGATTACTTAAGTATTAGGTCCTATAATACTAAAAGTACTATAATGAAAGTTGTCAAGGTATATAAACAAAAATGAATTTGGTAAAAGTGCATTTACCTGTTTCATTTAGCTCATTTGATGAATGTTTTATTTAATTAGTACAATCTCAGTTAACTTAATTATACATACATGTTTGTTGTCCAGTGTTTGACACTTTAATTCATTCATCGTAAATACTATACTTAATACTAAAGTTATATTTATATCCGTAATAAAATTAACCCAAATTAAAGTTTAGTTAAAATAATATTTGTATATATTTGACGACTATTTTTATTTGGAAACATAAAATAGAAGTTAGGGCAAGTTGGTAACAAGTCTCTTGTGTACTCCCGGTATGTTTACAAGTGCTGTACAAACTTAAAATGAAAGTAAATTGTTACAATAATGTTATATAAAATTAAAAATTATGACAATAAATTGTTTTCTCATTTTTACATTAACTAATTATAAACATTAATAAAATGAGAATTTTTAAAATTAATGGTTAATTTCTTCCATGCCAAACTTTTAAAAGTTTATAATAACTTAGTTAATTATGAACTTTTTACTTTTGCTGAAAGTTTTCTACAGGAATAATAATTCAGTAACACCACACACTATTTTAATTACTCTGTTTACGTAAGGGAAATTTTAAAAATACGTGTTACTAGTAATTATTGGTTTCATTTTCATATTTGATTTATAAACTTTAATTTTAGCCGTCAGTATTGATTACTAATTAACATGAAGTTTAAAAATTATAGAAATGAAAAATAAAGTATGATTATTTGAATGCGGATGCATGTCTAAAAATATTCAACGCATGCTGTGTGGTACCGCAAACGTCACAAAGGAAAGTGTATTTAGAAGCCGTTAGCAATAAATAGCTTTATGAATTTGAGCATCAGCCCGAATGAAGTAAGCCGAGAGTGGCAGAACAAACGAGATTAGACATAAACACGCTTAGGTGCAGCCAACACCGACAATAAACAGAGGTTTGTCATCAGCCGAATTAAGTCTCTTAAGTAGAGCAAACATATTGAAAGCCCCAGAATGTGTCGGAAGATATTCCAGATAGAATATTAAATAGGGATTTACGCAACGCATGCACACGGCGCAAGCAAATTAAGCGCGAACGGCTAATCGGTCGAAGGGATTGGGGTGCGGTGCGGTTGGCGGCTTAAGTCGTCCCAACAGCGGAACGACGAATCTTGGCGGTAAGATCGGAATGAATAACGACAATGGATGGCGGCGTTCGGTTCGTGTCTATTGGCGTTTTGTGTGCTCGCGGATCCGTAATCGAATCACGGACTTTGCAGAACATGCGGGATGGTGGCGGCTTTAGGAGACTCGCAACTACAAATGTGCCCGTCACGAGTTACAGGAGAAGGAACAACGCATTAAGTCTATCCGTTGGCTCTTTGCTTCCCGGCGGACAGGGCCGCATTTCACATACCGATGTCTTTTACAATCATAGAATAGCCAATTTACAATCATCCAACATTGCGATACATGTAACATACTGGAGAAATGAGTTTCATACAACTACCCAGTACATTGGCCAACAAAAATAATTTAGTTAATGCGTTAAAAAAGGTTAACAGCCCTTAGATTTTATTTTAATAATAATAATTTCAGATACTCACAAGTGATGGCAGAATTATCAGCATTTAATTATAGTTTATAGGCCTAGGCCTCATTAAAGTCTACATTATTGACTGATTATATTGAACATTTGTCACTTTCACCACATATAATATAATATTAAAAAAATGTAGAACAAAGATATGTAAGATATTCATATATCTGTATTTCATAATTTTAACATGATGAACTAGTTAGTTACTACTTTGAGCTAGTCGACTTAGTAATATGTAAAGCCATCAGACCATGAATACAATTTTTATAACTCATTACTAAAATATTTATACTTTTAACAAGGTTTTATACTTGATGAAGAGCCTTCTAACTAGATGAGAATTAGATCTGCCTGTAGAAATATAACATATGTATAATACGTAATTTAGCAACATAATGTCAGTGTAGGTAATATGTATAACACATACACATCATGTGTGATATGTAACTACTTATGTTAAGTGCCAATACGCAAAAAACTAAAAATTAATTAAATGGTTTCGAATTTTTGAAAATTAACTTTAATACATTAGTTAGTATTAATCATTAAACATAAATAAAAACAATATAAAATAAGGATTCATTAAATTTAATCTTATTATAAAATTATGAATAATAAACGATTTTAAGTAGGCACACTTTCACATTAAAAGTGTTGGTAAATTATAATTCTTTTTATTTTTTATAATTTAATTTATTTTAACGAAAAATATTTGTATTGCAGACTTGTGCAGAATATTTTTTTTTTAAATATTAGTATCTATCTTGATTCATATTGTTTTATTTATATTTCTTAAATAATAATAAATAAAGTACTATATATGATAATAATATCATAGTTTATTTTTTTTTTTTTTTTTCATTAGACTTGATTCTTTTCTATATATATTTTTAAATTAATTAAAACATAAAAAATAATTTCCTTTTAATATTAAAATATATTTTCAAATACTTTTTGAAAGTAAATGCAATTTCTTTAATCGAAAAAACATTATAATAGGAGACATATTATTGAAATTTTGTTGATTAATAATATTAATACATATATTAAATTAAACACAATAGAAAATAATAGATAATAAATCTTAATAATATTAAAATAATAAATAAATTTTATACAATATTATATTGTGATGTGAGTTAAGGTTACTTCCGTTTTGTTTCAATTATGAACAGGTAAAATCATCAAATCTGAATAAATAAATATTACATTTATTTATATATTTCAATAATCTGAATTCAAACACAAACATTGTTTCATGTTAATATGACAATATTTCAGTATTTCATTTTTATTATTATTGAACAACAAATTGAGATTTTTCAAGACCAAATATTTTTTATATAAAAATAAAATTAATTACACATAGTATTTGAACCATTCATTTTTTAATATCGAAATATGACAACCTTTCGTTCGACAAACATTTCCATTATTCCTTCTGTTAACTTTAATAATGCAACAGTGGACATTAAATCCGCACTGATGCAGATAATATGTAAATCCAGTAATCGAATTTCCTCTATGGTATGACGTTAATCTCGTTTGGGCCGAGGCCGGTCCACGTCTAAGAACACTACGCTGACCAGATGGGATGGAATACGTGTGGACTACAAACAAATGACCAGTCCGCCGGATGCATTACTAACGTAAAATAGTAAGAAAATTACACCTGCAATTTCCGTACATCTTAACAAGATCTCTGTCTAGTAATTGGCGGTCGACCACGCCGGAATGGTCATTTAGCAAAACTGTATTTAGATAATCTGATTATGGAGAAGTGGAATTGTTTTTTTTTTTCAGTCACATCTAGTTTTGTTAAATTTTATAATGCAGCAAAAATTCTTCACGTAATTTCATTAAACTTTTACTTCAATTTAGGTAAAAATCTGAAAACGAATTATGGATGAAAATAAATTTTAGAAGATTGTTAATTTCTAGAAGATAGTTTAGATTATTTTCATTCCAATTTCATTTAAGAAAAACCCATTTTAAATTTCAGATCTTCAGAAGATTTTTAGGTCATTGTTCTCTCAAACTTCATTTAATTAGAAAAAATATTTTTTCAAGAATACCCAAGTTTAAAATTTCTTCCTCCTTTAGTCTCAAAATAACCGAAGTTTAATATTAAAAAGTCATTAAACATCAAGAAAAACTACAGATTCATTGAGTATAAACTTATGAAAGTAAGTTTTGAAATTTAAGTTTTACTTCAGTTTCCCTATAAGTCGCCCAAACTAGACGTTGCTAATAAATTTTTAATAATGTCATTGCCATTTAAGGATTAAAATTATTTTTTTATAATTACATTTCCTCTAAAAATGTTTAACTTATTTTTTATAGTAAATGAACTTATTTCGAAATAAACAAAAATTTAATTTTTCTTTTATGCATTATTAGTTTGTTACATCATCCCCCACAAAACACCTCAATTTTCGTTGTACCAATAATGGAATATCGATTAACCAATTATTAGTTAAAAAGGTCGTACGAAACCTATTAGAGATTAATGTATCTAAAAGTATCGTAACATATATATCTTAGATCTTTATAGTAAATTAGATAAAAATACTCAATGTATTATAATATATTTTGATGGATATTACAGCGTTACTTGAATGGTTCGTAATGTAGATTTATATCTAGGAATCGCAAATTATTGGTGTAATAATGGGGAAATGAATATAGAAATACAGTTACGTGTTCGAAACCATTAAATCACTTGGAAAACTATGATTATAATAACACAATTTATATAGTGTTCGTAATTATCTAGAACAACGTCTTTTGCGAATTGCGTTGCGGCAAACGATTTTCTCTGCAAAGTCATTCGTTAAAATACCCTAGTAAAATAATGTTTACATATCAATCAATGATGAATTTAAATAGATTGACAATGAATCGGTAAAATTCAAATGTCCGCAGACTATTTTAAATGAAAACTCGATATTTTTGATTTGAAGTAAAACGTGCACCCTGATAATTATTTAGACATGTCAATACTTAATATGCACGAAACGGCTTTTAAAAACCAGTCAATCTATATTTGATATATCACGAGCTTTTTATTTGTTTATTAAAGTTATGTTATGTATTGATCGTTGCATTAATGCCGTTACTGTAACGGTCCTAAATAAATTCAGGTACGAATTCGCGATAAACTGTGATACACTAATTTATAAAGTTACTTTAAATAGATGAAAGACTGTAATGATTTATTGATGACCATAAAATCAATCACTAAATGATCAGGTGGATTACGTCAAGATGATAAATCCGATCGTGTAGGCGTTACTAGTAAAGTTGGTCAACAGTTCACAGCACATTAAACCAAAAAATATACCAAGTGTTCTATTAATAGGTATCAAGTGGAGACACAGTCGAACGTTTCTGAAAAACGGGAACTCCTCTCAGTTAATTTTCACGATTATAATAGCCCACAACCTATATTGTGAAATGCAATCCCGTGCCAGTATATTGTGTTTGTGGTAATATGTATTAGGCATACATTTAGTGCAGTGTTTTGAAGTTGAATTTAACAAGGAACAATGATAATTATGAGGTATGCATTATGTGATAAAATAATTATTTTTGGCATCTCGGTTTATTTTAAAATGTAATCATACATAAATAAACAAGTTTGTAGTAACATAATTTATGACTTTTTGCGTTTTGGAGATGTAAAATATGTTAATTATATATTTTGAATCTTAACATAATAAATATTTTATCTATAATTAATACAATTTTTTTAAATATTTTACTTATATTTTATATTTGGTCTATAGTAAAATTAGAAACTATTTAAATAAACTGATTAAAATTAACAGATTCCATTTTCCGCCTTTTCTTTTGAAATGTACCAATGGAATTCAATGCTTTTATATTTAACATTTCAATTTAAGTTAAAATAAATAAACCATATAGTTTCTTATTTAAATACATTTTATGATAGCGTACTGTTTTTTTTATGCGCATGAGTTACTGGATTCGCATTTACACAACTTTCAAAATTCACATTTCTAAATGAAAACATATATGTAGTCGAAATGAGCCACTAATTAAAAACTTGTTTTAATTCGAGAATATTCATGTGCTGCAATTTTAATGAAATATAAGACACGCCTGCGGCCTTTTAAATTCAATTTTTAGTAATTATATGTTCCTTAATTCCACCACAGGACAAAATTGTATATAATTTAATATTAGATTGTAATCAATTTATCATATTGAAACTATCATTAACTTTTTATTTGTTTTCAGGCCAGAACTGCGGCTGATAAAGTAAACACAATGAGGTAAGACATTACGATAATAATTAGTATTTACAGGAAACAAATGACTTAATGGTAATCATTCGGAAGTATGTTTGTTCAGTAATTTTACTTCGGTCAAAGGCAATTTAAGAAGTCGCACTTTCAATATATTAACGTTTGCCTCGTTTAATAACCAGTAATCAAACAAGTTAATTTTGTGTTGGAGTAATAATAGACGAGCTGAAAACTGGTATAAATTATTACTAACATAAATTAATTTAGCAGTATTGAATGATTGTAATGGATAACCCAATTTAAAATTAATGAATAAAAATGAATAAACATTATTTTATTGTCATAAATTGGATCAAGTTGTTAAATAAATTATATCATTCAAATTTAAAATTAAATTAGTCCCCTTTCCTGTTCATTTTAGCATTTTAATATGAGTATATAGATAATATAATACACAAATTGTAATAATTTAACAAGTATATGGTATCTAAATATTAAACTATCCTTGTCACAAAAATTAAACTAATTGTGAGTTTTATCCAATTTTCTTGATTAAAAAGTACATGGCAAAAGTATTGGCTGGTACTGTTATTTCCAAATCAGACGATGTAAATAAAGCTTTTGAAAAATATGTAATTTGTGTATCTTAAATTATATATTTTTTGACGTATATGTATAACACAAACAATATGTATGAAAATCTATTAAAAAGTAAGAAATATATTTAGTACATATTTATATAAGATCCCATAATACTTTCGAAATAATAATCAATAGAAATTAGGTTTTATCTACATTGTGTGTCCAATTGAAAAGATCCTATAAAATACACAATATTTCATACAGAAATTGCACGAGTACACAAAACGAAAACCGGAATACAATTCCTCAACCTCAAACATATGAATATTTAAATTGCGGCAATACGTTTGCGGCGCTTGCCACTCGTCGCAGAAAAAAGCAGAATGAATTACACATTTTTCTTATGAATACAATATTGTTTATTCCGGTGCGATCCATCCGTAGAAAACCGGCTTTCTTGAAGGCGAAAAGGCGCGAGCCGTTTACGTGCTGAGCAAAGTGTTTTGGACTTTGAAATATCGTCGCTGCGAGATGCTAAATTCGCCCCACTCCGCTGGGAATCCCCGCTGCCGTGCATTACATACGACAGAGACAGAAAGATTAATAATAGTTTGTGCTAGGAAGATACATTGTTAACGGCCTCACATACATTACGGCAACCGTTGCGCCGCAGATCCTTATCATAATTTTATAAAATTATTTAGACCCAAATTTGCAATTAAGCTTCAAGCAATGCGAACGTTGCGTGTGTGTGATTAAGTCATTGAATCATTCGATCTGACTTGCCATTTAAAATATAATATCCCTAAAAATATATTTAATAGAATTATATTATATCCGGAAAAAGCACATTTTTAAGTGTGATTGGGTTTCCAAACATAATATTCATTTATTTATTTATTCTTTTATCGTATTTAAAATATTTTTTGGGTTTGCATTCAAGAGGTATAAATTATACAAATCAGTTTTACGAATTCAAAATTCAGCTTAAATCAACACAAGTAACACGCAATAAATTTTAAAATAAAAATGTTGTAACACATCATTCAATAAGTCCCGAGACTAACCCAAAAATGGTCCTAGTAGTACCAAACTGGCCACGTTTCCCTAGAGTACGAACCTTTACATGAAACGTGTAAAAATTTCACGTCGATCGAACCACAAACAGCCGAGTTATCGAGGTTAGAGTAAAGTCACTTTGTAATTTGTTTGAAAAATAGAGAAAAGCGAGTTTCGCGTGTTGATAAAACACGTTAATGGGTAAAAACACCGTAGAAGCCCAGCAATGGTTTGGAAAACATTACCCGGACTCCTCTCCATCCAAAACAAAGATTCGTCGGTGGTATGCTGAGTTTAAACGTGGTCGTACGGACACAAACAATGCGGAACGTTCGGGTAGGCCATTGGAAGCCGTTACACAGGAAAATGTGAGTGAAGTGTTAAAAATCATAATGAAAAATCGCAAAGTGAAGGTCCGTGAGATTGCAGAAATGACACTGATATCATCTGGAAGCGTATTTACAATCCTTCATGAATAATTGAGCATGAAAAAGGTTTTTTCCAAGTGGGTGCCGCTATTGCTTTCAATGGAACAAAACAACAAGCCACAAGTCCATAATCCACAAAGGCATAATTGAACGAGTTGGGCTTTGATTTGCTTCCCCACCCCCCGTATTCGCCAGATTTAGCCCCCAGCGACTACTGGCTCTTTGCTGATCTCAAAAAAATGCTCCATGGAAAAAAATTTGGCTCGAATGAGGAGGTCATTGCCGAAATTGAATCCTATTTTGAAGCAAAGGATGAATCCTTTTATAAACATGGTATAGAGATGTTGGAAAGGCGTTGGAACGATTGTATCACTCTAAAAGAAGATTATATTGATGAATAAAAATGAATTTTGATCAAAAATGTTGTTTTCGTTGTTAGTCTCGGGACTTATTGAACGATGTGTTACATATGTATTTCACATAAATTAAGAACAAAATTAGTTGGGCCTAACCCAGGTTCTGGACTAAAACCCTATAAAGCTAATATAAAATAATATATATTTGCTTATTTTAAAAAAGTTAATGTGCACATTTCTATTAACTCAGTATAGAATAAAGCAAGTCATATTTTTAAAATTAAACAAGAATTTTTAAACAAGTTGAAAAAACCGAGGATAATCATAATTCTGTATTTGCAGTAGTGTTCTTGAATCTCGTAACTGAAATGTATTTACAAAATAAAATAGTACGTGAGATGTGTATAGATTCAGGTATTAAAATGTTTGTAAAACATAAAATGCTTAATGGAATGTCTTTATTAGCATTGTAAAATATGTAATGGCGGAACACTCATAAATATGAAGATGCATTTATAGGAAAAACGTTTATTTAGAATTGAAATTATCTGTTTTATTTAAGGTTATAAATTTAACAACATAAGTACCGAAAGTACCAATAGAATAAGTAATCTAATATTTTCTCACTCTTTCTGTTCTCCAATATTTTCTAATACATCACAAAAACATACACAAAATCGTAATATCTTAATAAGGTGTCAAACTGTCACAATTAATTGACCGTTTTTGACCCTAAAAACATGCCGCGTCTAACACCAATGTCGTGTACGATACGCAAAGTCGAGACAGGACGAGATACGAGGGTTATTTAGTCGGAGGAACAATGTTTTATCTAGTGTTGTAGGACATCCTTCCGCCACTGTTTACGGAGAGTGGATATGCATAGCCACAGGTCGGACGGTTCACTAATTGGTTCCTGTAGGCCGTGTACAAAAGGAGACCCGTGCGGCTTCCTCTTTATGCTAATGCACGGGACTCCGGTCCGAAACAATGAAACATTCACGTGACATATATCTCAAGACTTTACGAATTTATATCGAATATATGTAACGTAATTTATTTTCAATTACTGTAGTTTAATGCAACATTACAAATATTTTTCAACTAGTAATAATATTTTTTCTACTGATTCTATTTTCTACCGTATTGAATCAGTTGAATTTTACTAATTAAGAATTAATTTTCTGAATTACTGAACGAAATAATAGAACTTTAATAAGTAATCAGTTTTTAAAACGACTGAATAAAATATTTGATTTTTACTATCAGTATCTGTCTGTACTGCTAAGTGAAATAGCATAATTTTCATTGATTCAGATTTGGTCACTCTAAATCTGAATATATAGAACATTCTCGACAGACGTTTACTGGACCATCCTAACCTATTCGAAATTTTGTAGAATTTGTACCAAAATGAAATTTGAACCCAGATTTTGAGTTTGAATACCCCATATAAAATTCAAATTTTTATTTGAACCTGTTGTACTAATATGCCCGAATCAGTATATTTCAAAGAACAAAGAAAATGTACTATTTACTTAAATTTAAGATATACATTGTGAAATAAAGATTTTTCAGTGGAAATATTTTTTGCATATTAATGATTCAAATAACCTTTAGTAATAATACATAATATTAAATAAATGAATAATAATTTTTGGTTCAATACAGTTTTATGCAAAGGTTTCAATAATAGTAATGGTAAAAATAGAAAATGACGTAATGATAATATTATATTCAGTTTGATAAAACCCTGTTTGATAAAAACCCTGTTAATACGGTAGTGTATCAAATAACATTCGATATATGAGCTCTATTTGATCCGTGGCTTTTACAAAAAAATTCAATCCAAACGATATTCATTTCAGATAGGTTGTTCTGTAGATCACCATGAGGATTTTACAAAACATAAATTTTATATTGTGCTAGATGACTGTCGTCTTATAAAACTAACAATGTACGACTTTTATATACCAATTGCCTTTTAAAAAAGCCCATTTAGTTTTACGTTTTACGTATAAACACGGAAGTGACAACTTTACAGTTTAAGGTTCTATCCCCAATTTATGTTTTAATACATGTAGTATGTACTAGTACACAATACTGCCTTTTTAATCTTAAAAAAGTATGTTCTAAATTCGTACAATAAACAATAATAAATGGCACGACGACATTTTCATTAAAGCTGGTCATTTTGGATGTTTTACAACTTATTCAAATTGATTGTGTAAAATAAATGCGTCCGCTAGAACTAATTCAACAACTGTAAACATAGGCCGTGATTTATTTAATGGTCCAGTCGATTTTTAACGAATTTTTCCAATTCGCAGTTGAAGCTTTTTTTAAAAAATACAAGCGCTGAACTGTTTATTTAAATAAATATAAATGGTTTACGGGGCGAGTAAAATTCGATTTTGGCAGTTTTTTATTTGGAATGGTCACGGGGATAGGTATCTATATCTGCGTGTACAGGCAGAGTGATTAAAATGTGTGGTGTTTGCATTTTTGTTATCTCGATTCAAGTTAATACGGTCTATTAAAAACAAATAAATATTTACATAAAATTGATCCATTATATTTCGTGTATTTACACGTGATTCACAATTAATTTATCTATATTGCTTTTTTAATATATAATGTAGGAAATTAATAAATTATAAAATATGGAAACTATTTTACTCTTCCGTTTAATAAAATATTTTAAAGTTTCTAAAATTTAAAATAAAATAGAACTTCCCTTTCTAATTTACCAAATAAAGGTGCATTTAACATGTTTAATTATTTATTTTGAGAATACATTTTTTATTAAACTCTGTTTGGAAGAGAAAAAACTCCACGACTTCGAATTGATTTTAAAAGAAGGTTTATATAGAATTAAATATTTACTTTTAATAAAAATATATCTTGAATAAGAAGAGAAGTGGAGCAAAGCACAAGCTTGGCAAAATAAACGGATCAACAATTTGTGTATCCGGAGACAGAGGCCACTTAGTATCAAATAGAGAGTAATCAATCTATGACGGTCGGTGGACCCTTACGTGTGTTTCTGGTTGATATAAAAAGACCGTCGACAACAACGACACAAGCACGATTTGTAAGAAATAAAACGAGCATCGGAGAGAGTATTATGTGAGTAATTTGGAGCGATCGCTGTGAGCGTTAGCGGCCTCTTTTGTGATCGGCAGATTTCCCAAAGGTGACGGGGCCCCCGGCCAGGGTTATCGGTCAAACTGGAATCGCAGAGGAAAAACATTGAGAAATATATTTCGCAATTGGCTTCGAGTTAAATATTGGCTTTGGGGATTTGCAGGGCAAAGGCTCTCCGGACACGCCAACCTGTGGACTGCCGACTACAAATTAAATTATACTAAAACCGTGTCGTTCTCGAACTCGCACTGCCCTTTTTACGTGCTTATTTTTCCTATAATTCATATTGGCAGCGGTCTGTCTGGCCTTTCATCTGGCTTTGGGTTAAAACAATACGCGTAATGCAATCTAAAAAAAAAATGGTAACATTCACCGAATCTTTCGCTAATCCAATTATTTTCACTGGACAAAATAACACTATATATTTACACTATACATACTAATCAATACAATTTTTAAGGTGGAGAACTGTTATTTGAATGAACAACGACCACTCAGACTATTAATACATTTTAAACATTGTAATAACTCCATGATTTACGATTAATTAAATTAATTAAATTAAAATAATAAATAATAATAAAAATAATTTTAGTTTATTATTTATTTAAAAATTAATATTATGCGCAAAACATTCAAATTAGCTAAAACTGGACAACTACATAATTTTTTAAAAATATCGAACTACTTTTTGAACACTTTTTATATTAACTAACTTGAAAATACTGTCCAAATTAATAATTATATATTTTCGTCTGTAAGTAAGATAATACCAACTGCCGAGTTGTAAAATATGTAAAAATTATATTCTTTTAGATGTTTCAATATTTCTTAATAAAAACTGTACCATAAAAAATTTTTTAAATTAGTAAAACAAAAATTATAAGAATAATTATATTACATTATATATTGAAAGTTAACATTTCTATTGATTTTTCTTTCTCTATTTATAACGAAGTTAATAGATTTTAAAACACATTTTTTTAAATTATTAAATTAATCAAAATAATGAAATTTGAATTGTATTCTTCAATCTTTAATAATTTCAATAATTTAATTTTTATGCTAATAATTGTAATATAATAATTTGACACATATTTTAATAAATAATTTTTAATAAATATTAAATTTAATGATTACCTACTTATATTTTCAAATTGTTCTAATTTCAGAACTTAAATAATAACATTAAAATTTACTATTTAAGCTGTATAATAAAAAATAATTGAAAATATAGAAACTATCTACCTTTTTCACCTACTATCTATTATATATTTGAAATTAAACCCTGAAGAATGGATCCTCATGTTATAGATAGCAAGTATTTATAGACAAGGTAGAGACTAATATATTAAATCTTAAGTGGATATCTGTGAACACGAAGTTTGAGAAATGTCCAAACATAACTCGGCAGAGGCAGAACAAATGCCCGCCGTGAATAGCTACTGGCAATGGGAGATCGAAATAAAGGAGGGAGATTAGTACGCGTCAGAAGATGTTAAATGAAATTATCGATGAACGCGTTCCGGACTATGAAATCCTGACTGATCTCCGTGTTGACATCCGATCACAGTCTGGTCCACGAAAGTGGCGACACTTCATGTCGCACGATGCTTCGAACAGGAAATAAAAGAACTCTTAAGTAAACACTTGAGTTTAGTGGTTTTTGTGACCTAATAATAAAAATGATCAAATTTCATACAAATCAATTTAACTATGTTAGAAAATTATTTATTAAATAACAAAATTGTATATAGTTATAAAAGATTTGTAAAGTTTATTTTTCGAGTCCTCTTAGTAATAAAGAAACATAATCAACTTCTACGAGTATTTTATTGAAAGGCTATGAGACGATAAACATACCGAATCGGCCCCAGAAAGAGATCGGGTTCATAATTTCAGGGAATCTTAGTACTAATAAGATACTTCGATAGTGCGAGTTTCAGGTCTTTATCTATAACCGCTTCTGAGTAAATCGAAAATACTGAAAATTCGGAAAAATTAATTTTCTCAGCGCTGTGTGAATCGATTCATCTAGATGCCGGATATGTTTTGGGGGACGATGGTAGCCTTTCGGAAGAAAATGAAAGCAATATCGGTTCACAGGGGCCTTAAAAAAAATAAGTTTATTTTCTTAATTTCAATTTTTAACCATCTTACGATTGCGACACAATTATGAAACTATTTTTTTTGAATTCCTCGTCCAATTTCCGATGAATATATGAGATTTTGGAATTTTTAAAAACGGTACGCCATATTGAAAAAAAAATAAAATCCATTTTTTTACTCGAAAATCGGGTTTTTTAATAATTTTACTCTTGAACTGATATGATACGGAACTTGCTTGATTACTGAGCTAGTGAAAACAACAGAAAAAATCAGATGCACTCATATCAAAATATTTTTTTTTATTTAATATTTTTATCATCGATATTCTTTTTTTAATAAAGCAATGCATACGGGCATCTTGTGGAACAACTACTAGATTTGGATTAGAAACAGAACATACACAACAATATCTGAGTTGCAACAGTTCTCTTAATTTGAACATTCTTCTGTATCATCATCACATACAACATCTAAATTGAATGATGAATCATCAGTGCTTGACTCAGCTTCCACCGATGTTTCCTGATCCTCATCTTCAAGTTTCGTTTTCTTATATTTTTTAACACGACAATTAGAACACATAACGTCACCGACTGCAAATGGACAGCTGAGAACTCTTCAGCATCTTCATCAGATTTTATACATTTTGGAGTACCGGGTGTTTTTTTAAAAATTTTGAACAAATGCAACACTTGGAATTATTAGTTTTAGATGTTGACATATTTTCACTTAAATAATAATATAGTCAAATAAAAATAATTATTAAATATAGATAAAAATACAGCCAATGCTTCTTTGGAATGTTAACAGTCAATAATTTTAAGGTTATCTACAGATAAAGAAAAAAAAAACAGTATTACCTGTTTTGAATTACAGTTCCATCTTATGGTCGTTAAATTAATTAAATATCGATACAATAGTAATGTATACTGATTTTATTATTTCAGTGATTAATAAAGTTTATAATAGTAATTAAGTAGATTAAATAAAAAAAATTGATATGAGTGTATCAAATTTTTTCTGTTGTGTTCACAGCTCAGTAATCAAATAAGTTCCATATCATATCAGTTCAAGAGTAAAATTATTAAAATTATTTTGAGCAAAAAATGGATTTTATTTTTTTTCAATATGACGTACCGTTTTTAAAAATTCCAAAAGCTCATATATTCATTGGAATTGGACGAGGAATTCAAAAAAAAATAGTTTCATAATTGTGTCGTAATCGTAAGATGGTTAAAAATTGAAATTAAGAAAATAAACTTATTTTTTTTAAGGTCCTTGTGAACCGATAATTGCTTTCATTTTTTTCATAAAAGCTACCATCGTCCCCCAAAACATATCCGGCATCTAGATCAATCGATTCACACAGCGCTGAGAAAATTAATTTTTCCGAATTTTCAGTATTATCGATTTACTCAGAAGCGGTTATAGATAAAGACCTGAAACTCGCACTATCGAAGTATATTATTAGTACTAAGATTCCCTGAAATTATGAGCCCGATCTCTTTCTGGGGCCGATTCGGTATATTTATCGTCTCATGGCCTTTCTTAACACACTATAGGCGGGTAGCAAAATAGTCCAAATTAACTTGTTGAATGATAACAAAAAATAAGAGATAATTCTTTCAGTTCCGTATGTAAACCAATAGAGTAAAATTATCTCACCCCGTTTTTAAAGTAAGTACATTCAAAAAGGTAAAAATTACCCGGCCTGCTAATAATCAACAGTTCTCGAGGCGGGTATTTTTACCCGACCCGCTTATAGTGTGTTAATATTATTTTTATTATGATTTTAAATGTTCTATTTTATTTAACTACAATTTTAGTACTAATCACAAACCATTATTAGACATTAATAACAGTGAGAGACATTTTAAACAAATAAAAAATGTGTTCCAATCATAGTGCGATGTAGGATGTGACAAAGTGCCGAGACCCGTCCTCGTACTTCGCACCGGTGTTCAACTATTAGTCCTGTGTCAAGTGTCTCTGGACCTGGCCATTCTCTTTGCCACTCCGTGGGTCATATTTCACTTAACCTGCGATAAATTCCGGAACGGGGCTTTATCGCGTCTGCCGTCTCGTCTCCGCTGCCCCCAACTCCGTGGCCGAAACGTAAACCTTTAATGATGTTATAAAATAGACACTAAATTATCACTCGGCCGCTCACTAAACAACTTTACTTTGTGATTTTAGGATGCGGAGATTTCGCACGAACGCAACTCGAGATGCGGTAAACAGTTTGTGATATTTTATGGTTTAATTAAAATAGAATTACTTTTACATCCGCAACAAATTGTCAAATTAACAATTAGTAATAAATCATTACTAATAAACAGAATTTATTTAAATTTTATGTGGATAATTTGGTCCTTCTAAAATTAAAAATTAATTGTTTTAATTATTATTATTTAATAAGTCATAATTAAAACATACAGAAAAAAATTGTATGTGATTGAATTAAAAATATTTAATTTGAAAATTAGCGGTGAATTCTCTCACCAGCCAAAAAATTGAATATTATTTTTTAACTATTTCTTAATATTATTTTAAAATTTGAGCATTTACATTTCTAGAATCAATATTTCTTTTCAACTTGAAAAACATTATTTGCGCATCCGCCAAAATTTTAAATTGAACGTACAAAAATCCCTATATTATATATTCATCAGAATAAAAAGTGAAGTCATCCATCTCACCTTATAAATATTATAAACATTTTCAACAATTCGGGAGTAATGCAAGAATTTAGAATATTTTACTAACAAACATTAATTATTATTTTTTTAATTTATCTAACATTATCAAGTCTCAATAAATTATTCATAACTAATACAAAAATAAATTGTTTATAACTCACTTGATTTTAGCCAGTAAAAAAAACAATATTAAATGAAAAATAAAAATATGTTTCAAACGATATTTAATAGTGCCCATATGTACGAGCCAATTTGCTCATATCAACTTTATGGCAAAATTTAGTTAGATTGATAACAGTTTACATTGTTTTGTTCTAGTTCGATTGAAAAAAATTGTGCAATCAAATTTAATGAATAAAGCCTTCAGTTGGACATTTATGCTTTGTACCATTTTCAACCAATAAAAGAATCAAAAATGTGTATTTTATATACGATTTATGTATGTTATTCAAAAGAAATGTGAAACTTTTCTGGCTGTCGCTACATCGAAAATTAGCAAAAGTTATGTTTTATTTTCCTGTCATAAACTCGAAGAAAACGTGATAATTTCTCCGAAAAAGCAAACAGAAACGGAATTGATTGAGTTCGGCCAGTTCATGCAGCGCCAAAAGATGAGGCCGAAGCACGTGCGACTGCCAAGTCCATTACGGTCGTGTCATATTAAAATTTACCGGAATAAACACTTTGTATCCAGCCGGTCTCGACCGATGACACGAACATGAATATTTTAATGTAATGGCAGTCACTTGGACGCGGTATTTTTCCGCCTGTGCAAATATTGACTCTGGAACCATTAGAGTTGTACCCCCTTAATCCGCTCCTAGCCATTGTTTGTTTTTCCTTTTCAATCAAAATAACGGACACGGAATCCCGGTAATTGAATTTCTACAGTAAGAAGATATGCTTCTTTCTCTTATTCATTGTATTCCTTTTTCGATTGTTTGTTTGTCGTTGAGTTAAAACTGGATTTTGATATTTTTAACACAACAATGTCACAGATAATTGGATGAGATGCAAAAGAATTTGTTTCTGATTTATTTTCTATTTTAGGATGAAAAAAATTCTTACGGAGCCTTCAACATCGGGAACAACAGCCGGAAACAGAACTGATTTAGATAGTTTCCAGAGTAACGTAATATCGCTGTATGGATGGAGGAAAAAATGTTTATATATGCTAATGTTAGTTATAATATTATTAGTGGGAATCAATTTGGGACTAACACTGTGGTTTATGAAAGTAATGCAGTTTTCTTCCGTAAGTATTATTAGATAAAGCTTATAATTACAAAATAATTCAAAATTATAATTGATAATATTTATATTTTAATGAAATCTCACTTATAAATAATACATTCATTATAAAAAAATAAATTTTAAACAACAGACTTGTCCATATCAATAAAACAAAACAATAATTAATTAAATACAAAATATTCATTTTATGAAGATATTTAATTTTACGTTTTTAGAATATTTACTGATTTTTATTTGAAAAATTATAAACAATAATTTTTTTATACAAACAATTTATAAATATTCGATAATAGTTTTATAGTTTAATTTTGTTAAAAGTAAAGCAAGTTGCATTGATTTGGATACGTGAGTTTTGTGAAAGTTATAATTTTCAATCTTCGTACATATTTATAATTTTATTAAATCCATCCTTATAGAGAGTCAAAAATTTTGTTTGAACATTTACATATGTGCATTTACAAGTAGTTGGTTAAAAAGTACAAAAAAAGTATAAGATGCATGCCACGACAGACTCCGATTTCGAAAGTTATTTTTCCAACGATCTCGTCTGGTTAGCCGTATACATTTAACTTTAGTAATTATGCCCTCGGGTTTTTAAAATAACGATATTAAACGAGGAGAATTCTAAAAACGAAACTCCCTAATTAAAAACCCACCGAACGAAGTCGCAACAATTGAATTGAGACAGTATCTCGTTAATGTCAAAATAATTATATTCATTATGTGTTTTTTTTTTTTAAGAAGGACAATAATGGGATTTGATAACCAGTGCTGATAATTTAATTAATGGAGTGGTCGGAAAATTATTTAGCTAATTAATTTCTTTATGTTCCTCGGCGTTCGGTGGGCGGATACAAGAAAAGACTTTGCAAAGAAGTCGCAAATTTTAAGATTAATGAAATTAGTTTCCTGCGCGAAACCGGTTATCAGTACTGGAAATAAGCCACATTAATTGGAAAAGTTATGTTTCTCCTAATGCCGTGCTTCACATCCAAGTACCTACTTTACAAGGGAAATCCAAATTTTCTTTATTATGCAATTATGAAATAATTATGTATCTACCCAAAAACTGGTCACTTCAATTATGTGACGTTTATTTAATATACAAAAATTTTTAAATATTACTGTTTTTTGAGATTTTAATTACATTAAAAACGTTAAAAAAACATTAATATGAATTAATATTTCTTATTCATCCAATATAATTATTCAAAATAATTTGTAATGGACATTATTACTAATGCAGAACTTCGAGTAAATTTATAATTTAGATAATCGCGAATTGCAGGTTGGAATGGGCCAGCTGAAAATAGTGTCCGGCGGCTTAAAATTGGACGGAAAGGCGTACATATTGGGTAATCTAATTGTATCGTCGATACGATCAAGAACGGGACAGCCCATCGTGTTTGAATCGACGAGGAACTTCACGTTGCGGGCCAGGAATGAGAAGGGCAAGTCCAGCAGTTGGATTAAATTAGGTAAGTGGACCAGATTATCGTCTAATTTACGGCTGGGGTTCGGCACCGAAATTGTTCCAGATCAAACAAAAATCGTTGTTCGATCCGGCTTAGGCATTAAGGATATATCTGTTGTCAGGTGGAATAAGATTTTGGTGGAATGTTTGGCTATTAAGTAGAATTGGTGCTTAAATTTAGACCCGCAAAACATAACAACCGTGGTGCACGATTTAGATTGTTGTGACTTTAAATTTAAGACAAGTCTGAAACGTGACCTTAATATAAAACCATAAGCATTGCATACAATCACTGCAATTTTAGGCAGCACGCAATATACCCAATTGCATTATTATAACATAAAATGTGGTATTAAATGATAAATATATACTTTTAAGAAATAACTAAAACTAATATTCAACTAAGTTAATTGTTTTTTTTTTTTCAATTGTTCTGTCTATCCATTTGATTAAGTTATATGCAGTAAACACTAAAATTTTCAAAAATCCACATTTTTAAAAATAGTAAAATATAATAAGATATATTAATGATGAGCTGAAATTAAAATTTGAATAATAACACCAAATATCAATCTAAGATATATACATATTGTAAATTTATTTCTCATAATCACGTATTAATAATTTTATTAATTATTAAACATTCTCTAAGACTATTTTTCAAAGTCGAAAAACTGAACCTAATATCTACATAAATAAATCAATAATCAATGTTGTTATTGTTACTTGTAAAGCTGACTTCATTTACAGCAGACGATCAGTTTGAGTGCATGTCAAACCTGTTCAAGATCACTGATGACAGGAACCAGGTTCTATTCTCAGCGAATAGGGACGAGGTCGTCGTTGGAAGTGACAATCTGAGAGTGATGGGAGAAGGGGGCACCATATTTCGTAAAGCGGTACAAACCCCCCTTGTTAGGGCTCCTCCAGGACAAGATCTCAGGTACAAACTACAGTTATTTGATTTATTTATTTTTTAATTTTGATACATATTTTTAAAAGTATGGCGACACCAAAGGAGAATATTTCATAAATGACGTATATCTTGTACATACGTTAGATTTAAAGCACATACATAATCTTGTGTTGCAGCGGAATTGCATATCTCAACTTAGAGGCCGTAAAACAAAATGAATCTCATTAAGAAAGTTTCAAAATAATTTGTTACTGTTATACATTATAACATCTGTTATCAAAAACTTTTCCCTGCATATTAATCTATCTCCTCCGTGGATTTTATGGCCATTTATAGTTATCCCGGTATACAATCTGTTACGCGACCATTAAATCTTTTGAAATTTCCACTGGGATTTTATGACGGACTGCATTCGTTGTCCAGAATTGCCTTCTTGGAGCAGGCAGCGCAATATTTGGCCGCAGATGCTCTTGCGGCGTATGGATGTCGACATTCAAATTATAGGTTGCGGCTGAAGTTTCCGTATTACGATCCAAATAAAGATCAACCATAAAAAGCATTGTCCAGATTTTTTTAATCTTAGACGAAATCATAATACTCATGGACGTAAAAAATGTTGAAATGTCTGTATACAATTTTCTATAATTCAACACCAAATTATTGCTTTGAATTAGTACCATATTATTATAGTACAGTGGGTAATGTAAAGTAAGAATAATGGGTCAAAAAATTCATTTTATATGAACTAATTCATAACTATATTTATTTATCAGGTTGACATCTCCCACGAGACAACTATCCATTTATGCACCAAGAGGCCTAAGACTGGAATCCCTTGGCGGTAAAATCCACGCCGAATCCTTCGACAACATGACATTTCACTCGGAAGCAGGAGCACTCAGACTGGAGTCCAAATTCATCCTTATGCCCCGACTTCCAACAGCCAAGATCAGCAAAACTAAGGTTCCGTCCAAACGGCGGAACAGCATATTCCAATTGTGCGCCTGTATGAATGGGAAATTGTTTTTGGCACCACCTCATACCGTTTGTGCGACAGACGACGAGAACTTTTGCCAATAACCCACTGAGTAGTTACTGAGCCCTGTGTATATCTTGTATAGAACGTTGTTAGTGATGATAGATTTATTTGTTGGAGGTATGTTACCTTGATACATTCTTTGTCAGGTAAATTATATTGTTGATTATTTATTTTATTGATGTCAGTTAAGTTTGTCGTTACAAGTTTTAAAATTAGAAAATTACTGCTTACTTATAATTTGAATTTACATACCGTATAATATATGTATCAAGGTAATTTAGAATTTAATACGTGCTATAACTCGACGGTATTAAATTCTGTGTATCATCTTCCTAAAGCTTTAAATCTAAATAAATAGATTATGTTCATCATCATAAGAAAATGATGATTTTTTAATATGATGATTATTTTCAGTAATGTAAATAACAATGTATATGTATAAATATTACTGCCAATATTGTACATAAAAACCATTAATATGACTAGGATTTTTTTAAAATACCTATAAATATATTAAGTGAATTTATTTTATGTTCTTATTGTTGGTAAAAAAATAGGAAAAGCTAAATTATCGTTTACAACGAGCCTTTTTGTAGGAAATGTATTTTAGTTAAAACAGGATGGTGCTGTGACCAAACATAACATTCTATTTTTGTAAAATGAGGCATCGTAAAAACAAAGCAAACTCTATTTAACTTAATAGGAAATTTTATTTAAATTTATTTTATATAAACTAACTGTATGGTTTTGCAATTTCATTAATTTGATTCAATGTTGAAAATAATTACTAATGAACTCATTACCAAATAATAATAAAAACAAATAAAATTTAATGAATATAAAATGTTGACAATACTAATTATTAAAGTACAATTACTAAATAAAATATATGCCATCCTGTAGATGTAATTTTTTTGTTAAAAGCCTTTGCAATTAAAACTATTATTTTCAAAATATTCGTTTTATTTGAATTAACTAAAATGACCTTTATAATACTCCTTTTCGCAACAAATATAAAATTAAAATAATCTTAATATTCTAATTATATATAAATATATATTTATTATAGAACATATTTTGTATGTAGAAAATTTTACATTAGAAAGACAAAGGACTACGAAAATATATAAAAAAGGACAAACAACAAAAGAATAATTTATGTGCTGGAGTTTATAGGAAGTGTTTGCAAATAATCTTTAAATATTATTATTTACATAAACAAATAAAAGAAGAAAATTACAATCTACATGCCACCTATTTTGTATACATGCAACAAGAGTTCCCGTACTCTCCTATCATATTCTTCGCAAGGCGTTCCGTGTACTATTTTTTTGGCCATTTCTATTTGGTTATCACTAATGCTAACATCAGCCAAGTCAACTTTATCTTGTTGTGCGGTAGTTTTAATTTTCAACACCATCAAAGATGTGGCCCAACCAAATTTGCTATGCTTTTTCCATTCTTCTTTTAATGTCGTAAAGGGATATACTTCTTCCGGATTTTCACCACACTGTCGCAAAACTGAGGAAAAATTATCATAATATACCTTGAGGAGATCATCTAGCCTTTCGAACGTGTCGAGTGATGCTCCAGAATAGAGACAGTAGGACAGATCTTGAACCGGTGAACCTGTTTTAACAAGCTGCCAGTCCAAAAGTTTTAAATCTACTACGTTCCCTTGATCCTAAAACAATAAAATGCGTTTGACCAAAAATTGCATTTTAAAATTATATTTCTTAATTACATCATATTTAAACATCATGTTGTTGCTCCAACAGTCCCCGTGTGTAAGGAGGGGGTACTTTCCCTTGTAGTACCATGCCCGCCGAGTTATTTCGAGTCCATTTTTTACGTATTTATCATATGCTGCAATCACTTCGTCGTCTTCGCCAGGAATCAGTTTCTCAGCTGCCAGTTTAAAGATGTCCATCCACATCGCATTTGAGTATTCAACCTTCGTAAACGCTTCACACATATCGAACAAATCCTCAAATAACTTATCAAATTCTTCCGTCTTATATTTTCTATACAAAAAACTAGTCGCATGTAAATAGGCATAGGTTTTATAGATTGCCTTCAAGTGTTCGTAGCATAAAATTTTCGTTTTATCGAATAGTTCGAATCCATCTTTTTTAATGTTTTCTAGTACTAAATATTCATTGTTGTCTTCTTTGCTTGTAAATAAACAATTAGGTATATTATTAAACTTGTCTAAGCCATTTTCCATTTGAAAACGTTGCAGACACGGTAAAATTTCTTGATAAAAACAAATTTCGTTCAAAAACGCCTCCCTTATTGGATTCAATTCTCTGATTTGTTTTTTAGTAAATGCACGTTTCACAACAACATGCTGACTCGTTCCATTATTCTTGTCTATTAACTGAATGAATAAAATTTCTCCAAGGTATCCTTCTCCTTTGGCGTTACCTCCATGTAAAATAATTTCTAGGTTTTCGATACCAATTTTAGACGCCACTTTATTCGAGAGCGCGATTACATCACTCGGCACGGAGTCCGTCATTCTTCGACCAAGAGAAAGGAACTAAATTTAAATAAGCTACTGGGTACTCACCTCTCAGCGCTGAATTATATATAGGTTTAAGGCACGATGAAATGTTGATAATTCTGTTTTTGTTATTGGTTATGGCTATATTTTATCACATATAGAATTAGTGTTGTTTGGATAACATTGTTGTGAATTGTATTTTACAATTTACTAAATAGAACTGTTATCTCAACTATATAATAATACTGGTTATTTAACCTTAAAAGTATGTTCATGAACAATTTTCCACTTAATCCTCGTTAATGCCAGTATGATCATTATTTTCAGGCAAGATGATATTAAGCCAGCATGTATTTATTTAATGTGTACTCCTTATCTTGGCAAGATGATTGTGAAAACGACGATGCACTGAGTAAATATTTTGTAACAATACTGTTTATATTTTTGTGTAATTATAATATAGATTATATAGACATTTCAGGTGTGAGATAAAACACAATTTCAAGAATAATTACACAGACATGTTTTGTAAGATATTTATGTGGATAAGATTGAAGCAATGAGTAGAAGGGCACATCATAAGCGTAAAGTCAAAAAAAATTGTTTTAAAACTCCAACCAGTAGAAGTGGGAGAAATACGTTCCAAATTGTTAACACTGCAATGAGGTAGAAAAAAGAATATTGTATAATCATCTACTGTACCCGCAGAATTTTTCTGTAAAATTTGATGATTAAACAACAATTTCTTTCCATATTTCAATAGTCAAAGAATTGAAATAATGATCAAACATATGTATACGGGTTGTAAAGGTATGATTCTTAATAATCTAAACTATATTAACATTCTATATATTTATAAATTTACTATACATAAAAAGTAAATTCAATCAAAATTTTTAAGTTAAACAATGATCGAAAGTACAATAAATCAGATACCAACCTACATGCCACCTATTTTGTACACGTGCAATAAGAGTTCTCGTATTCTTCTATCGTATTCTATAGATGGCGTTCCGTGAATCATTTTCTTAACCATTTCACTTTGATTGTCACTCGTACTAATATCAGCGAAGTCTACTTTATCTTCTTGATCCGTAGTTTTGATTTTTATCACCATCAGAGCCGTAGTCCAACCAAATTTACAATATTCTTTCCACTCTTCTTTCAATGTCGTAAAGGGGTACACTTCTTCTGAATTTTCACCACATTGTTGCAAAACTGCAGAAAAATTCTCATAATAAACTTTGAGGAGATCGTCTAGTCTTTCGAAAGTATCCAGTGACGCTCCTGAATAAAGACAATAGGATAAATCTTGAACTGGTGTACCTGGTTTAACAAGTTGCCAATCTAAAAGTTTTATATCTGCTACGTTTCCATTGTCCTAAAATAATAATTATGATTAATGGGAAATTGAATTTATAAAATAATGTCATCACTACATCATATTTGAACATCATGTTATTGCTCCAACAATCTCCGTGTGTAAGAAGGGGATATTTTCCTTCATAGGTCCATGCCTTCTTGATTATGTCAAGACCATGTTTTATATATTTATCATATGCTGCTATAACTTCATCATCTACGCCAGGAATCAATTTTTCGGCAGTCATATTAAACATGTCTGTCCACATCGCTTTTGAATATTCAACTTTCATAAACTCTTCAAATATATTAAATAAACCTCGAAACATCTTGTCGAATTCTTCGGTTTTGTATTTTCTATACAAAAAACTAGTTGCATGTAAATAGGCATATGTTTTATAGATTGCTTCAATATGTTTATAGGATAAAATTTTGGTTTTGTCGAAAAGTTCAAATCCTATTTTTTTAATGTTTTCCAGTACTAAATATTCATTGTTGTCTTCCTTGCTTGTAAATAAACACTTAGATATTTTATCAAACTTTTCAAAGCCATTTTCCACTTGAAATTGTTGAAGGGCCGGCAAAATGGTATCATAAAATTGAATTTCGTTCAAAAACATCTCTCTTATAGGGGCTAATTCTCTAATTCTATTACTAGCAAATGATCGTTTTACAACAATGTGTTGGTCTTTACCATTATTCTTATCCTTTAATTGGATAAATAGTATTTCTCCAGCGTATCCTTCCCCTTTGGCATTGCCTCCATGTAAATTTATTTCTGCATTTTCGATACCGATTTGTAAAGCAATTTTATTTGAGAAAGCAGTTATATCACTTGGCACTGAGTCCGTCATCCTGCGATTGCAAAACTAAATTTCAACAAGTAACTGACTACTGAATTATCGCCGTTCAATTATATATACATGATAATGATTAATGATACGACGAAATTTTTCTGATTATTAACCATGATTCTTACATTAGAGAGTATTTTTATATCAATCAATTGATTATCTAACGATTATGATTACACATATTAAATATTCGTTGTCATTATCGTTTACGTATATGCAAGCCGCCTTATAAGTAAACGCAAGGGGATATATTTAATTTCAAAACGAACTGTTTTGAGTAATTAAAATTTAAAATATTCAAAACAGACATATTTATTATATTCAGTTTTAACAAAAATGCACAAGTTTAGTTTTCTGTTATCTTAGAATAATCTTAAAAGCACTTAAAATGTATATTTTTTTGTGCGTGGTTTTAAAAAATTTAATGGTGTTATTGAATATCGCGAAATTTACAAATTATGTATTATTCGAAAGCATATTTTTTACACTTTAACACACAATTGGAAACAATCAATATATCTGGTCTAGAATTATTCGTAACAGCCAAAGATTACAAATTTGGGAAATCCTGTAAATACATTTATGTGCCTCACTCATAAGTACTTAATCTACTATTTTGCTTTTGGAAAATATAGGCGAAAATCTTTGAAAGACATCTGATGGAAATCGGAGGCAATGTCAGATTTTCTCCGACAAAAACCCCTCTCTTTAGGATCGGCTCAAGATAGCCACGACTTAGGAAGACAATCTGAACTTTGGACGACTAAAAGAGAAGGTCTCTTATTTTATCTTATATCTGTTCGGGATTTTTTTTTTGGACTAGAGAGGGAAAATCTTACTAGATGCACTCCTGAAGTTGCAACCACTCTCAATCGGGGATCAGTTCAAAAAACTATAACCCTGAAGGCCAGATGGGAACATTTTCAGACAGCCAAGAGGGAAGGCCTCTTGTACCTGTCAGGGTAGTTCCAGGGGCGATCTGTTCGGGAAGTTCTGTGGAAGATATATAAAACCTACTTAATCTACTATAGTGGTTTACAAATAAATAATCTATGGTCTAGCGTCGTTAGCGCCATCTAACAAATTTGTTGACATTGTGTCAGTATGATAGGAAACTGCATACTAAGAAATTTCTATTTTACCATCATTTAAATGTGTGGTTAAGTTTTATCGCCAAATTTACTTGTGTATTGTAAAATTTCGAATTTCATTTCGTTATGACCAGTCAGGTAATATTACTTTAAAAAATCAACCACAGAATCACACAACTGTATTGTTTCAGTCCCTTAAGACACTGGGCCTATTTAAGAAGCCGGGACTTTTCGATAAGGGATTAGGGGCTTTGTTGCCACAAGCATATAAAAAGTTCTATAAAGAATGGAAAGAAACACAACCAACTGCTGTACATTACATTCCTGAGGAAGGAATGTTCAAAAGGGATGATATAACTGGAGAAGTGTAGGTGTAAGCATCATTGTCATTTATATTTATTAGCATGTGATTTTCTTTTAGACATCCAATACAAGACAACCCGATTCCAGTTTTATATCCAAGGGAACATAACCAACATATATGGGGTGGTGAGGGTATAATTCAAGGGTTCCAATGCAGAAGTAGGAATAAACGAAGGGTGCCCCATTTCTGGGTACCCATTTTAAAAAGAAGTGTTGTTTATTCTGAGGTTCTGAATGAATATATTTCTGTTATTGTAACTGATAGAACATTGAACTTAATTAATGATCATTTTGGGTTTGACCACTATCTTTTAAAGGTATACTTCATATTTGGTTAAATTGTATATTAAATGGTACTTTTTAGACACCAGCATGTGATTTGAAGGCTTTACTGCCATTAGCCATTAAAAGAAAAATTTTACAAGCTCTAGAGCAAGGTTGTCCTGCTTATGCAAACAGTCCTGAAAAACAAAACAAAATTGTACAGAAGTATCAAAAATATTTGTCTGCTGTAAGTAATTATCTGGGTAATTAATTATGTGTGTTAATTAAAACTATGTTGTAGTATTCATCAGAAGAAATTAAATGGTATGGTTATTCCTTCACAGAGGCTTGCAGGATTCTTCAGGAGTCATTAGATCAGAAAGCTGCAGCTGAAATAGTGCCTTTAAAACATATTTATAGGGCTCAGTTAATACAAAAATTAAAAAATAATGAGTTAGATTTGCAATCTAGTGGTCTAGAGTAAGTTTTATAGCAACAATTATGTACCTTAACAATAATTTTTTAACTATTTTAGTGAAACAAAGACTGGATCATGGCTTCAAAAGATTAATCCATTCTCAAAGAAACATGAAACTTAAAATATTTTGTAAATTTTGTTGACATTGTTAGTAAAAATGTGTTCAGTTAATATTAAATGTATATTATTTTATTCCTGGAGCAGAGAAGTTATTGTTAATAATAATTTTGATTGATTGCTCCACATAGAAGACATTATAAGTAGTACAAAAGAGACTAAAAGAACTTGTGCATGAAAAACCTTAAAATAAAACATTCTTATGCTGCATAATTGTATTTTATGATATATAAAAGAGATAAAATATATAATATTCAAACTGGTAAATATTATCACAATAAGGAAATTTTTATTCACACACTTACATTACATATTTGGTATTGTATTGAATCTTACATCGACATTGTATAAATATACTTTTAAATATTCTATATACTAATAACACATTAAAAGTAAAAAAATGCAAACAAGTCAACTTAGACTAGTGAAAAAATAGATGCTGAAAATTTTCAGTCCAAGTTTCGATATACTTAATAGGACTAGATTTAATGGCGGTGTCAGCATCTTAAATTATTGCTTATATGATATAAACGTTTTATGAATAAATTTGGCATTAAAATTCTTCTACAAAATGTAGGGATAGTCGGTATTAGTCTCTTCTGTGGTCGGAATTGTGTCGAAGTTGCGCTTCCTACGTTTCGCTGAAGGAAACGTAATCGTACCATTATATAGCTCAAAATGTTTAGAATAGTTCCTATTTAAAGTCTGTATAAACTCCTCTTTTAATAAATGTAGGCACCTAGAATAATAAAAAATACAGTGGTCAAGTCAGAACTAAATGTAGCGAGATGTTACTGTCTGTATTGAAGTGACGTCCGGAAACTCGTCATATCTGAACTGGGACTGTGTGGTTTGTGAACGATAAAAACGTCAGGTAAAACTGTGAAAACGTAATCTGCAGCTTCCAATTCCATGATATGAGACACTTTATTCCAACCAAAGCCTACGAATCTTTCATCGTATCGTACTACATCGCTCCGAACCACCACGTAAGGTTCGAAATTTTGTACCCATTTCACCTGAAGATAGTGTACAATGTATTACTTAAAAAAATACAAGTTTACTTAAATTTAATTTACAGTTATGATGATATAATACATATAAAATTAAAATATATACTTGATAGGGTTTTTCTGCAATCTTCCAATTTTTAAAATTGGTTGGGGAATGACCTTCAGGCCAGATTCTCTCCAAGAAAGGTACCACTCGACCATTTTCCCACATTTGGATCAATCTGGACTTATTTCTAGGCGCCGAGTCCGTGAAGTATGTGAGTTCAAATGCAGGAATGATTAAGGCCTGAAAAGAGGTATAATAAACAAACTTTGACAAAAGTGGCTAAACGTTTATGGCATACCTCCTTTTTAAGTTCTTTATTTTTGAGAAAATATCTGAGAGTTTCACATAGCCGTGGAACAGGCACAAAGTCCACATCAGCAAGGAAAACGAACGGTGTATTTACATTTTTTAGGCCAATATTTCGTAGAATATTAATAGGATAATAATTCTAAAACCAGCAAAATATAATAAACAGCAATAATTCACGTTGATTACATACACCATCTTTAAAAACTACATGATAGGCAATATTTGCTCTTTCACTCAGAACGTCTGAATTCTTAATAAAACTGACGGTTTTTATTAGTTCCGCATCTGTTAGATAAAAAGTGAAACTCATTGGTCCTGACCAATAGTTTGCAATCTCTTCAATAATGTAAAGTCTTTCAAAAGACAGTTGAGCAACAAAAGTGATGTCACTTCGTTCTTTTTTATATTTATAATTCATAAAAAAGAGCAACGTCCTCCATTTACCTTCCGAGGCTCTACGAAATTCGTCACAAACATTGTCAATTTCGGGCTGAAAAAAATTAATGTGTATATCCCATAAATTTAACAATCAATGCAACTTACTGCATAAATCTTAATTTCTGTATCACATTTTAAAATTTGTTTTCGTAGTAAATTGCCGTTGTATTCCATGTATATTGTAGCCAAACTAAAAAAGTAGTCCCTGTCTCTATTTTTAACGTAATATTTTTTTGGAGAATTCCAATGAATAATCTAAAAATCGTATTACTAAATTATATTGTACCTTTTGCCTACAATTTCCTTACCTTCACTTTATTGGCACTGTAACAGGATTTACTTTTGGTTCTGTCACTGAGTTGTGTGTTCCAATAGCAAGGCACTTCATAAACCAATTCAGGATGTTCGACAAATACCGCGTTGATAACGTCCTGATCTGCCAGTTTCGCGCTTCCGTGAATAAGGGCGTTTTTTTTCGTTACATCCGACCATAACTTCATCCAATTTGTACGTTTCAGTTTTTCAATGTTATATAGAAGAACCCCGGAATTAAATCTAAATTTTTATAATAATTTATAGAATTTTTTCTCTGTGGTATAACTTACCCTTTTTTTAAAGCCGGCCACACGTCCCCAGTTAGATAAAAATCACTCTCGTTCTCCACTATTCCAATTGCCTAATGAAAAAATTAACTATAACATCATGAATTAGCATAATAGCATTTTTTTAGGTTTTATATTATCTTAATAAAAATACGTAGATCAGAGAAATAAATCAATTAAAAATGAAAAAATTAATTCTAACAAATTGTCATTATTATGCATCATCTAATAATTTTTGAAACTTTACTTTCTAATTACTCAATTGTGAATAATTTATAGTACACACTTCACACATAATTAAAATAGACAATATATGTTACTACCTGAGACTCGCCGAAATTTTCGAAGTGTCTCCACAATTCATAAATGTCTTCCACCACAGTAAGATCAGTGTCCAATATCAAAATTCTGTCAGTAACTGATAATGGTACTATTTTCGGAAAAACCAGCTTCAACATTCCAAATATACCTGAGTAATGGCTGTTTGGTACCCATTTTACATCATCAACAAACTCCACCATATCATAAAACGTATAATTCACTAAATAACACATATTATTACATTTATTTTTTGCATATTCAAAAAATTACCTTGAGGCAGAGCCCATGAATTCATTAATGTGTTTAAAACATTTTCGGTAGAACGATCGGTGATCACATGAAAATGTATTGGATTTACTCGATGGAACAGAATTGATTTTAATAGATTATGGAATAACAATGATGATTTGTAACCGGTACAAACTATACCTATATGCACTACCTCACAGAAATCCTGCGGTTTCTCTTTAATTGGCATGGGTGTCTCTTTGGAGATATTGTCATCTCCCTTAAGCTGTCTGTGCACATGTCTTGGTCCCGTGTTATAGAATTTTTGACCTATAATTTTAATAATACTTTTAAATAAACAAATTAATTGATTAGTATATATTTAACATTGTTGTGGTATAAAAATATTTTATTTTAAATATTTAACGGTTGAATAGTTTAAAGAATTAAAATAACAGATAAATATTTATTAATTTTTAATTTTTGTGTTATATCTATATATTTATATTTAATCAATGATTTTTAATACTCTGTAAATAATGAAACTAATAAATTAATTATGTTAATAAAGATTAACATAGACATATTTGCTGAGACATTAAAATTGTATTGTTTATCTGATAAGGAAAAGGAAAAAAATAATCTAACAAATTAAATTTGACAAACATTGATTGATATTGTTAAATAATAATCATCATACAATATAAATGAATAGTGAATATATAATGTAGCCAGATTGCATCATAAGTTACATTATGCCATTTTGCTATTATTTTCTTTTAAAAATATCAATTAATCAATAATTAAATACCTTTAAGCACAAACATAATAAACAGGGCCTCTGCTTTGTTTTATATAATTTAAAAATAACCCTATATAAATAGATACTCAAAGAAATATTCTAAACTCACCTGTAATATATCGGGGGAAGACATTCAAGAATAAAACAATTAAAGTAAAAAGGATCAAACAAACAACTAGCCATTGTCGAGTAAATTTGCAGAATAAGGCATTTCCTCTTTTAGCCCGAATTTTTGCTTTCTATTTTCGAAATTTCAATGAAATAGGTCTTCGCAGATGCTAAAACGAAACGACAATGAATGTAAAAGTGTAAACGACCTAGAAAATTACTTACAGAACATATATTCGTATTATTCACTTATACCAGTTAACAAGCATTGTGTTTCATTTAAAGGAAATGTTTTTAAAATGTGACAAACATTTCTGGATCCGAATATAAATAAAGGTTTCGCTGGAGGCGCTGTTGCCATATTTCGATGTGACAGATCTCACCTTATCATGTATTATAACAATAAGCCATACTTCTTAATTCTGATAAAATTAATCAGGAAATTATTCTGCCTACATATATGAAAGTCTTATAGATGTTAAAAATCTATTTTGTATGTATAATGTATTTTTTAATGTGCGTAAATGCTATGTTTAGACATTTTAAATAATTTAATATATTTTTATAAGTATGTATGTATTGTATTTTAATTCACAATGTAGTAAATTCAACGCAATCTTTAAGTTACATGTTTTGAATGACAGAGCTCTGAAAATGATCATCTCAACAATGTGTTCATAGAGGGCTCTAATATTTATAAAGTATTCTAGTATTTACGTAAAAAAGAAGTTATTATATTTTTTATAAAAAAATAATTTATAAACCTTGTATTACAATATTTAAAATGTTTTTATGTACAAAATTAGAGATTCCAAAGATGAAACTATAAAATTTAATGGTAAATATAACATAATGAGTGTTTATTTATTTGATACACACGGTGTGCTGAAATAAATTTACGTTTTTTTTTCTATAAGAATATATTAATTACTCTAAAGTAATATCATTTGTAATTTTACAAAAATGTCTGTAACATTTTTAGACAGATAGATAACCATTTACTTTATTTACAATAGATCAAATTTCAAGAACTTTGTTCTGAAAGAACAAGTCCAATCGAGGAAGATTCTGAGATCTTCCTGAGATTGGAATGGATTGGAATTGCTTCTCACTGCCACTGGGTTGTGGAGTGGTACTGAGCCCCAGGATCAGGCCAAGGTGGATCCATCCTGAGGAGAATGTTTATTATCCCATTTGTTGTTGTAATAAATAGTTTAATATATAACTAGTGATATACAGAATTAATAGTCCTCCGAAGTTACATATGAATCGGATTCATATTCTATAAAATTTTTGTTTTTGTTTTCATATTTTGGTTATTCTACAGTATTACTGACAAGTCAAAATTGGCCATAAAAACAAAGGAAAATTAAACATTACTCCTAAAAACCGAAAATACCTGTTGACATTAATTGTTAGAAAATATTGACAATGATGAAACGTATCCCGCAAATAATTCTGCCAGTTTCACCACTAACAACTGATAAATGGTCAGTTAATCAAATCCATTGGCTGATCGACCCAATGTAACTGTGCCTGATTTCATAAAACAGGAATTATCACAGAAAAGTTTAATTTCAATGAATTTTTTCAATTTATCCGTTGATAAACTCGGGTTTTATACGTGTTAAACAGCGACACTTATTACAAGTAACAGGAGAATTGCATTATGCAATGTGCATAACAGTAGTAATGATGATGAATCTAATGATGATGACATGATATTACTAACTTTACGCGCTAAAATAAATATTAAAATAAATAATTGGATCCCCTATTGAGAGAAATTTGTTTAAATTATGTTTGTCTGAATTCAGAATTTACTTACTTTCCATTTTTTAATTTTGTAAAAGAATTGATGAAATTTGATATAGAAAGTCATTTATTGAGTCTGCTGCATAGAAACTTGTTTTCCGTTTTTATATGTTGTCCAATGTCCACCCAATTACAGGCTTTTACATTTATTTTTACACATTCTGATTGTGAATTTTAAAATACTAAAAGTGCCTTTTTATATATACACGATTAAGTTTAATTAATCAAGGAGTGGAAATAATGTAATTTATTTATATTTAAATTATATTGTTTATAATTATATTATATTGTTACGTTTAAAAAATGCAATATACATTTTCAATCACACGAAAACGTAAACTATAAGTAGGATTTTCTGGTATAAATTCAAACCGCTTGAATTTATGGTTCATTTCTTCCAGATAATCGCTATCTTTCAATTTCCCTTAAAACAACCTTCGCGCGGATCTTACTGGCAAAGCAAGCTGGATTCAAGAGGCATTTCTTTCCGGTCCCTTTTGTAAGCCTTTGTAGCAACATCAGATAAATTGCACATATATATTCACACATTCGTGGTGGGCCGTTCTTTATTCCATATTTTCCGTTTTGCGAAGATCGAACCGATAAGTACGGTGTCGCGCATATTCTATTAAGAGGTTGATGGGATGGTGTGTTCCAAGACACTGAAACTTTCCTTTCCGATACCGGCATGACCCTCAGGTCGATCGTATAATGCTTATCGAGCTTCGACGGTTGCTGTGTATATCCGTTCTGGACCAAAATGAGATGCAATCGAGATAGTGCTGCAGACTGCACTATGTGATGCTAATATTATATAGTGGCCATTGGTAGTTCAACCAATCAGGTTGAACAACGTATGTAAATAAATTTTATTTGATTATTTGAAAGTTACATAATATTGATTTAATTACCTGTGTTTGTGAAGTGAAATTTTTCATTTTTTATATCTTTTAAAGATATTTAATTTTTTCTACATTGTCTCGATAATAAATGTTACGCAATTTCTTGTATTTTTATTACAATTACAAATAACATAATTTTTCATATTTTTTTCATCAACTTCGGTACTTATATTTTATTAAAAATTTGTCTGAAAATACAGCTTTTCTGTTTTGTTTATTGTGATATTAATATGCAATAACCTAGAAAGTATAACCAGAAAAAAATAAATTAAATTACGTTTTGTCAAGAAGAAAAGATTTTAAAAATATAAAAATATTTTTGAGATTTTTTATTGCTATAATTTAAGCAGGATATCTGATTTATTTTTTATATTTCAAAATACGTAGTTTAAAGAGATTTGTGAATATTATGAAATATTTCAATTTCAGTTGTGTTTAAATAACTAACTAAATAACAACTACATATTAGAGATATTGATATTGTAACGTAATTGTAGTTCAGATAGTAATTCAGACAACAGTTTTGAACAGTTATCTGAACTGACGATCGACATACAATAAATTAATATTTATTTGTAAATTGCTGGTCTTTCGAAAATGATGGCTCAGCGCTGACTCTGTTCGCTACCCTTTACTCTTGTCTATACACCTGTTACTCACATCCGAATTGACCCCCACAAAGTAATCAAATATACTTTGACGACACGTGCTCCAACAAAATTTACATATGCTTAAGTGCAAACACATTTACATTTGCCACGGAACTCGAATTATGGACGGGACCTTTATCTGTTCCAACCGTACGTTTTCCTTTGGGATCTTATGGTTTTACAATGAGTTCTTCCTCCTGTTTTACTCGGTCTATATTGGATTGTTTTGATTTATATGCTGGGGAATGGCTGTAATGTAAGCCTGTGCTTTATTTGCTGATCGTTTCCTTATTAAGGGAATGTAAATGCGAAACCCCTAAGCTAAAGTCATCAGCATTAAGTGGAATGTCGAAGGAAGGTCGTATATTAATTTAGAACCTGACCTGTTTTAACTGTCGGTTACGTTAGAAGGGAGAGTTTCAAGCACTATGGGATGAGTAGTAAAGTCTATAACTAAGTCTTATACTTGCTAACTCAGTAGGCATTTCTGATCCTCATAATTTAAATAATACTGTGTTGTAATTCAAATCTTTTTCAAATATATACATATATTAATAAATAAAAGTATTTTTAAATATACTGAATTAAAAAAAAAAATAGACACATTCAAAATGTATGAACAATAAATTTGATATCTTTCTTACTATGTTTAAAGTAAAAAATGCGTTCATTTACCACCGAACCATTTTTTCAAGTTGTAAAAGAAAAAATAATCTGAGGAGGCTAAATCTGAAAGTGTGGAGGAGTAATAGGAATATCAACTTATTGATTTTGACAATGATAATAATTCAAAAATAATTATGGAAATTGTCACATAACAACATGTTTTCCATTTCTTTCTGTCAACTCCTTTTGTTACACTCAATATTAGGAAGGTAAGTACAGAATTTAGAGTACAATCTACTTCATAATTTTGATCATTTGCATCATAATAAACAATTACGTCAACCATCGTAAGGTTCGTATTTTCAATATTTCAGTGTAATTTCTACAATGTAGACAATTGGCATTAGAATGTGGAAAATTATAATAGAATATTTTTGGGATCAGACCAATCCATAAAACAAACATCCTATTCACACTTATAACGAATCCCTACGTTCATACGCCATACAATGCTCCAGTTTTACGTAAATCAACCGATGCAAAGATACCGTCGTAATTCAAATCTCCGAACTAAAAGTTTTTTTTATACCATGAAAAACGTGATGTAAATGAGAATGATTCGAGCGACTTTATGAATTTAGTATAATGCAATTAAATTTAAGTGATTTATAAGTTGAAGTTTGTAGAGTGTAAGAACATTAAATTTTTTCTGCCAGCAGCGAACACCGAAGACAGCTTAGATGCGAAAAGGGCGGGTAATTAACAGGAGATCCTATGCAAATGAAGTGAGGAAAATGTGAAAAATGATGCCCGCAAGGTTATAGTAAGCTATCGTTTAGAGCTATCGATTTTTATGCTTCTTGAGCAAGGATCACTTTTCTAGTAAGTCTTTTTGTGGGTGTTAACAATTATTCTTTTTATTCACATATGTAAAAGAGATTCTGGGACAAAACTATATAATATTAAGAATATATTTGTCACTGTTAACTGTTTTGTAATCATTATTTGTGAGGCACTGTTTTATATATCGGTCTCAACCTAATCAACTGGAAGATATTGAAAGCCCGTCATGGCATGTCTTTAAGTGTCTGAAGTCATGTATTCATTGATTAAAATTGTTTTGCATGGATCCCAGCCGTGTTGCACATTGTACACGAATCCCTTGTAGTATTGTAGTTGTCAAATGTTGCACGGCGCACAATGTCACCGGCAATTTGCATCTCCAGTCCGCTATGCTCTCGAGGAATCCCAACAATGGTTCAAACACTATTGTCGACGGTAATTTGTCATGTGAAACTGGGTACTGAGAAATTACTGTGTAATTCATATAATTATGAAAGAAAGACAAGATAATTCAACAAATACAATTTTGAAATAATGGATCTTCAATAAAGATTCCAGTAAATCAATTAAAAAACTTCTTTTGATGCATCCAAATGTGTCTGTGACTGAATGGATGAGTTTCAATGTTCTAAATTTCTATTGATGTTTTCAAATAATTAAATGCACTGTGTAATTTATCCAATTGTACCCTTTTGTGCAACACACTTTTAAAATTTAATTACAAAATAATACAATGGTAACAAATAAAACGGAAGTAAATTGCAGCTTCAAATGAATAGAATTTTGTTCGTTCTACTTAATGTTGTCTCACAATTTAATTACTGACGTACATACAAATATCGATCCATTCCGTGATTCCTCCAAATTGGGTCATATTTCTACCGATCTAATTTTAAAGCTATTTCCTACTTTTTATGCACAATTTATTAATTTATCGTACTGATGTAACTCAAATTAAAAATAAAAAACTTCCGTATAGGATTAACCAATATTATTTATAAAATTAGAATCCCCAACCCGTATTTCGTAAACCGTCGAGTGCACAAAATAAAACATAGAAAGAGTGTGGAACGTTTTAAGAGCTTGGTTAAGATGTGCTAATGGAAAACTGACAAGCATGCACATAAGTATTAAATGAAAGGCTCCGGCAAAAGTAAAAATAAGAGCCCATGGTGGATTTTGGACCCAGCGTCAGCCAACACCGAAATCAAGTGCTCCACTTGGCGATTTACGAGTGTTCTCGCGGCGTCATCTAGGGACCGTTCCGGATTAATGAGATTCGTTTTATATGACAATTTAATTAATTCAGACTATTTTAAATAGAAATGAAATTGTAAATCATTGTGGTTAGTTACTTTGTTTCAAATTGTTTCATGCTCTTGTTGATAATTATTCGTTTGCCATGTTACTTAATTGTTATATTGTAATTAAATTTTGAGCAAAATTTAATCAATTACTCATATTAAAAGCTCTTGTCATTTGTTAAATAGCAATTTTAGTTGTAGAATAATAATAACCTAGTAAAAAAATAAATATAATAAAACTGTGTGCCTGTGGAGGCACTGTGTTCATCAAAAATAAAATAAATGCATTTAAGAGTTGGCAGTGGAAA
Source organism: Aethina tumida (assembly GCF_024364675.1). Classification (NCBI taxonomy): domain Eukaryota; kingdom Metazoa; phylum Arthropoda; class Insecta; order Coleoptera; family Nitidulidae; genus Aethina; species Aethina tumida. The sequence goes on from NC_065441.1 coordinate 10,506,961, forward strand.
AGTCAATTATGATCTATGGACAAAAAACTTATAAAAACTTTGAAGCTATAGAAGGAAAAACACATCAAGAATGTGAAACAGGGCAAAAATAATTGGGCGTCATGTTAAAATTGTGGGGGCTAGGCGATGGAATCCGCCTCACTCCATTCCTATAGCAGAAACACGACCGAAAACGGCCGATAAAATATGAGCCGCTCTCGCAGCTATCAATCCGACGCGGTTTCGATAACATCATCAATCTCCCCAATATCAAACGTCACTGCTGAATTCTAAGTTTGGAAAAGTTTGAAAATTCCACTGGTCGCACAGTGTGCAGGTAGGTTATAATTTTTGTTTAACTCTATATAGATTATAACGTATTTGTAAATTGTAAAAATTAATCAAGCAATAAAATATAAATAGCAGTTTGATATGAAATAAACAATTTATAATTAAATAATATTTTAACTGATAGTTAGGACACCCTAACGTTTTTTAGTATATACCAATGGAAAAGCGTTTACTCCAACTAAATCTCGAGAAAGACAACTTGCGCAACAGAGACAGTAAAAATCTCTCACACCAGTTTGACCCGTAGTGGGAGACTTTTAGTGTCTCTGTCGTATATGACGTCTCTCTCTAGATTCAGTTCGACTAAACGTTTTTCGATCGGTACATTGTATAGTGATTTACTTAACTGAGTCATTAAATTAAAAGAAAAATAAAAAAGATACATTAATCTGAAATTTTGGTTGTTTCTGAGATTTAATAAGGATATCATTTTTAGTTAATTAATTATAAACCATAATAAATCATTTGAACTACAAAAATAAATAATAATTTGACACTTTAGAAATTGGCAATATTGACAACTCATATTTGAAATAACATAAACTGAGTAAAAAAATTAAAGAACATGAATTGTTATTATCCAATAAAATATAATATAATATGACAAAACAATAGTGTCTTAAATTTGTTAAATTTTAAAATTATTTTATAAAATAAATTATATAAAATCAATTTTGTAATAAAAATAAAATATTTATCGGTAAAACTGTGTAATAATAATAGTGTGTATCAAAATAGTATTTAAACTTTATATATATTATCAGATTTTATCGGAAACTTATTTTTTATGACCTTGCATTAAACTGTTATATATTTTGATATCTCATAAATCCCAATAATTACAGACGCAGTCCGACGTTTCAACTCGTTCAATTTAGAAAATCTGGACCGAATCCGCGGCGTCGAGATCACGTTCCCAGTCGCTCCGTTAATCTTGGGAATCACTGCTTTAATGGTCCCCCAATAATTTACGTTAGTCCCGATCTCGCGTATTCCTGGCCTTGCTCCGTCTCTGCACCGGCGTCCGATTTATTGTAAATTAAATAAAACGCCCCGAAACGAGTGTCCCAGATTTCCGTGCCAGATCGTAATTTTCCACGCGGACGATATTTTCGCGTGCCGATGCATTTAAATAGCGGGTCCGGGGTAGACAAAGTGCCGGTCCTGCAGCGCCCAGAAAACGGGATTAGTTGAGATTAAAGTGTCTGCAGTTGGCCACTATGTTTTGGTTAGATGTTTGAATGCAAAGTGTTTAAATACGATTTTATTAAACTGTCACATCTAACAAAAAAAAAAAAAAATTGTAAAGATTTAATTTAATTATATTATTCATAAGTTTTTAAGAAAGAAGTAGAATAAATTATTATTTAAATATGTTTGTTATTATGAAAACTGGAAGCTTTATAAATCCTTTCAATTCTGGAAACATTGAAATGGATAAAATAAATTTCAAAATCATTTATAATATAAATTTATGCAATAAGCTTATTATATGATCATTGAGTTAATCGATTTATTAAAATCCAATTTATTAATTAAAATAATAAAGTACATTGTGTGAAAATTACGATTTATACTGAGAACAATTCCATTTTTGACTAAATATGTGCCAACCTAAATTTCATTTATTGCGTTACTTTATATTGTGCATTTTCCGAAGTGAAATGGAAATTTATTTTGTTCATTATTTAAATCGAACTTCTCGACATTTTCCACCTGTTCAAACTTTCTTGGCTTTTTCTTGTTTTTCTCGTTGGACTTGTTGAATAAGATTGAATTTGGCTGGAGAAACTTTTATTGTGTTTACAAGGACTTCCGGACAAATAACCGCGAATTAAAGGCAAATTACAAAAATGATTAATGTCTACTTGTCTATTTGAGGACGGCCTTATGCCATAGGTAATATGAATTCATTAATTACGGAATTTCAGAATTTCTTTTCACAATATAATTTTAAATTGCTTAACATAATTTTCCTATTTATTGTAAAAATTATATGAAGAATTGTTATATTTGTATCCATTATATCCATGCGCCAGCTATAAATAAAGCGACAAGTGGATTGAAGCATGTCGGGACTAGCGGAATAAAAAATAAGTGCTTAATGGAAATTATGTGTAGCTGAAAGAGAGCTCGAGTATTTGTTTTAAAACCCGTATTGCTTGTGACGACGTCGCACAATGTAAAAACGTCATTTAAAATGTACAGAGACAAATATAACATATTGTACATACATATAAAGTTATGATTATAATTATAGCAGTTAGTAATTGGATCTTTTGAGTGTTTGGGCAAAATCGATAGATGTATTTGGATCTTCTTTTAGATTTTTACTGATTACGTATGTTGCAGTTTCGTTTTTAAAATCTTTTGAAGATAGACATCGGTAATACTGTATGGTAATTTGTCTACAATGAATGGGAAATGCATTGAGTAATTTTCGATGTGTTGTAGATATGATTTATTTCGAAGTCCGAATTTTGTCACATTTGATGCAATGCATAGTAAGGTAAAATATGTTAGGCTGTCAATATGGTAGTGACATTCTTTCATTGCAATACAATAAACAATGTCAGAATTCGATATTCAATTAAAGTTATAATTGACCAGTATGCCAATAATAATTCATCCTTAATACTAGCCAATTGACCTTTTAAACTATCACAGGAAAGTTAAACCCAATAATTTGACCTATTATTACACAGAGTTCCACCTAATTAAGATTAATATTAGAAAGCTGATGTATTAATTAATCGCATATTTACATTTATAATTGTGTTTGTTATTAGCATTTGCAACACAAATTAAATAGTTTATAAAATGTCTCTCATGATTATAACAATTTCGTTTTCAAAATATTAATATTGTATGATTATAGGGTATAGGATTTCGTACTCGTTATATGTTACATTATTTATTCTTAAATACTAGTTCACATGAATTTTATATTATTTTTTATTAATATTAAATTATATTTATTTTTACTTTATCATATTTTTTTCTTTTTCAATACGTCTACTTTTTATTCAAAGGAAAACATAATTAATATTTGGTTGTTAAATATGCCGTTATAGCAAGTGCAGGTCCAAAACTTTTGGGAATTTTGAAAACAAGAAATTGTAATAATAATAATAGTAATATTCTTATCTATAAAGCCGGTTGGTCGGATCAAGTTTCGGTCCAAACAATGGACATAATTGTACTTGAGCAAACTATTTATAGAATATGTTGGGTTATATAACTCGGTTTAACTGTCCCCAGATACTTATAGTAATCCGACGAAGATTACTTCGGTTAAGCACCGCTGTCTGCCATTGATCCACTATAACTAGTTTAAGGAATTACTAGACCATAAAACTATACGTTTATATGGAACAGAACACAATTTAAAACATCAATATTAATAGACCTGTGATTAAAGTAATCTGACTAAATTTTAATTCAAGTATCTTGGGAATAGAAATACATTTTCAATTAATGAAGAAATCTCTAACAATAATTTAATGTAATTTATATTTATTAATAATATAATTATATGTAATGTAATATAATATAATAACCAAATCATAAAACTCCGCCTAAGGTCTATACGACACTAAAAACTTCTCTCATAAAAAGCAATAATGACCTAGTAAAATTGCACGACGAGAATCTAGAGCATTTAAGCCATCACTCGAGTCGTATTCATATTGAATCTACATCCTTTAATCAAACTTCCGAAGTAGCGACATAATGCAATTGTTATCACATTAAACTGTAATTGCTAATAGTTCGGTTTCGTAAAGCTTCTTTATCAGAACAACATAACAGTAGAATTAATTAATTTCACAGACGAATTCTAAACATGACGAATCAGAAAATGTTATAAATAATATTGAAATTTCTTAACTTAGATATTAAACAGATTAAACTGCCAGTGACACATATTAAACCGATTAAATCTGTTCAATAACAAAGTTAACTTCAACCAATTACAACACGAATATTGTTTATACCGTTTTCTAATTCGTGTTCATTTTGGGAAGTTGTATTTTATGAAAGTGGTTACTTTACAGAATTCAAGAGCGGAATAAATTTTAATTAAATAGGCGGTGGGGTTGTAATAAATTAATCTCTATAAACCCATTTAAAATTTTAAATTAGATTGAATCAGCATTTCAAACAAACATTTTGTTCTTGAAAACAATATATTTCTGGTATGAGAATTAATATTAATTACATGGTGGAGAAGGACTCTTAGATGCAGTGTTCAATTACACTCTCTTGGCAGTTCAACAACGTGTGAACGACAGTTAATTCGGATTTCTTGAGTGAAAATATTCCATCTAATTTAATTTTAGGAATCAGCATGCAAACTTCAATTATGAGCTGCATCTCTCACATCTCAACTATGCAAAACAATTAGATATCCTGCACCTTCCCGACCGCGTTCACGTATGTGGGCTAGACAAGTTTTATACAAATATTTTAGTGAATGATGAACAGAGCATCAAATTAAATTGCTTAATTAGACAAGTAAATAATAAAATATTTATGCAAATACATGATGTTATAAAATATATACTGTACAGTAGGGGCCTTGCTGAAATTTGACCACAGACCTACAAGAAAACTTCTAGTTTATACTAAAAATGTTAAATTTTGACTTGCCTGTTCAATTCTGCTATGGGGATGCTTCAATTATTCTGGGTTATGTAGGGATATATTAAACAGTAATTTGCCTCCATATATTGAAGAAATTATGCCTTAAATAAATATGTTTCAGTATGAAAACGATCTCAAACACAAATCCCAAATTGGGACAGATTGCTTAAAAGACCAAAGCATCGATGAAATTTTGGGGAATCATTTTTATAACTAAATTCGGTATCAAAATTATACAAATTGTGTGTCATAGAATAATATACTCAATGAAATAATTTACCTGAAAAACTATTTTTTGGGTTTATTCAATGAAACTAGTATCCTAAATTAAATTACTTTTAAATTTTATGTATAGAGTTGTATTTAAACATTAAAGATCCTTGTTCTGTAAATCGTTAGCACTAAAATAACGCAAGAAACTTTTAATATTACCTATACATTACATTCCAAATAAAGTTTAAATGTTATTTTACAATTAGCTTAGTTAATAGTGCCCCAAAGGTTAAAATTAAGTTAAAGTCAATGACCATATACGAGCTTTCAACACAATTACACCTTTTTCATTACAGTGTAACGCAACGATGGACCAGGCAACATTTATTGTCAATTGTGGCGCCGAGAGTGGGCTTATAACTAAAGAGTAGTCTGCATTATATTTCCACCGAGACTCTCAATTGTAACCGGAATAACAATGAATTAAGTTGTTCTGTCGTGTTTGTAAAACGGAGTGGCGGCAAACAACTGAGCCCCCAATTCGGCCTTAATCACGGCCCTATGTCGAATAAATCTTCCTGTCTTCTATCATGTTCATTGGCCAAAAGTCCAGATCCGATTATTTCAGACAATAGTTTTGTTCTACATTATAATAGTAATAAATTAACAATTGTTTTTGTTCTATTTGAAAATGCCAAATGAAATTCTATTTCGATTTTTATTAAGGTCTGAGTGGCTAATGTGATTTGAAGAATTTAAGAATTTTTTTAAAACTTTTTTTAAAACTTTTTGCTTAAAATTAGTTTTTATTTCATATTAATTTGAATTATTTTAACTGCAAAAGAGCTAATCAGTTGTCAATAAATTATTTGTAAGGACGTTAATCTGATTACACAAAAAAATTCATTAAAATAAAACAAAGTGGTTATGTTGGGGTATTACCGCTTGAATTAATAAAGTTCATTTTCACACATGAACTGGATTCACGTCAGTTTTGATTTAAACCCTCGAAATCCTCGAAGACGCGTTAATAAAATCGACGCACGTACTGTATCCATCCGGACAGTATATCTGTCGAGGATGCCGCCTGCACTAGTGTACATTAGGCATATGATAGGGATATTCGAAAATGCACTCCACAGGGAATACGTTCCGTGTGACGTTTTTTCCTCCGTCACGTTCCACATTCATTGTCCTCCCGAGGTGTAACTGCGGAACGCCACTTTTATTCGCACTTTCCTCGCGAAAATATATTGTGACATCAAGTGCGCCCGATAAATCTTAGGTGCGACACTGTGGGCCCGGTAAATTGGTATTGAAAGGGGCCAATTTAAACTTTTATTTACAAAAGCTTCTCGAACTTCTTACCTACGACGACAGCGACTTTTTGTGACGGGAATCGCACGTTTTTCCTTGGAACAATTGATTCATTCGAGAGTATACTTGTCACATATAAACTTAAACTAAATAGACTTACAACGTAAAAAATATCCAACATGATTTTTTTTAAATACGTTCAGTTCTATATTAAAATATTATTTAATGAAAAATTTATTTTTTATTTAATAAAGGGAAACAGTCTATCGAACTTTATAATTGTAATTAATGATTAATCAATCATTCATGTAATATGTAATTATCATCGAATTTAATATTAAAATATATTTAAAAATTAATTTTTTTATGTTTAAAAATTTATATTGTATGAATATCATTCATTATTTGAATCGGTTAATTGGAGTCCGCCATCGGAATATTTGGAGGGAGTGAATAATGTGCGAATAAAGTTCAGGAAGACGTCGATATTTTGGATTGTGGCCACTTGTGCAATAACCAAACAATGGTTTACAGAAGAAGGAAAGTCATGCGAAGTGTTTACGGAAACACGGTCTTTTTAATTTTTTCCTATCGTCTCCAATTTATGCTTATACTCAAATTTCAGTTTTGGGATATGAAGTGGTGATCTTCGGTGAAGAATTCCAATTTTGTTTAGCTATGCATGATGACGACTTGTAAGAAGACTTCGCGACAAAATCACAATTTTTCAATTCAAAACCTAGTTACTTTCCAGTTCTCCATCTACAAACTTTGGAGAACCTTCAGTATCAAGTAGACGTCTATGATCTATGTCAGGATGAAAATAATTACCTTATTAGTCAAAATCAATGAAATCTGACCATTGGATCACTGTGTTCTATTTCCTAAGTCACTAAGTGTATAATGAAATTATTTTAAAGTCAGATAACTTGTTAAAAGTTATTTAATGATGAAAAATTTATCGTATTTTTAAATTTTAGTTTCAATAATGTCGTCAGTAAGTTTCTTACTGAAATCCTCCACTTATTACGACGGATAATGGCAAATGCACAAAAATGGTCAAATACATTTCGCCATCGGCAGTTTTAGTGCTTTTCACTATTTGTCATTGCCTTTTTTTCTAAATCACTTTTGTGTTCGATCATTTCACGAAACGTTCCTTCTGGATTACAATATAAAAAACATTTTTATTCATCCATCGCCTGAAGGGAAATAACTTGAAAGGAAATATGTGTACGACTATATTGTGTATCGTATGTTTTATTATTCCTCTTTTTTATATGTTATAAGCTGAGATTACCAGGTTTTATCAAATTCATATTGGTTATATTTCGTTATTCAAACCTTTAGAGTCTTGAAAATAATGCACCTCAAATCCTCTTTATTCAAGATCGTATTAACCGAAGGCACGAGAGAAATAGAATTCGGAAACGTAGGTAACGAATGGGGTATTCTTGGCAACGGCAACTATGTAGTTTCTTCGGGGTGCGGAGACGGTGTAGGTGTGTAACGTTGGGGAACATAAAAGGGCGCTAGAGATCCGGCGTTTGCCCGGAGGATCTACACGCGATTGTAAAACGGGCTTTTAATGGCCCCCATTATTATGGCACTCTGATTAAGTCGTTCGCTCTAAACTTACATTTATCTTTAAGGCTGCGATCTACTTTGCACTTGTGTTTTCCATTTTACCCGGGTTTTAAAGATGAGGTCAGGTTCCACGGCACTTTCCTTAATATTGACAAAGTGACTTTAGGCAATTAGAGTTAGAATGTATTTAGAACAATTAATTTTTATTCTCCATAATGAATGTTCTATTAAACTTGGGAAATATACCAGCTTTTTTATAATAAAATTTTCACAGTAATTGTTAATAACAATACGTGATTCCAAGATGAATTAATAATATAGGTGGTTGTAAATGTTCTAAGCACCAAATAATAAATTGTAGCTGAATCGTGACTAGCTACCATGTATTCGAATGAAGTTTTGTATTGTGTCTCCCATTAATTTGGGTTAAATCTCGGGTAGACCGTTGTTAAACAAAACCACAATAGTACAATGTATAACCCACTTAAACTTTACCTAGCCCATACTGGCTAGGTAACAAACCGAGCCAGGAACATGGGACAAGACCTAAAACATTACTAGAACCTTTTTAAATGGATTCATTTCAAAGGTATACTACGGAAAGAAATATATTATCTAAACAAAATTTCTAGTTAGACAAATACGACATAATTATATTAAAATTGTCAAAAATTTTATACTAAATACATTTGTATTTTATTATAAAATTAAACTAGTTAGAAACTAATTATTATAATATAATTAAACACACAAAAAAGATTTGAATATAGCCTAATAAATAATAGATAGTTTGCAGTTTGAATAAAGATGGCAAAACTATAATAATAAATAATATGAGTAAATTTTAAATTCAGGATATAATTATCAGATATTTGAAATAGTAATTATGCATATCTGTTTATATAATCATAATTTATATTTTATAAGTTACGTTAACATCAATATAGGTTAAATTCAATAATTTTAATTAAATTAATATTCATTTACCGCTGATTAAAATTTGCATTCCACAGGAAAAACACTAAATTACCTACTCGAAAAGAGAACAAAGAGCAACAACCCACAGTTAAAATCATTAACATTTCTATACTTTCCGCATTTGATCAAATGTTAACCGAGGCATTCAAATAGAAATAATTCATTTACACTTTTCACCGAGCTTCCAAGTTATTTGAATAGAGAATTTACATAACTAGAATGGCACAAATTTATAAAGAAATAAAAAAGAATAGAAAACTGTCAGTAAGAAAAATTTTGTTAAAAAAAAATGAATTAAGATCATGGAAATTGTAAAATGCAATTATGAATTTAATCTACTTTTCAATACTTCTCTTGGTATTTTTTTAAGTTGCACCGAATTTCGCTTCTGTTTGCCAAAGTTTATATTTAAAACTTAGAGATGATTTTAGGGAAACTGAAACACAAAATGCATAAGAAGTATATCTATTAGAAAAGTCAAGTGACATATAATTATTAGTCGGTCATTAGGCTCTAATATTTTTTCAGTTTAAAATTAAAATTGCATTCTCATTTACCCTCATAAAAATTAGTGTTTTTTTTTGTTTGCAAAAGTTTGATTACAAATTTTCATCAATATGCACATATATTTGAGTAATTGTAAATTACACTTTCGTATTAATATGTAATATAATTTGTATTCGGTGCAATAAATATATAACTTAAGCATCCATGCATAGAATATTGCTTAAGGAACATAATTTATTCGAATCGTTTCGATCGTAATTTTAATGTGAAATATAAATTCGGCGAGCACTCCATAAGAACAATGATTTAGGGCAGAGTTCGGTGTGTAGGACTGCGCTAATTTGCTATGGAGCCAGCTTATCACTGAGTTCGATGTCTGATCTGCGTGGTTGGCCTGCCTAACGATGGATGCCCCGTATAATTTACGCTCCCGTTTTCGATTTATCGCCTCTGCCCACCCGTTCACTTTTTATTGACGCTGTTATGTACTCCCAACTGCCTGTTTCAGAGACGGCCAACTTTAATTTACCGTCCTCCGACAACTTTTTCTTCCTAGTCCTGCTGCTTTTGCATGTCAATAAGGATGTTGGGTAATTAATCCAGTTCGCTCCGCATAAAATGTGAAACATTTGATTTAAAATGAAAGTATGGAAATGAAATTCTGAAAAATGCAATAACTTAAGCTGGATAATATAAATCCTTGTGAGTTGTAATAAGCTTGGCTTTGTTGTGTACATTCAGTACGTGTGTCGTCGGTTCTCGCAGCTTCAATTCCTCGTCTTACTTTATTTGGTCGCATTCAAGTGTAAAGTATCGATTATAGATATACGTATAAATGAATTGGACTATGAGTTGGCATTACGCTCCTTGAAAGGAGCATTCTTGGAATGAAAATAGTAAAAGAAAACTGCCAATAGTTGTATTGTTCAGAGCAATGTAAGACCCAGACCAATAAAAGTGAATGAACTATCAAATACAAAGATGTATTTTGCGTTGTCGGTACATATTAGAGAACATTGTATTTTCAATAATATGTAGTTTATCAATTCATTCTAAAGTTCCCTCTTTTCTTGACTAATGATCAAGAAATTGTGCAAGTGTACACTATTATATTATTTATATCACAACTATATAATTGAACATAAGTTCGACGGATAATCGTTTAAACTTTTAACCGAAATTATGACATGACAAACCAAAACTTCAAAACTATCAATAAACTTAAAGTTTTATAATTTAAATAATAAACAAATTACTTTAAATCGTGAGTGATATATTTCAGTGGATTATAAATAATAACATGTGCCTTTACTATTACATATTTTATTTCCATAGTGAAATTACATCCAATATACAGTAAAAACTTTAATAAATAATGTGTTTAATATATCCCATTGGGTTTCCCCGATAATTCTAAAATATTTCTTTTGATATGTTATATTGTGTCCAAGATTACTAATAATGAATAAAATGAAAGACTTGTTTTGAAAACTTAAAAGTCATTATCAAATTAAAAAGTTGCACAATAATTTACACACAATAATCAAAGCAATTCTATGGATTTCAACAAAATCAGCAGCACTAAAATAAGTCAGTACGTAACTTCTCATAATGATCAAAGAAACAAACTTCTTTAGGAAATTGTCTTTAAATTCGTACCAAAATTAGCAATCACATACACGAATCTCAAACTATTGCTTATACCTGGTCTATCACTTCCTGACATGGTAAATCAAAACCAGCGCTGAATGAAGTTACTTGGTTCTCAGTAAATACAGTTCGAAGCAAAAAGAAGTAATGATATTGAACCACAAAAAGTGGTAAAGACATCATTTGATTTAACTTTTCGACAAAAATCAGCAAAAAGATGTGATATTTTATCATCACCCATTGTAATATATAATTTAAATGATTCTGATCTTGGTTAATATTTAACTTAAATACATTTAATTTATTTATGATTAGTATATACAGTAGTAGTATATTACAATCTTCAATACTTCAATCCGATTAATGGAAAAATGTTGGATGTTGTAAATTTGCTATATTAAATTGCCCCAACCTAGATTTATATTCATTGTGTAACCTTTTTGCACATTTCTTTAGCTAGTATTTAGATTTAATATAGTTGTCAGAAGTGGCGCCGGAGTATTTTATTAAATTCTCGTGGGCCCGAAGCCGGGCCATTTGTTATCATAAGAATTTATTAAAAGGTTATATTTATAAATAGTGGATGCGGAACAGTGCGAACGTGTCACTGTTCGTGAGATTTATATTTTCTTAAGAGCAACTTTCGTATTTGTATATTGAAATCGCTACCGCCACCATCGTTTTTCCTGTTTACGGTGCTGACGCCATTAATTATAATAAAGAACGATTTTGCTGGCGACTGAACGTTATATTTGAATATAAATGACATCGTAACGGGTCTTTGTTTCCTTCAAAATAATTATCCTTCGTTACGTTGATGCAAAAGGTCTGAAAGGTGGGAGAGGCTGAAAATTACTTTTACAGGATAAATAGAATTTAAATTAATACATTTTCAAAGCAAAACTTTATCAAACTGCGGCTATTGATATTTGAAAAATGTTATATAAATTTTTAGTCAGTCTGTAATACAACATCAAAGATAAATAAGAGCCGCTGTTCATTTAAAGCTTCAGCTTGATCGCAATTCGGATAACTTTGTTCGCGTGCTCAATCCCTTTAAAGAAGTAAATCTTCTATAATAATTTAGTAATTTCCTGAAAGATATCGGCAATTTCTTACTAGCGTTTCTGTGATAATATACTAGTTTTGTTGAAAATATCAAGCTCGGATTTATAGATGGATTAATCGATCCGCTTTTATGAAAGGAATACTTTAACTTCAAATACAATTTTAAATCAAAACGCCGTGGAATAATTTGATATTTTGTTTATTAAATAATATAGACGTGCGAAATAAAATGGTCTAATTTAATAATATCATTCAATTCAATCAATTAATCAGGATTAAAAATTATTTAAAAAAGGAAACCGTCTAAAATTAATAATAGTCACACGGAAAAATATCTAATCCTAATGAAGGATGAGGTACTCCCTTTTCTTTTGATTAAAGAAGTTCGAGTAAGTTTTTCACGAAATTGATTAATTTGCTAGTATGGATTTAATATGTAAAATTCCACGAACAGTTCACCACAAAATCATCAAAATCTTCATTGGAAAAGAACTATTTTAAGTACACTTTCAAGCTTATTTCATCATCCAAACTAATCGACCTGTCATAATCAATCTATATTTCATCGCATATCATCAAATACATATTTTTTTACCCTCACTTAATTTATGTAGAATTCCATTGTTCTACTTTTTAATAAACTTTCTTTCTAATGGTTGATTGACCGCGGTTTAATGACTGGCCTATTTTCAAACATGTTTTACCTTTAATCTCTTTGTTAACATAGGTTTCACGATAACCTTGATGTTGTTCTTCTTCAATGCATTAATTGCCACTACAATTTCTTCAAACGCATTGCCAATGCAATTTGCCGGTTCTGATACTTTAGACAGACTTTTGAATAAATTTGAAATCTATTTAAAAAGATAAATTTCAGGTAAAATCTGAAAATAAGACTTTTTAATTAAGTTTTTCCAATGTTACACTTTTAATTTATACTTTACAAACAAAAAAAAGAAAGTTTTTAAGCTTAACAAAATTCAGATATAATGTTTTATTTAATATAAGTATATACAATTAATTATCCAGATGTCAGGTTGACTTGCACCTTTTTTGGAAAATCCGGAATTTATAAAAGGTGGTGTTAGTTATAAAGGGATGCCAGGCATCGATCTTGTAGCCATTTTGACAGTACCGAATAGGTCTTGGAACTCGCGGAATGTCAATTATTGGTCGGCACACAAGAAAACCGAGGAAATTCTGACACGGTATGTCTTTGAGGAACGCGTTCCAAGGCCTGTTATTGCTGAACGTGGACTGTGTTTGTGTTCCGAGTTTAAAGGGCCGGCCCCATTGTCACCTGCCCGATATTGCACGTCACTCTGGGATATTTATTATCCCTTATATTAAAACAACCGCATTTGAACGGCCGAATTTCACAAAGCTAGGTGACACAAAAGAAAATTGTCACGCCGCTTATCGATCTCTTTTAGTCGGATAATTTATTTATTGTGTTGTGCAAAGGTCTTTTTCTCGCAATATTTACTACCCCGAAATTTCATTATGTTTCATTTTGTAAAGTTTCATGTATTAAAATCCCAAAACCAAATCGTTTTAATTGTGCTATTTATTAATTAGTTATAATTCTCTTGAAACTTATTTAATTCGTTTTATGTAATTTAAACTTCGAAATTAAGGTACTACAAAATAAAATAATAAGGTTATGTTACACATGCGTGTGTTTAATAATAAGTTTAAGCTATAAGCTGTAATAAATTAGGCGCAGATAGAGGTTTCACTAATTGTAAAGGCTGAACTGAAACGAAACTATAATTGCCATTTAGTTAAATCAACATTGACTGAAGCTTCAAATTATATGGAAATACTAACAGTATTACATGGAGGTTTTAATTACTGAACTGCTTCAAAACCTGTCAGTTTGTGCACACTCATGATTTAACAGCCGCTAACCCAATTGCGACTTCACGTAGGTATTCTGAACAACTAGTCATTACGATTAAAGAAATTCAGGGTAAATCTTGCCGTCTAACCCTCGCCAAATCAAAACCTACGTTGAACGAATTCAAGTTTTTTACGATGGGGTCCGCGTACCTGTTTATTTGAAGCATTCCTTGACCCTCGCGCAATATTCTTAATTGACCATTGGGCCTATGTTGAAATCTGAACGCGGTCCTACCGCAGTTTTGGGTCTCAGCCCTTTGCCGCATTAAAAAAAGAACAGTTTACGGTAGTGGGCGCAGGCCGCAACTCACTTGGAGTAGGTCAGAGGTTATCGTGCTGGGATGGCGCGTCACGCTTAACAACATTGTTTAAGAGCATTTTTGTTACATGATATAACGAATGCGTAATTATTTTATCAATTAGATAATAATAATAATAATAATAATAATAATAATAATAATAATAATAATAATAATAATAATAATAATAAATTTCCAAATTTTATCATAAACATTTATTAATATAATTAGAGTAGATAAAGATATACTTGGGTTTTTCAATTTCTAATTTATAGAGTAGACTACAATCTTGAGTGAAATGATATAGTTTTTTTCAAAGCTATAGTTAATAAATAATACAATTCCTAGGAATTTTTTAGGATTTTCAACTTTTATTTTTAATTTTTTCCATCTAAATTATGAGAGGTTAAAGACTATAACGGACGAAAAATTAAAATTTTCTTTTGAATATTAGGGATATATATTTTAATAGTGGTATAAACGAATTTTCGTTTCCTAACATTACATAATGATAATTTATTTAATAGTTTAGAAGCATTCCATTTCTATTTAGAAAAATACAAATTCGGGTGGGATTAAATGGTGACGAGAACCAACCAACAAAACAAAAACTTAAAAGTCACAATTCAGAAGTCATATAGAGGTTTAAATGTAATCTTTTTTTGGTTCTAGTACACACAAATAGTGTTCCAATTAATTGTTATTGGAAAAATCTATTTAATTGAAGATATTACCGAAATATTGTTAAAAATGCTTAAAATTACATAATTTTGGACTATTCTTCGAAAACTTCTGTAATTTATAAACCATGGTTGTCAATAATTTAAAAACAGAAAATGATATTTTTATGTTAACAAAATATTTACAATGGAAATGTTATTTATTGATGTATAATTTAATTATTAAAGTAATTTGATGTAATAGATATAATATGTAATAAAATAAAATTTAAATTGAAGTTAAATTTAAATAAAAAATAAAATATAAAAATTAATTTTATGAATATGTAAAAACTAATATAAAATATAAAATTTAAAATAATTTTAGATACACGGAACAATGCGTTTTAAATTTAACATAATAATGAAACAATATATGTTTGTAAATGTATTAATTTTCTAGAGCTTTTATTTTATAATAATTTAACTGTATATGATCATATAAACATTATACTTTTTGCCTCAAACTATAGTAATTAATTAATAAAACCGATATGTAATGTGATAATATTGCAAATAATAAATATTCAGAGCTGTGTAATATTGTTTTAAATAATAATATTAGCTGAAAAACATGTGGTAAAAACTGTGCGAGTGTGACACAGTAAATAAATGTTTTTAGATGTGTTTTTGCAGCAGATTCGCATCATTAATTTTTGACAAATTAAGAATATTGCTTATTCACGTTATGTATTTTGAATGTATACTACTTTATTATAGTTACAGTTCTTATTGTTTAATTCGTATAATAATTGTTGTCCTAATTCTAATATATTTATTCTAAACGGTATTTTACTCAATTATCATAAAATATGTTGATAATTAAGAATTATACTCTATCATACGGAAGTTTTTACCATATCGTATTCGTATTAAAAGTTAAATGTATAATTAATGTAAACAAATAAATTCAAAAATAAGAATATATTTAATAAAACAAATTATTAGTATTAAAAATCTATTTGAACAAAATATATTGTATAATACTTCTATAAATAACAACTAAAATGAAACATAATATATAAATACAAAATTATAAAATATAATTGGTATTGTTTAATATTAAAAAGGAATCTTACATTTTAGTGAGGTTGGATGTTGGATATACTTAATAAAATGTTCCATTAAGACAAGCTATTTTGAATTAAAAAACTACAATCTCACAAGCCATAGAAGTTTTGAAAATATTTTGAAATAAGTAATGCTGATTTTTCATTATTGGATTAGTTCTACTTTTTTTATATTTTTTATTTTATATGGTTTATTTTTATTGATCAAGATACATGAAAAATATTGTAAATAAATTAATTTAATAAATAATTCAAATCTACTATTGTTTAAAAGTTTAAATACGACCCAAAAATTCTTGTTATAAATATTATGATCCATATTAAAATTATAACTAAAATTGAATTCGATCAAATAATTATGAGTTTCTCATATACAAGATTCTCAAAAAATGAAAAACGAAATAGTCGTTATTAGTGATAATTAGAATTTTAAATTTAATAACAGTTTTAAATTTAGACTTATCTCTGTATTATTGTTCCCTTGTTCGTGTAAAAATATAATGCGCATTTGCGTAAAAATATAATTCGCATTCGTGTTTCATCAGAAATGTTTCGAGGCATCTTTACCTTTCGACAGTGCAAGGTAGATTAATTGTTTTTAATCAGTTATCATAAACACGTGGAGTGAGCGGGCAGTATGTGGTGGGGGGCCGACAATGCACCGCAAGCGAATTTGAATTCAAGGTGTAACTGCAGATCTGACGCTGACTGTGTATGTATGTGTATGTGTGTGTGTGTGTATAGAGGTTTTAATTATTTTTTTATATAGTTAATCATAATTAATGTTTAATTTAATATGGAACAAAAAAAATAAGATTTGTTTGTAGGAAACGTTACCAAGTAGTATCGATGTGGTGCAAAAAATCTCTTCGCCGACACATCATAGATTGCGGCAATAAGCAGGTCTCTTGTTGGCAGGTTTATCTGACAGTCCCGAGTCGAGCATGTTCCTCTTCGTCCCCGCCAGTTATCAACTAGTGTCCCTTAAT
Organism: Aethina tumida; assembly: GCF_024364675.1. Lineage (NCBI taxonomy): Eukaryota > Metazoa > Arthropoda > Insecta > Coleoptera > Nitidulidae > Aethina > Aethina tumida. The sequence continues at coordinate 10,524,234 of NC_065441.1, forward strand.
ACCAGTGATATTAGTTACATTAGTGGAGGCACGAAACGTCTATTATTCACGGGGAGCCAGGAAATGAGAATAACTTTGATTGTGCGTCCCGCTCGCTCCTATTGAGCTTAAATCCAGAGGCGTACGGGTCTCCGACCACAATACATGGATACCCGTTACGGCGGGCCTATGAAACATGATTAATGACGATAATAAGATTTGCCTTGGAAGGACCAATTAATTTTCTGCGAGATGTCACGATATTAGTTGTGGCACGTCAAAGTAATCCTGGAGCCGTTACCGACCAGGAAATTGTTTTCCACGTGCGGAATTGAATTAGGCATCGCGGGCCCGATGACCTATGAAGGTCGTATTGATTCTCGATTACTGGCGTATTAATTGAATTTCGATGTAAATACGACATCATATAACTATACTTTTAATATTGGTATTATTTAAGTATTTTTAATTTAAGTATAGTTGATATATACCATAACTGCGCGAGAAGAAATACTAGAACAAAATAAGGTTTATTATTAGGTAAAAAAGTTTATATATAGTATATATTACACTTTTTCAAAATAAGTTTGAAGATATTTCAGAAGCAGTCGATGTAACCCGTATATCTCTTTTTTTCATTGGCACTATCACAAGACAATACTTTTCATTATAAAAATCGTGATCATATGGTACTGAATAATTCGGCATATCTCAGATTGGCTGTTAAAATTGGCTGGTATTTTATTCGATTCCACTCAAAAATTTTCTCGGGGTTAGACCTCCCTGTATAGCATTTTAATCTTTTCTTAATCTTTATAAATCCATATAGTTGATATGTGTGTCACTTATTTTACTTACTACATATTTTGCTTTTAGTCTCAGTTAGTTAGTACTATAAAATTTAAATTCATTACTAGTTTAAACAATGAATGTAAACTATTAGTGAAAGATTACACAACTAAGGGGAAAAGAAATTTTGCTTATTTTTTTATTGTAGAGGTATTGAAACATACTGTATACTAGCAACATAATTATCCAGTAACACAGTAAACTTGTAAATGGCCTAGAGCCAAGCATGTGTTTACTTGATATACATCTAACCACATATGAGATGTAAGCAAACATGTAAAGTCAATGGTACTGTAAGATATTTTATAGTTTATACTCGTATCAGCTAAGTTAACTATACTCGTATATTAGAAATATGCGTAATTATTTAAGATAAGCGTAATTACATGTAGTTTTCAGGCATTTATTTATTTCCACATAACTTTAAATATTGCAAATTTTCGCTAATTTTAAAACAGCTTTCAGTGGAATTGCAATTATACAATAAATTTATAATACTTTATATGCGTTAAATTAATGAATTAATTTCACTGATTTCATTAGCTAACATATTTAAATAAATTAAATTTTGTGTTTTATTGCCAATGTAATTAGTTTTTTCTACATGTTTAATTAAGGATAATTAAAAAATTAGCAACGCAAAGTGTACAGTTGTCTAAATAAATGATTATTTTTATAGAACATATACTTGATACTGATTAATTAATAATAATTATACTAAATTAAATGTCAGTTTTAATAGATAACATTTATTTTTTTCTTAAGTGATTTAATCTAATTTTAATCTGTTTAATCTGGATTAAGTTATTTTGAAATAATGATATCATAATCTTACGATTGACTCATTTTGTAGTATGATAAATTCAATAGCATAGGATTTAAAATTTGTCACTCTGAAAGGACTGCAAACTTCATAACATAGTCAGAACGAAAATCGATTTTTTTAACTACGCCTGGTTCGGATGATTTTTAGCAAAGCGAAAAGTATATCCAGATTATTTAATGATTTTCTATTACAAGAAAAAGTTAAAATGAAATGAGAAATTCCCTAATATAAGGAAAAAAATAGTTTACCTAAATATATATTAGACAAAAAAAAATTGAATATACTTAAAGGTAAATTTGTGATTATTATTTCCCACACAATCTTATTTCCGTATTAAAGTATTTCTAATTTTAGAGGTTATATTTTCTCAAGTAAAACACTTATTTAGTCTTAAAGTAACCTGAAATAAAGATATGGTAATCTTTCGACTGATACATCTTGTAGCATAATAAATTCAATAAGTTTCATTTTAAAGTTTTCGTAATACAAGGGCTAAATGTGAACACAGTCAGTACGAAAATCCATTTTTCCAACTTCGTCTGATTGAATATGAAAGCAAAAGGTTAAATTAACGTCAATTTTTTTTAACTGTTTCTAAAAAAACGGGAATTTTCCGAATTAAAGCAGTATAGGTAAATGTAGACCAGGAAAACAATTTTAACATGTCTAAAGTTGAGTATGTGATTTTATTTGCATACATCGGCTATCATAAATCTCGTCAAATATTACCATATTAAAACATTCCTAATTTCAATAGTTGATTCAAAAACTTTTCGTAAACAATGACCCAAAGCAAACATCGCATCTCGGTGCTGCCTGAAACTTATTTAGGCTGGTGTTTACGGACAGATAGTGGGGAAGTTGAAAACAAAAAGACGTCGGAAACCCGTAACCGCTTCGTCTGTTACATATTCTATTGGTCAATATTACCAGGATAAGAAAGTTCGCAAACGGCCCTCATAAATCACCCCTCCATACAGAGCGACTAAGACTCGTAATCTCCACGTTCGGCGATTAAAACTGCCGTTGCGCGTACCTACAAACACGAGCTGCAATAAATTTCAACTTCTCTCTTTGCTTTTTGGCGGGCCGACGTCGGGAACCATTGTGCGCCGATGTTTTTGTTAAATTAATGAAATAGTTAGCGACTTCGCATTCCTATCTGGACTTTTATTGTTTGCGTTTAATTAGAGGAGAATGGGACAAAGCACCGGGACGGCACTTGTTCTCAATGTTGTTTTGGCTAATTTTTATTTTGTACAATTGACAATGACGTTCTTATTGTTATAGGCAGCTAACAGCTTTTACAGATTTTTTATAAATAAAGTAAAAATTAAAAATAGCAGTTTTTTGGGTTATTCTATTTAAATGATAATATAATATGTCATATAATTAATTTAATGTCGGAATTTTAATATTGCACTATTTGCGCATCCACCATTTTTGAACGTAACAAACTTTTAGATAGAATTGAGAATGGTGTACTCGTTATTTCAAATAGTAAATAGCTGTTTCAAACTCTTAAAAGTAAAGTAAAAATTATTAAAGATTTTTAGGTTATTCTAATTAAATTATAATTTTTGTTAAGTAAATTCATTTAACTATTGTATCTAAACAATACAATTAATTATCGATAAGTGACTTAAAAAATAAAAACATTAACTTGACTCTTAAAATAAACTGAGGATATGATGTGAAACAGCATACTTTAATATTGTATTGTTAAGTACTTAAGGGTTTTTTTTTTAAATTAGGAATAGCTTATTGGGCTTATGAATATTATATAGAGCACACAGTTTTTATTTTGTACAATCCATAATGGATATATGTGATATATTAAATAATAAAATGATAATTCTAATTTTGAGTTATTTCTAACGCATTCACCATTTTTAAAACTAACATGACATCATTGGATCCACCACTTTAAATTTTAAATAACGGTAAATGCGCGAATTACTTAAAAAAAAGTACAAAATAATTTTCTTGTAGGGCTTTTTATAGTTTTTTCCATCTGCCATCAAGAACATTTTTAATATAATGAAAATTAAAGTAGTACAAATGATTACCAGTTAAACAATTACTATTCATACTAGTAATTATTTGGGAACAGTTTGCCTAGGAATATATTTGTAATGATATTCCTGAGCACATCCGAAAATTAGCATACACATGTAATTATTTCGGCTTGTTGCTTCCAGGCTAGACAATGAGCCTAACGATTTTGAGCGTTCATACGCCGTGAACTCAGCTCAGTTGAAGCGCGGCAATTACGAACACGTTGACTCGTTGACCCGTGATCGTCGCATTTGATTACGCGACTTGTTTATTCTGGAACGTACAAGAAGAAAATAATATTTTTACTTGGGACCTAAAGAATATTAGTTCCTGTGTTGGTGGAAGGTGGAAAGGGGTGAAGCAATTAACCGGTCGCGCTCGTTATTTCGTGTCTCTTTGAGAGTGGCTCACTGTTTATGAGTAAATGCGAACGGTTTAATTGAGCTCGGAGATTTGCAAAATAATTTCAGGTTCATTTTATATTTAATACAGGCCACTTTGTACAAGGATGAGTTTTGACGCTCAATTAACTAACTATAAAAGGAATTCTTTGCTACTTTAACGGTAACAATACACAATTTTGGATGAAATGACTATTATTTTAGTTTAACCAATCTAAATTTTTCTGTGGTATGTTAAAATGCTAATTTTAAAAATATTTATTTTTTTAATGTTAACAAATATAGAATATAGAAGGTTCAACTGTATTTATTTAGCTTGCGTTTAAAGATCCAAAACTAAGAAGTAATTAATTGAATGAATTGTTGTATTATTGTAATGTGAAAGAAGATATTTTGATGGTTTCTTCTTAAAAAAATTCTTGAAAAAATCCTTAAGATGAGTTAAACATAATATAGGATTTCATTAAATATGTCAAATAACGGTTTCAATTAGCGATTAACGTCTTTTGAAAGTTTTTATCTATTTCTAGTCAATCGGGAATATCCCTTTAAAACTCCTCGTATACATAGTAGCAATTTTATTTAAGTATAGATAGGTACCAAGGTTTTAGAATTAATTATTGATTACTTATAAAGTAATACAATGGTTATTTGTGGAGTTTTCCAAATAGAAGTTTCAGCTTAATTTATTTACATATCTACATTTTTCAGTATAATTATTATCAATGAAATTGACAAGGCACACATTCCAACATCAGGGATGACATGGGGCGACGGGATCCAATATACTGCAGTGCCGGTGTCCGATGTCCGATGTCCGGGCCTTGTCCCGTAGGACTCCTGCCACCGGTCGTGTGCATTTCCCAGTCCGGACGTCACATCCGCGGGCCCCCGCACGTTCATCACACCCGACACCGAATCAAATTATCGCCTGGCCGGTACCATCGCTATCGCTTTAATTTCTTGTGGGGATACCCCGGGTTAATTGCCAAAGTTTTGCGCCGTTTTAATTTGATGTTTGCTATGACGCACCATTATACGCCTTCAATTTCGTTACCAAGGATAGATAATAAAAGGATGTAACCTAATGAAGAGTGACAGCCGTTTTAAATTCCATTACGGGACATACTTTGTACTGGTCTCAAAGAAGCTAATAGGATTTTATCTTATCTGTACTGCAAGGCTATTCATTTTTAATACGGCAATTTTCAGATGCGGCACCATAATATTCTCTTGCAGATACATTATAATGAAATAGATTTTAACAGTCTTTTTAAATTTTGTCTAAAGTCAATAAGGATTCAAACGTAGCAATATTACTAAATGAGAGCATCAAAATAGATACTTCAAAAAGATAACGTTTGTACTAATTATATTTAAATTTATATATAAATATATATCTGAATTTATTTCAACTACAAAATAAATGTTAAATAAATCGTAATTATTTGTGATTTCTTTCTATATGGATTTGCTAACAATATAGATATTTTGTCATTTAATTTTTTATTATGTAGAAGTAGAAAAAAAATTCTATTGAGTAATAATATAATTATTTAACTGATAATTCTTGATAATTCTAGATAAATTAACTGATAATATAAAATATGAAAAAATTATATTTTAAATAAATGTCATAAGTAATTTTGATGTGTATATTATTGGAAAATTATTGTATTCTATTTATTTAACTAATCAGCAATTAAAATAAAGTATTCTATACGTTATATGAAATTCAATTATTTTTGTGCGAAACAGATTCTATTTATCCATATTTTATAAATCATCACTAAAATTAATCATTAATAAACAAATTTACTAAAAAATTAGAAACTCTTCACAGAACATTCGCCATTTTCATAAACTTGAATGTTTTTAGAATTATTATTTAACCATACATTTTCCATTTATTAGTGTCAATTTAAATTAGTTTTTATTGGACGCGTATTGGCTTAAAACAGATTATTGAATTTCAAATTTGCCAGTTGTTAAAATAATATTTAATTAGACTTTTGACTCCTGCCACAACGAATTATTTAAATAACTCATTCCGTATCTAAACGGGTTATAAATTCCATTAGTGAGGGAATTTCATAATTTATGTTTAATATCCCAATTTTGGAATGATTAATGTGACATAAATTGTTGATAATGATTTAATCATTTGCATGATTATGAACGGTTTCCCACACAATAAAATTTTCATATTACCATAACAAACCGGATTATAGTTTTTATTTGATTAATATTTAAATATTTATTTGAAAACCAATAGTAAAAGTTGCTGTAGTGTTAATTTTATGAATTTTATCATATTTTTTTCTTTGCAACAAATATTAATGTAAAATGATTATAAAATTCAATTCTTAAAATTAAATACATTTTCCATAATTATAATTAAATATAAAATATATATTTATGTAACGTCATTTTTAAATTGGATGGCATTTCACAGAATATTCTCCTTCAACACTTCGAGAGTCTGAGCACCGTATCGGTGTATCTCAATATTGAATTTATTTTCTTTCGCCTGTAAATCAGGACGTACCGACGACATTTGGACGACCACCTAAAATCGTGACTGGTGAAATTATCTCATGGCAGATGTTGCACGTACGACACACAAATATAAATTCTTCCGATTTAATTCAGCGATTTGAAACGTTCAGCAAAACACCGGTGAATTATTTAGGAAATTTATGGCCCATTCGCGAAACGTTTTTGAAAATGATGAAAGTATATTACAAAAATCGTAGTTCTATCAATACATATGTGACTGTTTTATCGTTATTGAATTTTTCCACATTAGTTGTTCATTTTTTAGGAGAATTTAAGAAAAGTTTTAATACGCAGATTGTTATTTTAATTACAATAGAATACCGTGACCAAAATGTGTGCTATTCAGGTTGATAACGCTGATAATCATTCACAGTCGTACAATAAAAACACGAAATGAGCACGAAATCCGTGTACTTTTTATCGGGCTCCTGTCATTCCAGACTTCTGTGGATTTTTTCAGCGGTGTCGGCACAAAACGTTTACGCGCCCATAAATTATAAATAAATGGGCATTAAGCCCGACAGATTAACTGGTTGCGTCGGACGATAACGGCGACGCGGAAAGGCTACATTGACAAACAGACGTGTGGATTACATTAATCGACGTGGATAATATTACGAGCATGGACTCTTTAAAATTTACAACGGCAGCAGAGATTTTGAGAATTTTTATACCCCCTGCTAATTCTGAAGGGAAGAGCGAATTAATTTCATATTTAAATCTTGGATTGTGTTTGAATTATTGAAATATGTGTATAATTAATATTCATTTTCCATAATACTTTAATTTTTTATATTTTCATTTATACTTTAATTTTTTATATGTTTATTTTCATGTAATGTTAAAACTTCAGTATATCCAATATATAATAAATAGGCTTTTATTTTTTTTTAATTGAAACCACAATAAATAATAAAAAATACATTCTAATATTTTATATATAAATTTATTTGAACATTTTATTTTTATTATTAAAGAGCACAATACGATTTTAATATTTAAAAAGCATTTGTGCATTTATTCACTCTGACGATACAGTAAAATTCTATTGTTAGTTAAAAATGAATTTAAATATAAAAAGCATATTATCTAGAGATAATTTAAAAATATTTTCCAATACATGTTCTTACTTTTTGCTTTTCTTTCTTTTTATGTAATAGCTGAAAATTGCACTAGTCGACTTTAGTAAACAAGGCAGTAATGCTTTTTAATGTAATCAAAGTAAATGTGTCGAATTGGAATTACAGCTAAAATGTAATTTGTTAATTAATTTAACCACGCTGTGTTCACCCTATTTCCTGAGGCATTACATACGTGAAAATATTTAAATACTCTTAAGAGCTTTCGAGTGTTCATTTGGGTTGCGAGTTAAAGTTAGTTAATTAATCTAGGCAAATTAAGTTTTGCTTATGTTTTAACATGAGTAGAGGGAAAATTTGTAAATGTGCGAAGTATATATAAATTTCTGAATTACTATTTAAACATATAGAAACACTACTTAACATTAATATAAAATTTAATTAACTTTTTAAATATAGTTACTTTGTTACAATTAACATAAATTTAAAGAAAAAAAAAATGTAAAAATTATGTTTAGCATAACTAATCCACACTGAAACCTTCATTATGTTTTTTAGATATCTTACTCTCAGTGAATTGTGGTTAAGTAATCTGAATTATACAAAATATAAAAGAACACATAAAAGTTACATGGGAGGAATGATTTAATGAATTCAGATTTTGGTGAATCAGTTATTAAGTACATAGAATCAGTGTCAACTCAATTTTGAAAGATGTTTCTTATCAGAAATTTAGATTAAATATAAATGTAGTTTATTTCTTAATGTACTGAATAATGATTATATTAATATGATCTATTGTTAACTCTTACTTTTAAAATAAAAAATGTGACTATATTATAGGAATAGTTATTTTATTTTAAAAGTTTTAGGAAATAATAATGAATGTCAGCCAGAGATTCGGAATAAATTGCGTGTCGGGAACGGTGATTCCGGTGAAAAGCAAAGAGCCATAGGACAAGCGTAATTAAAAGATTACAACGAACGCAAACATATGGGGGTCGTGTACCAAGATCCAATTTGATGCACAACTAGGGGTAACTGAAACTCGCGTGCCTTGTAAGGCAAACTGATCCCAATTAGTTGGAATAGTGGCCGTGGCGAACCCGATATGCAATTAACACACGATCTGCACACATACCTGTCTGACATGTTTCACAAAACTTCTCCAATACGTCCGTGCCATTTATCACTGCGAGTGAAAAACTTTTAAGGCGGACTTCTTCAAGATATTAGTAAACATTTGAGATTTGCGTATGGGAAAGTTGATTAGTTAGTGGAATAAAAAACTTTGAAAAGAAATTTGCTTCCACCAGGTTGGATTCTTCCCATAAAGTAATTGAATAATTTTGAAACGAATTTTATTGAAATCTGGATTGAGAACCTACAAGAATAAGATTAATTAGGAGGAAATTTAAAGCTAATGTAACTAATATCAAGGCTTAAATAATTAATCACTTAATAGAGTCCAGGATCGGGCAACTGTTCCGTGAACAGCGCGTTAATAATTATAATTAATCCTGGGTGCGTTTCACCTTCGACTTGGTCCCGGTAATCTGAGCTTGCGGATGTGCGGAAGTCGCCGCAGAAATTATGCCATCGTTTGGTGGCCGCCCCCCGAACCGCCCGCGGATATCGCCGCACAAAATCTTGCTCATGACTAAACATGGAGGACAGTTAAACGCCACTTTCCGGAGTGGCAAGCGATACCGCCGCCGGGCCTAGATAACATACCTAATGACACTCTTTGCTACTTGCTCCGTCTCCACCGCAACCGCCCTTGCCGACAAAAACCGATAACAATCAGTAATCAAGGCGGGCGCCTTGCTGACATGTAATTTGTTGATAATAGGGGATTAGCAATAGGCCCGCGAAAGATTTCAAGGGACAAGGATTAAGACCGAGAGATCGGCTTTTCTTTCGCTGAACCATCAAGGATTTTGCATAAAACTGCTAATTGGGAGCCTTGTTGTAATATCATGGTAAATTTACTGAAGCTAACTAGGTTATTAAACGATTTAATGATGTTAATTAAAATAGAAAGGTACACTTTGATCATACTAAAACCTTAATACTGGAGATGATGCATGGAATTTTTTACAATTCAGCACATCTAAAAGCAAACATTAATGTAAGCTTTTCATTTTTGCTAGGTGTTCCAAATAAATTGATAAATAATATGTTTTCGATCAAGTTGTGTAAATTCTTTCTGACACGATTCAAGTTTCATGAGTAAGCAATACCTAAATAAAAAAATGATTATTCAAAGTCGCTCATGAATAATGCATGAATTTTCAATTACCCGCCATAAATCTTTGAGAACATACCCCACATGACAAATGTGTGCAATTGACAAAAATCCTAGCAGATGCATTGGCTGGAACGTATAGGAATAATTAATAGTTCCGAACGTGAATTATCTGCCCGTGGACATATTTGATTTATCGATAAATACATTTATTTATTTATTGACACATAAATTTATAAAATTCGACGTGTCCGTGGCCCATATCTACCAGGTTAATATTATATTTGCTTAATCTATTTCAGTAGCCAAAAAGTGTTTTTTTATCAAAGCATTTAAAATATCTTTGACTAATAGATATTCAACGTAAAATACCTATAACGTAAAATAATTAATCAGTGCTGTCCATTAATTGGTATCGGCCAAACATACGCTTAAGGCTGTCAGTTACAGCGGTAGGCATATCCCCCGATTGAGCCGATAGGTTTTATCCAATCCCTCCGAGTACATAGTTACGCTCGATTTATTTGATTAATAATTAAACCTTCTGGTTAGAACACAACACCGTGGATCACTATTAAGTTTAACAAGTTTTACAAAGAAAATATTACGTAGTCTAGTTTCCTGTCAATAACAAAAGAGCCCCATTACATTTACTAAATTATAAGAAGTGAACGAGCGGTAAATAAAGTAAATGTAATTTGTAACAAATAATAAGAAAAAATAAATGGTGTTTTATTAAATTAATTTGTATTAAATAAAACAGTTAATGTCATTCACATTTTAAATTCACATTGTTTATGACATTTAATACATTATGAAGAAGATTTATCGTTTATTTATTTAAAAAAAAATCTTGATCTAAGCTTGATACTGAATGGTTAAAATAATATAACACCTCACCTTATTTGGAAACTAATCACGATGATTAACTGGTTATGTTGACACGTCATTTATAACCAATACATTATAAGAACTATTGTTACCATTCTTCTACTTTCATTTAGAAAAACTAATTTCCCCTCTTATTCCAAAAATAGAAAAAAATAGCCTTTTTTCAATGGAGAAAAATCGGGGCAAATAGTCGGCAGTCGGTTGAATGGTGCCCACCAATGATGAAAACTTTCCATCTGTCTAACCTTCAGTTACTGAAAACAGAAATATATTGTTTAACGGCGTTGCGAGCGGCGGTTTTCACGGGGAAATGCATCCGCACGCTTGTGGCTATGTACTCGTACTTCGTACGTGTCGCTTCAGAGTGGGACGATTAAAATCGTGCTGGAAGCGACGGTGTGCATTTAACTGGCATCGGTTCACTGGGTGTTACAAAAAAAAACTTAATGGGTAACAAGAAAATTCAGTTAAATTGATGGCGGTTATTTTTTACAAGCTGTTGAAAACGTTGGCAAGCTGATAATATTTTTGCAAGGATTTAGGTATGATATATGCATTTCATTTCCTTTGTTTGTGTCAAGTCAAGAACTTCTATTTAAAAATTCACACTCTCCAACAATTCGTCTTTGGTGAAATGTATAACGAATTGCCTTATTATAAAAGACATATTGCTATATATATTTCAGTTGTGCGTGTCAATGACGAGTGATAAATGTTGGAACAGTAATAGGGCAAAACGTCTGGATGTAAAGGAAGAATGGATGTAAAGAGGTCAACGAAACAGGAGGACAATGTAAATTGTGATATATTGGACAGGCCGAAAGGAATGAGGGAGTAGAACCACTGACATAAGATGTATGAACCGAATGTTGAACTTTTCAGATAAAGTCGTTCCGACTGACTTTGCGTGGATTTTATGGCAAGAATTGTGCGAACATGACATTTACAAATTTTGATTATTAATATGGAGATCCGAAAAGCACTATTGAAGAAATTTCTCAGCAGTTGGTGATGATGATTTTCACTTTATATGAACAAATAACTTAAATATTAATGTATGTTAAATTATTTTTCATGGTTACCAATTTATTAGTATTTTATTATAATAAAATAAAAGAATAAAAGTGGAAATATCATTTCATGTTTGAATAAAAATCAGAGGGCTGTAACGTAATACGATAACTGTTTTTTTAATTCTGCAAATTTCGGTCGGTTTTCTTTTGGGGTCGTTATCTCAAGCGTCCATATGCGAAATTATCAAAGTTTTAATTCGGCCGGCAATTTTATCCCTCCAAACTTTAGCTTCGTTTTTAACTTCTTTGGCTGTGTTATAACTGTCGTGGTCTTGAAATACGCCTGAAATAAAAATACAAAGGATATTAGGTTAATACAATTGGACCATTAGTATAATGCTGTTGTAATTTTAAAATTCAATTAACTTAGATGAACGAAAAAAAATTTGGAAAAATTGGAAAGAATTGTTGTTATTCGAAACGAGTGTTGCGATCCTCCAATTATATGATATGTAGTAACTGAATTCTTCATCACGACAACACGTAAATAGTTAATAAGTTGAAATTCGCTTGTAAGGGGCCACTATTGTGTCGTATATTAGAACAGTCTTTGTCCTTTGTGAAATTTCGTGTTGCGTCCTGAATTATTTAGAATCGTAAGAACAAAAGCGACAATCGAAATGCTTTTTTCAGTCCGGCAGTAAATTGCATTGAGACGTGAGGGGCTTATTAAAAAAATGTAGATTAACTCTCCTATTGCCTGTTTCGGTAACGAATCCTTTCAGGAGAAATAAAGGACTACTAGTTGAATTAGTTGCGTTCTTGTTGCCCATTTTATAGACTGTTTTAGTTCCACAACCGAATTTAAATATTAGGGATTTGTTACGACTTTAAAATTTGTAATGAGTTGAATCAATATAAAACGTTTAGTTTTTAGTTTAAAGACAATTATTTTACCTTGATACAGGAATAAAAGAAGATTGAACACTCAAATAAAGTGGTCAGATTTTGTCATTTTAGGGGAAATAGTGAATGATTCAAAAACATTGAATTAATAATGAGTTGGTACTCTACGATGATACAGAGACTCAAGACTTTCTTTGATCTAATGAAGTGATCAATTTCGTCGGGGAGTCCCTAACTCCATGCCACCTCTACCTGTTAGAAATTATCCGCCAAAAGGTGGAATTTTAAAATGTCTATGATTGTTTAATAGGTAATAAGTCTGTCCTAAGGACCTATTCAATGATACCCAAACCAATGGTCCAATAGTGGATTTTGTCTTTCTGCGCGATACCTTCTGTAATTGAGTCATACTCATACTAAAACTTGTATATTAAATATATAATAAAACTCTTCATTACATACATTCAACTCTTTTGTTCATCTATAAATTCGAAATATAAACTAATAAATAACTTGGTCGTAGTTAATTTTAACAACATGGAACAGCGGATAATTAATATATGCTGAATAATTAACAAATTCCCATTTCCTTTAAGTTAATTCACTGGGCGGAATTATGATGAATCGCCTCCGGTCCCGGCGAATATTTATTTCACAATATTTTAGTGTCGTTTCATTTCGAGAAATTATCACTGAGGCGTTTTATTGTATCTGTGAATTAATGATTTCACCTGCGTCAGAAGATTTTAAATTTTAAATTGTATCTACTCTGTTTCCTCCTTCGCCTTACGTACTCGGATCCATTTGCAGGTGTTAAAATGTTAGTAAATTACGATATTTTATCAACTTTTGCTGAAAAGATTGCATAAACTAAACCTTTTCCATGTCGTCACACTATTTAAGTCCGGGAAAGCGAGGTGTAATTTAGTGTGATTATGGCGCGTAGCGAGAGAGAGCCTGGCGTCCGGGAATGTTTGTAAATATAGAGAAGAAAAGGAAATAAATATAGCAAGGTGGAGCGAAATTCGAGTGGCCGTCTGGGGTGTGGGAGTGAGTTGTAAAAGAAATCTTGCTGTTTGAAACTCTGGGGTGCAGACCCCCGTAAATGACCGGCTGTTTTCATGGACGAAATTTGGTCCTAAAATGTAGAGTCCTGCAGGGAATAAGTGAGATGAAGTTTGAAACTTCGTGTTCTATAACTATACTGCGGGAATCAAAAAGTTATCCGTTTTATGTTATTGTTAGTCTATTTTATTTCAAATAAATATTTATTCAAATATTGTTCTCATGTAATTATTATAGTTACACTCTTGAATATATATTTTTAGTCAACAGCAATTAAAGTAACAATGTCAATATCTCAAAAGGTTAATTAAAAGTATAAACTAACTAAATTAAAATTTTTATTGTTTATATAATTTAAATTTTTTTGTTTTATCAAAAGTATATTTAATTTTAATATTTTTTGAGGATATAATTATTTGCAATGAATATTATAACAGGTAAATAAAGTTTAACTATTTCTCACAATACAAATGAAAACAAGAATATTTATTTTTAACAAAATCTATTAAATTAAATACAAAGCATGAATATTTAATATGATACAATGTGCCCAACAACAAATAGAATGAACTAATTTCATAGCCTTGAATGATAATGTCATAATTTGAATAAAAATTTCGCAGACATGTACAATAAAAGTCACGAACAGCTATTAAAATTTTATATGAAAATTCAAATTGTTCTACAATCATGCATCTTGTGTAACAATAAAATACACCATCAAGCTACAACATTGTCATCAATTTTAGTAATTATTGATATAATGAAATTTATATTTTTCAATAAATGTATGCAGAAGTATTTTAACATATATTGATTTCTCTGCAGTATCCTTTGTTCCAGTCACGATAAAATCGGTTCAATTTGAGAGAACAGTATATATCTAAAATTTGTGATATAGGGAATTGTTGTGCATATATAATGTATCGATTGTACTCTGAAAACTAGAGCACAATGTTTACTGTTTTTTAATACGATATAACAAAAAAATACTTTCCGAGGTAATTGTTATAAATATCATAATCCGTTTTCAGCTGTACTTCATAATCTTGGTGATTTAATAAAATGCACTTTTTAAAATAATCCATGATACAAAATTGATTTTAAATCATTGTTTTTCAAAAATATCACATCAATCATTTTTGATAACGTAGTAGCAATAACATAATAGTAAATTGCTTCTAAATTCCTTAATAAGGTAGGTATATTAATATTACAGCATTATTTATCACACAACTTCAAAATGTGTTTCGTTTTGAACTGTAAAACATCTCGAACGCCTCAAAAAAATTAACATAAGGAACGTCGTGAAGCGAGTGGTTTTATTGTCACACTCATGGAAGGTATGGAGACATACCAGGATAGTTATATCCTGAGATGCGAGTCAATTTCCTCCATGCGCCAATACGTTGTTGCGTTTTGTATCGTTGCGGTAATAGAATTGAAATAAAATAGAATGTCGTTGAGTCACAAAACAACAAACCCCTAGTATATAGAGGGGATGTTCAACATAGACATTATGTGAGACGTCGTTTTCGATGCGACCGATAAAAATAAGGCAAAAATATAAACTGAATGTAAATTCGGCGGATTTATGATGGGCGGGTGTAAAAGTGAAGTGGCATAGATGAAATCTTGAAGGTGTTTCTATGATGATATGAGGGACTTAAAGGAAATCATACAAGGACAGGATACAATTAAAATTAAATATAAAATTCAAAATCAATTGTTGAAATTTAATTTAAGAAAGCAAGAATTTATAAAAAGTATATAATATATAATTACGCCTCATATAAATCAAATGTTAGTACAAATATATAACCACAGCTCCCACTGTTCAAAACGTAAATAAGCGTCTTGTTAATTTTCATCAACATCGTTAAAAATGAATTTATTTATTTACACATTCACAATACGCTGAATCCAGTTTCATTTGTCGTAATCTTATTCTGAATTCATCAAATATGTCTGTTAACCGAGTTATTCAAATAACGTACGAGGAAGAAGTAATATGATCTTATTACTTCTATATGTGTATGTTATTTTTACGAATCTAAATTTAAATAAATTTCCTTTTACGATTTATATTAGATTTCCACAGGTTGAAGGTACAAAGAATAATTGGTAGAATTACTGGAACCGATTTCCTTGCGAGAGGGTGCAGCAATTGAACTTTCATCAGGTGGTCATGGAAATGATCCTTTAATTTACATGTTGTGCCTTTCATAAAGATCTTCATAGAGTTTATTGCGAAACTTTTCGACAAAAGTTAATAGAACTTCAAAAAGGCATTTTTAAAGTTCGTGATTCGTGTGAGATAAAAGTGGAAATTAAGTCTTCGAGAACAAAGTCCTTAAACTATTTCGGTAATCGTTAGAAATACCTGCATTGCATTGTTCTGAAACTATTATGTCCTACGTCTGAATTTGTGGGAAAAAGTAAGAGAAGTTATTTCTAAGATTATTGAGCTAACTGTTACTGAAGATGTTTAATCAATTTAATAACAAAAAAAATATATGTCTAAAACGTTCCTTTGAACTTTGAACTTGAAGACACCATTTTATTATTTTATGTATGCCTATAAAATTAAATATTTGCCGACAAAACCAATTTACAAACTAAACAACATACGTAAACTAGTTAGTTTTATTTAGTATTCACTGCGACCGTATAAGTAGGGTAGGAGAATGTTAATTTCGAGGATTTCGTCCATAAAGCTCGCGTGCGAAAGAAACTTCAAAAATGTCCCGGTCCTTCTCCCACATACGTGGAATTACTGGAACCGTGATGTACCCTGTTAAATGATCTTGAAACGTTCTCCGACTTGATTCTCGCATTCTTTCGCCTCCCGGAGTCTCTTTGCCGAAATTATCCCGCTATCGTCTAGATTTGCGATTCGATAATGATATTTGATCTCGTTTTTATATGGGATTAATCCTAATCGAAACAGAAATTTAACTAATAGAATACATTACAGCGTTAAAATATTTATTTAAATTTAAGCATAAACTTTGATTGGAGAGAATTAGATATATTAAATTTATAAAATTGTAAAAAAGTGAAACCATTTTTTTCATGTCGATGTTAAATCGATAGAAGGAATTGGAACATCATCATAGACGTTATTTAGCCGTACTGTCACGTATTTCCTATAAAAAACCGTTTTAAGATAAATATTTGACTGTCTGGAAACTTTATCGCATCACCGACGTAATATAGAGTGACTGTAATTTATGTTCTCAAAATCCGAAATTCGTCGAATTACAGTTCGGTTTTTTTTGACAAATTTCCGAAGTGAACGGGGCCACCTGATCGTCACGTAATATGTATTAGAGCAGCAACCGGCAAGAAACTTAAAACGAGAATTATCGCGGTTTACATGCCAGTCACGTAACGCAAGAGACGATGTACTTCCAATAATGTACAAGAAATTTTGATTAAGTAGCGGACCGCCCGTTAGTTTTGCAAGTACTTATAAGTTTATAATTTAGTTCGGACTACAAATTCGTACTATCATGTTTGCATAATGGTCGTTTCCGTATTTATCTTAATGACGAATCATCGAACGTATACGAATATATGTTGTTTAAACAGACCAATAAAATTGTCGTATATTGTTTATGGCTGCAGGGTACTAACTTAATAACAAAATACCTATTAATTCTAATGGATGATGTAAATTCGTACTATTCATAGGGCGTATACGTTATGTCTTCATAATAAATAATTTGAAACTAATGTGAATTCCACATGAACAAGTTAAGCAATGTTCTCCAAACTTGAATCAGATCCATAAAACTGTTGATTGGGGAGTCTCTCTTAGTCGTTGACGTTGTCTTTCTGATGACAATTCTTCTGTTGAATGCTGAGTTTTATATCCATTTGTTTCACCATTTGGTAAGGCGTCAAACTGCCTATTGATTTTTACTATTTTTGATGACACGAAACTTTGTTTGAGTGCAAATAATTGTTGCACTATCTGAACGAGAAGCTCTTGATAATATCGAATATTCAAGAGCTTTTCTGTTCTCGATGTAATTGTAACAAGTTTTAAGTGTATTTTACTTTCAGACAAAATCAGATTAATTCTGAATAGATAGTTAAATTATGATAAATTGTAAAAATTGAAATAATGGCGAATGCGCAGAGGTTAAATGTTTTGGTTTAACTGCAATGAAATAGAATATTCAAGCTATTGACGTTCATTTAATGCATTAAATTTTTATTTATATTTTTAGCAAAATTGTAATATTTTAAAGATATCAGTCAGTGGGACATCAATGTTACAATCTATTCTTAGAACACCTGCCAAGTTTTATGATAATAAAAAAAGTTTTCGCATGTCAGCCAGTAGTTAAATTGGAAGGATATATACATACTTAATAATTGAAATTCAAATGAATGTAGTCAGTTAGCGGATAACCGGAACGGGAAGGTACGATAACCAATAAGTTCCTGTTGAAATCATCCTCGAAGTCGGAAAAAGTTTTGCAATAATCGATTCGATATCATTGTGCTTTTAAAATTTAGATTCATTCTCAATTCATTCAATCTCATCAGTGTTACGAATTTACACTTCAATTGTGAACTGCTTGCATTTAAAATTGTCTCAGTGTGTTCTGTAAATTCATCATTGTTTTCAAGTTGACATTTACCGTGTTTTACACATTCTGGTACGGTGGCGTCAAATCCCGGCTAGAATTAACATTCTCAGGACGAATGTTGTTGGATGCAGCACAAAATTCAATTTGGTTACACACATACACCCGTCACAAGATACATACTTTATTAAATTTCGTATTACTTCACTAACATTACACTTATTGCATCAGTGTCGGCGCTGCAGTTCTGCGTCGAATTAAATAATTGGGTTTCGTTGACGTGCAACTACGAGTACTATGCTTGAAAATTAACTGGACCGTATAGGACTCAACTAATTTACGGCTCTACTTGTGCCGATTTTAAACTACTAGTAGTTTAAAATATTTATGTTGAACATAATTTGGCCGACTTTTAATGAAGATTTAACTTTTATATAAAAACAAATAATTTTTGTTTTTATTATTATTATTAAATACGTTAAAAATAGTTTTATGAATTATAAACAGGGAGACTCGCAATGCTCCGTCCAAAAAATATATCGAAAATGGTGAGTGGCTTGAAAATAAAATTTGAAAAACTCTCAGTATTTTTCTGTATAATTGTCAATCAATTATTCAAAATATTAATATTTATGTAATAATAATTTAAATAAAATTCGATAGTTGAAATCAATTTTAAATTTTTATTATATAATCTTTTTTTGTACAGGTCACTCCAAAACAACACATTAATAATTCTTGCGGTCAATAATAAACTAATATTTTTATAAAACGTATTTAATATTCGGTTTATAGGGTTTTCTCTTTTACAAAAACCATTTGGTAAGTAAATATGGTGAATATGCTATAGTTAGACCCTATAATTTATAAATTTACCTATGTGAAATTAATTTTAATGTTGATTTATTCGATTTATGCCCTGGTTCCAGTTAAAATCATTTGCAATTTTTATAGAAAATATATTTTGCTAAATTTGTTCAGCTGCCACATAAAAATCATAAATATGTAATAAATATTCCTGAAATTAAAGTTCCGATGGAATAATTGGGTGTTTCAAATGTTATTATATATAAAATGTTAGACGAAGCTGAAAAATCGGCATTACTATTGGTTTTTTGGACAGTATTACGCTATCTGGCGGAGCGTCGTTTTCGTTGCGGTGGCCTGAAATTCAGGCCCTGAATGCGCCAAAAACAGTCGTCGGACGTCTGTAGCTCGTTACGCCGTCGTTGAGGTTAGGTGCACGGTGTCGCCACGCGTTTCAGGCCATCATCAACTCCCCCGCGCACACTTTCCGGCCCAAATGGCGCGCTAATTTTCCGGTGTCGAAACCGACAAGTGGATAAAACAAAATAAAACAACGATTCCGATAACTAAACGCATAAATCGGATGTGAACACTTGCCTAAATATATAGTGATTGTGTGACTTTTAGTAGTTTAGGACTTTTAATATGGTTTAGGGTAGGTTAGGGTTAGGTAGGAAATAGAAGTCTAAGAATTACAACGTCATCATTTATGTAAGTATAATTAGTAATATAGTTATATTTACTTTAATATTATCCTACATGGTTTAAAGAAATATCTTACAAATCTGTTGGAAAAATGTTGAATTTAGAAACATTTTATGAACTACTTACTTAATTTCTAAAATTTTTATACGGGACATTTCTAATAAAAAATAATAAAAATATCAAGATATATTTTAATGACAAATAGTTATTAGTTAAATTTAAAAATGACACAAATGTCTACATATTTTTTTAACTTACATATATGTTTAAAATTACTTGTTATTATCTTTTAGCAATTAAAATTCTGTTGTTATTGTGTAAACCGATTTCCGTAACAAATATTTATATTCTTTGTAATTTGTATTAATTGCTAATGACCATTATGACAATAAGTTGTGATCTTTTGATCAATATCTCTAACCCCAATATTTGTTTCGTGTAAGTTTAGAAGCGTGACTAAAACTAATGGATGTATCATTTACAAAAAATTTATACAATCACGACTAAATAGAGTGGAGTCTGGAAAGTTGAGTCGGCACACTCCAATTTAATTGATAATCATATAATGTTACAGAATGTAGACAATCGTGTCGTGTCAAATGGCATTACGTGAACTTCTGAGAATTACTTTACTTCGATGAAACTTCAACTCCCTACAATGGACCCAACTTCGCTTTAGTTTCGGGACAATAGTTTTGCATAAATAGATTGTAATGTCGAAAGTAAATTATTTCATTTAAGGTAAAGTTATTGAATACATTACTTAAACTGTTTTATTATTTGTTGATTTTACAACAAAATATATTAAAAATAGATCCTGTGCGTGACCCTCCAATCTAGTTTAGTCAATATAAATTAGATTGGCAGTTATGAGGGGTCAATTTGGATTTGGAGCATGAATTTCAAGATTCGTAATCCAAGAACGGACAGGTTGGCATAACTAACTTTAATGGCTGAAACTGTCACTTACAAGTCAGTGTTCCTTCAGAACTTATATCCAACAGTGACCTACAGTGAATGTGTATTGATTAATATAAATGCACATTCCTTTTCAATGACAGATTTTACGTTAATATCACCAACTTTATGATATATCGTAAATGTAACGTGCAGCCATTTTCGATGTATACATTAGGAGTGGAATCAAATTTTAATTCATTATTAAATCGAGTGGTGATCATAATTGTTGACCAAATAATAAAGTATGAAGAAGTAATTGAATTTGTGATGTCAGTTTGATAATAAAATGTGCTGTTTAATGTGATATAAATTTCAGAGCTGTATTTTAATAGATATTTTTAAACTGTATTTATTTATTGACTTGATTTTGATAATCAGTAGACCTGTCCACATATTTAACCGCACATATAAAATTCAATTTACAATTATTATTTATGCTACTTATTTTATATTATCTTTATTTTCTTTAAATACAACATAGAAGAAAAAATAAAACATAAAACTAACTGATAATTTATTTTATTTAAGTTTTTAAATATTATTTTTAGTTCAATAGTAGTTCTTATGGTAGATTTTCAACAAATTATCAATTTTTACGATCATTAACAAAACTTTTGTAAAATATAAAATATAAGCTACATATATCATTTGTTGAATGTAATTTTTATAAATATTTAAAAGACATCATCATTCGGATTGCGGCAATCAAAATTTTATTGAAATTGAGCTTTACAGAGTTCAGTCAATTTTTCTCAAGAAATTTGGTATGCGGTATATGTTTATAAATAAAAAATAAATATTTATTCAATTTTAGATATTTAATAGTTTTAAAACACAAATTTAATTAGAAAATCAAATTTCTAATTGCATTTACACTCATGGAAATTTAAATCTCAATTTTAATCATAATTACGGATGTAATTAAGGCCAAAAGTATATCATTCATATAAATTTCATATTCCTTCGTTCATATATATATATATATATATATATATATATATATATATATATATATATATATATTGCCTCTTTTTTGAGTTATTGTTGATTAAAATCAAGTTATAAATAAAAAAAGTTCCATTTTCATTTAGCCACACTGTATTCGGAGGAAATCTATATAAAAGTGAAGAAGTTAAATTAGCCGAACTTTAACTGATTCCGCCTTCTGAGGTTCGGGAATTATTAAAAAGGCCTGTATAGAGGCACGGCCGCAGATGTTGGAGTTCGATTAGTCGCGTTTTCCAGTTGCAGGTGCAGAATGCCACCGTAAAGGTGAAACAATCGGGATTGCGGCAGGAAGGCAGTTCGAGCATTGAAATTTTTAGCGGTCCAACCATAAAAACACACTCATAATGTCCGTTACGAGGTTCACTTTACGACGACTGCAATATTTATGAATGCAGAAAGAAAAAAGGCAACATCTACGTGACGAAAATACTAGGGAGCCGAACCTTCAATTTATTACGGACCATTTTTTATGGCAGGATTTACTGTTGCTTTGTGTACGACTTTTTTTGGTTTCAACTTTTTAATTGGTGATGTTTCGCCATTTAAAGTTTTATGGCTTTCACAATTTGACTCATTCTTGTGTTGTAATAATTGATTGCTTTAGGCAATTTTTTATCCTCTGAAAAATTGTTATTTATTTTAGTGATAATTGAATAAAAAATTCAATAGATAATAAAAAGGACCAAACACTTTTACTAATAATTAGATTTGAATAATATCCCAAAATTATACAAAAAAAAACTCCAACTCCCGTCATATATCTTTTATTTATATAGTCTAAAATTATAGATAAATTTTTAAGAATTCATACAGAATATAATGTTCTATTATTATTAATAGTTGAATCTTTTGTAACAGAAACATTCAGCACATGAAAATGTTGGTAATTTTGAGAGTTTATAATTCGCAGGTGTAATAATAATATATATGAATAATAAATTATGGAAGTTGGTTTGCATAAAGCTTGGGTACGCTTCAAATTAACAATCCAAGTTAAATTATTTGGAATCATAGGATGTGATTGATGAAGTTGCTAAAATTATAACTATATATTTATCATTTTATGATCTTTTCTGTTTTAATTAATTTAATTAATTGAAGTTGTGGTATGATGGATTAATACATCATATCTTAAAACTAACAAAAATACACAGACATAGTAATAATGATATAATATATAATAAATCCTGCACTAATAGATTGAAATTAATTAATTTTTTACGATTGAGTACATTCAAATATTAGAATTTCAAATTGAATTAAGAACAACACAGCACAAATTTTAATAAGCAATTGGAAAGTTAATTAAAAACGTCAAAAACATGCAGGAATTAATTACAGGATAATTTAGAATATTAGTGCATTACAAATTTATAATGAAAATTGATTCAATTGACCTGCAAAATTGTGTTTTTACAATTTAATTTTTTTAAAATTCTTTTGATTGAATCTGTATGTACAAAATTATAATAGTTATATAGTTATGAGTTTTCAATATGCTTATGTTGATTACATTTTTTCCTTCCACTTTTTTCCGTCCACTTAAGACGAAATATGAAACGGTATAAAATATAAAGTGGAACAGGTCAGGACTTCTTAACATTCTTATTTTTTATGGTTTTCATGCTAGACCTAATCAATAACGTGGACGGACTACAGAACAAAAATGTATAACATAAAAAATATGACCCGCTGTATTCAGTACGCCATTCTGAGAATGGATTTATTTATTATTAATACATGTGTATGTTCAAAGCTGGAGCAACTCTTATAAAGTTCTTTTAACCTGCAGTAAATTTCTCTTCTGAAACGTTTTAAAGTGGCTTATTCTGTGCTGGTTTCGTGAGGAAATTTAGTTTTCATAGTTTCTATTACTGGCGCATCTCATAAATTCTATTTTGCTTAAATTTATCGTCCAGTCGTACTGCCAGTGGTTAAGTTTTATGCATTTGGCAGGTGTGGATTTAATAATTTTATTTTAATTCATCTAAAGAGTATTATTACCTTGTGAATGCTCAGAACTATTGATTAAAGTGAGAAGTGATTAAAAGTTCGAATATCGCTGAAACAAAACAAATTCCAAGTTGGGGATTCATTTTCTATTAAAAGTTTTCTGAACAGAAGCAAAGATCTGTTTGCGCTCTTAATCGGGCCACACAAAAATTTTAATTTAACCGGACGGGTATTTCGAAGATTCAAGGCGATTAACTCGAAAAGAATAAATATTCAAGCCTGCGAAACTCGTAAATTGTTTTTTAGTTAAATTTGAAAGTACTTTTTCTGGGTTGCATAGTGTACTGAATCAATAATTCTTCTTTCAACTCATTGCTGTTCCTTTTGTCGCAGAATTCCTGAATGCATTCAGTTCACATAATGTCGACGAAAGTTTCGCAACTGAAATATCACTTGTGTCTATATTTTTGCAATAAAAGAGTATTTTTAGATTAAGAGATAGAAACATTTGAGAGCAACGTTAAACTTTTTTAATATCAAGGTTCATCAGAACTTGTTCAACTTTATATTGTTTGAGTTTGTTTAGTAAATATATAATTTCTATTTTTAAATAAAATATTAGATACTGGAGGCAACTGTCAAGAGTCACTTATGAGTTTTTTAATAATTAATTATGATTATAAAGGACATAAAAAGATAATTAATTTCATTTAAATAATCCAACGGCTTTGACAAAAATTTATTTGTTTTAGTTAATTCAATATTTCCCCCACGTTCCTGCCTTGCCCGAGTTTTCGTTATATACTGATCCTTTGTAAAGCCGGAGGCTTTTTAAATAATATGAATATTATAATGTAAATTCTACAGGTTGGTATCAAAGAACGATAAAAAAAGTTTACGAGAAAAAATAAAGTGGCAATTTTAAGTCGTCAAGGTTCGTTATTGCTGTATAAAAAGAAACTTTCTTCTCAGTAAGATATGTTATTTTCGTCCCGTGGAGTACAGAGATAATACGTCATGAAAGGGTTGATGTTTGCCATGGAACTTTTACCCCGTTTAATTTTCATGTGAAATTTTTAAGAACTTTTCAAACTTTCCGTAATGATAAAACTACGTGAAGCGGCCGATCTTGAGTTACATCGCTGGAAAGTTTTTGGCCACTTCTTAAGACAATACGAAGCTTCCGTGAAACATACACTTATTGTTAGTTTTGTTGTTCTTGCGGCGCTTTAATGGGGTGAAATATAATTACTTATTGTGCAGTGTTACTTGAGCACTAATTTATTTTCTGTTTTAATTTTCATAATGTAACTGAAGGTGAGCTTCACATTTTTTTATAATTATTATTTATATTTTTATCTCACAGAAGAAAAAGAGCAAAGTGAAGAAAAGTCAATGATGTACTCAACTAACTGTAACTAAATCTGGTTATGCAAATGTGGAAAAATGTAGACTTTTCATATAACAAAATGCCAGCGTTGCAGGTAATATCGATTAACATTCCTTTTTTGTCCGGCATAGGTTGTAACTTTAATTAATGTAAGTGGATCAAGTACACGCTCCATTTAATTATGTAACTTAAGCTAATTTAGTTTTTATAGTATATTAATTTATCAGAGCTTTAGTAAATGTGCATAGATAAAATATGTAAAATATGGTTTTAATATGAGAGTAAAAAGTGAGTCTGTTGTGATTAATCACATGCAAATAAATCGATTAGTTTAGTATGAATATTTATCCATGAAAAATTCATCGGAACATTTTTCTGAAACTATCTCATCGTCTCATCG
Source organism: Aethina tumida (assembly GCF_024364675.1). Lineage (NCBI taxonomy): Eukaryota > Metazoa > Arthropoda > Insecta > Coleoptera > Nitidulidae > Aethina > Aethina tumida. The sequence continues at coordinate 10,549,932 of NC_065441.1, forward strand.
TATATACACGAAAACTTGAAGGGTGGCTTATTTTAGCTTCGAATCGATATAGAATAGAGGTTAGACCAGGACTTGAAGAATATTTACATTCACCTTCAATTTATAGAATGACGATAGAATTGCTATTTAAAATGTCCATTATTTTAAATGTGTCTTTATGTGGGATACACAAGAATTTCATGTTTAAAGTTTAAAATATCGTGCAGTTTTTTATTCAAATTTTAATAAATAAACATTATAAATATATAATATTATCTCGCATCCAAAAAATTAATTTAAGTAATTTAAAAAACTTCGGTAGTTAATTAAATGATATAATTTTCAAAGCATATACTGGACACTCACTAACCTTACATTATTTATTGAGGTCATAAATGCAAAACAGTCCGCAAGACATTCTCGAGTGAACGACGTCCCTTCATATTGATATCAAATTCTCCTGAAGGACTAACTCAGTGAGTTATGAGCACTTTCCGTCTGATCTAAAGTACGGACGTGTCTAATAATATTCTGCTACACTCTCGGAATTTGATTATCGCCGCAATTGAAATGAAACTTGCACTGATTTACGGACTCCCCACTTTTACTACGAATCAAATAAAACTTTTTCAATGGCAATACGAACTACCCAAAAGTTGTTAGTGAAAATTTATTAAATTAGTGTTTACGATTTATTATTGTTTCAAAATTTAATTAATGTATACAAAAAAGAAAAAATATAATTATATTTTTAATAATTCTTGTCAAATGAACAAAACGCTCACGATGAACGTCCATAAATTATTGATAACTTCATTCAGTAATTCTATGTGTATCCTTTGTTGATTTTCAAATAAAACATATCCAACAAGTAAAGCCATTATTAATCATGTACTCATTATTTAAACACAAATTTTTCAGTATGGTGGTACATTTTTTATGTAATTGCAGTTTAATGAATATATTTTTGATGTTGACTGAACGGATGACACGCAAGAGTTCATTTAGTAAATAAAAGAGATTAAATGATTTTATAGGCATTACTTCTACCCATTTTTGTCATTAGTTAATTAACTTACATATCTCTCATCTGGTAAATTGTTAGGTTTTATTTTATTACACTAATTATGAACTCTGCAAACGAGGTTTTCACAAACAACTTACTACTGTAATTGATTGTTGGTAATATATTAATTATAATGTAATTAATAATAATTTTATTAACATTATCAGTAATCTAAAGTAGGTATCGTATTTTTTAAATGTCAATAAAATTTTCTTCTTTAATACTGGGTACTCCAATAAATACAGTAATAATAAAAATATAGTTCGAAATGTTTAACAATAAAGTTGAATTTAATTAAGAAAAAGATAAATAACTTTTTGTTTATCCAAAAGGTCAAAGAATGTTCGTTGATGAAGAGGCAAATTTGACTAATTATGAAATACGCTGAATGTCCGTGGGGCTGAAGTTAAACGGGAAACATAATAAAACCGAACGAGGTAAAAAGGATTTGCGACTACCTAACGTAATAAATTATCAACAAAACACGAAAACAGATTCTTTTCGCTAACGGCTCTTTTGAATGTTAAAAGTAGCGAAAAATAATAACGTTAATGAGAAGATTATAAAAGTTCAAGCTTACTTAAGGAAATATGGCCCCTTTCAGATTCTAATTTACAAAACACCGCTTAAACTATACTAAACTAAAAAAATTATATAATTGAATTGTGCAAAAAAAATTGTATATTTTAAATGTAAACATGTCATCGTGGTAGTAAATTAAATGGAAAATGTACTATTAGATTGGATTGCAGCAATAAATACCACGAAGTTGCGGAGTTTAATAACGGAAATTTCATGTTTCTTACGATCGTAGATTTCTGAATAATGCATTTTGCCAAAGCGCCGTACATCAAGGTTTGTGGTGGAAAATTAGATAATTGTAATTTATGTTCGTTTTTAAATGTACCGGGAGCTCGTTGCCTTTACTGTATCATATCTCTTTATAAACGGTTTATAATTGTCAATAAAATTATTGGGCATTAATAAATATAAATAAATAACTTTGCACTGTCCTCAGTTATTGCAAATTGCTTTAAAGATTACTACCCATATATAAGTAAAATTTACGAATATAACTTTCCTAAAACAACAAACTGAAATTTTACTCAACTAACTTTTTACTTCAAATTAAGCCTTACCCTTATGAATATAAAGATAAAAAAGATAATTAGGAAGCAATTCCATTAATTTTTATAACCATATATTTTAATACATCATGTCACACAATATGTCAAGAGAATTTTATATTTTGATGCGGCAGTGATAGTGAGGGAATATTATGGAATTAATAAAGTATTGAATATTCATATCAATACTACTGAATATTAGTTAACCGTTGTTTATAGTACACTGTAGTGAAGGGTCATTCTTGATCAGAAAATTATCGAAAATTATACGGACCCTTATGAAATTCACGCCTAATCGGCTATTTGCATATTTAAAGACTATTAAATTCAATAGGGTCCCTGTCAATACACCGGACATTGCCTCGAATATATGTTAGCTTCTATCAAACGTAATTTAATAACATATTATGCGTATTACGTAGTTGCGGATTTTGGGTTAGGTTATGTTTAATTCTATAAGGTGACGCGGAATGTACTCTGTACGAGTGGGCCCCCATTTTGGCACGTAATTTGACACGAACTGGACAAACACTTGCCATTTCCTATTCATTATTGCCGATTAGCAAACCGCATACTGTGTTTGCTGTACGATCAAATAATGAATGAATTATTTAATTCAATTATACACGATGGTATCTATGTAATAGCGGAAACTTTAACTAAAATTTAGAACTGGTAAAAATGTAATATGTTTATAAAATTGTACATGTTTCAAGTTCTTTCTTGTGCGATAAATTAGGGTGGTAAAACAAAAAATAATATGTAATACTATACCAAATTTGTAATACACAATAATTATAATATATTATTATTACTATTATTATTATTATTATTATTATTATTATTAAAGATTAATATATTATCAATTATTTAACTATACTCCTAAATATTTAAACCATTATTTTGATATTTCAATTAAAAACATATATTATTATAATTAATTATTAAAATAATACCAATTATTTAACTATACTTCAAATTATATTCAAAAAATATTTAAGGCATTATTTTGATATTTCAATTATAAACATATTTTACATTTTCTGCATTTAATTTGTGCATATTAAAATTTTGTATAAAGTAAATTACATTTTGCAATTTTGCTAACAATTATATAAAATTGTAGTGTACCATTTTTCAATTAACAATAATAAAATAAAAAAGATGTATCTCTAATTCTCTCCCTGTATTTTGGTTTATTAATTTATTAATGAAATAAAAAATGGCAATACATATATACAACTTCCTATTTTTAATATTTATTATTTCTATTTATAAAATTTAAATTCTATATTATATACAATTGCTTCTGTTATTTTATGTTTAGTTTTTAGTTCTTATATAGAGATCACGATCTACATTTACAATTATATTTGAATAGTTTGAATACTTGAATATTCTAAATTCGGTTTCTATTCAAGTATTTGAATATTTAAATATCTGGATATAATTGAAATAATTAAATATTTAATATTTAATAAAAAAAAATTTATTTTTTCATTTTATTCAGAAAATAGGAAAATTGTGTCAATACTCATTTTATGGAAAACTACTTTATTGCATTCGCTTAATAAATATAAAATTAATTTACCAGATTCTTTGATACTAAACCATTTGTGCTTGGACGGGTTTCCTTGCAGCAATAAGGAAAATGTAATTCGATCGTCAAAGTGGCGCTTCTCGCGTTTATTGTCGGGTGGATTTCCATCGTTAAGGCGCACTTCAAGTTTGCAATAAATTATTTATGCGGTTACTTCCGGTTTCTTTGTCGAGGACCCCGGACCACATATTTCATTATTTAGTTCAATTATAGTAGGGATTTTGCCCTCTAACTAAAATTTCATTAACTTTTGCTAATATTTAATATCGTATGTTTTATGATTTACGAAGCTTTGTGTGTTAGTTACCCTATTGCGGATCTATTGGTCTTGTTATGAGAACCTGGGATGGTTTATTAGTCCACATAGCCCCTTTTCAATTTAGTCACAAAAAACTGGGACTAGTCAGAGGACTTACCAACTTCACACTAATGTGAGTATACATGTAAATGATCAAGAGTAATAAATGAATGACTAAATCAATATACCAAGAGATCAAAAATCATCAATTCCAATTAACTAAAATTTGACTGTAGTCGGCTCAGTGAAATTTGGTGATGAACAAAACCGCAATATCGAAACCTTATGACAGCGCATTAAGAGGCATTGCAGGGTATGTAACTGTTCGGATGACGTTGCAAACGCACCGGGCCGTGCCCTAATGATGCGGCATGAGTAATGAAGCCTTATTAACTGCCAGTGAGCGAAACAACATTTGCGTTCGCCATTTCGGAACAGAAACACATGTTATCGGGGCCAATATGTAAGTCTGGCGCAGCCGAAGGTCCGTGACATATGGCCATAACGTCGATCCATATCAAATTCAGCGAGGCACGAAACCCATCTTTATTTTGGATGATGTAGCTCGTATAATGATAATATATATCTCTATATGTATGTATATGTCGTGAAACGTATCGATACTGCCACAGAAGCGAATATAAAGCCAAACAAAATGTAAAAAAATGCGATCGGTCGCGATCAAATGAATATCTAATAAGACGGTTTATTATTGAAGGTTTATTTCACCATCAAAATTTATTTTGTTCCGTAGACGGATGGATGGAACACTAAGCGTTTTACGATCCCTTTCCTTATTATTTATAGAATAACTCTCCCTCTTGGGTTTATAAGTATATTAAATTATATAATGATTATTTAGGAATATAAATAATAATAATTTTTACATATAATGATTTGCGCTTTCACCATTTATAGTTACATACATACTGGCAGCGCATTCGCCATTTTTAACAGGCGTAAAAATGGTGAATGCGAAACAAAAAACTTAATTAAAACATTCAAGTGAATAAGGATAAAATATTTGAAAACATAAAATTAATTCCCTTTTGGATTTATTTATAATTATACAATTTGTTTGCGCATTAACGATGTTTAAACATTTATTAAACATCAAAATCATATTTTTTATAGTATTTTAAAGGTTAATTTACTGATTAATTAAAAAAATTTAAATAGTACCTGTTAAAAATAGACCTAACAGTGGATAAAAGGAATTACTTTTAATATAATCAATTTATTCTTAGAATTTGTTTAATAGTGACTAAGTATTGGATTGGTAGCGCATTCGCCATTTTCAACAACAGTTGTAAAAATGGTGGATGCGCAACAAAAAAATTAATTAAAATATTCAAATGAATTAAGATAAGATTTTTGAAAACATAAAATTAATTCCCTTTAGAATGTAGTTATAATTATACAATTTGTTTGCGCATTTTCGATGTTTAAACATTTATTAAACATCAAAATCATATTTTTTATAGTATTTTAAAGGTTACTTTACTGAATAATTAAAAAAAATAAATAGTACCTGTTGAAAATGGTTGTAACAGTGGATAAAATAAATTACTTTTAATATAATCAACTTATTCTTAGAATTTGTTTAATAGTAATTAATTATTGGGTTGGTGGCGCATTCGCCATTTTCAACAACAGTTGCAAAAATGGTGGGTGCGAAACAAAAAACTTAATTAAAATATTCAAATGAATGAAGGTAAGATATTTGAAAACATAAAATTAATTCCCTTTTGGATATAGTTGTAATTATACAATTTGTTTGCGCATTCATGGTGTTTAAACATTTATTAAACATCAAAATCATATTTTTTTATAGTATTTTACAGGTTACTTAGTGATTAATTAAAAAAATTTAAATAGTACCTGTTGAAAATGGTTCTAACATAAAATAAATTACTTTTAATATTTTACTTTTTAATTAGTCTATTTGACGGTGCGTTTACAAAGGATATTGTACCGATGTTCAGATTTAGATCCGCGAATAAAGAGAGAGACATATGAATATCTTATGTGATTTTCCGTCATCATATAATACTCCATCAAAATCGTTATGGCCACTATCAATCAATATATCTACCATAGTAATACAAAACAATATGAAAGATGATGAATGCGCCGTTATTTTTTTTTTTTTTTTTTAAATAAATATGTCAAAGCATTTAAACTCCTAATAGTATACTAAATATCAATTACTGAGCAAACAATGTTGACTTACCTAGAAAATCTGTCAACTTCATTCTAAGGTCCCATATGAAAGTATTTTCTAAACCAAACTCGTACTGTTAATGTGACTGCTAAGAGCACATTTTTTCTTGTAAGACAAAACGACCACGGAAGTTTTACTCCTTGTACCACATAATTCTATAGATGTTTTCAGAAAACCAGATAGCATTTAAAAATGATACCATAAGGATTAGAAGAAATGAACCTCAATCAACTGGATGTAAATATCTTGCTTAAGATTGCTCTGAACAAAAATGTTTGACAAAGAAGATTAAATTTGTTCATTAATTAAAACATAGATAGTTGTAAATTATATCATGAGATGATAATATTAAAAACTACTGTGACCTCCCATTCCAAAATTAGTTGTAAAAATCATATAATAAAATGCAAGCAAAGATCCAAAATAGTAACTAGTAGATAACAATTTTATTACAACAAATGTGTGATGTAAATTAACTGTAAACTAATAAATAACAATTTGCTAAAACAAATTTATAATGTAAATTCACTTCAAAACTCCGTTGCTATTTAATCACTTCTGTGTTCAAATTGTACCAGAACTATTCGCAATGTTGAAAGTATAGCTGTTACATTTCGTAAACCAACAGCTGTACATACATGTGTTCTTCTCTCGAAATGTGACCACGTGCGGGTTACATTGTAATATTGAAAGTTAGGAAATAATTCAAGCAGTTATGAACCAATATGATTGTGTATGTTACGTTTCGATTAAGAGTTTAATTTTTTTTTTTGTTCCGAACAAACACTTCTCCAACTGATTGAGAGCGAAACGATTTTTGAAAATGTTGTCACCAGGGCAATAGAGACACAGCGTTATTTATTTTGTGACACACACAAAGTGAAGGGTAACAGAGTTTTTCATAAGCATCCAGTAAATTTTGGGTTTGGGTCATCGGCATGCGACAGGGGTCAGTGACTAAATTACGACGGTATAAAACTGTTCATAAATCGGGACGAAATGCAATAATAATTGTTCCGTTTTAATGAATGCGGCCCGCAGTCCCGTGAATTACACAAAACGTCCCACTTAGACGAATGAATAATCGCCGGTCCGTATTTGACACTAAAAATAACCGAGGGGCGTAAAATATTATTCCGCCAGCCTTGCAGGGGTCAAATATTTAAATGAGTTGCATGTTTGGAGTTTCGCTACATTTTCACCAGCACCAAACAATATAACATTGGATTGGTGTAACTGCTCTACAAGTTCCACTCGGTCCAGAATCAAATACGGCAGGCAGTAATAACACTTTGGGGAATTTCGCACAAACATCGTTTCAATTTGGCCGGTTTGAGCTCAAATTCGCAGAAAAATTAACGAACATTCAATTGGGTGTACGTTAACATTCAACCGGTTGGAAAAAATTACTCTGCACTCTGTGAATTGAATTTGTGTACAAGAATACGTACATCTGAATAGTTTACGACACAGCTGTAATTTATTTTACTCTTCAAAAACATTCGTGTATGTTTTTTTGATTGTACTATTTATAGATCATTTTAAGAGCCTGTTTAAATAATATTATTATGTTCTATATATTATATTCGTGATTAAGTTTATTGATTAATTTACAGTTATTCCAATTAATTTTATTATTTATTTCGTATTGAACATTCACTTTAATACATTGAATATGATGATATTATTAAGAATTAATACGTTTTAATATGAACCATAATTAAATTTTATAAAAAAATAAAAAAAGGTTGTTTTTAATAATGATGTCTAGAACACCACGAAGGTAAATTTATAATAACTTTATAAATTGCCACAAAACAAAATAATGATTATAAAAGTTTCGGTTCATCAGCATATGTTTGAAATCTCACATAATGCAGATATACATTTATTTTATTTGATTTATCTTTTAATTACAAATGTACATAGCATTAACGTTCACCTATTTTATTTTTGAATAACTTTGATTTTTTTATGACTGATATTCAGTAAAATTAAAAGAATATATATTTTAGGAGATTCATAACATTTTTAAAATTAAATAAAATCATCATAACAATCACAATATTATTTTTCTATAAATTAAGTATTTTAGTAATTATTAATACTTTAATATAATTTTAATTTTAAATCATACTCACCGCATATTTCACTAATTGTTGGAGATAAATCTATTATGTTGATTAAAAACTTTATTCCATTCCGTTACCATTAATTTAATCAAACTAATAAACAAACATTTAGAATTATTCAAATTACAAATTCTCTAATGGAACGGTAGGATTATAGCGAATTTCAAAACTTTTAATACCGATTATTAAAACTACTGAAAAAACAAAGATGAATATCAACATTAATTTAAACCACAAATATTTTTTTAAATTACTATGAAATAACAAAAAAATAATAATTTAAAAGACATTAATTCCTTTCGTATTACAGACAATGAAATTTAAATGTGGAAATGAATTTATATTAAAAGAATATAGATTTTTTAAATTTAACCATCGCGACTATGTAAGTGTATGTTTTCAATTAGCTTAGTAGAAAAATTATACACAAGAGGTTCACGAGGTAACTTTTTTACTTATTTTTTACAAAGGAAGTAATAATTCTTTAAAGCATATTTCTTTCAGTTCCTTGTCTAAACATAAATACAATCATGTTTGGTCCAATTATAAATTTTAGTCGGGTATGATTTGAAAAGTTTTCCTTCGTTCTTTATGGAAGTAAATCTATACCAAAAGTTTGTTAAAGTTCCATGTGATATGTTATTTTTATTTCACACTTGAGAGACATTGAATCGATTTCGTACACCTGATCAGTCTTATAGGTCAGTTATTCGAGGAATACAGATATGAACTATTAAGTAATATAAGTAATTTTATTTTATAATAATGATAATTAAATACAGAACCTATTTTGCGTAAAGAATGTAGTTCATTTATTTTTGCCCACTATTACAAATAATTTGTCTATGGTGCATTTTTGAACTTGTAATTATTTGGTGCATGCGATTTTCCGTGCTACTAAATAGCCGTCACCGCACGGGCAATTTAAACATTTTAAATGTTTTGTTATTTTTATTAACTGATTTCATCTAATTTTTTTGTTGTGAAAACAAAACTATTATACCAATAATTATTTGTAAAATGTGATAATTATTTAGTTTTCTTGGGGCGAAATATTGTTTTATATCTAGTTTACTAATTAAATATGCATATAGAATATTTTATTATTTAATTACAGAATAAATATAGAATCTTCAATATTTATAAGTAATTTATAGCTTAAGAGTTGTCGACTTAAATGTCACTTCCCTAGATTTTTATTTGAGGGATTGAAAAAGGATAGTTTACATATCCAAGCATACAATTAAAAATATTTTGTGCAACATTTAACTATTTAGTAATAAATTAATTAATAACTATGCAAATTAAATAATTAAATTATAAAACGAAGTATTACAGGTAAAAGAATAAGTTATATAGTTTATCTTAATTTATTGAGAATTCAGAGGTCCACTGAATAAAGTTATTTAAATAATGTTTAGACTAAATCACATATAGACAAGTATACCGTATAACTTTCTTTATTGTTTGTTATTGGTTACTTCTATTTTTATAGACAACTTTCCACTTGGTGATTCGAATTGTATTCAAAATTTTTGGAACTATGCATCCAATCATCTTGTCTGACACAAGTTGTTATCTCAAATGCGATATAATAAGATACTCACCGTTTCTGCCTCAAAGATTCAAATTATATTTTAATAAAATGTCTTTATGTCTGATATCGTGTTTTCGAAATCTGACCCGTCTATTTTCAAAGGGAGGCTTGTCACGCCTAATATTTTCGTGAACTCCTTATTTATCTACGTTCTAGCGGGTCGAAATATGAATTTATCATTTTTAATATCTCATCACGCACCGGATTTTTAACGCACGCAACGTCAAATCGCCTAAATTTTATACGCACAATAATAAAACGCGATTCGCACGCACTCCATGCGACACATGTTTTTAATCTACTTGTAAATATGTACGTTGAAAATATATAACTTTTTTTTAATTGGTATATACTGAATATTCTGTACAGTTATCTCAGCTCATAAACATTATTATCTATTAATGTTCTTTTGAGGGTTTCGAAAATAATAGATTTTCCACTCCTGAGATATCCTGTTTATTTTTGTTATTATAATTGTAACATTTATTAAATAATTTTAAATTAACAAAATACAACGTTATAGTAAATAAAATTTTAATTAACTCATTTATAATTTTAAATGAGGAGATATTTATTGTTAATTTAGGTTAACTGAATCATAACATTTTATTACATTATTTTATTTAATTTTAACTCTAAAATGGTATAAATTATTTTTATATTATTAAACAACACAAAAAAGGACATTTAAATAAGTTGATAATATAAATTCATATTTTATAAAGAGAATAATCAATTAAAATTATGAATAATTTAAATTTATAAACTGTTATGACATTATTCTAAACCTTTCGATAATTTTTAACTAGTAGATCATCATCATTTTTAAAATAATATGTCCCTATTTCTCTTCAAGATGTGTATACCAAAAAATGTTTTTTATTCAAATAATGAATGGTTCTCTTCTCTTCCAGAAAATCAAAATATTGTATATATTTTTTAAACAATTTGGGCTTATAAATATGCATAATCAGTAATTGATTTTCTTTTCAGAGTTGCAGTTTCTGTTTTGTCCAACCTTCATTTAGTATTTAGTGGGTAAGTACGATACCAATCCATATAAATTACTCTGAAAGACTTTCAAGAATGGCTCTAGCAGAACTGACTTAATACGATGAATGTTCGCAAAATAGCCTTGCATTAAAGATGACTGCCTTTTATAAATCCTTAGCTTTTGATGTTATACATAATTGAAATAGGACCAGACTACAACCTCTTAAATATTTCAGTAAACAAGGGTCTGCAGTATGAATTTCTTTAGAACGTCACCCGAACTAGGCATTCATAAAAACTAAAACTCGCGAGGAATGTCTACATAAAGTTGTAGTAAGATTTAATCCGAAAGTGGATTCATTTGAATTTTTGCATGACCATACCACTTAAAATTTAACGGGAATTTACTCTGGTATTTTTATTATCTTTATAAACTGAAACGCAATGTTATGAACATAATTGAAAGTAATGTTTAATTAAAATTTAATTAAAACCATTTATTTTTTTTATTTGTGCAATATAAATATAAAAGAGATAATATATATGTCTATAGTAACTGTCGACAACGATAGTCATCTAAAATTACCTATATTGTATTATGCCTCAATTATTTAGTTAGTATATATAATGAACATATTAAATTACATACACATATAGGTAATAATAAAACAATTACAATTACTATAATCATTACCATTATTATTACTTACTTTTATGTCACAGTTTTTTTAGAATGTTTATTTCGAAATTTTAAGAGCTAGCGATAGTCATGGTTTACATTTTTTTTGTCACATTAAAGTAATTGATTGTTTTAATTAATAATTGTACCCCTCCAATGAATCACTTGCATGAAGTGCAATAGGCTAACTTGCATTTTGCAAATTATTAATAAGTATTTTTTTGTTATATTTAACTATAAGTAGTAAGTAATTTCTAATTATAATAAGTATTTTTTTGTTATATTTATTATAATTAATGTACTGTTTTATCATCATAACATACCATTCATCTTAAACAGAAGTTGAGATATAATACTCAGAAAAGGAAATTTTGTTGCAAACATCAGTTTGTCTGTTACTCTTTTTATATAAAATAATGAATCAACATTATTTTATGTATTATATTTAATAATATAAAAACATTATTTTATATAAATTGCCAAAGTCAATTAAACAAAATTCTACTCAAAGTTATTATTAGATTTTAAAATATTTCCGCATAAACTTATTTCTTTCTGACTTTTCGTTCTCAAGAAAATTTAAATTTTTACACAAATGAATGAATATTGTGTTTGCGTGTTCGTTTCGTCGTGGAAAACGTACTTTCTGTACTTTGATAAATTATCATTAATTTTTAATGTACTTTAAACAAAATGTGCTCTAAACATTTCCATTGTATTGAATACCAATACTGTGTAAGTCGCATGCGTCAAATTAAATTATAAATCTGCTAATTATGCGGGTTGATTATAAAGAACATGGCATAGAATAGTAATTATTTGCAGGCATTTACCGAATGTTGATAGTGCCATATAAATGAATCAGTGTTTGCCAGACTACCAGTATTGTTAGATTTCACAATTTCAAAATGGATAATAAAGCAGATTATTAAACAATTCTTATTCGGTAATGAATGTGAGTTAAATTTGGGATTGTAGGTAACTTTTTAAGCTAATCAATGGTTAACCTCAGCTCAGATTCAGAAATTTTATTTTCAAAAGAGTTAATTTGGGCAGTAAAAAGATAAAGACTCACAAAATGTAAAAATAATATAATAATAATAATAACAGTTATTATTATTAAAATGTTTAATTTTTTTAATCAAACAATTATTTGTATAGATACCCTGTATGACATTTTTAAAGATAATGTAAGAAACTCTTAGGTAATTTAGTATTTTTTGCTAATCTTATTATGTTTAAATTATATTGTTTAGAAAATTAAGTACCTACCAGACTATCAAAATTACTTAATGCATAATGCTTCCTTTCTTTTATTTTGATCTATATGATGATGCTTTTTTCATTCATTAGTCAACGAACCGCATAGAAATTTGGTTTGTTCTATGTTTCGTTATCATCGTTAATTATAATTAGTGAAGAGTATGTGTTGCTTCAAACTCGACAACGCGTCTACACGTCTGTACTTTCAGGGTTCCATATGTTCCATCCCTGTGCCTCTAAATACACTAAGATGATGTAGGATGTTTTGCTTCAGATGTCTGCTTATATAATATAATTTGGTACTTTTATTATTTATCTAACGTTGGAAACAGTAGATAAATTCTGCAGAACTTTAGTATAAAGATAGGCAATTTAATCACTTGTGAAATCATGATGTATGGGTAATAGTATGCGTCACGTGCTAAATAATGTCTCCAACAAACACCCACATTAACTGCATAATATCTCCGGAATCAACAAACCTGGTGAAGCTGCATCGGCCCAATGGAATGTATGAATAAGCAAGTCAAACAAAAGATTGTTTGTTCTCATTGATTTACTTAGGACGAGGTATGCGCTTACAAACCTCGTCGATACAATAGCATACGCATAACCCCCTGATCTCGACTACAGTTATATTATTAATAAAGCTATTTAGTTACAGATGGACTGTCAACGGCAGCCATCATGTATATGCTTTAGATCACATCGGCCATTTGGTTGATTTAATCATTATATGTCACTGAACAATGTCCTAATCAGGATTTACGAAAACGGTTTAATGGAGGCGGAGTAATGCGGAATATGTCAGTTCAAATTTATTAAATTAATACATTTTTCATCACGAATTTAGTACATTTGGTTTTTTGAATATAATGAATATTCCCAAATATAATAAAAGTTTATTTTGATCATTAAACAAATTACATCCACTAATTTGAATTATATTTTACCCACTTATTATAACTTAAATCTTTTACATCGATTTTAAGATCTTCTCCTTGTTTTGTATCTGAACGATTGACTTTTAATTTGTTATAATCACATTTAATTATTTCGTATTTTATTTACCCTCCTCATATTTTTAGAGGGTATTTTGTGTGCACTAAATGTTTTTTATTTCTTTTTTTTTTGATTTTTCATTATTCATCAATTTTTTGCAACAACAAAAAGTTTTAATATCTCAAAATTAAGTTACAAATATTTCATGACCGAACAGACCAGCTTTATTTTTTCACGACAAGAAATATAGGAGAAGGTAGAATTAAATGCGACTTTACAGATTATATTTACATACAAAAGGTCCGAATTTAATATAAAATTCTTATCTCTTTCAGTTACGATTTGAGAGAACGTTTTAGAATTCTTCTTTAGTTTTAAAATAACTATATTACAACAGGTATTTTACATCTTAAGGTAGATAAAAAAACCATTTAGTGTATATTACTCACTATCTTCTCAACTTAAAATCAGTCTTAAAGTCAAATGTAAGTATATATTGCTGTATATGTATAAACTATTAAATAAAAATCATTTTTTTAAATTATATAAAATGCTGAAATAGGTAATGTCAAATCAATTACTTAATATGTGGGCAAATTTATCCGATTCTATTAATATGTAGAAGTATATAAATCAATTTATTATGTTAATGTTTCATTAGTACATTTTATTAACAATACAGATTTTAAATTGTACATTATTTATATCTAATGACATCTAATGTTTTTTTCAGGAAAAACTTGGTTATAAAATTTTTAATATTAATAACCAGTATTTTATTCTTGAGTAATACATCTTCGTCTTAGATTGGATCCGGCCTTACCATAAAATGGTTTAAAATCCCTCCAACCATAAAATTGTATTCAACCAAACTTTTACCACATAACAAAATTGTTATAGATTTTCCCCAAACTCGTTTGCATATATATTGTCTTTATGAACAAATAACTTCGCTGATATAAAATTACGTACCGAATAGTTTTGGAGAAGTTTGAAATATGTTCCAACTAGAGAACAGGCATTACGCGCCAGTCTACGTTTCGCGGGAAGTGCACGCCAGCAAAATTGGGATGACAAAGTTATTTTTGATTGTCGACGAATCTGATTTAAATGAACTTTAATGCAAGAGAAACTTTCACGTCTGCTAAAACATCCTACACACTGGGAACGTCAGAATAAAGAGCAGATGTCTTCAAAGGTTCCTTGTTTTGTGTTGTAATCAGTCTGTTTCTTGTAAGATAAATTAATGTAATACATTATAATAGTTTGTCTACAATAAATACTAACTACATTAGCTTTGCATGTAACATAAATGCATAACTGTTATTTATATTAAGATAATTAAGTCTCTTTATGGTTTATTGCAATTTAATTGGATGAAATCAAATTCAATTTTCAACATATACGTCTATTGTAACTCCATTAGGTAAACAAATTTATCTGTACATAGTATATGAGTAGATGTGTGCAGAATATTCTTACACAGGTCAGTTATTCACGACACGTCTGTTTGGTTGTCTGTATCAAATTATTTAGCATGTAGACTCCTTTGAACGTGTTACATGTATGATTACTACAATATGTTTTGCTTTGTGCAGTCAATTACTGCATGGTAAACTGCTAATTCAATTGGTTTAATTAAACAAAGATCCCCTAAAATGTCAAATTCCATGCTATAATTTTATTACATTTATCCCCTTACATGCATGCATTTGAATTAGTTATATCTTACACAGAATTTACTAAAATAATTAAATATTAATGATTTATTAATTTTACTGGATACATATCTATAAGCTAAAAACATAGACAATAAAAAAATTGACATAAACATTGTTCTATTTATCACTCGACCGAGTATTTTTCTTATTTTTATTTTGTGGTTCATTAAAATGGAACTGCAAATAAATATTGCTTTTATTTAACCAGATTATTACTTAGTAGCCAGTTACTTTTTCTTTAAAATGTGTTACTTTATATTTTCCCTGGAGCATCTTAATTTTGAATTCAGACAACAAAAGCACCTAAAGAGAGGAAAAAACTTTTGGAACCGTTTCAACTTTACACAAATTCACATATTTCCTTCAAAACCTTTTATTAAATAAAATTTCGTATTAAATAACAACATATGAAAAGGGATACACAAATATGATTGGCGTGAAAGTTAATAAAGGGTGACTCCGGAATCCAAAAATATTTCTTAAGACAGACAAGAAGATGTTAAGTTATTATCTTGGATATTCGATCATCCTGATAATTGTGATGTACCTTTTTGACTTCTATTATTTTAGTATAACGTACTATGTCGTGTAAATTTCAGCTAATCTATTTTGAATAAAATTGGGAATATTTATAGAGCAAACGGTGCCTTGTTTATATTTCATCTAAAATTTTGTTTGTAAAAGATCAATCACACAAACACTGTTCGCACAACTCGGCAAGTAAATAGTAGTGATTTGCTGCCGGGTACTCCATTATACGATTAAGCTTTATTATTTATTATTGCAATGTTAGTATTTATTTGGTATCTTATTTATGGGGTATGTCTGTGAATCTTGGGGTGTATATATTTGAACATTACTCAATAACAAATGTTACATATTACATGTTAAATAATTACTTATTTTTAATTTAAGTAATATATTATTTAATATTGTAATATTACCTTTCATTAAAATTTATATTTATTATTCCTTACTTAAAAATACTTCTAATTAATGCACTTATAACAATAAAACCATTAAACTCGTCCTCAAATAATTGAATATATTGCATTAAATTTATTTATTTATTATTTTAATAAAACTGTATATGTAGTATTTTAATAAATCTACCTTTCACTTATTTATTTGTTGATATGCAAACACTATTTTCAATTTAACAATCGATTGCATGAAAATAGTAATAGCCATAAAACGTAAAATGCTATAAATTCCCTTAATTGTAATTATAATTGTGTAGGTACTCTGAAAATAGCCGTATAAACCACCCTAACAACCAGTTTGTTTTATTTTATTGGGACCTAATCGTTACCTATCATGAAATTCACGTGTACTTGTTTGTTTAAATTCCAACAAACTTCATTCATTTTAAACAATGAAAAACTGCCATTTTTTCAACACACGAGTTATATTTTTGCATGTTAAGCGATTTCAATATGAAACAGCATCCGACACCCCGAAATGTAATATTTTTCCAGTTATACGTACATATCTTTCGGTTGTCACTTCAGGTGCGTTTTAATTAAACGAAATTAGTGACGGGTCAGTGTGACGTGCGTGTTTTCGCGGCGTTCGTTTTTAATTAGAAACCATTGATGGGAAACAGCAAAATAATATTGACGAAATGTCGGACATGCTTTGTCCCGATAGCGAGACAGATCTAATCTGGCCTCATATGTTCCTCGCTGATGGAAATTTGTTTGCCCTTTTGTTTTGCTCTGCTTTTTTATGTGCCTCATAGTGTAAAATGTTTCTATCGGGCTTGTTTATGCGTCGATGAATTATAGTCGTTCAATAAATTTATTGCTTTGACGCAAGGATAGAAAAATTGACAAAAAAATATGATTTTGTTATAGTGACTTTTAGTACAAATAAATACACACTAGTACACTAGTGATTGCATCTATTTGGTACAAAATTATAAACCGGTAATCACATTTTAAAGAATAGAAATAATTTCAATTTTTATTTGACAATATTGAATCATTACATTAATTCAATTATATTATTTTAATAAACCAGAATAAAAAAAACTTCATAGTCTTTACAACATACTAATGAAATAACCTACTAACGATATTTTGAAACAAAAACATTATTGTATTTACTTAACTATAATTTTTTTTTAGTTGATCAGTCTATAATTAATGACATGAAATAGGGTAATTGAGAATGACTAGATACCATTAGTAATATTATTGATAAAAATATTAAGGACAACAGTGTTTCCTAAACACTTTATTCGTGTTTATTAAATAGCATTTAAAGTATATTAGTAACATTTGCAGCTTATTACATGTTGATAAGTAGGATGTATTAAAAAAACTACTTAACATTGTGTGACATTTTTAATTGCCTAAAAATTTATTCATTTATACGTTTTCCTGATTTTAATAACTTCTGCATACTATAGAAGATATGCAGATTGTGTTTTGTAATTTAAACCAACCATACTTTTGAAGGTGCATTTAATGTTCACTAGAAACAAAGTTTTTATTACCTAATTTACAAAAATATACATATATTCAACAATAAAATGAGTAATAACAATAGCTAATTAACATTATTCAGTAATTATTATTGTTTTACTAAATAAACATTTACGTTTTTCGTTAATAGACAAGTACTTTGTGTAATAATTATGTTTAATATTATCCAACGTTTATTTTCATTTTGCTATAATTATGACATTATAAAATTCATTTTCATTATTTGAATAAATAAAAACTATTAATTAAATATTAATATTAATATTTCATCAGCAATTTCACATGATCATTTACAAATTTTTGTTATCGAAAGTAAACATTAACCGATATAAAAAATATTATCAAATGGCACTTTGTAAAATAGGAAAGCAATTTCATGCTTGTGATTGAAAGTACGAACCTCCACATTCCTTACTAACATCCGTCACTGGTAATAATTACTCAGGATTAATTAATATTCTTATCCTTAAGCTGCACTTCAATTATCCCTTTGGATATTTTTATATGTAATTATCATATATATTAACAAAAACTAATTTATTTAATAACTGTAATCTCCGTCTACAGCCTACATTTATAGAATTACATGTCATTTTTTTGTATAATAAATTTACATAAAGGTCGTGAGATAAAATGAAAGAGTTCCTTTGTCGTGACAAGGGAAATAAAACAGTGCCAGTAAACCTTCATTATACTGTAAAATATTTAACAGAGTACTTCGTTGCGGAGATGTTCGTTCCATTAGATAAATGTATCGTCAATGGAAATAGTCTCATTTAGCCATTAGGGTACAGATAAAAAAATTATATCGACATTCTTTAACATTTAAATAATACAAAATCGTAATTAAGGCTAAAAGCTTCAGTAGTAGAAAGGATCTGTGAAGGGGATTGATAAAGAGGATCCTTGGAATAGAATATACCACAGATTGTTTGAACTATTTTGAATGTGAAGTTTTAGTGTTTCACTTATTAAAACAAGAGAATCCATTTAAAGAGACATTTTGTTAACAATTTTAATTAAACAAAATTTTATTGCCACATTCATATTAATTTTCTAGTTTCGCAAATATTTGGTACCAAATTTGTAATTATTTTTTCAATTTTTGATATTATAAACCAGAAAATCAAATTTTACTGAGCAAAATATGTTGTAGAATTAGTTTTATTCAAATTTAATTTATTTTTGAATGGAATACATCTAGTAAAAAATTTATTTACTTTGCTGTAAATTCAAGGAATATTAGGAATTTTAATATAAACATAACTATAAACAACCGAATTACACTTATATACTTGCACACTAAAGTGAAAATGTTAATAAATTTTATTTAAGATTATAAAACTTATGTCACAAAACACGACATCTCTAACTTTTTTACGATATACAAGCAAATGTACTTACCATAAAACAGCGATACTTCTTATATTAATTTATGAGGTTCTGCTATTAATTTATAGTAATTATAGTAAAGTTCAATTATTACTTTTTTAAATTTTGTTATGATGTACTACAATCTAAAAGTAAATTACCAACTAGATTCACTTTAAATTGTATTTCCTGGAGTAAAGAAAGGTAATTTTCGGGGACGTTTTTCTTGGTCTAATCCAGTTGGTCGTGTAAACAAATGTCCCGGAATATAAAAATAGTTAAAGGTGAGGACAAGACGGCAATGATAGTGACTGATCTAACCAGGAACTTTATTTCCCTATAAAATTGGACACCGCAAATGCTTTAAGGGGATTTACTTTATCTCTCTGAAGGAAAGATTTGAAACTTCAAATAACATCTGAAATCTAATTTAAAATTTCGGAGTGTTTTCTCATTGAATTTTTCTTTTCCCGTATACCTTTCGTAATTGATAGAGACCTATTCAGACACATTTGATATGGTATATTGGGTTTTATTAAATTTACGAAATTGTTTATTGAATTTTTTAATGTATCGCGCAATCAAAAATATATTTATCAGTATGCTTCGTCTAAAGTTAATGTTTTGCGATTTGTTTTAAGAAACCTTGTTTAACCCCACTAATATCCTGATAAATTAATAAGTAAGTTACTTTTTAAATTAAATCTATTCATGATCAAATATGAATTTAAGTTAATGCCTCAGTTTATTCATAACGCATACATCATTTCTGATCACATAGTTGTCAAATATTATAAGTGAATATTATTTTATTCAAATTATGAAATTTGCTGAATCTGAGATTCAATTTTATTTTTGTGAAGAGCACATCTCAATTTAGACTATATCAAAAATATTTTACAGTGAATTATTTTAAGTTAACCCCGAAATTGTAGATTAAAACGTAAATCAGTCACTTTATATTCAGAGATTAACTCCGACATTTTAAATGGCTTTTTCAACTCTCGCGCTCTTCTTTATTATTCATCCGATATCATCAAAGATATTTAAAATATCGATCAATTTTTTTTATTATCTCGTTAATGCTATAGTCGTATGTTTTTTACGGTCGACAATAATCGTTATTTATATTAATAAGAATACAATTTATTAAACTTTTCTTATATCTTAATATTAATTTAAGAGCTTAATAATTTAAGATGGTATTTAGGCAAATTAATACATTGTAAGACAACTCCTCACATTTTGAAAATGGAAACACCTCTATGTTTTTTTATTTATAACATAATTTTAATAAATAGTTCAAAATATGGATAAACTATCTAATAACTTGGAGTAAAAAATCAGGAAAATAAATTAGGATACATTAAAGGTGTACTACTTTATTTATGTAATAAAATATTTCTTCACGTTGCCTGAGTGGAGCCTCCAATCTTTCTGTATAAGCATGTCCTCAAAATTAATAAAAATTCGTTGTTTTTAAATAGTTTATTATATTATATTAAAATTACAAACAGAAAATTTTTATAAATCGATTAGTTTTATGACAATCTTATTTAAATCAACGTTATTGATTGATGAGTTTCCCCGAAATCGTGCTTCTAAAGTTTGATCTTACATAACGAGACATTAATCTTCATCTCATAAATTTAAACTAACATGAAACATTTGTAAAAATAAATAATGAATTCTGAAATAAATTAATTAATATTTTTAACATACAAGTATGTGTGAAGTAAATATATAAAAATAAATTTATATGTAGGTTTAAAAATAATTACGGATTATAGAGGACGAATTGAGTTTTAAGCTCAATTCATTCCAGTTTTAAGAGAAATCCTTCTCCATACAAAACCCGTTTTCACTAGGAACAGTTGAACGCCTCCATTTAGTGGTTCCCCTTGAACCCATATCGACGTGCCGAACTAATGGAGTGGAGAATCACGTGTCCGCCGACCTCGGCATCATAGAAGCCCCGTAATTACCAACATCTGGCATTCTTGTTGGTTTCTGGCGATGGCGCGGGCCTCCTGCAGCCCGCCAAGCGAGATCCGCCGATCCGCATTCCCCTGGAAATTCCTCAGATTTATGGCCTCTTATGTCGGGAATACGGCCCCACCTCCAGCTACGTTCTGGATGGGGACATGCAGCGTTCTCAGCGAATCTTTTTTGGTTGATTGATATAATTTATATGCAAAGTTTATAAGTTGCAACTGAACAAATTTGTACATCATTTAACACTAAGATTTTAAATTGAAAAGTGTTTTAATTTTTAATATTTTTGTAGGAATAATAAAAAAGATATATTAAATTTTGGAAAATCAAAATTAATTTAATTACCCTAAACCTATTTGCTACCAATGAAATGTGTGTAAGATATGACTACGACACATAAAATAAATTTGCAGAAGATTCTACTACAATCTTTTGAAGAATGCACACGAATTTTGTGCAAAACTTAGTAAAGCAGTTGATAAAAAGCCATTAATTTTAGTAATTTAAGTCTGTTGCTCACGTTTTTTAGATTAATTGCACCTGTGATGATTTACTGTTAGATTTAAAAACGTGCTTAATATCAGTTAATGTGGTGTTCCATTCCGTTGGGAAATAAAAAAGTCGACAATTATTCCGCTCTGCACTTTTTAAAAGTTGTTAAACACAGTTTTCCGCATTGGAAATCGTCACAGTAATTGATCCAAGCTCGTGTTAGTCTATAGGTAAGGTAGATAATACTTATAAATTTATTCCCCATTGATATTTACTCTCCGAAATAATTTTCCCTACGTATACAAGTTTGAGTTTTGAGCTAAAAGTTTTTAAATTTTCATAAGATAATATTAGTTTAAACTTAGTGGAACGGAAACTCCGACCAACATCGTTTTAACTCGCCTTACATACTTAATAAAGTTTCGTCAAAAGTTAAGTTAAAAAAGTGTTTATAAAAGTGACACTCAGATTCCTTGAGAATATTTTTCAAAGTAATAGATTACATATTTATTTTATTATGTGTCTTTTCAGAATCATCTAAATTGGCTTATCATTTATTGGCAAATAAATAGTTTTAGTGGATTTTTTAGTTTTATGAAACTATGAAACTTAATGGAATCCCGACTGTGAATAACGAGCTGGGATTGTCGAAAAGAGAATAAATGGTTTCCTTGAGTCGTCGTCTTTTGAAATGCGAGCCAATTTTGCAAATCTGTTGTCAGATTGAAGGTGTGGAATTATCTAGAACGGTTTAACATATCGCTTTTAATGAAGATATATAGCTGAGGTAATTAACGCTGTCAAAATCGATTCGTATCTTAGTTTATTGCAGTGTGGTCTGACAATGCTGGGAGATTACTTCATGAATATTGTATTTAATATCCGCTATTATTAAATACTGCGAAATAATGTGGCCATATATTTCCATGAAATGTCCCCCAGTACACGGCCGGTGATTATCGTATATCTTGACTTTTACAGAAACGACGTACCTGCTAATAAATTCGTTTGCTTTTACATTCGTTCATCTATATATTATGATTTATCGTTCGTTGGAATGGTTTGTTACGTTTTTAAGGCACTAAAATTTTATTGACAGGAAAATGTAGAAGAGTGTAACTTGTCAGTTGAAACTTTAAAATAACATTTCATGATCAAATAATATACCATAATTTTGCTTTAAATTAGTTTGTTTTCATATAATATTAATGTCCAATGGAATCACGTTTTTACCCAACAACAATGTGATTTACGTTATAATCTATAAAATGCTGCTAGTTTTCGATTAAGAAAGTTTTTATAAATCTTCAGTGTACATTATTGTACAATTTATTTGATGATCCTCTTAAAAAGAATAGTTATGCATAATATTTTCAATCCTAAATCAAAAATACGACGAAAAAATATATAAGCCTCATATTAGTTTCTTCTGTCAAGTTGATTGATTCAGAATTCGATTAATGTTATTCCACAATATACGTATTAAATTAGATGTATCGAGAACTTGAATTAATGAGCATAATCTCAACCATTTTCTTAGATTCTTAAGAATCATTGAAATATTTAATTCTGATTTAACCAGTTACTACTTAAAATTATGAAGGGGTTATATAAAATATCCTATATTTTTGTATTACTATTTAAACAACTAATAGATAATAAAAATACATTTTTGCAAAAGAAGCATCTTTTATATGTGACTGATGATTTATATGTTCATTTACAATTTGAGTATTGGCGGAAATGTTTATATTGTTTACACATTGTTGAAAATACCAGTGGTCAGTGGTTGATATTGATTTATGACAAGTTTTAGGAAATTTAGTTCATATTCTATTTAAATATCACAGCGTGGCATATTAAGTTTATGTTTGTAAAAGCTTCTTGCTGCAGCATTAGGAATAAAATCGAATAAAACTCCAGATACAGAAGAAAACTTATATTCAGAATGGCCAATATGTTTAAAACTACAAACTGTAAACTTTCTAAAAATCTTCTAACATCAATATTAGAAAAGTTTGTTGCACATATTTTATTTTCCTCTTACTTATCAACTAATATACGAGTATCTAGTTAAGTTTTGAATGTTTAGAGTTTCAAACAGAGATTGTAGACATTTTTGTTAATTAAAATAACTCGAGCCGTCACACATTTTCTTAAAATTAACTAGGCTCCAAATTTTTCACAAATAGTTAAAGAGACATTTAAAATTAACTATCAAAAATAAGTTCTTCTTTATATTCGTTAATTTTAATTATTTTAAAATAATTTAAATATATATATATATATAAAAGGAGAGAGTAACTTTAAAAGGGATAAAATAATTAATTTTGATGAAAAATATTTACAGATATTTATAAAATAAATTGTATTAAAAATGTGCTTCTTAACAATTTCATCTCATTTAGTAGCTTATTTATCTCTACATGAAAATTAAACTTTATTTCTAAGTAATATTTTACGTGGATATTTGTATTTTCATATTTACGTTTCCAGTATAACACAATAATAAATATGAAACTATAAATAACGTTCACATAAATAAAGCCAAGTTACCAAATGATTCACTCTTGTCCTGACCACCACTATGTTGTTTGGAGATAACTTTTCGAAGCAAAGCTTGCATAAAATAATTTCGTGGCAATATTTGCATTTGTAACTGGAGATTTTCAATTTAAACTTTACACATTTCAGCTGCAACACACTTACACGGTGACTGGAAATAAATTTGAACCATGAAACGTAATTCAAATTAAAGTAATTATATTAGTAAAACCTGCTGTGCCCATGTACTAGTATGTTGTTTACCTTAAACTTCGTGTTTCTATTTACATGCACATGTTTTATCCGTGTTTTTAACTTGTTAAATGTATTTCTATTTATTTTGGAGGTTACTTAATAATTGGTTTTTAAGTTATAGTTGTTAAAACTAAAAATAAGAAAGTCACCAGGGTTTAAATTCCCAAGACAATTTTCCAGTATAAATCAGTAATACAAATCCATTTCTCTGGAAACTCGAAGCACTGCGCCAGACAAAACAATATTTATAAAAGTAATCATCAAAAACCGAATCAAAATACATTTTCCAAAATCAATTTAAGTCCTCGGAACGAAGGAGACCATATATAGGACTTGGGATTTAGTAACGGGGGTCACGTATCTTTGCCGGTTAGGCGGGTCAATAAAAGATATACAGAATCCCGGAAATGACTTACAACTTTATTGGCCAAATTCTAAAAGACAAATATTGGCCAGTTTCCCGTTTGATTGGTTTCCGCGATGTCGTCCGCCGCGTATTACTTGTTACGGATTGTTTTTGCGGACGACATGCCGTGATGCAATTGGCATTTTTTAACCTGACCGAAAAGTCACGTCCAATTTGAAGGAAACGGAACTGAAATAAAAAGGAAGTAGACGAATCTTTGATGAACAGGGTACTTCTTTATACATTTTATTATCAAATTAAAACCTTTGTGGAATATTTGAATGTAAATCGAAAACTTAGATGTCTAATAAATCATTTTATTCTAGTTTTAATCCAAAGAGTATTACTTTAATAAAGATATTATTATAGTATTTAATTAAATACTTATCACTGTAAAATAAATGACAATGTACACAGTTTACATAATTTTTATAAAAATTAAGTAGTTAATAATGAAGTCTGCACTGCAGGAAATATGCACACGAATTATAATTGAACTTAATGGAATAATAAGATTAAGTGTTGCACCTGTCTCGACTGTTTTTAGCTGGAAATTAAAGTAAATAGACCAAATTAGGTGGTATCGCGTCACATACACCACTGAGTGTAAAATGTTAATTTTCATAAAATTAAATCTCTTGGGCGATGTGCGGGTCCGCGTCCGGGACTCGTTAAAATGAAAATTAAAATTAATCCGGAAAACTTCAACCACACGACTTGTAAATAAATTTCCATATTCCGGGCCAGCCTTGTTATAGCGGGCCCGAATTAACTTTACGAAGATCGTCAAAACTTTGAATGTCAAAAAAAAATCGACGTCAAATTTCATATTACAACAGATTTATTAGTTTCAGGGGGACAGCCAAGTACAACAGCACAACATATTAACGTGTAACAGAAGAATTGCTCAGTAAAAAGAAATTCACGTATTTCTAAAGAAAATTTTTATTTGTTTGTTTTTCTGGTTCTTTTGTTAATTATACATTACATTCTTATATATTCTTTACAGTTATTGTACAAAGAAGCCCTTGCCATCTTTTGTTTTCATACAATGCAGTGTTTGTTGCAATTATTTCTGTTTTGTGCAGATTTCGCTAAACACTCTTATTCACATTTTATTTTATTTTTATTTTACTTTTGTGACAAATACTACAACTACGTAGTTCAGTTATTGAATATTGAAATTCAAGTGAAATAAAGATCATTTAAAAATAACAGCAACATACATTTAACCCCCAAAGTAGCATATCAATATATTTTTGCAAACTTATATTAATTCAGTCTCTAAATATACATAGATATGTAGGCTTAAATTGGAGACTAAACCTGAAGCGAGAAAATTCAGTGTTCTTCAGTATAGGCAAATTCAAGCACCGTTCACGCCAATTACCTATAAAGACAAGCGGAACTTTGGCCAAAGGGGCACGGCACCGGTAAAATCGGGATGAAAGGGAGCGGAAAATTCGCTTGGTTCATTGAAGTAAAACCGCGGACCGCACGTACAGCTGAACCGGTAGCAACTCGCCAGAGACTGGGCCATCGATTCTACCTTTTTCCTCGTCCGCACAAGCGGCCCCGTGTGTTTTAATATAGCGTGCAATATTCAAATGCCGTTCGTCCGTGGATTGTTCCTATTGTAGCGGAGGAAAAAAATATCCGGAATAGTTTTAACGGATGAAAGCGCAGTATGGTTTTTAGATATATGTAGTTGGGGTCGGTGAACATCGGATTTCTGTGAATATTGTCGCTTTATTCGGGTATAATCTAACGGTTCATTTTTAACAACTATCTTTTCCTTCAGGAATGCTTTGTTCTAGGAATGTTTTCTTGGGATGATTTTTTTGATTAAGCATTTAAGCTTCGACACCTCGTTTGTAGTGAAAACCGATGAACTTTTCAAAATAGTTTTTTTACAGTTAGCCTTAGTTATACCAGGATTCTAGAGGACACATTTTAATACACTGAATTTATCTATGGAGCAATATTTTTATCAAATATTTTTTTCTTTTTCACACAAATGCGCCAATAAGTTTAAATTGTCAATGATAATTTTTTCTTTTTCAATATTTATAAGAAAAATATTCTACACGTATCCCAAAAAATTAAAGCTATAACGTATCCAGCAGAAAGGAACTGTTGCCTTTTTTAGAGCTAATTCTTCCCCTTATCAGGCATTGTTTCATTTTATCCCAAGTGTAAAGGCCATGAGACAATAAATATACCGAATCGGCCCCAGAAAGAGATCGGGCTCATAATTTCAGGGAATCTTAGTACTAATAAGATACTTCGATAGTGCGAGTTTCAGGTCTTTATCTATAACCGTTTCTGAGTAAATCGAAAAATACTGAAAATTAGGAAAAGAGCTATATCGGTTCACAAGGACCTTAAAAAAATGAGTTTATTTTCTTAATTTCATTTTTTAACCATCTTAAGATTACGACACAATTATGAAGCTAATTTTTTGAATTCCTCGTCCAATTTCTGATGAATCTATGAGCTTTTGGAATTTTTAAAAACGATACGCCATATTGAAAAAAAAATAATAAAATCCATTTTTTTGCTCAAAAATCGGGTTTTTTAATAATTTTACTCTTGAACTGATATTATACGGAACTTATTTGATCACTGAGCTGTGAACACAACAGAAAAAAATTAGATACACTCATATCAAAATATTTTTTTAATCTACTTAATTACTATTATAAACTTTATTAATCACTGTAATAATAAAATCAGTATACCTTACTATTGTATCGATATTTAATTAATTTAACGACCGCAAGATGGAACTGTAATTCAAAACAGGTAACACTGTTTTTTTTTCTTTATGAAAACTCACCATCTGTAGATAATCTTAAAATTATTGACTGTTGACATTCCATAGAAGTATTGGCTGTATTTTTATCTATATTTAATAATTATTTTTATTTGACTATATTATTATTTAAGTGAAAATATGTCGACACCTAAAACTAATAATTCCAAATGTTGCATTTGTTAAAAATTCTTAAAAAAAAACAGGTACTCCAAAATATATAAAATCTGATGAAGATGCTGAAGAGTTATCAGCTGCTTTTGAGTGTCCAATTGCAATCGGTGATGTTCTGTGTTCTAATTGTCGTGTTAAAAAATATAAGAAAACGAAACTTGAAATTGAGGACCAGGAAACATCGGTCGTAGATGAGTAAAGCACTGATGATTCGTCATTCAATTTAGATGTTATATGTGATGATGATACAGAAGAATGTCTCGAAGTTCAAATTAAGAGAACTGTTGTAACTCACAGATACTGTTGTGTATGTTCTGTTTCTAATCCAAATCTAGTAGTTGTTCGTCAAGATGCCCGTATGCAATGCTTTATTAAGAAAAGAATTTTCATTCTGAATGGGAATCGATGTTGCAGCGATAATCTCATAAAAAAACGCTTTTATACGGAGAATTTGAACCACTTAAAAGTTTATTCTAATTGGAGTAATTTAAGATCTTCTGAGTTATCTAAAATGATGGAAAGTTTGGCTGTTGAATGTGACTCTACACTTCTTGATAAAATGGATGATTTTCGAATACCTGATGAACAACTTTACATATTGACTGGATTTTTTCTGTTGTTTTCACCAGCTCAGTAATCAAGCAAGTTCCGTATCATATCAGTTCAAGAGTAAAATTATTAAAAAACCCGATTTTTGAGCAAAAATGGATTTTATTTTTTTTTTCAATATGGCGTATCGTTTTTAAAAATTCCAAAAGCTCATAGATTCATCAGAAATTGGACGAGGAATTCAAAAAATTAGCTTCATAATTGTGTCGTAATCTTAAGATGGTTAAAAAATGAAATTAAGAAAATAAACTCATTTTTTTAAGGTCCTTGTGAACCGATATAGCTCTTTTCCTAATTTTCAGTATTTTTCGATTTACTCAGAAACGGTTATAGATAAAGACCTGAAACTCGCACTATCGAAGTATCTTATTAGTACTAAGATTCCCTGAAATTATGAGCCCGATCTCTTTCTGGGGCCGATTCGGTATGTTTATCGTCTCATGGCCTTTGATAAAAACATTTATATAATTTTTTATATAACATAAATTAATTTATAAATCATTATTTGCCATTGCATTACAAATTTATCAGTAAAACAAAAACCATGTTATGCAAATAGATTCGTTAATAAAGGTTGGAATGCTTAAATTAGCCTCTTGTTCATTGAAATAATTGATAGCAATCCTAGTTCGATTCAACTCAAATAAAATAATAAACAAAATGTGGCGTGCTCCTATTTGAAAATTAACAATTATCTACGGAACAGCCGAAATAACACGGTCAATAAAACAATAGTATTGCATATTCATTTGCGAAATTAATTAAAGTAATTTTCGATTCGGAAATTGTGTCGTGTTTTTGTAGAAGCCGCTGTATTACATTCACATTAAAACAGAGTTTTCACACATTACCGTTGCCGATAATGTTGTACAATAGCGCCGCAAACCTAATTCGCATCGATCCGACTGCCCCTGTTTTTATTATAATGCCATGGAAATATAATTTTAATCCTCCTGCGGATTGACGTACCTGCTGTATTTAATGTTCGGACTCTATTGTTTGGATATTAATTTCCCATAGCTGACATAATACTTAATGGGGACCGTCATAAAGTTCAGAATATTGACTGGACATTTCTTTTAACGCTAGTTGACTTAATTAAGAATGAACTATTTCATTTATATGTAAATGTCACTAGTAGTATCAGCTAACATAACCCAATTGAATTATCATATCCTAATAAAAAATTAAAATCCAACAAACTGGTAAAGACTAGAATGCAAAGTTAACGTTAGGAAAAACAAAACGTAGAGATTTTAAAAGTTAAAAATTACCATTATTAACTATTTTTAGGTATTTTGATTAAAATTGCATTAAATGTGTATTAAAACGTTTAATTTAATGTCATGCCATCAATAATCACTGAATTAATAAACTTGATCCATGCAATAAAGCATCCAATCAACGAGAAATTTAATATACGTTTAATGAGATTAAATTTTATAATTAGATATTTTGCTTTAAAAGTTTGGGAGTATTTTCATTTTAACAAAATATGTCGCTATTCACGTATACTAAATAAATGTAATATGTTGTTTTAACAATTAAAATATATATTTCATTATAAAATATATTTTAATCATACATTACATAATATAATATATGAAAATTAGTTTAATTTACATTTAAATTATTAATATTTACTTTTAACTGGGTATTATATATATTATGTCACCCAGAATATTATTCTAGATTCGTTAGATTCAAATAAACCTTAATATAAGTCTCTTCAGATCGTTCCCAGAAGAAGGTGAAGAATCCTGCTTTACATGTATTCATATTAATCTCAACACGTGAAACTATGCTATGGCAAAACAGAACATCATGTGAGATCAGCCGCTTTTCATAACCGACTTGTTACCAAAGCCGAAAATCGCTTTTTTATTTTCTGCACCGCTGATGGCGCTCAAGGAACTAATATTGTTGGGGAAAGTTTACGCCTATAGTCCGGTAACAATGTTTGTCTAAACTTTCGAATTAATTACTTTTCCAACTTAAGTAATTATATTGCTATAAAAAAATCGAGTTTCTCTGTTTGGTATACGATTGTCGACTGCTCGTTGTTTACTTCGAAGTCCAGTCATGAATTTAATTGAGTTTATGGCTTTTATTATCAGTTTTTACGAATTTTATTTTTGTAGTCATGTTTTAAATTAATTTTTGCAAGAATATTAATTAATTGTAATAAGCACAATTAATTTCGAGGATTATGTTGATTTGAGTCAATATTTATAAGTTGATCAACAATATAAGAAGTGAAGCACGAAAGTTATCATATGTTATTGATTCAGAATAAATATGTTTAGTGTTTTCTAAACACACATCAAATAGATGCCGTAAATCCCAATAACATATTGATTCTTTATTGAGACATTCCAGCCTATCCCAAAATGGTTCTCGATCTGTGTCCGCATCTACAATAAAAATAACATTATGGTTCCGAAAAAGGTCGTCGGTAAGTGTGCGGAATATCATTTATTACTTTTAGAGTTTATCCCGGTCCCCGCTACATGTGTCATTCCAAATGTAAAACGTCCTGCGGGAATGACAAATATTCCGAAGTGTCATCATGCGAGGACGCAGGACACATTTTTGAGCGTAATTGGTTCGGAGAAGACCGACCCTTTCGAATAGATTCTGTAACGATGTCATTTGTAACGGCCTGTAAGAGGTGGTCTGGCTCCACTGGAACGTGTTTCAGATGATGCTTGTGCAACAATGAAAAAACGCGCATCTCAACATGGTAATTCACGGAGAAGGGAATTTAAAGGGCGAGCCTGTGTGACGGGAATACGGACGCCACATTGTTGAAATAACGTGGCGGAGAATGCCTTGTAATTGGATCAGTCAATGATGCAGCCTCAGAATTAACCGGGAGCTTCTTTAAGGTTATAAAACATAAACAAACATTAAACATTGAAAAACTATATGATTAAAGTATGCACTTAAAGTGTTTTAATCCAATATGTATCTTAAACTTAATTATAAAATCTGAATTAAATGTTCATCTAAAA
Organism: Aethina tumida; assembly: GCF_024364675.1. NCBI lineage: Eukaryota > Metazoa > Arthropoda > Insecta > Coleoptera > Nitidulidae > Aethina > Aethina tumida. Next base: position 10,581,777 of record NC_065441.1, read on the forward strand.
AAAGATGCAAAATATTTGAAGTTGGAGAGTTTAAATACTGAAAGTTAAGATATTCTATTATAAATTAATAACGATGTCAGAGAGCTTTCAGTTCATAATTTGTTAACATAAATTTACTTTTGTTGTAACGCAACCGTCAGTGTTAAAGGTAAAGTTTATAAAATTACAAAGTAAAATAATTAGAGTCTAAGACAGTAATGTCCTCAGGTCTATTTTTTATCTGCTTAAATACTTAATAATGAGTTACTGCAAATTTTAGCAAAATGATCAATAAGTTAATAGAATAGAAATATAAAATATTTAATAATAATAATAATAATAATAATAATAATAATTGATTCATGTCAATAGTGAAGATACTGTAACAAACAAATTTAACTCGTGCTTCTTGTTGGCACTAAAAGTTAAAGTAGTAGTGATGTTGATGAATGTGATTCTTTTAAAATATTCAATATACACCCATTTTGAAAGATTCTTTTGACAAATCTATTCATCTGTGTCTACTGTGTAGATTACTTGATACCTTCAGTATTTTAGGACATAACTAATCAATTTTTATAACTTTTTGTATATTTTTGCTTTTTTTAACTAATATTATGAAGAACTGTTATAATTTACATAGTAATTTTATTTTATTGAAATTTATCCGATTTAGTTAACATCTATTTAAATAAGTCTGTAAATTTTACTATTATTACAAACTTCAACGTAATAGTGTCATATTACCTTGTGATTTCTTATGGTTTATTCATCTTTAATTTGACTAATGAAAACATATCGTCTTATTTTATGATCATTTAAAATAGGTCGTCATCAATTTTTATAGAGGATCATTAGCTATATCAAAAGGTACTCTAAAATTATTGAAAAGAAACCGATTCGTATTTGGAAAGCAGCTAATACTTAAAATAATTATCTATAAATGCGTTAAAGAATTCAATGTTTTGTTAATTTTGAGTTGTGTTAGAAAATTAACAAATATATTAATATGATAAATGCCTGTCTCTGACAGGTCTTCAAATCATTCCAAATGTGTCCACTGCGTTTACGGCTTTAACCGTCTAAGAATCTATCTACGTTCCATCAACATTTTCAGGACGAACTACGAATATACGCACATCAGGACCAATCACGACCATCCATAGTCCCTTCTATTGACATTCAATTTAAACACGCTATCTGATGAATCGATCTCACTTTCAGCGCCCGTTCAACTGATTTTCATCTGGAAGTTACGTTTTCTTTCAAAGCCTATCCGAAGCAAAGTGTGCATTGTGAGATTTTAATCCAGATCGTATTTAGTTTCTCTTAAATCAATATGAACGATTTCTAAACAATACACCTCAAATGCTTTTCAAACTTTGGGATTAATTTATATGTATTAAATTTTTTGATTGATTTCAGATAAAATATTTTTCAGCAATTTTCATATAAGTGATGAGTCTTTCAAAATATGAGTAAATGAATTATAGAGAAAAACTGTGCATTCTAATATAAAAGAACTGTGACCAATTAAGAATTTCATTGAGCTACAAATCACCAGGTGCCAATTCAGCCACATAAAACCTGAAAAAATGTGCGTTTAACTCAAACAACGCGAAATATTAGACAATAAATCCGTTTACAAGTGGTAGAAGAGACGGTGCTTTGTCTTGTCTGTTATTTATCGGTTCCCCGGCTGTCTATTTAAGTGACAATATAGTCGGGAACCATTAATTTTTTTCATATGGTTACGTATAAAAGTGGAAAAAGCAATCTAAACTACGCAGGCTTAAAAAAAGTGAAGGACTGGAAAAAGCCATTCCTATAAAATATTCTGGCAACAGCGTTGGAAGGTTTAAATTAAGCACGAGCTCTTGAGGCGAATGCCGATTCACTTTAAATGGAAGCGTAAAGATTCCCACACATTCCTTTTAGTTTGTGAAGATTTTTAAATAGTTTAATTAAAAATCTTTTTTTGATGTGGGATACACAACTAGTATTGTGAATCACACAGAAGAGGTAAGAGTGTGTTTTTGAAAAGATGTATAATCCGGTTATGTTTTCTATAGAAAATTTCTTTTCTAAAAAAATATCTATGACAATTTTTCAAATATTATCTACATATTTTATTAGTCTTAAAATAAACATTTATTTATGTTATATGTTAATTTAATTATGAATAATTGAATATAAAAGTTTTTAACAAAAAGTTACAATTTACAAGAAAAAACGATCCATAAAAACTTTTTGACTTTCCATCCACCCATTTATTGAAGTACATAATTCATGTCGATCTGAAAATACGTTAGAGATCAGGACGCCTCAAGCCCCCGGGGCCCCCCATAAAAACAAACGGAATTACAGTGCCTTTTTTACAACGCCCCATATATTGTCCCCAAAATTTTTACACACGCACTTTATCACAACACATCAGTTATATGGAGATGTTTATCGTATTTTTGTGCAATCGTACGTTGTGTACGTTTTAGTATTTGTCCCATATTTAAGTAAACATTGGACATTAAAACAGTAGTAACACCGTCTCATTATTTTTTCCATATGGATATGTAAATGACTTGTGTTTGATAGTGCAACATGAAGTTTATACTTATTGTTGTTGTCTTATTGAACAATGGAGCTCGCGTGGGTAATGTAAGTTCGACAAAAGAAACTCAATTTTAACTAGACATTTTTATGAGGCCATTCATTTTTTTCATCTCGAACAATGAATATTTTACTTTATTAGTTCCTAAATCGTAAGCAAATATAATTAGTAAATGCAGTTAAACAATTTTATTTTCATTATATGTATTCTAATAATGTTTACTAATTGAATTAAATTTAAAAATTTAGTTATAGTTTTCTGGAATTATTTATAATAAATATATTTTTATATGACATTATCAAGTAAAACTTTTTTTTACTTTACTAGTAATTATTATTGTTTGCTTGACATGAATAAATTTACTTCATTTCAACCATGTGCATATTATCGATTAAATATAAATAACATTCTCACATAAAACATGTACGACTGACTTTCAATGGGACTGCAAAATGCATATCATCGTCTTTTCAGTCAACCCCTAGATAATAATAATTACCGTAGGATCCTGCCGAGTCATATTCGTATCTTAGGATTAAGGCAATGATGTGTGAAGTTGTAATCCAAAATCACTGCGAGCAATTGCTTTCATCGCTTTCGATCCCGTGCATTAATGTTCCAGGAAGAATGTTCATATCTCAAGGATTGCTTTAACATCAGGGAACATATCCTTTGAACTGATTAGAAATTATCATGGACTATAAATAAAAACGTATACTAAAGTTAATAATTCCTCACTGAAAGCCTTGCAACATACCTTGTAAAAAATATGTATCGAATCTCTTTTAGGATCGAAACCAACTATAAAAATAAAACCAAGTTTGTATATTATATGATAATTTTTCCTTAGTAACTAATTATTTTAATAATTATATCACTATAATCAGATCAATAACAGAATTGATTTTTATAAAAATAAATGCCTATAAATTATTTCTTTGTAGATATTATTTAATTATGAAATTAAAAAATACAAGCACGATGCATAAATTAAAAAAAAAAATGCTTTTGTTAATCACTACTGAATATTAATATAACCGGGTGAAAAACGGGGGAAATTCAATTTAAACGAAAATATTACAATGTTTAGGGGGAACGGCGGCGAAATTTTTAACGGTGATTTATGAAAATCATCCCTTAAAAAAGATCTCCTGAACTTTTCTGATATAATTAAGCCATTGAGACGTCTCCGGATTTATATTTCGCGATATTCGGGAGCGTTAATTTTTATTTCGGCCTGGAGGTCACGAAACCGATGTTGGACGGCCTTTGTTAAAAGAGATTTACTCGGATTGCAATTAACCGGCTTGTTGGGTCATTCATATACAACTTTGTTTTGTGATTGTGATTTTTTTCCTTCAAATGTATCAAACAGAGACAATTCTAAATTTGCATTCATTTAATAATAAATATTTCATACACATATTTAAACTTTAAATATCAAATTAAAAAATTTATTATTATGGGATAAAAAACAGTAAGCATGAATCTAAATAATTCAATTACGATAAAAACTTCAGCAAATAAATAAATTATCTACTACATATGTATATTCGCATTAATATTAATAAATATTTAATTTAAATATGTCGAACATTTGTCTTTTTTGAATTAATTCATTATTCTAGTATAATAAGTTATTTATTGTACAACAAAATTTGTGTAGCTAAATATATGATTTAATGTTTGTTCATTGATTGATACATTAATGTAATGCGTTTATTTAATATAGGAAACTGTTGAAATATGTTTTTCATTTGTTCATCAGAAATATGTTCAATAAATAACACATAAGCGTTAATAGTTCATTATAATACACGAAACACATTGCCTAAATGTGTGACATCGAAACAAAGTATCATTATCCTGTTTGGTTGTGACACTTTTACTATATCAACAGGTTCAAGTCAACGAACTTTCGAAATCAGAAACTGAGCCGGAATAGCGATTCAATGCGGTTTTTATATGGTAAGTTTCGAAACCAATTAGGAAAGTCTCCCGCAAATTCAATGGTAGAATCTCCGGTGCAAAGTTTGCGCTCAATTTCGGGGCATCTATTGTCTAGTTTAAGGTGCCCGTGGGACGAAAGTGAATACATTACCGACGTGTTACCGTCTGCTGTAAACCAACACCCAAACGCTGAAGTTAAATTATTACGATGAAAATTGTATTTATGCGGCGAGTTTAAAACAAATTACGGGTCCCTCTCCGAAGAATACATTACAATGGTTTTAAGAAATTTAAAACGAGAATAATATCTGATTAAGTAGACAGTAAATCAATATCTTGTTTGTTCGTCGTCGTTTTATTAATAAGAAAGTGCACAAAAATATTTAAACAATTTTCTTGTTGTTTTACATTATATTGTTATATCGAAAGTTGGGCTTTAAACTGTCAAACACCTGACATGTTAGAATTAAATCAGTATTTGACACCTTATAACTTGGAAATAAAATACTACCACGGTTAATTTTATTGTATAAGAAACATATTGCTTTTTTTTTTGAAACGGTTATACATTATTAAAATTTGATATACTTATTTATTGACACTTTTCATAGTTAAAAAAATTAGGAGGTAAGCGATTTCACTATAATTTTTGAGTAGGTTTAGATGGACAGTATAGACTAATCCCAACAACACACATTGTTACAAAAAAACATTTTCATGTGGCAGTTATATTTAATCCCCCCTGCAATAGCGCCAGCATGATTGATAAATAACCATATTCCACAAGCAAATGAGGGAGCTCATTAAAATGAAATTTTCCTAAAAAACCCAATATGCAGCTTCGAATATGTTTTCTGGGCGTGAGGGACCCATTTGCGGCAACAAATTCGAGTTTTACAGCCCGTTATGCGTTCGGCGGTGGCATAAAGGCGATAACTCCGTGTTACGAATACAAATGTTGATAAAATTTAAAGATACACCACGAAAAACTGCATAATAATCGAATAAAGCAAATCATTTCTGGATCGTGCGTTTAATAGATTAAAAATTGTTGAAAATCATTCCTGCGTTGCATATTAAATAGTTTGAAGGAAATGTTTCATGTGTTCATGTTTGAGTTTGGTTGATAAAATTTAGCTGAACGTTACAATTGGAATATTTAATGGATGCAATGTTTAAGGTTTTCATGGTGTAGATTTTGTGAAAGGGATAATATTTACCTATATTCATGTCAAAGAGAATAAACGATTCTTGCTAAAATAATTGTTTAGATTCTCAAAAATTCACATTTATTGATTTACAACCACAAACACGTGACTTCCGCTTTAATTTTTAATTGTTAAATGTTTTTCACATTTTAATACGAGTTTTAAATTGTTTCCATCTAACTAAATAATTTGTTCCGGTGTGGGGTATTTGTTTTATGAGAACGGTCGTTTTTCAGTACAAGCATGAAGGGAACTTTATCTAGTTAAAACATAATGAAAAATGAAAACGATCCGTAAATAATGCGGCAAACTGCGACGTAAATGCATTTTATCAAGCGAATCGGCCATGTAAAGCATAAATTATATAGAATAAATTAATAGCATTTATTTGAATGAAATAAATGAACGATTAATCTAAGATTAATGTGAGTTCCATTATCGTTTTTAAGACGTTTTAAATTTTATTATATTATTATTATGTTACAAAAAAAAAAATCTATTATGATATAAACACTTTAGCTAATGATCAAAAATAATAATATATACTTTAATTTATGGTTAAGGAAAACTATATAAATTTAACGCAATTAACACTTGAAAATTAACAAGCATGTTACCTACACATAGAAATATATAAAAATAAACAAAATATCACTGAAAGCGGACGATGGATATTCCGAATTTACATCTCCCTTAAATAGTGAAAGGAAATAAATGCGTTGAAATTCTGTTAACTGGCATAATAAATTAGCGAAGCCCGCCTAATATCCTGTAATCTAGCTTGTACAAGGGTGTGCCGTTTTAACAAATATACGCTCAAACAATCCACTTAGCGCGGTTTAAATCTCGATACTCTAATTTGTAACTGGATTCAATGCAGATTAACATACAGCATCATTGAAAAATTACACCGGCAATTTTTTAAACTCTAACATAGGCTAGATTTGACTTGGAAACAAAGCTCTTAGGACAATTAGGTAAAAAATCCACAATATATAGTCACTTTAAAAAAATAAAATATTTAAGTATTTATTGTTTTCCATTAACTTCTTTTTAACAATTTTTTTGCGATAATAATTATTATGGATGAAGTATTGTAAAATGTTTAATATATATTATGTAAATAGTGACCTAAAAATAAAATAAAATGTCATATTAAAATTTGTTTTGCAGCAATCAACTTTTCTAATATATTGAGATGTGTGACACCTTATATATTAAATTTATATTTACACAAATTCTAATTATTCCACAATTATTGATATAATTATTTAATAGTCAGTATTTTCAGTACAATTAATTGTAATTTGAATTACGTATTAATTATATTAAAATTTTAGATATTTAAATTTAATTTTCATTAAGGATGAACACTGAAAATCAATTGTTTTTACAAGATATTAAAAAACTTTTTGAAGAAATTGTTATTAACAGTTAACAACGACACTACTTTAAAATTTATACTCTTGTATTCACATTCAATAACTAAACCCGTTTCAAAATTAATTATATATGTGTTATTTTCGACTACCCACAAACAGCATACTCCTTAATAGACATGAAAACATGACGTTTAAATATTTTTGACTCAGAGTAATGTTTAATTTTCCCAAATTAATTATATATGTGTTATTTTCGACTACCCACAAACAGTATACTCCTTAATAGACATGAAAACATGACGTTTAAATATTTTTGGCTCAGAGTAATGTTTAATTTTCCCAATAAAAGAGCATCGTCATCGGGCATTAAAATTTCGCGAGACGACTTACTAAATTAACAATTAAGCAATCATTAATTCCGATACAAGTTACGGTAAATTGAAGTACGTCCACGGAGACCTCGGTTATTCGGAGCCCACAAATCAACCGCATTCAACAAGACGCCAGTTCGACGATTGTATTCCAGCTTCGTAATTAATATCCTATATCGGATCGCACCCAAGAGACGGCCAGAAGCAAACGCCATCCAGCAATAATTTCGTACAATGCCTCCGTAACGCTCTCTAAGACATTTCCAATAACGGTACTTCCTACAGTTCCAGTGATCAAGTCTCACAATAGATAAATCACTGAAACCGTAGTCGCCAATTGCTGCAAATGTTCACTTTACTGTATAATATGTCAATCGGCTTTGACGAAAATTAACCATTTAACACATTCAAGGGATGATATTTAAGAAGTTAAATATCAAAATGATATTAAAACAGTTGTAAATAATTAAATTACAGCAAGAAATCAATATAACCCAACCATTTTTACTATATAAAGGCCGCGATTGTATCGTGATTGTGTTCAACCTATTTGCACGATTTACTAAATAGATGTTTGCTTTATATTTAACCATGTTAAAAATAAATATTACATTATTTACGGCTCAGATTATCTGATCAAATACACGATAAGTTTACTTATACATACTATATTTATATATTATTATTATAGAATGCGTTTTTATGGGGAAGCATGGGTAATAAAATATAATTAATAATACCTAAGAGGCACAATAATGGATGTACAAGCATAAAACTAAATAATCTCTTTATTCAAATTATTTTTATATAAAGGATTTTGTACCATAGCATATCTTTTAGTAATATTTTTAGATTCTCACAAATTTTATTATTTGAATAGACTTTTTTTCGTATATATATATATATATATATATATATATACGAAAAATATATATATTAAGTAATTTGCCTCCAAAATTTCTAAATATAATGGCAAATTTTATAATGAACAAAAATCTCCAAAAATTAATATTTACAGGCAAATAATTAATTAATTTTTATTTATTTAAATTGAAGCTTACTTTTTACTGATTCATTCTATTGTCACTCTTAATGTTATAAACGTCTATATTATACTAAGTTAAATGGTTGAAAATAGAAATTAATATAGATTTAATGAAAAAAGTAAAAATATTTGGAATTGTTGAATAAATGCCAAATGAACTTCAAATGTAATCAAATAATATTTTTGGAGTAAAATCACATTACAACTACACACGATTAAAGTTTCCCCACATTTGTAGACTTTACTGAAACTCTGAACCGAATAGAGTCGAAAATTTGTCTGGTCACCAAACTAAAAGTTCCTAGTAATATGAGTTCAGATATCAAAGAGCGGAATTCCCAATATTAGTCGGGTTGAATGGCCCAACTCTAGCTTGTTCATCAGAATCAAAGAATGCGTGAAATTTGATTAAATTATTTTAATAAATGAAAATATTAGTCAAATCTGTAGCCGTCATTTCAGCAATGGCGGAAAGTTTCCATTTTAGAGAGCTTTTACTCAGCGAAATGGGTTATCAAAAGGCATCTCGCAAGTCATTTGCAAACTTTTAGGCGCAAGGGTCTGATATAAATTTAATTTAGAGGTTCTAATGTACAAAGACGTGCTGTTATTGAATTGCTTCTTTTTTGTTTGTTGTTATTTGATAACGAGCAAAGTGGGATCATTCAACGATACTAATTTTGTTAAAAAAGATGCATTTGAATTAAGGCCCTCTTATAGTCGTTTTGGAATGCTTAAACGATGGAACTAATATTTTCATAAATATTAAAGTTAACGAGTTTTACAATTTTTGTGGGATGTGGTAAATTAAACTATGAAGATGATAGATATTAGTTTCTCTAACCCCAATAAATGAACGAATGGATAAGTATTGAAATTAAGACGCATTCGCCATTTTTATAAAACGTTAACATTGCAAATATTCTATTTAAAATATTTTGATACTGTTTTTCTTAAACATTATCTATGATAAAATTCTTATTGTGACATGTTTCTATATAAATTGAATTTTGTACTAAGCGAATCCCGCTTAGTACAAAATTCAAATATAAAACATATTCTCCATTCTAGTTCAGTATTATTATTAAATTTTATTTTAATGTAACCTCTGAGGCAGTAAATGGGTCAAATTCTGGGACAACATCATATCCATACTGAGCGTTGTATGTTTCTAATTAATGCATCATTATTTGTAAACATTTTCGGGCTACATTTTTATAACAAGGATATTATAAAAATGCATTTAGTTGTTTATATATGGCCGTGAAATATACAAAATATTAAAATAAAGTTACCATAAGGAGTACAAAGTATTCATACAAAGCAAACAGTTTTTGTTAAAAATATATATATATTTTTTTATTATTATAAGTAACTAATCAGTAATTCGGTGAAGCTCTGAATGAATAATTTATTCATAATTATTTAGTAAAATATTATTTATTGTATTCTTATCTTAAAAAAAACGAAGGAGGAAGCTATACTTGCAAATTAAATAAATTTAGACCCAGTTAAAGAAGACAAAAGAAGTCAACAAATAATGAATAAATATTACAAGTAAATTGCATGCGTAAACAATTGTGTGGGGCTCGTGCCGTTCCGAAGGTCGCAAGGGCATTAATTCACGCCGCGAAAGAATTCGGTCGCATTCTGCAACCGTAAATGTGGAAAAGGTCGCGTTGAATCTAATATAAATATACACTGGTGGCATGTAGAACACGCCAGTCCATGTCACGTTTCACGTTTTTGTGTCCCTGGTCGAAAGTCTGCGTCTTTTTTCTCGTCGTCCCATTTCGGTGCGACGCCCGTTCCGGAGAACGGCCGGAGCGCTTTTTGCGGCCCGGATTCAGACGACGTTGTCTTTCGATGGAGCTTTTTGCGACCGAAACGTTCACATTCATTCCGCCCCGGGGAGAGAGAAGAGACTCCGCGTAATAGATATAATCGGCATGGGGGTACGGGAAAAAATTACAAAAGGGGAAAATGAAAGTGATAAATGCAAGATTACCGAATTATAGCTGGGCCCAAACTTCATTTAGATTATAGTCCGGGCGGGTTGGACACGATTTGGATTAATTAGGGTTTAAATGAATTATGGGCTCCGGGATGAGGTCATGTAATTTACAGGGAGAATGTGAGGGTGACAGAAGTTTTGTTGAGAAGGTTTAGAATACTTAATTATTTACATATTATGGTGAAAATAGTTTGCATATTTTATAGTAAAAAAAAGAACTAAATTCTCTGTAAATAGTTTAAATGACTATGATAATATTTGAACCATATACCTGTTTTGTCTGTTACTTGTTACTTGTTACAATTAGACGTCTGCTTCGAGGTCTACTACGGAACCCCTTTTATTGCTTCGTTGAAAGGTCTTCGTAATCGTACTGTGATAAATGTTCAATTTTGGAGCAAATTTTTCGTAAATAAATTTTATTAAATGTTCAGTGATACACAACTAAATGCTTCTTCTTTATTAAATTGTGACATACCTATGCTATTTGAATTAAATTTTATAAATTCGTCATTTACAGTGTTGGTGTTGAAAATCTTTTAAAAGTGAGTATACACACATTGTTGTCTATCTTTTAAGGTACTGTTTATTTGAATCGAGTTATAAATAAAAATGTTACAGATTTGTGTTCTTCTTAAATAGTTCACTCCGTAGATACATTACAATTCGTTTAAAAAAATAGGGTTTCTTTGCACACTTCCATTAAAATAAATCGCATAAAGGCTATTAACACAAATACGTACATGAAATTTTTATAAGCGTGCCCATTGTCAGGGAAAAAGGATCCGCTCATAATGTCTTTCTTAAGCGTCCCCTTCGTCCAAAAGCGAAGCAGAATTATTCAAAACCCGAAGCAAATTATAGGCGTCGCTTTCATGTATCTCCACTCCAACCAACTCATCTCGGAGGTATGAAATAGGCAGATCAAGCATCAAAGTAATCAGTATGATAACACTTTTGCCCCACGGCTGCCGGACGTCGTAACGCCACCTGAAAAGCTTTCGAAAACTCTTATCTGAACCAGGAAAAAAAAAGCCAGATAAAACGCTCGGGCTAATGTCATCTCTACGTATCCGGATGTACATATTTTGTGCAGCTCTTTAACCCACCTCGTGCTTACATTATCGCTGTACGTTTTGTGTTATTTTACTTTGGCGATGTCGATGAAGCGAAAATAATCGGACAAACCTTTTTACTTAAGTGTGTGGAATGTTTTTAATAATGATTCTCTTGCATTTAATTAACATAATGTATTTGACTGGGGATAGTTATGTTTATACTTATGTGCTTCATTTAATCCAAACCAATTACTTTAAATCTGTAAATTAATTGAACCTCAAAGTTTTGGATCAGTTTAATTGAGATACATTACATAAATATATAATTCAAATATTAAATTAAAATTTACATTTCCGGAAAAATTCGGTGTTATTGGGTTTTCATTAATGTGAGATTCGTCAGATTTCTTTATAATTGATAAGTTAAATCCTAGATTGAATTCTGACCATTTTAATTGAAAAATTATGTTGTCACCACCTAAATAATCCTTATAATAATTATAACAAATACTGTTCATAATGGATGCTAAGGGGATTATATACTGTAAAATAGATATACATGATAGGGCAAACGATAAAACCTAAAATAATGTTCAAATTTATACGAGACCGCAATGCGATACTTTCATTCCAAAAATTATCTATGTGAATATGCAAATTACTCCGGTCCGTTTCTGAATTACGTTATTTTTGAGCGCTATACAGATAATGCAGAAATTAACCGTGAAATCTATTTATCATTTTCAACGATGCAATGTTGCCCTATCGCATTTTCCTCGTTATCCGACAACGTTCTCGGAGTGAAAAGTTGTCAAGTCATTGGATGGATACGGAGTGAAATATATAGCACTTAGTGACGGTTTAATGTTCTTAAGTGCACTTCATTTATTATGCGAGCCAAATTTAGTCTAAGTTGTTCAAATCAACTCCTCCAGCTTCCGCTTTTTTTTCTCCTAACCCCATATGTACAAATATATTTATTGTACAACTATAGAATACTTTTTACAATACAACTGGATAACATCATGCTCCAGAAACGAAACGCTGAGATTGCACTACGTTTTACACATCACGCTTTTTTCTACCTTTTGTCATTTCGCAGTTGCTAAAAGAGCTTTTTCCCGAGGCAAACTAGATTTAGAGACGATGTTCCTGTAACGTTTATACGCCTCAATGGCGATATATTAAAGATAAAAGCCCCTTTTGGTGCTCTGCTTGTGTATTCCCCACTGATTGGAACATCTACGATAGTGCTTCAGAAAATTTAACACGCCATTCTTCAGTTAATTAATATGTTTCAAATTAATGTAGTTATCAGAATGTTTGTAGCGCACAGGTAATTAGCCTCCCCACTTTTGCATACGAACAAAACACTACAACTATAGTTTACTATCAGATGCAAGTATCAATTAAATTAAACTTACAATTTGTAGAAGCTGTGGAAAACATTTAACGAACCTTGCTATAATAGATTGCAATTTCTATTTTCTGTATTAGTGAAATGTATCTCAAACAGGCTATTAAAATTTTAAGAATTCAAAAGACTGAGTCTTATGTCAGGGAATTTCTAGAAAAACTGCATTTACTCAAAAATTTTTATCTAGCCAGAGACATTAAAGTTGCAATCAGAAATGACTATAAATTTGGAATTATAGACTTTATGTTAGTTCAGCACTTGCTTTAATGCAGGTGATAAAACGAAAAAAAAACAGAATGACAAAATAGTACGACCGAAAATATGGCGATAAGGAATGACTTAACATATGAAGAAGTATTATTTTCGGAGATACCGAGGATTATTCATTTCCACAATTCATTTTGACTGTCTTTTCTTTTTATTCGGAAAAATATATACCAATATAAACAAGAGAGAATCAAGAAAAGTATACTAATGCGTTAGAAAAAAATAATCCTCGAAATATTTTATTTGGAATATTACATCTCCATAAAGATTCTAACTCGTTTTTCACACCCCATATGTTCATTTCGAATCATTTTTCATAAAGTTAGGCATATCTGAAATTTCTTTGAAATTTAATTATAATTGAATTGAAACAAACCATTCTAACAGATTTATTATTTTATATAATTATCCTGATTAGAAAAATCTTCCCAATCAATCCCCAAAATTATTATTGCTTTTGTAGTTGCAATAAGTCACCATCAACAAAGCGAACCAGTTTGTCGGTACCTTTATTAATGTCTCGGGGTTAATTAATGCAATGAACGTAATCTAGGCCGGTATGAGCTGTGATCAATTGCAATGAATTCATTAGGGGCCAACAAAGATAATTATTTTTAAGCAATTAAGCTGCACACATTCAAATTAATCGATTTTCCTTAACTGCTAAGTTTAATTGAAGACCTTAACTTCCATTGACCACCTTTTTGTACCATAGAGTGTTACTCACTTTTTTGGATATTCTATTTTTTATTTTCATAAATAATTATAACAATACTAGAGTATGAAAAAAGACATTTTTCTTTATTTTGCTAGGCAAAGACGAAACATAACAGGAATTGTTAATATGGTGAGTTTTATTTCTTAAGATGTAATTTATGTGTGCATTCTGCAAAAGCCTTTAACATTTAACGAAAAATTTAGAGACCCCTAGGGCTACAAAACTTTTTGTACGACCGACTCATACTAGGGCATAATGAAAAATGCGCAAACAAACAACGCAATTCGCCTAAAAGCATCAAAATGTTAATCGGCGTATGTGACATACGTCCGAAATTTATTCGCGCTCGTCAGTTTCGATGTTCCCAATAGATTTATGCCATAGCGAGTTCATAATTCGTTTTGACGCACAGTAGAACAAACCGAAAAGTATTTACTGATATGACATTAAACATTTTTATTCACAGCAATTGTCAACTGGGAGCGTGAACAGCCACAATTGCGATTATATGATTATCTAGCTTAACATGACAGAAAGATAAAATGCTCAAAAATCAATACCATTACTCACTGTGACATGGCCAGTCACCCAGTGACAAAGATTTCCACTGTATTTAATATATTAATTTTTATACCAATAAAATAAAATTGATAAATAAATCAATTTAAATTTATTGTATTACAGAAATATTAATATTAAAAACATAAATAATTATCACATAAACATGAAATAAGAATATCAAAATTTTTATAATAATTATCAGATAACAGTGACATAAAGTCTCAGAGTAAACAAAAAAACAAAGGATATTCTTTCTGCAAAATATTTTTATTTTCTGAGTACTCAAATTTATTATTAACATATTTCAGCTAATATTATATATTTTCCCACAGTGCGTGTTAGTGAGTTTCTTCTATGCATCTCTCTCTCCCTCTATGACATAAAAGTCGTTTTGCCGCAGGACACATACACATGATATGATAACGATAAAATGTTTACAGTGCACACATTCATACGCGTGCGAAAATGAAGCCGATGTTTGAATTTCAGTATAGCACACTTAAAGGACATTTTTATTATTGCACAGCTATTTAAAAATTGATCGAAAGTGAACTCAAATAACTTCATGAACATTAATGTTCAAATGAATTCGAATAACATCATGAACATTAATGTTTTTGATGATAGCAATGTTTTTCAGAGAGGATTGTCGGTATCATTTTTTCAGGTTTACTGGTACAAAATGGAATCGAAAAACTAATGTCGTTTAACCTATTCAAAAGGTCACTGAGTGGGCGATTTATCCATTTAGAAACCATACTACAAAATTATAAAACAGTACTTGTATTCTGATTCCAAGTATTAATTTATTGTAAAATTGAAGCCAACAGTTTTGTAATTAACAATAATTATTTCGTTACGTTGCATCAGCAATTTATCGGAAAATATATCAAATGACAAACTACTATTATTAACTATCACATACCGTTATTGTATCAAGTGCATTATAAATATTGTATTCTAAATAAACCACGGAATTTGATACAATTAAATATAATAACAATGTGTAGTAATTAGGAACAAAATTTATAAAATAAAAAAAACAAGTGACCTCACAATAAATTTTATTCTAAAATGTGTTATAAACAGATTTTACCTGTCATTAGCATATATGTTTTATTTTTCCCTTATGTTAGTATGCGTTTTTATGAAAATCCCGAAATTATGTCAGCCCCCGACCCTCATAAATCACCTGAGAAATATAAGCAATTTTTCATGCGAACTTGGAATTCAGGAAATGGTTCTAATTTGAAAGTAGATTTTGTTTATGCAGCTAACACTATAATTTATTATGTAGCCTAGTTAATAACTTTTAATTATTTCATGAAAATACCCTTGAATGAATTTGCTTGTCGCTCCCTTGCGAATGTTATTAAAAACTTTATTACGCATTAAATCCTGATGATAATCTTAAGCGTTTCGTTACGTTTAAAGTGTACTAAATATTACACGAAATCTATTTATAAATCGTCCTAAGAGATATTAAAATTCAAGGTAATTTTACACCATGTTTTAAATAATAAACCCTTTTATTACCAACATTTGTGAAATTGGATACATAAACTAAAATTTTATATGTTTCTGGCAGATGTTTTACGTTGAATTCTTTAAGAAAATGTAAACATGCTGTTCCTTGAATTTTGATGAGGTACTTAAAATTTTACTATCAAAACTTGGAAAAGGAGATCTTAAATTGTAAACAATAAAGAAATTTAATATTTTAATTTCTTTTCGATCTCTCCATTTTTATATCTCAAGATTATATTTTAATTGTTAAATCATCAAAGGCAGCGTTGTAAATTGTAATAATATGAAAAATATTATAAAACAGTGCTGAATATGTATTTGACAAAAATTCCGTGCCGTTTATTTTATATTATTTTTATTTATCTTCATATAATAGTAAAGGCTAATGCTATTTCAATAAAGAATAATATAATAGCCTGCATTTCTTATTCCATTTTTATATTCCAATATCGTTTATTCCAACTTCTTCTTCATAATCTGGATTAAAATTTTAAAGTAAAAATACCTCACTTTAAATTAAAATTTTTGACTTGACACGCACACACATATCAATTGATCATGTCTTTTAGACTGGTTGCTTCGTCTCTTTTGCCCCTTTATTGCCGCAGTTTTGTTAGGTTGTCGTGCATTGTATGTGCTTTTCATAAAGGTCTTCATAAAGTTGAATGTCTGATATTTGAATAAAATCAATGCACGTTCCGTAAACTGATGTTATGATGGTATGATGACGTACAAGATGGTACAGACAGTGTAGTAAATTTTCCCTAACGATCAGAGAAATATTCAGGGAAGTCGGGACGGTTTTTTTGTAACTTTGCATAGCAATTCGGCCATTTGGGAGGAGACTTCATTTGAGATTTATCGCTCCGAAACGCTTTATATCTAATACACAAACACTGGCGCATTCGCCAATTTTTTAGGTCGATGCTATTAAGTAAGCCATAATTACTCTTATCGCAATAAAACTTTAGATTAAATCATCTGTTTTACTTTGAACCTCCTCGCTGCATTGGCCGTGTTTCTTTTTACATCTAAATAACTAGTACTGCGTAACTTTTTACTTACTCATCGGAGTTTAGCTTGTCAACAATGTGGATTCTGTTCGCAGCTTCTCGCCACAAGTTAAGTGTGTTAATTAGTTTCTAAACTGGTCCGTAAACTTTGGAGTAATTTGATCAAAATATAAAATTATAATATATTATAACTTGGAAAATGTCCACGCTAGGAATATATTTACATTATAATGATAATCAATCAGCATTGTAAATTAGTACAAATTCTTCTTAATAATTTCACTCTGTTCATAAAGATTTTTATTACGACAAGCAAGAAAATTAGTTTTTAGTAAATAAAAACTATTTTTATTTAAATTAAATAATTTATAAATTATTAATGGCATAATTTCTGTCTGTTAAGCGTTATATTTACCACAAAGTTTTGAAACAGTGTTAATTTATTTCATTTTACTGTAGCATTCCACTCGACCCTAGATAATAAAATTATAATGTATTTTAACTTTGCAAATGTCTCCTCAAAGAATACCATTAACGATAAGTGTGGATAATGTTTAAAAATATAAAAGCAATAAACTAGACATTATTAATAAATGTAAACGTCAACTTTTGATACAGTATTTGACCAATAAAATATTTCCATTTAGAAAATATACATTAAAAATTTTAATTTAAATTAATTATTCTTTTTAAATGAATAAATTATTTATTTTCTTCCATATAGACAATCAACATTGATTATAATTTTATCATCATTAAGATAACATTTAAATTATTTTATTATATTATTTTATTATAAATAAATATATTTTTCCCATATCAAAGAATTATTTTTCTATTTCTATTATACATTATATACTGCTTTAATAAATACAAAACAAAAAATAAATAATAAAATTACTCTGTTTTCAGTTATCAGTTTAATTGAAAGTCTAATTGATTAGATACGAACATCTCGTTCAGTTTATTAAATAGCTGTCTGTCTGTCATTCCAAACATAAAATAAGTTACTAAGTCTGTAATACGGATGTCTGAAAAAGTTTCCACACTTTTACTTTTCACAAGCTATTTAGTTTCTCGCCTTAATTACCATCAAACGCATAGAAGTATTGATCAGTTTGTCGATTTTAGAAGAAATATGTGAATTTTGATGTGGGTTTCTTTGATGTGTAAACTTACCAAACAATACTGCCGTATTTTTTTTAAACAATGCAATCAGGTGTTTGAATCACAATTTATCAATGATTTAATTTATATTACAATAAAATTTGATAAAATATACAATACTATTATTAAAAAATCTAAAGATTGGTCTGATAAATGTACCATTTCAACTGCAGCAAAATTAAAGATAAATTGTTTAGTTTTCGTTTTTTAGTTTTCAAAAATCGTATTGTATATTCATGCACATATTTTCTGAATTTAACCCAGCAATCCATATTTCGCTTCGTACTGTGTTAGTAAATATTTCAATATTCAATGGCCAATTGTATGTTATGTCAATCAAACTGATATACAAATTTGAACATGATTTACAGCTCTGAATTAATAACGTATTAAAGTAATTTGACTAATTTAATATTGTATGTTTTGCTGTAATGAATTCTTGATGATTTTGGTCAGATTAATTTTAACATTAAAATTTAAAGCTTCAATAGACCATTCCTTCATATTCATTTAATCATTTTCCAAATAATTAATATTGTTGAATAAGGACATCGTAAATAACAAACATACAGAATTTTGAGCAAATAATCTTTTTAACTTAAAAGAAGGAACTATATTGTAAATAACCTTCATGATTAAAACTTTTATATGCCATGTCTGTTGAAAATCATGCAATAGCGGCATTAAACCAATGTTTCCCTTGCAAGGATTGGTCGAGTCAAGATAGATCATTTCCCAGTGCGTGGCACCCCCGAAGACAAACACTCTAAACACAGACAAAGTGGACACATGGCATCAAGGACGCAGTAAATTCACGGAGGAAGATAAATAGAGTGTCTTCGCTCAATTTGCGTAAAACGGGATCGAGGGAAAAAGGCGGGAGTCGTCCTGCGTGAGATTGATGGCGTGGATATTGCAGGATGACTGTTTGTCTTGAGCAGTGAGGTAATGTAACATCCAAACGGCTGCTTTATATTAAACTGGTCCGTGTTTTCATTAAGCCGGGAGACGTGCCGTCGTGTCGGCCACAGTATCGACTCCTAGCAGCCTGTGTGCGGCCTCCGAAACCGCCCCCAGTTTCCTGGGGGTGGATAAACTCCCCCACTCACCGTTTGTGTGTGTGTGTGTGTGCGCGTCACTTTTGTTAAACTCGACTCAAGCAATTTATGTGAGAATATCACCAGCGTTACCTCCTGATATGTTTATGACGCTTTCCGCACTAAGTACACAGACGTTCTGGGCGTTGTGTGAAAAGGCGACAGAACCGGCAAAACACCGTCGTCATTGATTTTATTCAAATGGCAAAACTCGTTAGGATACACACCTGCCAGGATATTTATAAAGGAATTAATCACAGTTTCCCGTGTTCTATTTACAGCGTCATTTCTAATTACTTCGAGTTGTTTTAATGATTTATAACTGATTTGTGTGCATTTATTATGCTTTAAAACCTTTGTTAATAGTTTAACTAGTATCTTAAACTCCCAATTAACTTGTTGAATGTCTTTTTCATTTTGTTACAATAGTAATATGAATAGAGACTACAGTAATTTAATGTTTTGGTGGAATAACACTGACCATTAATCATTGTTTCTAATTTATTGTCAAACCATCAATCATTTTATTATTAAATAACATAAACATAGTGTCCAACATGTTCAGTATTTCCAATAAGTTGTATTGATTATTTATTACATAATAAATAATAAGAAATAATGTGTAATATATATTTTAGAACTTTTTAATTTTCTAAGAAAAAAAGATGCACAAGTTAACAATTCAGCGAATGAAATAACTACATTTTTTTTTTCAAAAGCTATAAGAAAGTTATTTTCACAGTATTTTATATTTTTAATCTTTTACACTTTACAAATGATTTTTTAACTACTCCTTTGTCATTTTTGAATGCGAAACCGTTACAATTCATCGATCGACATTAGTTTTTGAGATACAGATTAGTAGTATTAAATCCTTGCTAATATGTATGTAAATCATTTAAATGTTTTTTGCTAAGTATATAACCAATACACTATACACCGCAATAAAATAAAATAGATTTATTCTTATAATATATTCTGAAAAGGGTTTATTCGATTAAATCTTATTCGATAAATCATTTCGAGATTATTATTATACTTATTATAACAATATAGTCTTGCAGATATATTTTACATTCCGTTAATTAACCTTTTATAGAAAACCGTAATTATACAATGTTGATGAACTGATTAGTTAGTTATAATAATTCTGTTTAAACTCACAAATGCCAATTACTTAACCAGAAAATATTAAATGGAAATAATACAATATTAACAGTCATTGTAAATGATGTTCGTGTTTGTATTCTAGTTTAACAGACATAAAGTGAAATTAAACATTGAACTGTCAATATTGACAATCTGGTCATGGGGCACTGTTATGGGAACACGTAATCAGGTTAGATTTAATACAGGTAACATTTGCTAATTAATTAAATAGTCGAACACACAAATATTAGCATAATCAATATATACTGCTTATTAAAAATATGACTTCATTAGATTAATAAGGATAGCATGGATTATAGAACATTAAAAGTTTCAAAACTTTGAGTTATATGTGTTGACCAATGATCAGACGAAAACCGAATGGCCTGTCAGAAATAAAGCTATCTAAACTTTCGATGTCGTTCATAAATCTAAACCTGGATAAAGTTAGTTCGGAATGAAAGGCGAAAGGCAATTTAATAAATACGACAAATGTTCGCCAGTCCGGTTAATTTCTGGCATCTCCGTCCAATTTCCGCGGAGAGCTGTCCGACTGACTAGAGTACCACTCGAAGAATCGATATGTAATTTAATTTAAGTAGAGACATACATCTAGGTCAAGGGAATAATAGGAAAGATTTCAGTCTAATAAACATTTATCACAGCAAATTTCATTAACTAAATGTTTATCTTTACTAACTAATGTTTCATTTTACCCTATAAAATATATATTTAAGAAAAATGACCTGACACAAATCCTAACAATGGGTTTTAAATAGTGTACTATCTTTATACATAAATACCCTGTAGTTAACTCATAAAATAAATAGTCAATATACTAAAGAACTTCAACCCCTAATTTATCAAAAGGGAATATAAATTACATGTTTATCCTTAATGATACCCATAAAAAACAAAACTTAATAAACAGAAATTATTAAAAAAAAATAGTAAAACCAATACTTTGATATTTTCTTTTTGCATATATTATAACTACTAGTGGAGTTGAATATATTGATTACTATTCATGAAATAAAATTATCATATTTATTAGTTACTTCTAAAAACACATGTTTTCAGTACCGGAAAAATATGAAAATTATTTAACTACTTTTTTATTTATTAATGAGATATGTTTAAATTATAGGCAATAAAAATGATATCATTTTTGTTGAGAAAAAAATGAAACAAATTTAGACCTACTTATTGTAATCTGAATGAATTATAAAAGAGTAGCAAAGTGTATTACAAAATATTATTGTGTTGAAAAATTTTTTGTATACACATTAACAAAAATGTCTCCTATCAACTTGATAAATTGATAGTTACAATTTAATAACAAAATAAATCAATAAATTTATTCTTCCTTTTTTTGACTGCACATTAAATCAAGAAAATTTTGTCGTGATCTTTTTAATACAAATTGCCTCTTGAGCATATAAATTAAGAGGGACATTTCCGATGCATTTTAAGTGATTTACTGTCCGACCATTCAATGGGTTTCGCCAGGTTTTGTTGAGTGCCGCTCCCGGCCACTTGTTGAGACAGTGCCGTTTCGTGGGCCGGCGGCAACTCCAAACCGAACCGGCAGCTGATTGGACCGCACAACTTTCTCAGGATTCGCCGACGTCAAAACAGGAACTAAGTGGCAATTATTGACTACTTGCGCTTATCTAAATTTAATTTGTAATTAGCTTGTTTCCAGTCCCGAAATACACTTCACTTATCTAACACCGGCGAAACTTGCAAACTTGGGGCGGGCTACAGGAAAGAATATTTCATGCGGTTCCAGACTCGACCCGTCGCATTTCCCACGGTAATCGGGCACCGAAATCTTCTCATGGTTTAAACCTTACTTAAATAAGTTTAACTTTGCACCCGGACCACGAAAATATTTTTGTAATAGATAACTTTATATAAATTTACTTCTCTAATTTATAATGTTTTCTTCCAAAGAAATTATAATAAATTTAATAAAAATATAAGTTACGAAACTAATTCTCGCATTAATTGTTCTGATTTATGTTTAACAAGTACATTAATTATAAGTATAACGATAACTCATTATTTTAAATTTGTACTAGTTATGCAGAAAACAACACTTTGTCCTCGGCATTTAATAATTAATTACCAATTAAGAGCCACGATAATGATTAACTGATTAGCGAATAAAAGCACCGCAGTAATTTCGGTTGGCTTTTAATAAGGAATAAGGGTTTCTGCCCTCCAGGATTTTCTTTGTGTTCGTTTAAATTTTCAACTGGAAGTTTTCCCCTGTTTGTAGACAACACGACACTCCTACTTCTTTAATACAATTTTCCACCACTTTAACTGACT
This sequence comes from Aethina tumida, assembly GCF_024364675.1. Lineage (NCBI taxonomy): Eukaryota > Metazoa > Arthropoda > Insecta > Coleoptera > Nitidulidae > Aethina > Aethina tumida. The sequence continues at coordinate 10,604,645 of NC_065441.1, forward strand.
AAAATGGAAGTGAAATTACACATTACAGATTCAGGTTTGTTTAATTATAATATTTTAAGAAACATTATGTCATGTAATAATCATAATTTAATTAATAATAATTAATAAAATTTAAATATTTTTAAACAGTCAAACGTTTAAAAATAAATATAAAATAATGAAAAACCACCTAAGTAATTTAAAATTGTAATAATACCAAAATGCGAGTCTAAAACAGCTAACTTCGCAATGTGATGTAAAGTTTGCATATCTTTGTAAATAAAGGGCGTTTCAGGGAGAAAGATAAATATTTTAGTATGTCCTACTATTGATCATTCTTAGAAAAATATTTATGTGGTTAAAGCATATCCCTTATTTAAAAAATGTATACTCTCAATTATAACTGGAATACACGAATATATGGCTAATAAATATATTTTAGTTTAGATATTTTTTGGTGTGCATCCACTGATGTTAAAATGGGGTCTCCCAAAGAACTTGTTTCTTGATAAGTTATTTGGTTATATTTTAAAGCTTATAATAATACAAACTAACATATTTTACTTTTGAAGTTGATTATTTATTAAATTTTTAATAAAATAATATTTTTAAAAATATGTGTATTCGTAACTCAGTAATCGCAGAGTTGATGTAAGCATGCTCATAAGACTGGGAATTGAATTTATGAAACAACTTACTTAAACACTAAATGATTTAAAACACAATTTAATTAAAATAAAAACAGAAAAGGGCCAACCGAAGCTAAAAGAGGAAATGTTCCATTAAAATGCATTACTTCATTACTGACTTGAATAATAAATTCATTTAATGCCCTTTTAGTTCCCCGACGCTGATAATAACATGAAACTTCTTCAGGCATGTCGTTTATGTTTCAGTAAAATGTTAATTCTACTTTGAAATGCATGTTGCGGGAACTCTTTTTCGCTCCGTGCCATTTTTATTGCTTTATGCCTCACTACATTCGTAACCTGTAAATAAATATATCTATTTACTAAAATATAAGTATAAATTTGAATTATACAGAAGATTTATGTAGCAAAACTGTACATATGAATGATTTTCTTCGATTACTTTATATGCTTTTAAAATATGCGTGTCATACAAAGGTGTATTTTTAATTTCATCTATACAGACTGGGTTAAATACGTCCAGTTAATTCAAATTTACATTTATCCTACGTTATTACCATAAAATTACACAACCTCATAGAATATCACGGTCAGTTTCCAAACCAGTAACAGTTTCAATTTAAAAATGTCCACGTACGTAGCAAACATTAAACGCGACAAATTAGTGCGGAGCTAATTTAAAGAGTGGCTTCAGTTTGCTAGGGTCAAATACGACCAGATTTCTAGAGAATAATCCTTATTTAGCTTAATTTTTGCCAGTAAATGATCTGAAACGGCTCGCATAGAACGACAATTTGGGATTATTTGCATGACACAGGCAAAAAACCGTAATAGAATTTAAAATAAACGCAAATTCGTTTAGATTAGTTTTTTTGTGTGCAGTTTCCACATGATACATTTTTTTTCGTGGTAAAATAAAAGCTTTTACTGATAAAAAAACTAAATGGCATTCGATTATGAGTAAATTTATGGATTCATTATCAAATCAGTTAGCCCGAATGACATTCGACGAATGTTTTGAAAATGTATAAATACAATTTATCGTATAAGCAAATTTTAGTAAAACAACCATCAATTATACTTTAGAAAAAAAATTAATGCCACAGGTAAATTTGTATAAATTTACAGCTATCGGCTTTGCATTTGTTGGTAGTTAAACATAGTTTTTAACATTTCTTATTTCTAGACAGACGTTACGACCATTAAATTTTATTTTCGTAAAAAATTACCATTGAATATTTAACTTAATTTATCAGACTTACATGCCCAGGAGATTACAAAGATAATTTCGGAGATTCGTTCTATCCTCGAGTTTTCCTCTAGAAAAAGAATTCTAATGAAATATTCAAAACAAAATCTGATGATTTATTACGACTGGGCCTGGAAATAAATTAAAGCAATTTCTCGCCGCGATTTTTAATGGTTAATTTTTCCCCTTGTCGTGAGAAATCGATTTCGAGGCCTTGAAATATTTTTAGACAGTCATTTAATTAACATTTGGTTTGCCGAAAAAAAAACGTAAATCCTAACGGCAAATAAAACTCCGCGTAAAAGCTTTGTTACCTAAAATCTTTATTATATTTTCACTTTGTCCGACATTCGTTTAAATTGTTTATGTTTTCATTAGGTACTCCTGAAACACGAACGGGGCGGAAAAATGTATCTCACTGTCGGCAGTCAAGAACGCACAAATAGGGTGGGAAATTCTAAAATAAAAACCTTAATACCAATCTTTTACAGTTTATTGGTTATATAAATATAAGTTGTTTATTTGACAAAAGTTTCGAATAAAAGTACGAAATATATCTATTTGTGTGTTATGTCACATTTAAGATAAAAACCATTAGTTCGTCGTTTCGGATTAATTAAACCATCAATTAAACTTAAGCGTTTGTTCCTACAATCAGTTCAGTGCTTATTAAAATATCATAAAAAATGTCTATGTCAGATAAAATTGATCTTACATTTGCACCACAAAATTCTATTCATGACATTGTTATTCAACATACACTGGTAAACCAATCAAAATTAATTATATTACAAAAATATATAATCTAAAATTATCCAGAAAAATTCAGCTCAAGTAAAAGATTAAAAAATAGCTACTATTCAGGTAAAAATGATGATTAGACGCAAATTAATGTGAGATTTCAATTGAAAGTTGAATGGTTTAAAACCTTTAGTTATAAAACTCGCAGCTCAAATATAGTGTGTGTTTAGCACTGAAAACACAACATATTTGGAAGTAAATGTACTGAATATGTGTAAACGACCCAAAGGACAAGATATGATCTTAAGTATTTAATTCACACAATTAAACATTGGAAGAGAATATTGTGGCGTATGGTAACGGCTATTGGACCACAAGTCGAAAGTAAAATTGTATTAAAAATTGTAAAACGAATACTGAAGTTGTCACACATTCAAATTTTCTTAATATGTCTGATTTAATTGGATCGTCATGGCAGCATAATTTGATAAAATATCTCTGATAGCAATCAGAATTCCAGAAAAATTCACCATAAATTTATTTTATTACATTTATAGTAAGACATTGAAGAGAGGAAAAAACACTAGGTTTAAAGGTAATTTTAAAATTTATTAGATTCAGAACTGTATTGCATGAAACATTTATCAGCCTAAAGGATTCTCTTCTTAATAATATTAATATAACTGTATGATTTTATAATATTTTATAATATATTTCTATTATATTTCTATTATATATTTTATATTCAAATTGAAGATATGTACTTCTGAATTTATGTATTCAATATCGATTTTATACATTAGGCTACCTGAACGACTCATGAATAATAAACAGTAGCTAATAATAACGAAAGTTTCTTACACGAAATTGTTTTCACTAAGAAAATATATTTTAAATTAAAACTTATATGTAGGAATTTTAAGAAATCACAATTTTAAATTAAATATACTAATTCTTATAAATATGAAATCAAATTCGAACTAATGATTTTGACTGAAAAATATGAGTTAGTGAAACATTTCCACAGAGCGGTGTATATGAATTATGTCCTGTAGAGCACAATAAAAGTTGTAATTCGTTCAGTTTTCCGCATTTTTTAATTTAAAGTTGCGCAAGTTGAAAGCAGCAACCGGAAAAATAAATTATTGGACTTTTTTCATCTTGACGCCGTGCAAAATTTATTCAATGAAAAGTTTCACGAATTAAAATTAAATTAAGAAGCAACACTTTTTTGTGTGCGCCTGAAAAATAGTTGAGACGTATGGGGGAACGTTTACATTTGAATTATGGGGTTAACTGTGCAGTTTGTTGCTTTAACGTAAGAAAAGTTTTTATTGTTCTTGTAAGCACAGTCTTTGTTCTGAAGTTTCCGAGTAAATAGAAACACTATCCCGCTAGTTTATGGGATGACGCCTCGGTCTGTAACTAAAAGCCGCCCGTGTTGCGACCACCTCTCTTACAAGGGCTGATTTCCCGAAAACTCCTTTCTTACCACCTCACATTACGGCTGTGCAAATATTAACTGTGAAATTCGATTGAAACGATCTCGATTCCTTCTCCCAACTCATTCTTATGCAAAAAATTTCATTTAGGTTTTTTGTTGGTTTTCTATTACCTGTGGCAACTACTACTCAATAAATCAAAATATCAAATAATTTTTAATATTTTAAGTACTTTTGTATTACGAAATATATAAATAAATAGATAACTAGTAATTTCTACTTTAACCTGAATATTATAGAAAGACATCGTTCATTAGAAAATAACGTGGAATAAGTATATACATTCTTTATGAAACACGCACAAATACATTCTTTATAAAACACTTAATCCTCCCTTGTTTCTTGGAAAAAGTGTCTCGAGAAAAAAACCTCTGTAAATCAATTAGCTCAACACCATCTCGCAAGAGGGACTGTAAAAATAAACATAACACTTTATAAGACGGGGTTACGATGCCGCAAACCCCATCAAATATTATCACGTCCCGCGTTATCGTATAAAAGATGAGAGATGAGTGGTCGGTTTCGGACTAGGAAAGAAGAAAAAATCCATAAATCCCCGGTTGGTCGTTTGGCGCCGGACCTGAAGCAATTTGTCTCAAAAACAACCCAGTCATCCACACTATTGAGTGAGAGTGGTCGTTATGGCAAACACCACGATATATTTTTAAGAAACATCATATTGTTATAAAACACACGTGGCGGCAGTCAATATTATGATTTTCTTCACAATTTATTCAAAAAGTCTATAAAATGGCGAATGCGCTGGTAATGTATCATTCTAATATTGAAAGTTGTGAAAGAAATACAATAAAAATGTTTAACTGCGGTACATTTGTATAGAAGTTTATTTATGTTATATATAAATTTATTATTTTTGATTTATTGTAAAAGTAAAATTTAAAAAAATGTTTACATTTTGTTAATTTAATAAAAATAAATAATTAATTAAAATATATAAACGTAAAAATAATAATTTTTTTTTTAAAAATTCAATTATTAATTGAAATTATGTAATATTTTTTTATATTTCCAATTATAAGCACAGATATTTATATTTTTCTAAGAAAACAATATAAAATTTTAAATTTAAATATTTTTGAGAAATTGACATTTTATTAAAATAACAGTTAATGACAATATTTATTGTAGATTTTCCTACACATTTGAAAAATATACTTTTAAAATTTATTGAAACTACAAAATTAAAGTAATCTATTACCGGGTCTTAAGTACAATTAAAATGTATAACATTTTATTATACATATAAAACAAGGCTGTCACTATTACTCTTTCCACATTCCCGTCATAAATTCCTGTAAGTGTTCCTTATGAATTTTTTGATTAAATATATTATTCAAGTAGACGTTGGGAATTTATAACGGATTGAAAATACATAAAAGGCTTTATTATGAATATAATATATACGCAAAATATATCTCTCAAATAAAGGCGGCGTAATTTATACAAATTGTTCGACAATTTATATCCCAAGTCAAGGACGGAAAGGGGAAGCATAATACAATCAAAGCATTTTTATTAATGCTTTGAAGAAAAATTCCAGCAGCTTAACTTTTATTGCGATTTATGTATATTAGATGTTTTTTTGGTAAATTTTTTAAAAACTTTTTGTGAATAATATTTGTTTACTTTTACAAAGTAATTTGTATTTACAAAGCAAGTACCCTGCTTGCCATATTCTCATTTAGATTGCATTATCAAATTCCATATTTTAATAAAACATCGGCCGTGTGATAAATTCCTATTACGCAAACCCATATATGATTGGATGTGATTGTAATAATAAATTTTAATTAAATAATTTAAATTTGTTTCACTTTATTGCTGTTGTCCAATCAAAACATAATTGTAATTATTTATAGGTATGTTTCGGAAAATGTGTTATGAACAATTTTATACACTATTTTATGAATTGACCTGTGTAGTAATTCTATAGCAACTGTACAATAGGGAAAAGCGTTTGATCCGTCTGAATTTCAGAAGTGACATTATGCACGACAGAGACAGTAAAGGTCCCCAGTTTGTCACGAAGAGACAGACTTTTACTATCTTTGTCGTGTATAATGTCTCTCTCAAAAATCAGACGGATCAAACGCTTTTCGTACTGCAGAGTGTCTTAAGTTCATAATTTAAGATTACATCATTGCTAACTGAGAAATTTATGTAAATTATTTGAAATCTTTGAAGTATGTTAATATAAACTCAGCAGAGCATTTTCATTTCAGCGAATTATTCTGAATAATATTTATTTCTTTCTACAAAGTAACTTGTATTTACAAGGTAAGTACCCCGTTTGCCACATTTTTATTTTGATCATCACATTTCATATTTAAAAAAAAACAACCACCATGCGATAAATTCCTATTATACCATATTTACAATCCTATGTAGAATTGAACCGATTGTAATAATAAATTTTCATAAAATAATTTAAATTTGTTTTCACTTTATATACTGTTTTCCAATCAAAACTTATTTAGGTATTATTTATATGCATTGGAAAATATGTTATGAATAATTTTTACACTATTTTATGAATTTTCCTCTGTACTAAGTGTACTTATAAAGGATTCATTTTTAATTGAAATATTTTAAAATCATATTAATCAAACAGTGAAGGTGAAAATCTCTTAAAGAAATTAAATAATTTATGCACATTAACTGAAAGTTAATTTAGATATACATCTGTAAATGTAAATATTAATATCGATTTAGGGTCTGAGCAATTTTTTTATTTATATATAAAAATGCATTTTGCTCTAAAATATTAATAAACTTTTCTAAATAATATTTGTTTAACTTAACTGCTAAAATGTCATATTTTCATTTAAATAAGTTTATTAAATTCCCAATTTAAATAAAACTTTCGCCATACTATAAATTCCCATTATGTATACAAACCCATGTACGACTGGATATAATTGTAATAATAAATTTGAATTAATTCATCGAAAATTGTTTCATTTTCACATATATTGTTTCCCAATCAGAACATATTAGGGTTAGTATATTATTTTCGTATGTATATTTAATTGAAATATGGTAGTACAAAATATCAATTGTACGTTTTCAATGATGATCACCTCGAATTTGAATAAAGCAAACCGACACCCAAGTTGAAACGTTGATATAGAAACTGAGCAACTTATGCAGATTATCCGGGAATTAATTTAGATATAATCTTTGAAGTATGTTAATGTAGACTTTTGGTCTGAACAAAATTGTGCGAAAGTTTTGCGGGTAGTCTTTGTCGGGACATTAAGGAAACGCAAAGGCGTTTTTAAAGTTCGCAAGTTGACGTGTAATCAAGTTTCGAGACGATCTAGAAATCTGAGTAATACAATTTACATAAGTTTTAATATTAATAAAGTTTAGACGATTTTGAGGAAGTGAGCGCGTTTAAACTTTGTAAATTTGAATAATTGTTTTAGTACACGTCGGTTTAAAAACAGTAAATATTTATTTTTGTATTGATGTCAAACCTAAAATTCTGTTGTGCTCTGTTTCGTTTATTAAAATTAATTAAAAAAATATTTACAAAATTTACATATAGCGCAGATATAATATTTAGTATATTTAAAATGTTATTATATATTTATCACTTTTAAATAATTCAACAAAATAAGTTTGAGTTAATCTATCAAATCAAAGTCAAATAAAATATCAAATTCTTTATGCATTTACTTAAACTTTTAACATAGTTAAAATTAATTAAGTTAATTAAATTAATTTAATTTAATTTATTAGTATTTCTAAACCTTCTCTCTTACATTTGGATATGTATTTATTATTCTAAATGTGAGTTTCTCAAAAAAAAAAAATAAATATTAAAAATTACTATCCATGCACTTTTCTGCAGACTAGTACCCCATCCAGATAATAAATGTATCCACAACTAGTATATAATTAACTATTAAATAAATAATATATGAATATTGCCGACATATAATACTTTGAATAATGAGGTCATTTCTCAACTAATTAAATTTTTAATTTAATTTTAAATTTCAATAGGTTTGTACTAAAATTGTAAAATAATAATAATGTAATTATATAATTTAAGTAACACTTAAAAGCATTCTGGTTCTTCCAAATCATATTAAAGAAATACAAATACTATTTTATATTAGTTTATTTTCTTTTAATGTGTTATAATTAAAATAATTTATCACTTTCATTTATCTCTTGACATTTCACAGCGATGTTTTATTTATTTTATTTGCAGGATCAGTCATATTCGAATTATTAATTCAATTTAAATATGATTATTCTTTCAAAACATTATACGTTAAATGTCACAAGCATTATGTGGTTTTAGTAATGGAATAATATTTTAATTAAGACATGTAAAATTGACCGAAGTTAATACATACATTTATTAAAATAGCATATATTAAAGTATTGATTTACTGTGGTGTAAAAAACTCACAAAATGGGACTGTATAAAATGAACGCAACTCTCTTTATTTTCATCAACGTCAAATTGTCAACAACCAAATTTTACACCTTTTGTAGGTAGGAGCTAAAAGGCGTTAATTTTAATTATGTTTATTTTCGAACAAATTTATTTGTTGACTATTTCACCTCCTAAATTTACAAATGACAATTTTTTTTTATTGTTTTATTAGTCACATGAGTGATCAATTATTGTTTTCAGACGTGTTTAACATATTTAATTTTGGCAAGTTAATATTGTTTGGGTAAAACCCAAAACTCAAAAAATATGTGAGACGTCCTTATATTAATATCAAAAGTTTGTTTCCACCCCACTAAATTATGCAAAACCAAACATCCATGTTTTGAACATGCGTATCACAGGGTAACTCAGAAAAAGATACAAAGCAACCCAATTAAATATTAATTGGGTCATTAAAAGTTACTTGAAATACGAAGAGAACTAGAAAATGCTGTTCTCTCTATATTTCGTAATAATTAGTAATTTAGAGGATTTTAGTGGATTTATTATTATTAATAATAACTTCTTTAATAATATTGATGATTTAAAACTAAAGAATTTCCAATAATTTTAAGCAAAAGGCAAACTTGAATGATAATTATCACAAATGACTTTAATCTACTTCAATTTTCAGTAATATATTTATATTTAATACTGTAATTAGAAAATGTAAATTGAAGAGATCCCGAGTTTAATTTTTGGAGCTGACCTAGTGGTCATAAAAAATTCAACTGAATTTACGTGTAGAATAACAAAACGTAAGATACAACCAGCAACCAGAACGTGCTAATATAATATTTATTGCAAAATTTTTGAAATATTATCTCCCTCCCCATTCCCTTCGTCTATCCATATTTGATCCAAAAACTAAATAAATAAGTTATCGTATAAATGTCACATATACACTTAAGGGTGGATCAGAGAACAAGAGGATGGGGACATGGGAGGAATGCTGGAACGAACGCTTTGGAACAGAAACACAGAATGTGATCGGGACCGTACAAGGTCTGCATTTATTGCTGAAATCAGAGCGCTCCAGTCGGGACATTTGCCGGATGAGAAATCGGATAACCTCCATCCACAATGAGATTACTATAATAAATAACCAAGTAAAACAACCCCTTCATTTTCTATCAATTTTTTATACACTTGGAATTTGACTCCGCATTGCCTCTAGTTAATAAAGCCAGATGAGTCAGAAAATAGTCTTCATTCAGTAAAGACGAGGCAGTCCACTTATAAAATCTTAATATGAATTATGGTATATTATATTCCGCAAATTATTTTTATTCTCGTAATAATTATATTTATAATATCATTTCAGTTTTAAAGCCTATTTATTTATGCACAGAGTGTGACAATAGAATATGATGTCTTCTAAAATAAATAAATTGATGGAAATGATATTTTAAGGTTTAATCGCTTTAGTTATATTTTTCTGAACGGTTTTCCAATATCCATATATTAATTGATACAATTTTTTAAGTTATATTGTACAATTTAACAAAGTAATTGTTATATCAAGTAGTATATTCGCACCGCATTGACAAATCATCAACAATCTTAGATTATCCGTCATGTTGTTGCTCTTGTATATGACCACAAAACTCAGCTCCATTTATCTCTTTGTTATGATTCACATGGCCCTATTAATGTTACGAAAGTTAAGGGGAATTAATTTTAATTAAAGATACTGCCGAGAATAGATCCCGAGTCTCAATGATGCCAATCAAGCAAACACTCGACATATTAGCAAGGGGACGTAGAGAGAAGTTTGTTTGAGTCATTAAGCAATTTTACCAATTGTTATTTCAAGATACATACATACCTAGTTTTCTTGGAACAAGAAATATCCTCTGAAGTCAGGAAAGGTCGGTCCAGCTCAAAAAATTAAATGAACCGTTTGTATGCTATTGTTAATACAATAATCCAAAATCCATTCTTTTTAGGAAATCCTTTGAACATGAATATATACTATTGTTGAATTGTGGTTAAAAAATAATATTTTATTTGGTCCATAAAAAGTAGGAATTCGGTAATGATCCTATAAAACGATTGCAAATCGGAAATCTTCAAAGAATTTAATTACTCCCGTTAATAAATTATTAAATGTAACTCAGTTGACAGTGATTTATGCACAAACCCATGACAAGAATATTATATTAAATTGTGGCTACTGAATTTGAATAAGCATCGGCATAATTATAAATAAAATGTAAGCATCACGTACCATTTTATAATACCCGAAATGAATTTAAATTAGTTTGTTACTGTTGATGCACATATTACAGTCAACACAACGACTAATTATAATGAATTTATTTATAAGGGAGTATTAAGATAAGATAAGGAATTTTAGGTCATTACACAAGATTATTAATGCTATTTAAGTAGCAGATAAATTATATTATTTATATATTTGTCATAACCGTTCGTCTTGATATATTTCGTAATAATGCATTCCAAGATTAATCATTTTTCATATCGCACAATAATTCCTGGTATCAAGCAGGTTTTATGTAGGAGTGGAAGGAGATATAGATTTTGTTTGTTGGGTCTTTTGTGGTTCACAGTTAATCCCGGCATTATTACTTCGCGAACCCCTATTATGACTAAATAACGCTTTAGTAAATAAAGGCAACTCTTATCGGAATGGCTCTTGAATAATCGCTCCTGGATTATATGAAAAACAGAAGATAAAGACTATTCTGATAGAAATATGGCTTTTACCAGACTTGTATCATTATTTACTTATAACTTTTAAATAATAAAAACTGTAGTGTTGCCGCTAGGATCAAAATGTTCGAATCTAATCGACATAAATGATATTTCCATTCCAATATTCAAAATTATAGATTTAATAAATATTTCTAACTTTGTAGTTGAACCAGTAAATGACACCCAAAGTAAATTCAGTTTCTACATACAATTGTCTACGAAAATAAATAATTCTCACTTCAAGATGTGGTAGATTAACGGGCACTATTTCATTCATTAATGTATCCCTTGCGACATTTACCATTATTATTAATATTATCAAGGAACTATATAAACAGGGAACAATTTTTTTCTTCGTCTCAACCTAATTATAACCATCCGTGCATCAGTGCCCGGGAAAACGAATTGGGGCCTCTCGCCGACAGCTCAAATGATTAAGGTTGTTTGTAATACAATATCCTGTGGGATATTATCTCAAGGTAGTTTTGTTAATTAAGGAATAATAGGCGTAACAATGAGGAACTCAGAAGAGAAACACTGCTAGAAATATAACGAGACATGGGAATAGTGAACGCAACTTACCACTTGTTAGCAGATGAACACACTTATGTACCAGAAAAAGTAGAAGCTATCTCAAGACTGTTATTTGGAAATTTATACGGAGATAGTTTGGATTTTTCATTGTCTAACTGTTGTCAGTAGCAGACATTACATCATTATACATTTTACTAAAGGAACATGCTAAATTCTATTAACGGACCCTCACCCGAACACTCTATTACGAGGAGAGTTGTGTACGCCATTAAGTTCAATGTGATTTGCCGCCCTCCTTTGCCAAACACAACCAATAAATATTTTTTAGGCATAAACGATTAAATTTTGTGCCTTATAGACGGCAAGTTGTTCGATTAATTATGTTTTACATTTCTATAACAGACCCATGATCAGAAAATAATATTAAGAAAGTGAACTGATTGAAAAGAATCTTTGTCTATTTCATAATATTCGTGTAGGTACCACTGGGTAAATACAAATTTTGTTAAAACACTTCTTTAAATAATCAATTGTATCTTTATTTATTCATAAAATAGGTCTTCATAAAGAAACAGTTGCATGTAAAACTACAATGATGTTTTCAAGCAAACAATTGATATCTCAAGAATTGCATTCCAACTTATGAAATGTTTAATTAACATTAACATTTTGTCTCTTTCTAAGAAATAAAAGAAAATAAAATACGAAAGTATAGTATATTTTTTAGTGTGCTTCAAACAAATATCATTAAAATATTATATGGCATTTTTGAATAAAATAATTTAGAAGAATACATATTTTCCTATTACAAAATAAGTTTATGTATTAAGTAATTTCCTTTTCATATTTCTATTGATTAATACTTTGATTTTAAACAAAAAAATATATATTTTTAGTAACCTCTTTTGTAAATTACTTTGACATAAAAGAATATATATAACTAACCAGTAAGGACCTACTTTAAAAATTTTACATCGTTTTCTATTAACTAATTTTTTATACGTTTAATAGTTTATTTTATAATATTGTCCAAAGTTACTCATGTTAGTCAGTTAGTCTCGTACACAACATTTTTCGCCGAAACACTTCTAATTAACCTGTACACCTCTGTCCACGAACATGAATGTGTGGTGTTTCTAAAATTTAACACGGTCTGCCGAGAGACTAGTCGGTATTCGGTTAGCTGTGACGAAACCGGATACCTTCGCAATACCGTCCCGATTCAAGGGACAGATGTCCGTCTGTAGGTACGCAGTTTACCTGCCCTTCCCTAATACGATTGATTGAGTTTTTCATAAAAATCATATGCGGGTTTTGAAACTAATTTTATTGTGTGGTATTTCATGTTTTCCATTTAAAACTATTTGAACAATTCAATTCACTTTATATTTTATATTGTGGGTTTAATTCACATATAACTTTTTCGTTTCAGCCAACGTTTAAATGGTTTTTAAAGTCGGTAATTTTTTAAAGTAAGCGACTATATAAACAACTGTGTTCTCTGTATTTCTATATATAAGCATATTCTACTGGTGATCAACTTTATCTTATTTATGTTTGATTTTTTTAATAGAAATATAGTGGATTTTTAAATTTCTGATACTATCATAGTCAGATTATTAATGAAATTGAAATTTCACAGTTTTATCTACCACAGACAAGTTTCAATTTCCAATTGGTATAGAACATGAATAACATTGTTGAACTAATATTATAATTAACATTAATAGTAAAAATATATTATTTAATAATTATAAATTTAATATATAAAATTAAATTACAAAGATATAATAAACTCCTCAATATATTACGTATTAAAAGGAATTTTAATTATAATTTTTCGAGATTTTGATATTTTATAACTCGAATCCGAGCTCGATACCATTAAAATTCAAAGTTTGTTAGGAATAACTTTCCTGAAAATTTGAAATTCCGAGAAAAAAGTTACAGCTATTTAAAAATAGCGATTTTTGAAAAATGGGCAGATATCAACAGATTTCACCTCCACAAAAATATCAGCAGTACTTTAGCTCTATACTTTGGAAGCTGATGATTTGAGACCATTATGAAAATAGGTTAAATTTGTTTAGTTGGAAGCTTTCAGCTAAGCCGGAAATGAGTTTAACGCTAATATTTTGTCTTGAATATCCTGTCAGATACAAATTTTTAAAAATGACTAAAAATTTGACTTTTTTCAAATTTCAAAAAATTCTCCAGTGGCAGAATTTGATCGAATCGGACACAAAATTTTAAGATAATCTTTATATCTGATGTACTTTCAAGGAAAAATCGGCGTCCAAATCGGTTACGCACGTGCGCACACGTGGAATAACATAGAATTACATGTTTTTACTATTTTAAAATTGCCATGTATAAATTTTCTTTGAAACAATATATTATTCATGTTTCACTTTTTTTTTTTTATGCTGAGTTAATTTAACTTTATACAGTAGAATGCATGAGGGTGCTCTTTTGATGTTAGTTTATTACTTTAATAAAAAATATCACAAATATTTTCAAAATAACGTGAACTATCTTAAAAGCGTCTTTAATTGACAAATTGGGAATAAACATTGTTTACGAGCGTTGTCAGGCCCTCTAGCGGCCATTTTAGAAATTTAAAAATATTTTCTACATTTCTTCAGGTCTACTTCTATTAATAATATATTTTTTACACTTAGTACTTACTTATACGAAAACCTCTCCGAACTTTAACATTTTCATTCACGATAGTGTGAAAAAAGTCGACATTTCCAAAACAACAACCATCGAATTATCCATCAATTAAAAACCTTTTAGACCGTATTATCGACGCAATAACATGAACCGTTTATTTCGAGTCGAAACAAATGTTTTAACAAGAAAAAGTCCACTTGGACTTGACCCACCGTGCGACGTTCCTCAACCCCGCGCCACCAAACACCGAAAAGGTCGGCAAACCAGCCAGTCTGTCGTGAACCGTCGCGGAGGCTGCGTTTATAGTGTTGCGTTGCGTTCAGCCGTGCTTTGCGACATTGCCGCGTCTCGTCCCAACTGTACCATCGAGAATCTATCCACCGCAAAAGAAAAAAAAATAGGACCTGGTCAGTTTTTCGGGTGTTTGTGTCTCTTCCACTTCAATTTTTTTTTTTTGATAATTGGTTGGTGTGTGTTGCTGTGGATAGTGCAGTGTTTTTTTTTCTTTAATTTGCTGTTGAAAGGAATTCCGCAAGGTACTTTTGTTCGTTGGATGCGGGTTGGAATAGTACCCGGAACCGCATACACTGGGTAGGTTTCGTCAGTTTTGAAACTGTTGTTTTTGTATTGTAATTGACGGTACAAAGTTCATTGTAAAGTTGTGATTAAAATGTGCATTTTAACCAAACAAAACATATGCACTGCATTCCGGTGTCGATGCGACGTTGCCGCTATTGTAATGGTACGATGGTACTACCTGGGTTTGAAGAGTTGTTTGAAGCGAGACCTAGTTCGGAACGTGATGGTGCTGTTAAATATGCGCACGGATTTGTGCGGATTCGGCATGTTTGTACATTTATTGCACTTCTAATTGTATTTCTATGAATTATGGTAATACTTTGTTTGTCATAGGCGTTGTGCAGGTAGGGTGGTACCTAATAAAAATATTGTAAAGCAGAATTGGGTTTTGCTGGAAACTGAAATTACGATTTGAAATGCAAATTTTAGAAACAATAAATTTAACTTTAATTTTCAATTAATTTATTTCGTTTTTCAGTATATTGTTGAAAAAAAAATATTGCTATTGGTATCAGTTTACATAGTCAGTAATAGTAAATTTTCGAAATAAACATAAGTTATACACATGAATTAAACAGGTAATATTGTGGTACAAGTTTCATGCAATTAACTACTAAAACAGTATAAATTATTTACGTGATAAAAATTTAATGGAAACACAGTGGTTTCTGATAATACATTTTTAATCACAACTGTTAATTGTCTTTTACATGTATGTGGTCAATTATATGACATATTTTAGACATGATTCAATAGAGATTTTTAATTGACACAAATTATCTTTATTATTCTCTAAATTATTCATTGTTGCGATAGTTGTAGTGAATCACTATTGATTAAATGCTTAAAATTGTTATTATTATTTGTATTTATAATTCAAATTTGTTGAGTTATTAACTTATCAATGACAGAAAGCGATAATTTGGTCTTATTTAAATATGTAAATAAACTATTAAATTAACTTAAATTATCATCTAGTTTAATAGATATGATAAAACTTTGGAGTGAACTTCTTTGACTAATATTTTCTGTGAAAAATTGTCTAAATATCCCTCGTGGAAATGACTTTTTTGAGATGTCTACATTTTAAATATTCGATTTAGAATTTTAATAAATTTTGCAACAATAAATTTCCACTAATTTATTATTTTTTGGACAAATGGTCATTTGGGTTTGTAGAATAACATATAATGATGGGTTGTAAATATTTAGTCAATAACTAACTCAATTTGTCTTGTTCAAAAGTTAATAGTGACCAAGAGACAAGTCGAATTTTAATGCCAAACTTATTAGAAAGGGGTTGTTACTTCGAAATTAGATGTTGATCATTATTTTATCGTATGGCTAGTGAATCAAATTCTTCAGTGAAAAGGCTTCGCCTAATAAATATTTCACAGAAAAAACATTTTTGAGATATTTATGTATATAGTATTTTTAAAATAATGATTATTATTTTTGAAAAAAAAATAACAAATAGAGACTTTGCAAATATACAGAGTTTTCATAACTGACGGGTCACAGTAACTGTATAAATATTAAAATTATCGATTTAGCAAAATTTACCTTATTTGCAAGTGAATAATGGGCATGATACATATGGAGAAACATAGTCATATTTTTATTACAAATTAAGATGTATCAAGAACTAAAAAAATAGTTTTGGAACACCTACTTACTTAAGTTATTAATTTAAAACAAAATTGATTAAATCACATTTTTGCACTAGTTTAAATATTACCCGTTATTTATGGGACACACTGTATATGACATAAAATCACAGTGGGTCATTAATATTATTTAAGTGAAATGGTAAAATAATCATTGTAGTTTCGTCATTAATAAAATTACAAATATTTTGGTAAAAATAGGAAATAAAAAATAGTTTTTGTAAATCTGTATAAATTCGTAGATTTGAGATTGATTTATATTTCAGCACTTTTAATTGTTTATAAATATATAATTTGAATGCATGTTTTTTTTAATAGAATCAATTGGTATCGGCAATGACCCATTGGTAAAATGTTCACTCGAGCTAGTTCCAATGTTTGCAATGGAACAATTTAAACGAATTAAATAAATAACATGATTTTGAATTGGCGTTTGTAAAGGACAAATGTTGATTATTCAGGAAGAGTCCAGTTATTAATAATTTCTAATATAGTAGAAATTCATTTTCAACAGTCATAAGACAGTCGAACTGCTATTTGCGACAACAAACCATCACAACGGCGCTTTAATTACCATATTCGAATTAAATTAGCTCTATTAGGCATGTTTCACAAATAAATTCTATCTAAACCCATTAAGAACCATCGAAAAACTTATCGGTCAATCCGAAAACGTTTTATCTTGGTTTAGTGCCTCGTAAGTTTACTTTCACAGGAAGAAATTAAAGTTATCTCATGGAAAACAGGTTACAGATGCAACAAATGTCGATGCACGTATTCCGTCCTACCATTCCGTAAAAATCATTTTTACATTCTCGTAACGAGTTTTAAAATATCTCATTGTTCTCCCGGTAAAAGGACAAAGAACTTTTATCTGTGCGACGGCTCGACAATGTCTAAATTACATTGTCCAGGTATTTTTACGATAGTACGTTCAAGAAAGTCATACATTTTACGTAATGTCGAAGTCACTGGTAAAATTGTCCTTGAAATCATCACAAATCTCTGGAATTAGTCGACTAATACAAAGGCGAAGATCGTGCGCTTAAATAAACCGTGTGGATGTCGACAACGTCGCAATAATCTCGCAGCAACAAGATTCTGGATGTTCACGTCTAGAACTTTGCCATTTAATGTTGCCAAATGTACACTGTTTTACTTTGTAACTAAATTGGATTATGTCATTTTTGTTTTGCAACAAGGAAGTTCGTTTTACACTGAACTGAAATGAAAAACTTGGTCGAATTAATCTTTTCAACTCCCTTTATGGATTCCGACAGCATTAATTCGAGAAGAAACTGACACCTAATTGCTTTAAAAAATTTGATTAGTCTAAAATTATCAAGAAATTCTTATTGCTAAGTTTTAAACATAATTTCAGAAGAAAGAATCTATATTTTTGTACTAAGAAAGTTCATTATACATATCTGAAACGAAGAGACTTAACTTGGATTTTTCAATTCATTTTATGGTTGGACAAAAAATAATATAGTCATAGGATATTACAAATTAAATTTTATGCATTTTTTAACGGAATTAATACAATTTTCGTCAAATATAAAATATAGGAATTTTTTGATATTCCCTATAAACTAATTACGTGATATTTGAATTCGACAAATCCAAAATTGCATACGAAATTTCATGAAAAATGTATTGTGCTTGGACATAATTCAGGATTTCTAAAAATAAAATAAATTTTTAAAACCACGTATCTGATCAATTGTTGTTTTAGATAATTATGGACCAGCATATGATTTGATTTTGGAATTTGTTGATTATTGTTTATTGTTTATGATACAATAATGAGTATAAAAAGCTTAATAAATATTATTATTGACAGATTTTACGTGACTGTATATACGGAAATTGTAAATTATCAAACCCATAGTATCTTAATGGTTATTTAAAATACCAAAGGAAATAAGTTAAGATATCGTATACTAATCTAAGTAATAGTATAATTACTAAGAGGATATTGTCAAGGTTGTAAAATTGTATTTTTATTAAATTAATATTTAAAAAAGGTTTTTCAACAACTTTCTTTAAAATATCTTCTATTTAACAAGGTAATCACCATTATAATCAGTAAACCGTGCTACAAAAATAAATAGATTCTTGAGACTGAAGAAAAGATCAACCCCAGTTTAGACCTTCTCTTCTAAATTAAATTGTTCCGATCTTACATTGTCAAGAAGCAGCAGAACTCAAACTTTGCAATCGCCAACTACCCAATTTTCTTATCCTTGCTTAATTCATGTGGATTCAGTTCAACTTATTGATGAAATCCACAAAGACTTTTTCTAATAGTTCAGCCCACTTTAGATATATTGCTTATTTTCTTAGTTCGTACAGATTTCAAGACGATCCTGACGTTATCTTCTAAGCATTCACTGCCACTCTGAAACCAATGAAACCAAAACTTTGTGTCTTCATCACTTACAGCTTCTCCGAACACATTACAAATGTGACGTGCCGCTTTGTTCTTTTACGTTGTTTTTTGACTCCATAAACCAAAAGGAAAAGTTCTAAATACTAAATAAGAGGGAAAAATAAATAGTGTTCTGAAGAGCATGAAAAAGTTTTGAAATAATATATTGTTTTAGTGTGTGCTAAAGTATAATAAAAAATTTATTCAAATATGTTAAATCTTAATTCTTTTACAGTGCAGCTTTGTCAAATATTATTATACGATTTTATTCGTTACAGTTCATTTAATATTAATTGGAACATTGTCTCTTTATCAGATAAGAAATGTCAATATACAATCTGGTCTGATGATAAAACTCGTCATCATGTAGAAACATAATAAATAAAATAGAAGAAAGAACCGATGTGTCGCAGCACTGAATCTTGCTAAAAAATAATTTATGATGAAAGACAAGTGCTTTCTCTACAACGAACCACGTTTGAATTCTATAGCCACGTTCGACAACAACAGCCTTATTACTATCATTAAGTCTAATTCATGCCTCGGTACTTTGTATATATATGGGACATTTTTATACGTCGTTCGTTTGCGTTTAAGGTTTTTCTAATTATGAGTTGCCGGGATGGTAATAACGTAATCCGCTTTAATACACGGTTATTTTCATTCGTGAACGGCTTAAAAATCTGTTAATGCACATCCATTGTATTACTATGAATATGGATTCGGCAATGGAATTATTACACGCGATTCTATCCAATAGTATGTTGGTGATATAATAAGCATTTACTGTTACGTGGCTTAAATGAAATGGACGAATCAAATGTGATTTCTAATCTTATTTATGGTATTGTTTGTTTCAAGGTTTTTCCGAGGTCAAGACTAAACACTTGTTAACTTCGTGTTGATTGCAAAAAATAGAACAAGAGGAAATTGTTTAATAGCTGTCTATGGTCAAAGCATATGAAACCACAATTATCAAATTTGATGCTCAAATTTCACTTAATCTATTAAAATATTCTATTTGAATGACTTTGGGTTAAAGGGCATTTAAACAAGCACATTAAGCTAGTAATACAATATCAAAAGAAATAAAAACTTATATTTTATTAAACGGTTCTTTTGTGTTTCTAATCAGTTGCCAAGTAATTAATTTTAAGTATTTATATAGGTTATTTTAATAATAAAATATAAGTTGTCAGTTTATTAATTAATTATATATTGTGCCATTGATGATGTCTTGATGTCTGATAATTAACAATTATTATCAAGATCGATTAATTTTTTCTATTACTCTGAAATTCGTTTTAGAAACCTCCTGAAAGAGCATATTTCAATTAATTAAACTTGTGGTCAAAAGTTAAAAATTAAAAAATATATATTTTAAGTAACTAATGATTTGTTTTACATGTTTTTAATAAGAATAAATGTATTAACAAAACCATATTTGTTCAATAATTATAATTGACATTTATCCCTTGATAATACTTAAAACATTTATTAGTAAAAACCATCTTTGATTTCTATTATTAAAATTGAGAATCCTCTAAACAAATGAATTGATTAATTTTTACCTTTGACATGAAATAACAATTTACTGACTGCAGAGCTAGAATTAAATTATTCATCTTTCTAGATTATCTTAATTCCAACCCATACAATGTCTAAGGAAATTCTAAGGAACAAATTATAAAATTTATCATACTAATTTCAGAAATTGTCGGGTCGTAGTCGTCGTGTCAACACGCATTTTATATTTCCACCGTCGCGGAAAATTAAATTCGAGAGGGGGAGTCCCTTTTGTGCGACCTTCACCATTCGGGATAACGCACTGGGTGTCTCCCACTTAAGTGTTGCCCTTAACACAATCGTTTCGGGTCTTAATTTACGTGTCGTGATTTACAATAATAAATATTAATGATTTTAAAATCGAATGCACGACACAATTTCAATTCGAACAAGGAAATGCAGTTTTCTTATGCAGTTGAAACGTTTAATAGCAGCTAATAAGCGAAATGACTTTGCATGTGCTTAAATGATTGTTAATTAAGTTAAAACTGCAACACTATATATCAATAAACGTCCACGGAATTATTTTTCTACGGACGCGTTTTGCATTATTGATTTAATACAACGGCCTCTTTTATGGCCATGAATTTGTCAAGTTTCGATTCGAACTGGCATTAAATTTTCCATTGAGACGCTTATGTAAATGAGACACTTAAATGTATAATGGTGCCCTTAAGAGTGTGGCAATGTGGCATAGCTAACAAGACCGACCGACCACTCGACGATATTTATGGGGTGTGATAAATGCAACCCTTAATAAGAAAATTGGGGTGTCAAATGTCCTGTCTGAGAATTTGTTGAGTGTTTTGAAGCACAACACTTCTAGGAAACTTATTGAGATGTTTATAGAAATTAATTTGAAAATATAATTATTAGTTAGTATTTCTCTTTGCCATTAATTCTGTGTTTGCATATATGTTACATCCAAAGTGCAGCAACAACACTTATTTGCTTCCATAAAGTAATTGCTTAATTTCTAGTTTACTGAAACATAATACATTTCTGAGAAATTTAAAGTCTTTAAAAAGTTGGTTTCAGACACTAATTATTTGTTTTATCATTAATTCAAAGTTTATAATATATTCTTAACATCATTAGTTATTCCAATTAGATATAAGTTTGATAATCTCTTCAAAGTTTGATCAAGACAATCAATGAAACTTACCTAATCTACTTAAGCCCAATAATATGAAGACGTTTACTTAAAATCGATTTCGAAATCGGATATTCTCCAGTTCTTTACAGGTAAACTTGCATATGTCTATGCAAAGTGCAACAACAACAAGCTTATTGGCTCAAATACCATTACACCACGACATAATAAAATGGACGCAAATTGTTTAGTAATTCTGGCAATTAGATCTTTTTTAAATTACATTCTATATTTATGTACAATTGTTGATTATCTTAAGAATTTAGTTTAGGAAATGGTAGGTTAGGAATTGTTAGAATCTTTTACAAAATATTTTTAATGATTAGTTATTTTATTCGAGTGTAGATTGTTTAATAATCTCTTGAATAATCTGAAGACATTTATTTATATGGAAGTCTAAATCCTGCTGAGGAAATTATCTTCAAAATTTACCAACAACAAACTTATTTGTCTAATTGAAGTTATTGTTTATTTTATCAATTTATCAAATCAAGGGATTTATTTTCACTTAATTCGTTTAATAATAACATTTACTTGAGAAAAAATAATTATAAAATAATATTTTCTTATCGAATAAATTTTGTCTTTTGATTATTCTAGAAAATAGTCTAAAATGGCTAAAGAGTTCATATTGCAAAATAATGGTAGTTAATAATAATAATAGTTTCGTTTGTGGTAAGTTATAAAAACTTTTCTAAACTATTCAATATGCTTTAGAATCCAAAGAGAAAAATTGTTTTCCATAGGATATATTTCAGGGAACTGCAATCTGGGATTAGTCAAAATCTAAGTCCATTATTCTTCTTAAACCTAAAGAATTATTTTTTGATTGACGATGACTGGTGTACGCCCCTCCTTATATTTATTTTCCAATAGATGTTCATTAGTGGCAAAACAAAATAAAAATAAATTGTTTCGGAACGAATTTATCGATCCACATCGCGGAAAAGCAATCATCAATCTATATCGGAAACGGAAAAAACGACAATTGAGCCGGCAAGAAAGCTTAAATTCCTGAATGACATCCCGGCAAACGTTCCATGTCAGTCCGTAAGCCTTATCAAAGTTCCGATTTCAATCTCGAACACCGCAAGCCCAGAAAACGCGGCCTTTGTTTTCGCCCGACCAACGTCGTGCTGGGGACAAAGTCGTGAAGAGTTCCCGCCATGGACCAAATCCGACGCAGGATAGAATCTGTCAATTAGATGCGCTCGTGTAAACGCCGTTCAGGATTAACGGGGCAGGCCCAGTTCCGCACTCGAATCAATTACGGTTTTAATTTGGCGACCGGGCCCCCAGAGTACACTTCGGACACGTCGTTACCTGTGCAAAAGCACTCTCCCATTAACCGGACTTACCAGGGAATGCTTTTAAAAATGTCGGCGGCGGCTAAATAGCGGAAAAATGGTCCGGATAGATCAATTGTTAATTGACTTTCAATTGGATGTCCGTTAGTTGATTGGCTGATTTGGTTTTATTTTCTAATTTAGATAATTATCAACTACAAATAAATAAACTTGTGTGATAACGAGTCGAATTTTAGATTTATTTTTTATTTAAATTGCATTTTCAAGTAAATTAATATTTTTCCCATAAATAATTTATATAATTATATTTTAAGAATGGGTATATTGAATTATATAAAAAAACAGTTTCAAAAGATGGAATGTTATAGTTGTAATAATAAACGTTGCTTACTTTTATTTGGTAATTGATTTTAAATTAACTATTAAACATTTTCATTACCAAACAATGAAAATTTATTTTTTATTTAATTGAATTATTTTCTACTTCTACTTCAACGAATAAACAATTAATTAAATTTTGATTAATTAAATTGCCTCCCACTCACAATAATTTAAATGCAGTTGAATTAACAAACTTAAAAGAAAAATAAAAAACTAATAAATCTATCCATGCTTAGTAATTTATAAATAGGTTCCGTAGTTATTATTATTATCCAAACTAAACTTAATTAACTATGTATACTTAAGACTTAATTACTAAATTTAGTTAAATTTACAAAAAGCCCAGATACTAAAATCTTAGTGTTTAAACACACTGAACTTTAACTTTAACTGGTTTCAAATTTATGTGCTAGAACAATTCTAATGAAGCATTATTAACTCTGGATTTCCTATTCAGAAGTAAGTCTCCAATTTTTATTTAATTTCCTTGCCAATTTAACAAGAATGCAACTCGCTAGCGGTGTAAATTATTCATTCGTAGTCTTCAACCGTTAAAACGTAGAAATGTAGTTTATTTTGTGAAAAATTCAACAGATTTAAATAGTTCACCTTTAAACAACTCAATTATGTATGGAATTAGGTAAACAGAGACTTGTCAGTTGAAGGAAACTCTCTTATACCATGATATACATTTTACATACATTTATAAATACTACATATAATTTCTTTTTGTTTCAGGTATGAAATTTTCTATTACTGGTAAGTTAGTGCCGAGGTTTTTCTCAAATCATTTCTTATATACAATTTGTTTACCTACTATTATTTTATATATATTTTTTATGAAAAATGAATCGTCAGAGTGTTGGTAACTTAAAATGTAATATTAGAATATGAATGAACATAGTATAGGAAAGTCAAAGTTAATATTCATTTTTAAACAAAATACTTGACAAAATTAAAGGTTACTGTTGAAAGAATTGTTCAATGTATAATTGAGACATTTTTATATTGGTTTTTCAAAGAAAAGGATGGGTCAGTTATTTTTAATTACATAATTAATTATCTCATTCATGTTCAAATAACTAATTAAAATATGTATTGCTCACTGAAAATTATTTTTAACTATTTCATCCCAAAAACTATACGACTATATCTTTGTGGACACAATTAGTTGGTATCACACAATTGTGCTCTAACTGAATGAATGCATATTCGTGGACATCTGTCCGATCTGTACTACTCCTGACAACATTCCAACATCTGCAACTCACCACACAAACCATTCAGCAGCTCATCCAAACCATACGAAGAACGTAATCACTTGCCAACATCCGACTAACGCGAATATCACAACGAATGGCCGATGTAAAACATAACCATTCGGCCGGCAGAATGCTGTTTGTCGCTTAGAGAAGACCTCGGATGCCGACACATCCGCGTCTCCTTTCCATTTTAATTAAAGGAAATGGAGCGCCGGCGCCAACGAAAACAGGAAGTCAGTTACGCGGACGTATTTTTGCAGTGAAACTGACGCCTCGAACGGGTTTCCATATATATGAGTCAGGCGAGGACACCGCTTAAAGCGGTTTTGATGGAAAGTAAACTCGATTAGTTGAACTACGGGTGACGATTATTAATCTTGATTGTTGTTAAATGTGGGTCGAATGGCAAACTTAGCTATAGAATAAGCGGTGACCGAATCACAGACCTGGTTTAGTGTGTAGTGGAATTTGCTAAAGATTTTTACAGTTTTTCCTCTGACAACGGGTTCACATAATTGCTTTTCGTGTATATTTTTAACTTGAAATGAGTTTCTGTAAAAACTCCGTATTCACGAGTCATTTCCTGGTAATTATGCTATACAAACCGAGTGAAGCAGCGAAAAACGTAAACAAATTCAAAGGATAATCTATTTCGTCGCCTTGGATCAAAGCGAGTCCTGCAGTCCGGAATAAAGTCAAATATCCTTTGAATGTGGCGGCCTCTCCTTGCTGTGGTGCGACAGAACGACGCAACAGACGTGCAGATGAAATTGGCGCTTTAAAATAAATATCAATTTTCAAATCGAGTTTGTGAGAGGTGATTGGGTTTTATGAATTTTAAATTGACTTTGAACAATGCAAATTGCCATTGCCAACACTGGTGGATTGCAAATGTAATTATGGAGAATCAAATCTCCGGAAATTTTGCCAGTTAGTTTAGTTCGTTATGGACTAACAATGTAAACAATTTTTTCTCAGCCAATTTAGCTGCTGCTGACATGTTTTTATCCTTTCTTCTGTTTAAAGATAAAAAATTCAAATGTTTAAAGTGTTTTGGTTAATAATGAATTTGAAACATTAATAAAATTGGTCATCATTATCACTTTCATTTGAAAGATTCAATATGAAAACTGAGCTGGATCATATTCTGGGAGTCCCTTACAAAAAGTAATATATTGGATGTCATAGTTTAAACGAGACTGAACATCGCACTTATCTACTAAATGAGGTGATAACGCAAGAAATGGTGAAGAAAACTTACCCAGTTGGTGACAGATGGTAAAAGTCCTAAAATGAGTTAGCTAACAGATATTTCAAAAAGTCAAGTACATTGCATATTGATTGTAATTTTAGATTATATGTAGGCGAGATGTGTGCAGCGTTTGCTCACAATACATTAAGACATAAATAGATTCATGAGTGTTTGACCATGTTTTACTGTATTAAAATGGAATTCTTGAGTCGATTCTTAAACATGAAGGAAATAGTCCATGACTCATAACTTAGAGAGTTGCGAAAAGTCAAAACAACAAACTAATCTTCGTGAAGTAAAATGTAATTGATAAATTGATGAAAATAGAATAGTGTTAATTCATTAAGAAAATAAGTAGTTCACGTATCCCCAAAAATCATTGAAATCATCATCATCATCATCAATTTTGAAATACATACTTTTTTTGCATTACATTGTGGTTTAGCTTCTAAATCTAATTCTCATTTAATTTGGAAAAGGGTTATGTAGTAAAATAATTACTAACATTGCAGAAATTTTAATCTCTAATGACAATTTTGAGAAATTTGATAGTTCTACAGGGTGTCTCTGGTATGTTTCTACAAAATTCTATTAAAAATTCTGGAGGTAAAAATAGATTGATTGACTTATCTTACTTTAGTATAAAAGTTGATAATTACGGAAATATAGGACGTCAAATTTACGTTAATAATAATAATAATAATATTGTAGAAACATGTACAGTGAATATCAAAAAAGTTCGGCAAATGTGCTATATGGTGCCAGTTACATGAAATTTGTGAATATATTTGAATTTTTCACCTCAAAAACTCCTATTGTAACGTTATCACGTTTCTATTAATATAAAATGAAGCAATTGTACTAAGGTCGATCTATTTTCAACTGGGGTAGTAGAATTTTGTATAGGGCCACCCTGTATATGTATAAATATAAATATTTTTTTGTGTATGTTAAATGTATAAAATATAGTTTATTAAAATCGTTATAATTTTTTTATTTGTTAATCTAATGATTTTTTTTATTTTTCCCAAATATTTTGAATTTCTATTTAGGGTTGGGTATTTGTGAGATTAAATTCGTTTATGAAAGTTGTTAATAATATGGAATTATATTTTATAATATTTCAATGATGTGATTTGAATATTTTGATTTTTAGAATTTAGACTATTACAACATGTTCTGAATTTTACAAATATGGAAAAATAATTAATGCGCATTTACAGTGTAATGTAACATAATACTGTGTATATAAAATCTTAATTTAAGATTCTTAAGTAATATGTAAACATGAGAGAAAAAATAAATAAAGTTATATTTGGAAGTTACAAGAAAATATTTATCAAGGCAAATAGTTTGCAAATCATAAACATCTTGCTGCAGGCAATTTTAATACAAAGTAAATATCTAAAAATATTTTTAAATTAATTCACGATCCCAACATGTGCCGAATTTTACAAATTTGTAAAAGGTTTACGGTATAAATTTAATGCATCTTTTTGAATTGCTTACAGAAAAGTTTGAAGCGTTTATCAAAGCAAATTGTGGTTACATCACCGAAATTGTTTGCAAATCGTAAATATGTTGTTGCAGGAATTTAACGGAAATTTTAATATAAAATGTCTAAAAATATTAAAGCACAATGAAATTTTAATGTGACATCAAAATCTCATGAATAAGTGTTTATAAAATTCCTATTACAAATTCAAACTTAATCGAAGAGTTTTCAGAGACATAACACTTTTATCAATTCTGAATAATGCACAGGATATGATCCAGATAACCGTATTTATTTAGAACCGCTTATATTGCAAAACAAAAGGAGATTGTCTTATGTATATAAATACAGTATCGATTGCTGTCTTTTTGTATCCCATTACCCCACAAAACATTGACCAAATCCGCACAAAATCACCACGGCGCTTATCGCAGCCATTTGAATGCAGACTTACGCCGAACCCAAACACATCCTGTTCCTGCACAGGTAAATTCAAAATTGAAAAACACAGAAAGGCGTGATACGCCGAAGCACCGGAAATGACCGAGCATTTTTCCCGAATCGCTTAGCGCAGTTGTTTATCTGCACAACATTCCTCTTTTCCTGAAAACGCTTTGTCGACGTTATTTTTGCCGTCGTAAAAAGTGTTCAGTTCTTCACATCGTCCATAATATGAGGGCGACAACGCAAAAACGTGCACGTGTAATAATAATGCAACGGGATGTAATTTGCGAGTTTTATGATTACGAACTGGTTTCAGTGTCTAGTGTGGCATTAAAATGAGCCTCCAAATAACATTGTATTATTGAGGCCGGTTTTGTTATGGCCAAGTTAGC